>NC_060120.1:383283264-383891320 GCF_021461395.2 Schistocerca americana
CACTCCCAGGAATTACTATAGGTAATTGTTTTGATACCTGCATAACAAAGGCGTTTTCTACCCATGTCTATATGAACGTTTTGTAATGTTTTGGTAAGAGTAAGTCCCTAAACTTCCTGACACTTGTTTTATGTACCCTTGTATTGATATATTTCGTAGGACTCCTACATAATGGTACACTCGAATATGATGTATTCTAGTGTACTCGGCTGAACACCACAACAGGATGGGACGCTTTCCTTTATCTTATGAATAATTAATGAAAACAACCTCAGCTATATTACTACACATTTATTGTTTTAAGACCGGTTTTGTTCGTTGAACTTCATGGTGCCGAGTTGCGCTGAAGTAATGACAGAAACGATCGGGTTGCCATATGTAACGTTAAAGGCAATCAGACCATTTATGAAATGGATTTAGCACAACTGGGCAAGTTGAAGATGTTCAGTGAACGAAACCGATCGTGACACAATTAATCTGAAATCCTACGAACACGTCTTGAGTTTTCGTAAGTCTTGCTTCCATTATGAATCTCAACGTCAGAACTGCCTTTGGTGTATTTACCTTTCCTAAGCTACTATGGCTCTGAGCACTATGGGGCTTAACTTCTGAGGTCATCATTCCCCTAGAACTTAGAACTACTTAAACCTAACTAACCTAACATCACACACATCCATGCCCGAGGCAGGATTCGAAACTGCGACCGTAGCGGCAGCGCGGTTCCAGACTGTAGCGCCTAGAACCGCTCGTCCACTCCGGCCGGCCAAAGCTACTATGATTATCACCTAACAGATCCTTGATTTTCTGTGGTATTAATTGGCCAGAAACGTCAATTTCAAACAGTCGTTGTGCAGTTGGGTTGCATATAGGGTTATGCTTGCTAGACAGACCAGCTTTGCAGGTGCTCCATCGCGGGAAGAACCCAAGTATTTTTCTTCTGTTTGCTTCCCACCGTGGAACCACTCTTAAAAAGAAACTTCATTGTCGGCAGGGATTTTCCTGCACAGTCGTTTGAGCATCACATGGCCTAGTGTGCAACTATTTCTTGGAAACATAGGGAGAAACACTAACTGACTGCGAGCGAGCGAAAGTGGAACTCGTGGCAGATGTCACATGAAGTTTGCGTCTAGGGAGACGTAGCGGCTGAGAAGAGCCGGCGAGTGGTGAGAGCGCACTGTGCAGAGTTTGCCGCCGGTCTGGCGTCTGGAGGTGGGCGTGGAGGGCGCGGCAGCCGCAGGTCTCTGGCAGCCCGTGATGGCGTGGCGCTCCCCCAGTGCGTAAACTACTGCGGGCGCTCTCTGCAATTCTGCCGCCATCTGCTCTGGGCGGTCTTCGCAATTCTCGACCATTTCCTTACGCCGCGTTCCTTGCTGTGTCTCGACTTAGTCGGCGCTGTTACATTTTAAATGACAGAACTGATTATTGTACAGGGTGTTTCAAACAGAATATACGTAATTCGTGCACAAGTTCGTAACATTTTTGTTTTGTGTGTTAGTATTCCGGTTGCTATCTGTTTCTCTATCGATTGTCATTCTTTGTTTGTAGGGCACTGTTGCTATTTGAGTTTGTTTTGTCACTTCGTCATTTGAGGCTAGTGTGTGGAGCTGTGGGCGCTACAAAATGGAGCGCCAAGTGTATAAATCGGAAGGTTTCCGACGCAATATTCTGTGTTCAATAGAGCTGTTACAGCAGCGGAGACAGCCATAAATATTTGCTGCCACTGGACAGAGCACTGCAAGGGAATGGTTTCCTAGTTGTAAGGAAGATCTTTTTGACATTAGTGACTCTCCGAATTCAAGAACATCTTCAGTGTCTGATGAAGACCGTATAAACGCAGTAATCCACAACGATACTAGTGAAGTGGCAGATGTGATTAACTGTTAATATTCCATCACTGTGCGACATTTGCGTGCAATGAGGAACGTTATAAAACTGAGTGTGGGTACAGCATGCTCTAAACAAACGTCAGCAGGTGTTGTGCATCTCTGCTTGCTCATCATCAATTGGCTCATGTACAACATCCACCATTCCTATCCTGCATCGTTACTGGTGACAAGAAATGGTGTCTTTATGCTAACATAAGTAAAATAAAGGAACAGTTTAGCCCAAACAAAGCAGCAGCTCCGCATACAAAGACGTACAAGCATCAACAAAAGGTAATGTTATGCATCTGGAGGTACAGCGACCGGAGGGGTAACCATTCCTGCTGGCCCTTAGGTCCTCACCTTTTCGGCTCCCTATGGAACAACTTTCAACGAACTCCCTTTGTGGATGAAAATGCGCCCCGAACATGATTAGACGTGTTCTTCGCCTCAAAACCACGTGATTTCTACGGTCGCGGAATCGAAAAGTTAGCTTAGCGTTGGCAGACTATCTTAAATAGTAAAGGAGAATGTATTACTGATGACTAACGTTCTGTTGCGTGTATCTATACTCCTCCCCACCCCCCTCCTCACATACACACAATATCACGTTGTCAAAACTGTCGATCGGTTATTGGAGGATCGAACCCATTGCCTAGTTTATATTCATTGCCACCCGAAGTGGGTTGTCTTCTGTTTGCTTGCTTACCATCACATGCATGTTGCAGTATGGCTACTCTGCAGCAGGAACCATTCAGGCTGAAGTATCAAACTGATTCTCCGGTTGGCTGGAGCATTCGGAGATGGTAGCAACAGTTTGTAGACACAGTAACTGTGAGTAAAGCAGAGTCCTGACAGCCGTCGCGTTTCCGACGAAAATGTCGCACGAATCTAAACCGCTTTCCAATGTAGTCCTACAAAATTTACTCGTCGTGCCAGTCGAGTGTTACAACTGCCTATAACAACGATTTATCGTGCCTTGAGATGTTGGTTGGTTGTGAAGCCGTGCGAGTTACAACTGTTACAGGCTTTACGTTATGATGACAAAAACAAACTTGTGACATTTTCAGAAGAGCCTCGGAATGCTGTTGACATTGATAATACGCGCAACGCATCGTGTTCCGTGGTGGAGAGACTCTACACCATAGTGGGAAAGTAAACAAACACAATGTCCGAATTTTGGGTCTACGGAACCCGCATGAACACTGAACATGTACGAGATTCGCCAAAAGTCGACATGTTTTGTGCGATATCCCACTCATCTGTTTCCGACCCATTCTTCTTTGATGGAACCATGGTTAACGGTCAGCAGTACCTTGCTATGTTACAAAACTGGTTGTTCCCGAGGCTGAGCGATTACAACGTCACTTTTCAGCAAGATGGGGCACCCCCGCACTGGACTCTCCAAGTGCGTGAATAATCGAATGAAACCACACCGAGCCGTTGAACTGGTCGCCAAACAGCCGGTGACTTAACAATTCTCAGCTGGTCTCCACGGTTAACGGATTTGGCGCCCTTTGATTTCTTCCTGTAGCGTTTCATCAGTACAATGATTATGCATAAACACTAGAGAGTTGAAGAACTGGATGCTTCCTTACGCGAATGTGTGACGAATTCGAGTATCCATGTGATATTGTTCGTGTAACTGGTGGAGGACATATTGAACATCTGTAATCTAAACTTGAGAGCTGCGTAAATACGTGTCTCACGTTTCATAATTGTATGTTTTACAGTTTAATAAATACATGCGATCGAATTACATATATTCTTTCATAAATTCCCTAAATAGTTCAGTGCTCCAGCACTGATGATTTTATTATATCAGAGAAGTCTCTCAATGAACATCTTCACTCAGTATCGTGATAATACGCGTAAATTACGTATAAGATCAATAAATAAACAAAAATAAGATATTATTTTGCGAAAACATGTTTTTATCAGCTAAAACTGTACTTGTCTAACCGATTAGCAAAGAGAGTTTCCAGTTTATTAATTACGACAGAAGAGACAGGAACTGACCGTGTTGAAGCTGTGAAGGTGTCTCCAGAGTCTTGCTTGCATACTTTAGATGGTGAACACTAGTACCTATGAAAGGCGAGATGCTACAGATGTCTTAGAACGATTTTTTTTTCAAACTTTGTACAAAACTTGCTTACAGCTCTTCATTCAGCTGAATTCTTCTTCTCTATCCAGGTACTGAGATTAGGAAACATTAACAAGTTACTTGGAACCAAACTAATGGAATAGGATGGGTAGTGTGGGTAGTGATACACAAGGGTGGTTTGATAAGTCTGGTAAATTTCCAAGAAAAACTGCAGCATTTTTGTTGCGCCTTCATGGTTGGTAAGTTTGATTATTCCAACGATCGTATAATGAATTTCAACAATGTGCAGCGTATAGGTCATTGTAGACAGCCATCCGAATTAGTGTGTCGGTTGTGATTGAAAATGGAGAAAACAGAGTTTCGAGCTGTTATTAAATATTTTCATTTGAAGGATTGGATTGCTACACAAATCAAAACTGGGTGAAGCTCACACGAATTCTGCACCATCATTCAAGCCCATTTGCTTTTAGATTTATGAATTTATTCGTGGTCGGAAAAGCACCGAATATGAACTGGGCTCCGGCAGTCCAATTGAGGTCACCACAAAGAAACCATCGACAAAATCCGTGATATGGTAATGTAAGACCGGCCCACTAAAATTCACGAGTTTCCTGACAGTTAGGCCTCTCAAATGAGTTAGTGCAAGTTACTATACACGGAGAATTGGCTGTAAAGAAACTGTGTGTAAAGCAGATGCTGCGATTGCTCACAGTTGACGAAAAACGCATCTGGCACAACATTTCATCACAATGTCTAGCGATTTTTCATCGGCTGGCCGCTGTGGCCGAGCGGTTCTAGGCGCTTCAGTCCGGAACCGCTCGAATACTACGGTTGCAGGTTCGAATCCTGCCTCGGGCATGGATTTGTGTGATGTCCTTAGGTTAGTTAGGTTTAAGTAGTTCTAAGTTCTAGGGGACTTATGACCACAGCAGTTGAGTCCCATAGTGCTCAGAGCCATTTGAACCATTAAGTCCCATAGGGCTCAGAGCCATTTGAACCATTCTTGATGTTTCATCACAATCGGAAAGACTTTTTACGCTGATTTGTTCAAATGGTTCAAATGGCTCTGAGCACTATAGGACTTAACATCTATGGTCATCAGTCCCCTAGAACTTAGAACTACTTAAACCTGACTAACCTAAGGACATCACACAACACCCAGTCATCACGAGGCAGAGAAAACCCCTGACCCCGCCGGGAATCGAACCCGGGAACCCGGTACGCTGATTTGTAACTGTTGAAGAAACCTAGATCAATCACTACCCACCAGAATCAAAACGGCAGTGAAAACAATGGACAAAGCCTGGTGGAAGTGCATCGAAGAAGGTAGACCATTTTGTCATATGTTAAAGTGATGGCCACAGTTTTATGGGATTTCCAACGAATAATCGTGACAGGCTGCTTAGAAAATGGCAGAACTACAAGTGGACCATGTTATGCTTCATTGTTGGATCGTTTGAAACTTTTGTTGGCCGAAAAAGAGACCAAGGTTGGCACGCAGAAAAGTTCTCTTTAATCAGGATAGTACACCAATCCACATATCAGCGATAATAATGTCGAAAGTGCTTAAAATCGGCTTTGAATTGGTTCCCCATCCACCCTATTCACCAGATTTAGCCTCCAGTGACTTATTTCTCTTCCCTAAGTTGAAACTTTTGCTTGCTGGGGAGAAATTTGCATCAAATGAGGAAATAATAATAGCAGTCAACGAGTATTTTATAGTTTGATAGAACATATTTTTTCGATGGGATGAAAAAACTGAAGGATGAGTGGACCAGTTGTATGCCCCTCAAAGCAGACTATGTCGAAAAGTAAGTCCACGGGAGACGTATCAAATTATCCTCATTACTGGACTTAGAATAGCAGCACTGCGAGGGAAAGCAAGTAAAAAAAAATTACGTTCTGTGCTTACATTGTGTAGAAGAAGAATACGTGATTCAGTTTGTAGGTTGGGTACGGGCCCAGGATGGATTACCTCTACAGTGGCAGGGCTGAGTTGAGACAGTGGGTTTACATCGGTATGTTGTCCAGCGCTGGCTCAAGAAAACATCATTAAGAGACACACGTTTTATTATAAAACAAGTTTCAGCTCCTGTAGCGACATCCCGTGGTAGCAACGATCCCTCGGCGTGTGCTGAAAGCGCGAGGCCGGTGGTGCTAGCATTGAGTTGGCGGCTGTGTTGGAATGCTGAGCATAACTCTGAAGGCAGCACGTGCACTGCACCGTCACGATTCCGCTGTTTAGGCCAAGGTGTACGAGCAGTCGCTGAAGGCCGCCGTGATGCTTGCAACGGTAGTGTTTGCTTTTGCGAGTGCAGGGATACAGCGTCAGTTTGCCTGCACACGTACAGGCAGATAGGCGGCCCCACTACCTCGGTTACGAACGGCTGCCTTCCAACGCAGAAGTCCAGCTAAGACTGTAGTGATGCCAAAGTTTGCCCACCAGCTGGAAGTCGCCTACTCCATGGGAGTGGACTTGGAAGTCGCACTCGACTCGTCGATGGTGGAGCCCAAGTGTCGCAGTGCATCTACATCTACATGATCACACTGCAATTGACATTTAAGTGCTTGGCAGAGGGTTCATAGAACCACAATCATACTATCTCCCTACCATTCCACTCCCGAACAGCGCGCGGGAAAAACGAACACCTAAACCTTTCTGTTCGGGCTCTGATTTCTCTTATTTTATTTTGATGATCATTCCTACCTACGTAGGTTGGGCTCAACAAAATATTTTCGCATTCGGAAGAGAAAGTTGGTGACTGAAATTTCGTAAATAGACCTCGCCGCGACCAAAAACGTCTTTGCTTTAATGACTTCCATCCCAACTCGCGTATCGTATCTACCACACTCTTTCCCCTATTACGTGATAAGACAAAACGAGCTGCCCTTTTTTGCACCCTTTCGATGTCCTCCGTCAATCCCACCTTGTAAGGATCCCACACCGCGCAGCAATATCCTAGCAGAGGACGAACGAGTGTAGTGTAAGCTGTCTCTTTAGTGGACTTGTTGCATCTTCTAAGTGTCCTGGCAATGAAACGCAGCCTTTGGCTGGCCTTCCCCACAATATTATCTATGTGGTCTTTCCAACTGAAGTTGTTAGTAATTTTAACACCCAGGTACTTAGTTGAATTGACAGCCTTGAGAATTGTACTATTTATCGAGTAATCGAATTCCAACGGATTACTTTTGGAACTCATGTGGATCACCTCACACTTTTCGTTATTTAGCGTCAACTGCACCTGCCACACCATACAGAAATCTTTTCTAAATCGCTTTGCAACTGATATTGGTCTTCGGATGATCTTACTAGACGGTAAATTACAGCATCATCTGCGAACAACCTAAGAGAACTGCTCAGATTGTCACACAGGTCATTTATATAGATCAGGAACAGCAGAGGTCCCAGGACGTTTCCCTGGGGAACACCTGGTATCACTTCAGATTTACTCGATGATTTTCCGTCTATTACTACGAACTGTGACATTCCTGACAGGAAAACGTGAATCCAGTCGCACAACTGAGACGATACCCCACGGAAAAAAACATCGCAACGCCAAAAAGTAATTAATCTAGAGTAATGAAATTGCAGGAACACATTTTTCCAGGTAACATGCTTAAGATGCCACACCCTGCCTATCTAACCCATGTTAATTTAGGCAAGTATTTCACCCATTTCTATTTGATGCAGGACCTTAATATTTTTACTGTATGGTACATTATGCTAATAGAGTCAACTGTACTAAAGTCTACTTTATAAATTTTATAGTTTTTAAGAAGTACTTTTCTAAATTTATTAACAAAAAGTATTAAGTTTTTTCTGCAGAAAATATTTTTTTCTCAACTTCCTAATGGGGGAATATTAATGAATGTTGTACCAGAAGTGGTTTTTTATGTATGCAGAGTCTTTGAAAATTTCATTCATTTATCTATGATAGTTTCTGATGTAATGGGGCATATGTACTGAAAATTTTAGTTGGAGGGAAATTGACTTTAAAGAAAAAACTTTTGTAATTTGTTACTTACAGTTAATTAAAACTGTCCTGCAGCACATGATGGCCCTTCTTTGGCCTCTAGCAGGGCCTCCAGCTTCTTTTTTTACCTTCCTGGATGTTTGTCTTGCTTTCTTGACCATATTAGATGCAGACCTGTCTGCATCTGCTATCCTCATTTTATCGCAGTGTTGCTGCCCAGTGATCGTATTTTCACCAAGATTAATTCCCAGCTTTTTCAGTACCCAACACTTTACACTATTACCACAATTGAAGGTAATAACAGCATCATGAACTCCTAGTTTCATTGTATGCATGCCTACAAATACAGTTTCAGGAAGGCGGTTGCAAATTATGCTGTTGAAACATTCGTTTGGGTCCTGTGTCTCCCCATGCAGATATTCCCGTAGAAGGTCAGGATGAGGCAAGTCTCTGAAAACAGGTTTGATTGCTGTAATAACAGCAGCAGGAAGAGAGTGCTACTTAGATTAAGATTCTGCAGGTGCCTGAGCCCTATTTTATCTGCAACACGAATTTTCTCCTGATGGACATAATCCATGACATGGCTTATCAGTAGAGGACTTATGGAAGAATATGGCCCAAACATCTCTCTTCACTGCCTCCAGATTTTCTTTATTTCTCCTAATTGCCTGCCCATAGTATACCTGCAAGTTTTCCATTTCAGTTTTAGTTAACCGACCCTGTCCGTGCAACAATTTTCCATCTTCTAATTTTTTTCCTCTCATATCAGCAATTAGTTTTTTTCAGCCTTGTTCCCAAACGTCAACAATTCTCCATCTCCTAATTTCTTCCCTCTCATATCAACAGTTAGTTTTCTCAACGTTGTGCCACATGAACACACGTGGTAGGAAAATACTCTTTAAATGCTCGAAATCTTTTTTTTTTTCAACAAAATTATTTTCAGAGTACTTAAATAAAACCTTAACCTATCGAAATATGATGAAAACCGAAAATCGATTTTTTTCGACGTGAACCACGGTGTGGTCCCCTTAAGTGATTACCATTGCAAGATCACAGGTTAATGTAAGCACGAGATAAGCCATTTCAAATACGAAATTCTGGTACATTAATAACAGCTGTAACCGCCAGAACATGAATGCAAGCGTGCAAACGCGCATGCATTGTGTTTTACAGGTGCTGGATGCCAATTTCTGGGATAGAGTTCAATGCATGGTGCACTTGATCAATACAGGGGCGTTAATATTACTCGTGGGTGACGTCAGAGTTCTCCTCTAATTATGTTCCACATGTGCTCGATTCGAGACGGATCTGCTGATCGAGCTGTCCAAGACAAGGAAAACACCCGCTGGAGTGCTGTGCATGAATGGCAGCGCAGCAGGTGGAATCACCAGACTGACGTGCAAATTTGCGATCACGGTGCGTGGGATAACCATGGGGATGCTCCTGCTGTCGTACGAAACTGCAGCCCATAGCGTAACTCCAGGTGTAGAGCCAGTGTATCTAGCATGGAGACAGATTGGTCCTCAAGTGGCAATTGCCCATCAGTGGCACCTAAGCAGAACCACCTTTCATCAGAAAATACGACAGATCTCCACCCTGCTCTCCACTTAGCTCTCATTTGACACCATTGAAGTCACAAATGGCGGTGGTTTTGGATAAATGGAATACACGCTACAGGGAGTCTGTCTCGGAGCTGTCCATCAAGTAACCGACATGTAACAGTTAGTTCGGCCACTGTGGTGCCAATTGCTGTTCACATTGCTGCTGCAGATGCTGTATGATACGCCAGAGCCATACGCCGAACACGATGGTCTTGTCTCTCGGTAGTGCCATGTGACCTTCCGGAGCCCGATTTTTATGTGACCATATATTCTCGTATCCACCGCTGCCAGCAATCACGTACAGTGGCTACATTTCTGTCAAGTCTTTCTGCAGTATCTCATATGGAACAACCAACATCCCGTAGCCCTGTTACACTACCTGGTTCAAACTCAGTGACGTGTTGACAATAGCATCTTTGTCACCTTAACGGCATTATTGACTAACACCAACTCACCACGTCCAACCCAAAGGTACCTAACGCTGACCATCGAATACACATCGTCTTTTAGACGTAGAAATATGCATACCAGCTTTGGTTTATGCAGCACAATTCCATATTGGTATTACGATGTTTGTTTCCGTCAGTGTTTGTTGCCCGTCGCTTGGAATAGACTTTCCTTCTTAGATGGCGGTGCTAGACTGAGATGCCTTTGGCTAAAAATATGTATATTTATACAGGTTCTGTGCCCACTTGTTGTGCCGATCCACCGCTTACAACCACGTACCGGTACACCAAAAAAAGGCAGCAGTCGGAAGGTATGGCAGCTGGCCTGCCTTTGCTGTGGTGCCTTTCTGCTCCGTCATTGGTGCTGCGAGCACTGAACCTTCGTCTAAAATGTCGAAAGAGGCTGGTGATAATCCTGCATTTGGCGTAAAGGTGTTTTGGTCCGCTATGTTCCTACTGGCGTGCACGGCCTGTTTGTAGTGCTGCTAGTTCAATTAGTAGCGTCGAAAGACAATGACGGCGGTACTATGCTTTGGAATATACAGGGTGCACATTCACTGCACAGAATGAAGCATTCGACGCAGACGTGATGAATGCTGTGGTTTATTTGCAAACGAAACAAACTGCCACAAAGTAGGTCATATTCTGTCCGTGCCGAATCCACTTGAGCCAAAACGTAACAGCGTTAAGTTACTAGATAATCCAGGTACTTAAAATCGTCTTTGTGCACAGTTAACGAAGTCTTCCAAAGTAACAGATTGGCTTAGTTAAAGAGCCTGGAGTTACTTCTAACAGTCAGGCGATATCACAGTGCTGCTAGACGATACTAAATGATCTGGAAAGACCGATGCGGAGCCCTAAGTGCTGGCATCACAACGATCTGAGACAATCACCGCACATGAATGAGATTTTCACTCTGCAGCGGAGTGTGCGCTGATATGAAACTTCCTGGCAGATTAAAACTGTGTGCCGGACCGAGACTCGAACTCGGGACCTTTGCCATTCGCAGGCAAGTGCTCTACCAACTCTGCCAGGGAGTTCGAGTCTCGGTCCGGCACACAGTTTTAATCTGCCAGGAAGTTTCATCACCGCACATGTTGCGAAGGACCAGCTCGCGGGCCGCGGTGTCTTCTGTGCGCTGACCACGGTGTAAAACACCAGTTGTGCAGTTCCCATACCAGTACCGGTGTCGAAGGTTGGGTCGCCTTTAGGCTAGGACAGAAGACGAACGCTGCCAACACTGGCAGCATCATCGGATAGAACTGAGCCATGAGAGATACAGGCGCATCATTCCATAGTGGTTCAACTGTATGACATTGCACCAATCTCAAAGACTGCTGAGTAATGGCATGCCAGATCCTCTGCAACCTACACTCATCAGCCATAACTTACGATCACCAACCTGATGTCGATATAAACATGTCCAGGCCTTGGCAGAGTCACCTGGATAGAAATTGGCGAGGAATTGGCAAGGAATGACTGTTAGTTAGACATACGCACGGTTCATATAGTGTCCCTGAGCGTGCTGCCCATATATACACTACTGGCCATTAAAATTCCTACACCAAGAAGAAATGCAGATGATAAACGGGTATTCATTGGACAAATATATTATACTAGAACTGACATGCGATTACATTTTCAAGCAATTTCGGTGTATAGATCCTGAGCAATCAGTACCCAGAACAACCACCTCTGGCCGTAATAACGGCCTTGATACGCCTGGACATTGAGTCAAACAGAGCTTGGATGGCGTGTACAGGTACAGCTGCCCATGCAGCTTCAACACGATGCCACAGTTCATCAAGAGTAGTGACTAGCGTATTATGACGAGCCAGTTGCTCGGTCACCATTGACCAGACGTTTTCAGTTGGTTAGAGAGCTGGAGAATGTGTTGGCCAGGGCGGCAGTCAAACATTTTCTGTATCCAGAAAGGCCCGTACAGGACCTGCAACATGCGGTCGTGCATCATCCTGCCGAAACGTAGGGTTTCGCAGGGATCGAATGAAGGGTAGAGCCACGATTCGCAGCAAATCTGAAATGTAACGTCCACTATTCAAAGAGCCGTCAATGCGAACAAGAGGTGACCTAGACGTGTAACCAATGGTACCCTATACCATCACGCCAGGTGTTACGCCAGTATGGCGATGACGAATACACGCTTTCAATGTGCGTTCACCGCAATGTCGCCAAACACGGCTGCGATCATCATGAAGCTGTAAACAGAACCTGGATTCATCCGAAGAATTGAAGTTTTGCCATTCGTGCACCCAGGTTCGTCGTTGAGTACACCATCGCAGGCGCTCCTGCCTGTGATGCAGCGTCAAGGGTAATCCGCAGCAATGGTCTCCGAGCTAATAGTCCATGCTGCTGCAAACGTCGTCGAACTGTTCGTGCAGATGGTTGTCGTCTTGCAGACGTCCCCATCTGTTGACGCAGGGATCGGGACGTGGCTGCACGATCCGTTACAGCCATGGGGATTAGATGCCTGTCATCTCGACTGTTAGTGACACGAGGCCATTGGGATCCAGCACGGCGATTCCATATTCTGCTAACAGTCATTGGATCTCGACCAACGCGAACAACAATGTCGCGATACGATAAACCGCAATCGCTATAGGCTACAATCCGACCTTGATCAAAGTCGGGAACGTGATGGTACGCATATCTCCTCCTTACACGAGGCATCAAAACAACGTTTCACCAGGCAACGCCGGTCAACTGCTGTTTGTGTATGAGAAATCGGTTGGAAACTTTCCTCGTGTCAGCACGTTGAAGGTGTCGCCACCGGTGCCAACCTTGTGTGAACGCTCTGAAAAGTTAATCATTTGCATATCACAGCATCTTCTTCCTGTCGGTTAAATTTAGCGGCTGTAACACGTCATCTTCGTGGCGTAGCAATTTTAATGGCCAGTAGTGTAGAAAGGGGAAGGCGCGCGATCTACCTGAGTTTGACCGAGGGAAGATTGTGACAGCCCCGAGCCTCAGCATGAGCTTTTCGCGAACTAGAAGATTTGTCGGTTGCTCGATGAGTGCTGTGGTGAGTGTCTTCAGCACCTGACGAAACCAAGATGAAACCACGTCCAGACGTTGTTGAATTGGGCGTCTGCTACTCACTACAGATGTCGAATGTCATAAGATCGGCGGGCCTGTGACACGGACGGGCGGCTAATGTGGCCAACTAACATCAGATTTTAATAATGGGAAAAGTACAAGTGTGTCTGAAAACGCAGAGGTCAGACACTCCTAACGATGTGCATCCGTTGCTGACGACCCATGCACGTGCCCGTGTTAAAGCCACACCATCGGTAGCTGCAACTGAAATGGGCAGGTGACCATACGCACTGAACGTTGGCATAGTGACAGAGCGTTGTATGGTCCGATGAATCACGATACGTTCTTCATTACACCGATGGTCCAAATCCGTCGTTTTCCAGAGGAACAGTTCCTTGACACCTGTACCTCGGGATGGAGACAAGTTAGCGGCGGCTCTGGGGAACAGTGACGTGGGCATCCGTGGGTCCAGCGAAGCTCGTACAAGACGGTATGACGGCCAAGGAGCAACGTACACCGGTTGCAGACTACGTAAATCCCTTCATGACGATCATGTTTCCCGACGGCATTGGCATTTTTCAACAAGATAATGCGCCTTGTCACGAGGCCAAGAGTGTGTTGGAGTGGTTCAGGGAACACAGAGGCGAGTTCCAGTTGTTGTGATGGTCCTCCAACTCGACAGATCTGAACACGATTGGACACATCTGGGATGTGATTGAAAGCGGTGTCAGAGAATATAGCCCCTCTCCCATGAATTAAAGGGAATCAGGTGACTTCGTGTGCAGATGCGGTGTTTACTCCCTCCAGCAACGGGGGAGGGGAAGTATGGGAATTTAGGAAAACATATACTCATTGTAGATCCGTTTTAAAAAGGCACGTTGAGATTCCATGCCAATTTTAATTCTCAGATCGTAATTATTAACGTTTAATTATCTAGTCATTTTAGTCATGTCTACATTTTACGCTTCATTTTAATAATATCTGTTTTTTATGAAAATGATGAGGTAAGATCCTGGTTAAATTAAGATTTCTTTCTACATAAAATCAGTATCGTTAATAAGACAAGCTCTGCTTCGATTGATTATCCTGCCTCCCCTCCCCTGCTTTGCCCCTCCCCCCCCCCCCCCCCCCCCTCTGAGTGATAATACGCACTATGAATGCATTTAAATCCTCTTTACTAACATTTCAATGAATTTATAAGAAGCTCTTAAGTTTCCAGTGTCACGCTTATTGCGTTTCTTGTATGGTGTTTGGCTACATGCAGTATGTGATCGAAATATCCGGACATCCCCCAAAACACGTTTTTCATATTAGGTGCACTGTGCTGCCATTTACTGCCAGGTACTCCGTATCAGCGACCTCAGTAATCATTAGACATAGCGAGAGAGCAGATTGGGACGCTCCGCGGAACTCATGGACTTCGAACTTGGTCAGGTGATTGGGTGTCACTTGTGTCATACGTCTGTGTGCGAGATTTCCACCCTCCTAAACATGCCTAGCTCCACTGTTTCCAATGTGGTAATGAAGTGGAAACATACAGCACAAAAGTGTACAGGCCGACCTCGTCTGTTGACTGACAGAGACCGCCGACAGTTGAAGAGAGCCATAATGTGTAGTAGGCAGCTATCCAGACCATCACACAAGAATTCCAAACTGCATCAGGATCCACTGCAACTACTATGACAGTTAGGCGGGAGGTGATAAACCTTGGATTTCATGGTAGAGCGGCTGCTCATAAGCCACGCATCACTCCAGTAAATGTCAAACGACGCCTCACTTGGTGTAAGAAGCGTAAAAGTTGGACGATTGAACAGTGGAAAACGTTGTGTGGGGTGACGAATCACGGTACACGGTGTGGCGGTCCGATAGCAGGGTGTGGGTATGGCGAAAGCCCGGTGAACGTCATCTGCCAGCATGTGTGGTGCCAACAGTAACATTTGGAGTCGGTCGTGTTATGGTGTGGCCGTGTTTTTCATGGAGGGGGCATGCACCCCTTGTTGTTATGCATGGCACTATCACAGCACAGGCCTACATTGATGTTTAAAGCACCTTCTTGCTTCCCACTGTTGAAGAGCAATTCGGGGATGGTCATTGGATCTTTCAGCACGATCGAGCACCTGTTCATAATGCATCGCCTATGGCGTACTGGTTACACGACAATAACATCCCTGTAATGGACTGGCCTGCAGAAAGTCCTGACCTGAATCCTACAGAACACCTTTGGGATGTTTTGGAACGCCGACTTCGTGCCAGGCCTCACCAATCGACATCGATATCTCTCCTCAGTGCAGCGCTCCAAACCTTCCAGCACATGATTGAACATATTCCTGCGTGAGTGGAAGCTGTCACCAAGGCTAAGGGTGGGCCAAAAGCATGTTGAATTCCAGAATTATCGATGGAGGGCGCTACGAACTTGTCATTTTCAGCCAGGTGTCTGGATACTTTTGGTCACATAGTGTATATGTTGCAAGTTTTCAAGAAATTTCTCTTTACTCGCATTTCAATGAATTTATAAGTAACTACTAAGTTTCTAGTGTCAGTTTTAGCAAGAACTTTCTCTAGCTACTCTGATATTTTTAGAGATTACATAAATTGAAAGCGTTTGCCACATGTTGTTCACAGCTCTACAGACAATTGTCGATTATGTGTTCACGCACCATTTCTTCTATTGCGGGAGATTATCGATATACATTTCATTCGAATATTTCTAATGAGCTATCCTCTAAAAGATTAAGCTGAAAAGGCTTCTTGAAATAATTTGCTAGACGTTTCACGTTATTTTAATTGTTTGTGCTACAACACTTACACGAATTTATTCTGATCACTTTATATTTATTCTACATTGAAATAAGATACATTCGGAATTAGTACGTGATTTGACAAGAATTTTGAGGACTTAAAAATATGTGTCGTGTTCTTTAGGAACAGGATGTAGAACACCAGTTTCGAAGCGCAGGATGTTGTCTATTGTTCATGAAATGAATGTTACGGATGAAAAAGGCGGAACATAATGAAGCTATAATGACGCAACATATATTTTAATGAGATGTTATCTTCTTTTGACTTTTAAAACTGCTTGTCACGCCACTGAATGACTCCATCCGCTCATGGCTATGACAGAAACAACAACAGTTGCAGGGACAGGAAGCCTGCACGTGCTGTCACAGGAAACTGCGCATCAGTTTAATTAGCGACATTCGCATCCAGAAACAGCGCGCAGCCGGCTGCGAAATTACTGTCGTTTCACAATGAGAGCATTCACAAATGCAACGTCCACAGCATCTATAGCTGACCTGACTCATTGATGCCAAATCGAACAATATAGTTTTACACTTATTGATTGGAGGCGTGTGTTTCGGACTGCTCGGTGGATGGCTGTTTGATAATATGACGTTTCGACAGGACGAGTGGCTTGTGGCAGGCATTCTCATAGGAAATTTCTCCTTGTGTTGTGCCGGACGAAGTCACACTCGTCGGCACAGTGGTGGGTTCTTAGATTCATATCTGGAGGACGTCGAGTTGATACCTTAAGACATACAAACTACTATATCACTTTATTATAGGGTGAAATACTTCTAAACAGTCCGTTGCGACAGGAATGTCATGTATATTTGTTGCTGCCACTGAACACAAACATATCACTTGATACAGTGCAAGATAATAGTCTCTGCTCTTAAAGCAAAGAAGTCTACAAAGTTTGCTGCATAGTTCTGTCTAATCAACTCTCTGACTGCCGGCCGTAGTGGGACGATGCTGTTGTCGTCGGCGTTGATTACAGACTGGGGCTGAGCGGCGCTCCACTCTGACTTTTGTTCCAGCGGTGGCGTATGGAACTCTTGAGGACGCGTCTACGCCAGCGTGCATCACTGGAAGCTGTGTACAGCAGCGACTGTGCTTCCTTGTGGTTCCGCCACGAGGTACCAACCTCGCCTCATTCATCGGACGGCATCACACACTGCTCATGTGAGACTGCCCTCCCTCCACTTTTCTCCTTCGTGATGGCCTTTTCTTAAGTGCACTGACCAAAGCTCTGACGTCCTCGGGAGACATGTTCACTACCTGGATCCGTCTCAGACCATTCTTCATGACTTGTGAGGGAATGTTATGGCGGTCACGGATCAAGACGGCTCTACAATGTTTCAGTTTCTGGCGGATTTAGTGCCATGACGTCTCACCGCAGTCATTACAGCGAAAAGAAAGACCAGACGCAACTAGATAGGTATCTGTAATTCAGTTACTTGTGGTGGGTGTTCGTTTTGTGCAGAACTTTTTTGACTTTCTAGTCAGTCACTTAATACTCTTTTTTTGCGTTATTCTGTGTTTTTTTTACTAATGTACGAAAACCAGTGAAAACGTATTCAGGATTAGAAATGGAGGTAGAAGGTATGTTGTTAGACTATAATATAGACTGCCGGAAATGGAAAGCGTTACACAATGAGCACCTTGGCCAACGCTACCCAACCGATACTTGTGCCCAGGGGACATGCACGTGCAGCTTAGTTCCATACTTCTGAGGTAACGGGACGGGTTGGTGAACAGAAGGGGAAATCTTGAAAAATATTGTAAGATTTTTAAATAGCAACTTTTGAGAAAATTTCTCTTGGAGAGCAGCAGTTTTTTATTACTTAAGAATGAAAATGAACGGTCACAACCGCAAGAAACTTCTTTTTTTGTGAGTTTACCGATTCGGTCTCTTTTAGACCTTCTTCAGACCTACCACCATGATGGTAGACAGTGGCGGTGAAGGGAACAGACGCTATGTCCGCACCAACGAACAGTTACCGTTCGTGGAGACATAGCGCCTGCTCCTTTCACCGCCATCGTCATGTTGATAGGTCTGAAGATTGTCTAAAACAGACCGCAACAGCTAAACTCATAAAAAAAGAAGTTTCTTGCGATTGTGACTGTACATGTTCATTTTTAAATTTCTAAATAGTGTAGCAGTTCCAAGACTAATAGTTGTAAGCCCATGTAATACTTACCATCCTTTAATGGGCCTTTTGGAACAATTTGATGTATGAACCACAGATTTTGGTCTCACACTTTCTTCTGAATTGTATTTTATGTTGCAAGTGTAATGAAGCAAGTTGACCTTCGTAATACGAAGGGGGAACTTCATGCCCAGCTATTTAAAAAATTGTAAGCTACTTTGTATTTTAAAATTCTGAAAAAAATTTATGGTTTTTAATACGTTATGGTCTCAAATTCCATAAATGTTTTAAAGTTTTCAGTAAACTCAACCCAAAGATTTAAGTCTAAGAAGTAGATGTTACTTTTGTCAGTGAATGATATATTCAATATTTTCATGTTTAGGACCTTACTTACACATCAATATCTCTTTAAAATGTATGTTGTGAGTAAAAGTCAACAACTGTTAATGAAATTTACATGTAATGTTTTTCTTTTTCTTACGTGGGGCATAAAGTACCCCATCACCCCCGTTGATAGCCCGGGTTGTTAAAAGTGCGATGATACTGCTAAGACTATGTTAAGATATTTTCAGCTTCATACCCTACTTACACATAAGTATCGCTTTAAACATAAACCAACAGCAGTCTACGTATTTCGTTTGTTTTTTAATTTTTTTCCGTCTAGGCATAAAATACTTCCACCTCCCATCCCTTCGTAATGCGCTTTACGGCAAATACTTTGGTATTCCTATGTTTAATTATTTATATAAAGCATAGGTATTCGTGTCTAGAAATAAAACCGAATCAGAAGCTAGACTTTTTTCTGGAAATTCTTTACACACACATGTGTGAGAAATCTTATGGGACTTAACTGCTATGGTCATCAGTCCCTAAGCTTACACACTACTTAACTTGAATTATCCTAAGGACAAACACACACACCCATGCCCGAGGGAGGACTTGAACCTCCGCCGGGACCGGCGCAAAGTCCATGACTGCAGCGCTTTAGACCGCTCGGCTAATCCCGCGCGGCGAAATTCTTTACACTCCTGTGTTCAAAGTCGTCTTTTAAAATATGTTACTGTTATACATTATGGTTCAAATTTTTTTTTAAATAGGGATTATAAAAATTTCAGTAATTAACTCATAGTTTGTCTTTAAGACGGCTGTTAACAGCACTAGCAGTGGACAGTATATAAATCGTGTCGAATGGAAGCGGAAAATACTACAGCCGTAGTCATAATGCGGAAACGGAGCGATTTATCTGACGTCCAAATGATCATGATCGATGGTTTCCGACCAAGGCTGGAAGCATTTCCGAAACGTCGAAGTTTGTAAACTGCTCGTGTGCCGCCATCGTTAAAGTACGCCGTGCATGGCAAAATGGCAGTATTGAAAACAGGAGCCGAGATAAGTTTGGTATACCATGGGCCATAGATGACAGGGGCGAATAGACGTGCAATTGTTGAGCAACTGACCGCCCAGATAAAACAACAGGCTACCATTGGTGTCTCCTCAAAGAGCGTTGAGTGAGTTTTGGTGCGTATTGTTCGCCGTAGCAAGCGCGTAGTTCCTCCAACCATGCTGACTGCTGTTCATCGGCAGCGAACGTTGGAATTTGAACTTGAAAAAACACAACTGGATGCCCATTGGTTGGCGACAAGTGGCTTTTCAGATGAATCGTATTATATGCTCCATCAGACAGATGGTCGGGGAAGAGAGCATTATGTTCTGCGCCACGTTTTCGTGACATTTTCCGGATTAACATTCACGAAGGTACAATGGATCAACGTAAGTGTACATCTGACCTTGGGGACCGTGTCCACGCCTACATGCAGTTTGTTTTACTTCAGCACAAGGACATCTACCAGCAGGACAATGAAACGTGTCCCAAAGTTTGCAGTGACCGTGCGTGGTACGAAAAGCACCAGTCTGAGTTTACCGTAATCCACTGGCCATCAAACTCTGCGGACTTAAACCCAATTGAGAATCTGTGGGACCACCTCAATCGCGTTGTTCGCGCCATAGATCCTGACCCGAGAGACCTAGCGTAGCTGGATACGGAACTCGAGTCGGCATGGCTTCACATCCCTGTCGGTGCCTTACAGAGCTTCATTCACTGTCCTCCCGGACGTCTCGCAACGGACCATTCTGCAAAAGGTGGTTATTCAACCTTTTGAGACGTGTCGCGTTAATGTAACAGGACAGTGAACATATGACCTGCAGTTGTGAGACATCACTAAAGGAAGTGCTCAATACAGTGTACATTCAAGTATGGCATGATTATCTTCGACGTCTGACGGAATTGGGAACTCTGCGAAAAGTTGGTTACGAATTCACTGGCAATCTTGATGACGCGTTAGTAGTATCGCTGCATCATTAATAGGTTCTGGTATACAACAGATCTGATGTGTCCCCACAACCAAAAATCCAAGGGATTAAGATCGAGGGAACGCGCTGGCCAACGTACTAGACAACCTAGACCTATCCACTGACCATTACATGTTTGTGAGAAGTGTTCTCGGACAAACTGGTTCCATCGGAACTAATGTGTACACTGCACTTGAACTGTGAATACGATTTACAGTGACAATACTAGCAGATGTTTGCTGCATGCTGTATCCATGTTCTTGAACAGAGGAATGTGTCCTCATTTGTTTACTGCATTCTGTAAGTTGTTTGTAATAGCAAACAGCTTGCTATGGATGAGATGTGTTTCACAGTAGAAAAGATAAACAAGTGCTTATAGCTGTTGAGGTATGCGTATTTGAGCCCATCTTCACAGGAAATTTTGTCTTGTTTTAGTCCATACTACCACCTCTCAGAGTGCTGAATATTTTAACACCCTGTGTACGCTCGCGTTTGTGTGAAGCAAGTGCTGGTTCCCGGTATATTGCAGTGCTTATAAACGCTAAACAGATGCCACGTCATTTTGCTTTGGTCTTTCTACTACTTATTATCATTATTAAGAAACCGGAGGTCCCTTATTCAGCCGACATTTATCATCTTGTCTGCCTTCTTTCTTTTTAATGTGTTTTACGCTTCCTGGTACGTTGTTTTAGGTCTTCTGAACAGTTCGTATTGTGTGAAGTCACGATAAACTGCGCCACATACAGTATTTATTAATGATATCACAAGCTACAGATCCGCTTAGTACTGTTTATTCTTCGGTTTCTCCCAAATCGCATTATTAGGTTCCACACTGCTCTCACTAGATCACAGGGCACATGCTTTACGATATCACAAACTGCGGGAAAGCCAGGTCCGTTTGTTGCTGTACGTTTTATTACATTCGCTAATAGCGGTTTAGCGCAATAGATTCAGCAAACCTCTATGGTTGCTGATAAAGGAAATTGATCCTGGCCGGTGTTACGTGGAGAAGAAACATATCCCGGTACTTTATCGATAACCATATGTTTTATGGGAGCCAATCGGCTGTTCCCTGTACACCTGAATCCATGGAAACACAAATGCAGATACGGTATTTCGTTTCCACAGCAGAGCTCATAAAACGCCAGCAATTACAAGCAGACTTCGTTTTGTGAACTCGGAGCAGAGCAGTAATATGAGCGCACCTGTAATCTGAGTGTCGCGTAAATATCGTCCACGTTTAAAATGCTGCAGCTGAACTCCAGGGCAGACTGAGCGGAAACGGTAATACGTTTTTAGCAGTCAATGCAATATCCCCCGCGGCGTAGATAGACAAATGAGTCGGGAAATGAGATGAACTCCACTGGGATCACCAGTGCAACGGGTATACAATAGTGCGGTTTCATTTTCATATATTATATACTATCATGACCTCGTAGATAATGAATTACAAAGGGATTTCGTGTCAGGATGTGCTTGCATTATATTGTACTGTTTTCAAAATGTATTCTGTTTCACAAAGGGCTAGAACGCATTTATTCCTTCATCCCTGTAAATGTTGTCCATTGTCCATCCAGCTGCACTATTACTTTACTCTTTTGTTTACTGATCAATCAACATATAAATCGCTCAATCTGAGTTGGACAAGAATGAGGAAAGGCAACGAAATAAGCAATACTCTCACCAGTCTGAGATAACAAATCAGTGGAAGGTGAAATCTTGATGGTAAGAGTGTAATCTTTCTCGTGCTGAAAATACATCCAATTTTTTACCATTGAATCAAAATTGATACCCATTAATACATAAATTTAGTAACACAGAAAATAGCGTGTCACGCATGTGACTCCACTGTTGGGACGCTGACCGTAGCAAACGCTGTTAACTTAGGATATATAGATATGCTGATAAACTTTATGCGGGTCTTAATATTTCAAGTGACTTGGTGAATTTTTGCTCGCTTTGAGATTGCGATGTCACGATTTACAATGTTTCCAAACAAGAATCTAGAATATTATGATAAACGGTGCCAGATTTGTGTTCTAATAGAATTTGGTCGAAATAGCCGTTGGGAGTAAGGCCCTGTCCAGTGACGTTGTGCAGCCAACGAATGATGATCTGTTGCGGAAGTTATTTGTTTATTAACCATTCAATAAATTTCATAACGACAGAAGTTTGCAGTTTAAACGTCAGACTTTGTTACAATCTAGAGGTTGCTACAACATGCGAAAGCACTAGTTCATCTCCTTTTCGACTTTAATATTTCCGCAACTATTTTGCCTTCTTCTCAAAGGCATATTACGCTTTCCGACATGCAACTCGAGCGGTCTGACAGTCTACTGGTAAAGACACTGGTCTCGTACTTGAGAGAAGCAGAGTTAATATTTTGTACAACCAGTGTTATGCAAGTTTGGGTGGTTCTCTCAAATTATTTCAGTCAGTTCCCATCTGTACTGAGGCTCAACCAAGTTAGTGGTCATTCGGTAGTTGTCAGACATGTCGGCAGGACGCTAAAACCCTAACCTACATTCCTTCATTCTTACAAATTACAATGCCGCAATGTTTCTCTCCATATGCTCTGAATAGCTATTACCTTATTTTATTTTATCGTGAGTTGGAATGCAGTAACTACGACAGTATTTGACTATTTGACCTTTGGTCTTTGGGTTACCTACGTTCAGGGGTAGAGTTGCAGCGACGAGTGTGGTGGGGCGGTTTTTCAGCATTCACAGAAACTCTCTCTCCCTCCCGCCCCCAAAAATATTACACACAGACAGACACAGTTTTTACACAGCATGTTATAATGTGTAATAGTTCGCTGGGTGCTCACCTGCTCTTCCGTCTTGCTCTGCTCGTTCTATCCCTGACGCGTAGTTCAATCTCTGAAATCTGATCCACATTCTTATTCTCGTACCATGATCTCTGATTTCCGTCCAGGGCTGGTTCGATGACATTTTTCCACCCAAGTGACACATCAATTGGCGACCCTTTCCGTCCTCTATTTTCCCGCACAAGCAACATAACACTCGGTTCTCCCTCCTCCTTCCCCCCCCCCCCCCTCGTCAATTAGTTGGCACTCCCTAGGTCCTTAGAAAGACCTTTAAAAATAAATCTAAATTTAGTGAGCGTGCAAATAATTATTTTTGCTGATAATTGTAAAGCTCACTAGTGTACCAATTTTACGCAAGGGACGCCTCTAGCACATCTTTCACCTTGGCACCCAAGCGGCCGCTGGTGTCGCTTGGGCCTCAGACTGGCCCTGGCTCCATCATCTTGTTTTCAAAGTTAGTTCTCGGACTCCTGTTCCGCTATGTTGTTCTTGTTGTTAGATCTCTGATCCCTCCTGTGCCATATTGTTCCCGTAGTTTGAGCCCTGGCCCTTGCTCTGCATTTTGTTCTTGTAGCTCGATCTCTGGATCATTCTGCTAGGAGGCAGCGCATGTAGGAATCCGGGGAAATAATGAAACACGCAAAGTGCCACTCCCATGTAGGCTCTTATTTCGCCGTCGAGCCACAGACACATACAACTGCGGTATTAAGAGAGGCTGACCTTTGTTGCTGTTAGAAGTAGTTTAACTTGTTGAAATAAATACTTCCTGTGAGTTAGTATGGGCAGAGGTCATTGTTAGCAACCGGAATAAAATAATAATTGGATCCTTTTACCGACCTCCCAATTCAGATGATACAGTTGCTGAAAGGTTCAAAGAAAACTTCAGTTTGACATAAACACGTACCCCATTCATACGATAATAGTCGGTGGTGACTTTAATTTACCCTCGATATGTTGGCGAAAATAAATGTGCAATTCCCGAGGTACGCATAAAATATCATCTAAAATTGTGCTAAACGCATTCTCTGAAAATTATTTCGAGCACTTAGTTTATTAGCCCACGCGAATAGTAAACGGTTGTGAAAACACACTTGACCTCTTAGCAACAAATAATCCTGAGTTAATAACGAGTATCAAAACCGATACAGGGATTAGTGAACACAGGGTTGTCGTAGCGAGACTGAATATTGTACTCCCCAAATCCTCGAAAAATAAGCGAAACATATACCTATTCAAAAATGCACATGAAAATTCACTTGACGCCTTCCTGAGAGACAATCTCCACTCATTCCAAATTAATAATATAAGTGTAGTCCAGATGTGGCTTAAATTCACAGAAATAGTATCGACAGCAAATGAGAGATTTATACCAAATAAATTAACAAACGACAGAGCTGATCCTCCTTGGTACACAAAACAGATTAGAACACTGTTACAGAAACAACGAAACAAACATGCTAAATTTAAACAGACGCAAATTCCCCAGGATTGGCGATCTTTTACAGAAGTTCGAAATTTAGCGCGGACTTCAATGCGAGATGCCCATAACAGTTTCCACAACGAAACGTTGTCTCGAAACCTGGCAGAAAATCCAAAGAGATTCTGGTCGCATGTGAAGTATGTTAGCGGCAAAAAACAATCAGTGCCTTCACTGCGCGATAGCAATGGAGATACTATCGAAGACAGTGCTGTCAAAGCAGAGTTACTAAACACAGTCTTCCGAAATGCATTCACAAAACAAGACGAAGAAATACTCCAGAATTCGAATAAAGAACAGCTGCCAACATGAGTAACGTAGAAGTAAATATCTCGGAGTAGTGAAGCAGCTTAAATCACTTAATAAAAGCAAGTCTTCTGGTCCAGACTGTATACCAATTAAGTTCCTTTCTGAGTATTCTGACGCATTAGCTCCATACTTAACAATCATATACAACTGTTAGCTCGACGAAAGATCCGTACCGAAAGACTGGAAAGTTGCATAGGTCACACCAATATTCAAGAAAGGTAGTATGAGTGATCCACTAAATTACAGGCCCGTATTGTTGACGTCGATATGTAGCAGGATTTTAGAACATATATTGTGTTCGAACATGATGAATTACCTCGAGGAAAGCTGTTTATTGACACACAGTCAACATGGATTTAGAAAATGTTCCTGTGAAACACAACTAGCTCTTTATTCACATGAAGTGTTGAGTGCTATTGACAATGGATTTCAGACCGATTCCGTATTTCTGGATTTCCGGTAGGCTTTTGACACTGTACCACACAAGCGGCTCGTAATGAAATTGCGTCCTTACGCAATATCGTCTCAGTTATGTGACTGGATTTGTGATTTCCTGTCAGAGAGGTCACAGTTCGTAGTAACTGACGGAAAGTCATCGAGTAAATCAGAAGTGATTTCTGGCGTTCCTCAAGGTAGTGTTATAGGCCGGCCGGCCGGTGTGGCCGTACGGTTCTGGCGCTTCAGTCTGGAACCGCGTGACCGCTACGGTCGCAGGTTCGAATCCTGCTTCAGGCATGGATGTGTGTGATGTCCTTAGGTTAGTTAGGTTTAAGTAGTTCTAAGTTCTAGGGGACTGATGACCACAGATGTTAAGTCCCATACTCCTCAGAGCCATTTGAACCATTTGTTATAGGCCCTTTGCTGTTCCCTGTCTATATAAACGATTTGGGAGACAATCTGAGCAGCCGTCTTCGGTTGTTTGCAGATGACGCTGTCGTTTATCGACTAATAAAGTCATCAGAAGATCAAAACAAACTGCAAAACGATTTAGAAAAAATATTTGAATGGTGCGAAAAGTGGCAGTTGACCCTGAATATCGAAAAGTGAGGTCATCCGCATGAGTGCTAAAAGGAACTCGTTAAACTTCGGTTACAAGATAAATCAGTCTAATCTAAAAGCCATAAATTCAACTAATTACCTAGGTATTACAATTACGAACAACTTAAATTGGAAGGAACACATAGAAAATGTTGTGGGGAAGGCTAACGAAAGACTGCGTTTTATTGGCAGGACACTTAGAAAATGTAACAGACCTACTAAGGAAGCTGCCTTCACTACGCTTGTCCGTACTCATTTAGAATACTGCTGCGCGGTGTGGGATCCTTACTAGATAGGACTGACGGAGTAAATCGAAAAAGTTCAAAGAAAGGCAGCACGTTTTGTATTATCGCGAAATATGGGAGAGAGAGTCGCAGAAATGATACAGGATTTCGGCTAGAAAACGTTAAAAGAAAGGCGTTTTTCGTTGCAACGGAATCTTCTCACGCAATTCCAATCACCAACTTTCTCCTCCGAATGCAAAAACATTTTGTTGACACGGACTTACATAGGGAGGAACGATTACCCCGATAAAATAAGGGATATCAGAGCTCGTACGGAAAGATACAAGTGTTCATTCCTTCCGCGCGCTATACGAGATTGGAATAATAGAGAATTGTGAAGGTGGTTCGATGAACCCTCTGCCAGGCACTTAAATGTGATTTGCAGAGTATCGTTGTAGATGTAGATGTAAGCAAACATAAGTCACGGTCACTGAAACAGACAATCCAACTGCGGCGGCTCTCACATCTGTCACTCCAAAAGGCTGGAGTGATCCTGACCCCAGCTCCCACTTGAGCGCTGTCCCCTCACACATCGCTACATATTTTGACGAGAGAATCCCCCCTCCCAAGTTTGTAATCTCAGTTGTGTACAAATCAATGCACTGAGTACATTTTATATTTTATGCTATAGAGATTAGTGAGTTGGCTGGCTCGTCCTTTTGATTTCAGTGATCAGCCAGTCACTGTTAATTACTGTCCTATTTTACGTTTGTTTGCGTTGCCACCTTCTGCAGCAGCTGTTAAAGACTGTTACTATTGGTTATCCGTCTTGAGCTGAATGCAACTTATTAAAAAGAATTACACCAGGCGCGTTTCGCTTTTATTTATAAATCATCTTCCGTGGTTGCTCTGCAAATTGGATACATACATTGGAACATTTTTTGTTTTTTAGATTAAAAACAGCGTTTTGTTTACAAAGTTGGTGTGAAGTTACTTACTGTGTTTCTTTACATATTCTGCTCCTTCCCTCCTTGCTAGCAGTGGTTGACGTATGAAGACTTCGATTTGCATTTGCACTTGTCAGTTTTTGCCATTCTGCAGTATTTCTTGCGCTGCGTTATTTCCACTTCACTTTTGTAAACTGTTTCTCATTCCACTCTGTAACAATATTTACATCTGTTTGTTTTCGTTCACGTTTTGAGTGTTGCCAACCTGTGAAACAAAATTTTGTTTGTGTGTGTGTGTGTGTGTATGTGAGTTAGTAAAAATTTGTGAAATTGTCTTATATTTTGGTAGAGACGTGAGATGAGAGTGGGCGGTATAGTATTTCTTTTGGGTGTGGAGGGGGGAGGGGCGCCGCAGGAGGGGGGGGGGGGGTTGTGCCTGCGCGGTGATTATAGGAGACAATCTGAGAATATGAGAGGAAATGGTAGTGGTAAACGGAGCCTGCGATTATATGTCTATATTTAATGTTACATTAGGTGGTCAATCAGTTTAAAGAGTTTGTGTTTTGCCAAGTTGGTCTGATCATTTATGAGTTGCTTTTTTTCTGTTACGGTTTTTTGGATGTGGTAGTTTTCTTGTAAGGTGAGGAGGTGTTTTTTGTTGTTGTTTATATGTATGATTTCCATACCTGTGTCTCTGGCTGTAATTTTATGTTGGTGTTGCTGTAAGTGTCCTGCAAAAGTTGAATGATTTGTCATATACTTGCATGCTCGTACATGTTCTTTGTATCTGGTGTCAAATGGTTCAAATGGCTCTAAGCACTATGGGACTTAACATCTGAGGCTATCAGTCCCCTAGACATAGAACTGCTTAAACCTAACTGACCTAAGGACAGCACACACATCCATGCCCGAGGCAGGATTCGAAACTGCGACCGTAGCAGCAGCGCGGTTCCGGACTGAGAGCCTAGAACCGCTCGGCCACCCCGGCCGGCATACACATTTATTCAACAATCAGTTGCCACCAAATAACAGTGTGAATAGTTTACAAAATTTTTAAATGACAGTGACGTTGGCACGCATCGAACGGCATAGCTTCCTTACAAATAGTTCCTACGGCGTTTTTGAACGCTGCTTTCAAAGAATAAATTAACACATGTGAGTTCCCGGCAAAACTAAAAATACCCATTTATTAAGCAATTACACAACGTATACTGGCAAATAACAATTCAACATAATTTAAAGGAAACCTGCTTCATACTTCTGTAGCCAATCTTGGGGTGAAAATCAAATTAAAGTAGGTGAGTTTAAGAAGCTGTAATGAAACTCAATATTTACTAAAAAGGTTACGCCCAGGAATGCCAAACAAAAACTTTTAGCAGGAAATACACTTACGTTAAGGTAGAATTTTAACTCTTGCAACTTATGTAATCTCAGTTTCGGCTCAGTACAAGCTCTGCTGATAGAAAGTCACAAGTCAGTACAAGCTAGTTGCAAGCTTTCGTAACTTGCTTCAAGTCAGTGGCAGATCCCCCCCCCCCCCCCCCCCCGCGCCCTCACCCCTTGTGGCCGCCCTCATTGCCACCCGTGTCGTCCCCGCCGCCCCCGCCAGCTAGCCCGCACGCTATTCGTTCGTTTCTTATGTCACTCGACTTGACTGAATCGAGTTATCGGGTAGCTGTACTTTCCTATGAAGCACGCACGTCCGCGTCATCGTATTTTATATGCAATTAACCAATACGCCAGGAACAATAGGCGCATTTAAGGAAGAGAACCACAATTGTAACTTTTTTATATCATAAGATGGCATATGTGTACAATCAGTATATGTAAAACTGTCTTTAACTTAGCACGTGACTTGATTTTTTTTTTTGCGGTAAAAGCAAAGGTAGCTCAAAATATCTTTAGCGTCCACCGCTGCTTCAAGTACAATTAATTCTGAACGCTTAACGCACTAAAATAAGTGGACCAACGCAACGCACACACAAGGAATTTTGAACAGCTTAACCTCTCTTCTTAAACCGATCAATTTTTAAACTAAGAAAAGCCTTAGGACCAGTCAAATTCAGGAACTTAAACCCCTCCCCCCCCCCCCCCCCCGACACACACACTCACACGAAAGTACAGATTACAAATGAGCCTCTTGTGCTACTATTTGCCTGCAGACGTGACGCTCACCATGATGTTCAAAAATGGTTCAAATGGCTCTGAGCACTATGGGACTTAACTTCTGAGGTCATCAGTCCCCCGACTGTAGCGGTCGCGCGGCTCCAGACTGTAGCGCCTAGAACCGCTCGGCCACCACGACCGGCCACCATGAAGCGAAGTGTAGCTTTCTTCTACATCACGGGAGCAGCTGACAACTCCGTCTCGTCTTACTGATCGCCGATGTGCAACACCTCTGTTAATAGGCCGTATCTGGCAACCATTCACTATGGCTACCACGGTTACTCCACTGCAAGATGCACTACGTCGGCCAAGGAATGAGACAACACATCCAACTGCCAGAGTGCCACCGCACAACACCCGCAGGATCTTCCCTCAACTCACAACAGCAGCAGACACAACGGTGAGGGCACTACTCGTTCGTTCGTTCGGCCTCACATAACGCATTGCCTGCACGCGGCAGGGATCCAGAGACCGCTTAGCCGGGCCGTGCTGCACCTTTATTTCGCCGAGTTGCGGCTCTGTCGCCTCCTATCGAAGGGGCAGGATAGCACGGTCTCGAGCGCGGTCCGATATATTTGGCAGTCGATCCCACACCTCCTCAGGAACGTAAACACACACACACACACACACATACACACACACACACACACACACACACACACACACACAAAATTATCGATTTCATCCGTGCATTAAGCTTCCATCGCATTCTATCACTACCTCAACTCCCTTCCTAACGAAATACCCATTGCTTAGAAAACTGCGTAACATGCTAACTTCTTTTTGTATTTCAGGTGTGTGTTCCTCCAGCGCCATTCCACCTTGAGGTGAGTAATGGTATTTTCAATTCTTTGTAGTAAACTAGAATTTTTTACACGTTTATTTAAGTTACGTATGACAAGTTGTCCCTGTACCTACTAGATGTGTTCTCTAACAAAGTGCCCGCATCTCGTGGTCGTGTGGTAACGTTCTCGCTTCCCACGCCCGGGTTCCCTGGTTCGATTCCCGGCGGGGTCAGGGATTTTCTCTGCCTCGTGATGGCTGGGTGTTGTGTGCTGTCCTTAGGTTAGTTAGGTTTAAGTAGTTCTAAGTTCTAGGGGACTGATGACCATAGATGTTAAGTCCCATAGTGCTCAGAGCCATTTGAACCATCTAACAAAGTACTTCACAGCTTGTTTCTCATCATCGCAGAACAATGTAGTGAAAGTCATCTTGTATATGAACGAATTGTTCTCTAACAGCGCATCTACCGTATCTGGCATAACTTTGTAAGGTGGCATCATTTTAGAAACCGTGTTACATCCAGTACGACAAGTAAGCCCCATGAATTATAGAGAAGACAGGTTTGTGATCGTTCAGTAAACAGATGTATGTGACTGACATCGCCTAGTACACTTTGTAGAATGTCTGCATGTTTGGTGACTGGGGAACGAGCAGAGCGGTGAAACTCTTGGTAGGATGGAAGAACACAGTGTCCTCACACATTCAAAAAAATGGTTCAAATGGCTCTGAGCACTATGGGACTCAACTGCTGTGGTCATAAGTCCCCTAGAACTTAGAACTACTTAAACCTAACTAACCTAAGGACAGCACACAACACCCAGCCATCACGAGGCAGAACCCGGGCGTGGGAAGCGAGAACGCTACCGCACGACCACGAGATGCGGGCCCCTCACACATTCCTTCAGACAATAGGACGGCGCAGCCACTCCCGTTGCTAATCTCGGGATGCCCGGGAGCTGAACCACCTGCAAAACGGGAACATGTGTCCGCCGGGCAGGCGTGATAAGGCAGCGGGTCTGCCAAAAACCAGTGGCAGCAAGTATTCGCGGACTTTCCTGCTGACGTAGAAAGGACTTCTTGAAACTTCGGTCTGGATTCTAAATTGAGATTGGTCGGCGTTTGGAAACGAGCGCCTTCCGGAAAGATGATTCGCCATCCTAATTAAGTGAGAGATAGGACGTTCCTGGGACGTGGAACTGAGAGGTCGTTTTCGTGGACGTGGAGCGAGAGAGTCGCTGCTGGGTCGTGAAACGAGAGGGTCGTCTTGGCGGTCCACGGCAGTCGACGGGCGTCTTCGGCTGTACTTTTGGCGAAGTACAATTTTACTATTATCTCGATGAAGCGAGAAGTTCTGCAGCTATAGTTTCTGATCACTACGGTGATCGTGCTTATGCATTGGTGCGTAAGGAAGTAAATTTAACTTGCCGAATCTCGTGTTCTTCTCCATTCTGCACTGAGCTTTCACACTGCTCATTGAGATTGTAGTTCCTGTGCTCTCCTGGGTGATGCATTCTGGAGTCATTGTTTCTCTACTGACAACACAATAACCCCTGTCCCCTTTTACATTGGCGAGTCCGCCTCTCGTGACATCTAGGAGCCAGTTCTGCGTTACACAGGGTGTGCTGTTACATTTCATCAGATACTGGATTCAAGTTATGTTAAGACACCAACAGCGCTATGTACGTCACTGACACATCAGCTGAACCGACCGAGAGGCAGATCTACTCAATATACTGCAACGAAACTGTCGCGCATTAGGAGAACGATATGAAATGGTTGGCTTCAATGAGTGAATCCTGCGTTTTAGTTTTTTCAAAAAGCTTTAAGGCATTCTAAATAAATGATCGTCTATCTACCGAAATGAAACATAGGTCCATATTGATCCCAACTACTACAATATTCTCTGTGTGCACGATCATGAGCATGAATAAAAAACAAAACGTTTTCGTGTGCGATAAGACACAGAGAAACCGAAAACATTTGGAGCATTTAAAAGTACTAAATACATGATTGACTGACTGGGTAAACTCAGCGGGTGAAATAGGAGTGTCTATCACCGTACAAGTCATTCATGAACAAATGTGAGTTCGATGAATACACGCAGTAATCGTAGCGACGCTGCCTAAAAGGCGTATGATAACCCTACGCAGATAACATAAATAGCCTGGTCACTGATGAGCCACATATCAGTTAAACTACGCTTACAAATCGTGCAACCTAATCCTTCCCACACAACGAGCAAAGCGAAGACTAACGACTCATTTCCTGATAGCCTATGCTTCTCGCCATATGATAGAATGAAGGCTTTCACGACCGGACGAAATTGCTGCTGGTAAACCTTTCTGAGTGTAGGATCATGGACCACGAAACTCTCCTGTTCCTGACGTTTCTTCCAGATGTGCGCTGGCCATCTTCAGGGGCGTTGCTCTTGCCGATTGACGGGTGGGACATGTAAGAGCCACAAAAATCAGTCGGCAGGACTCAACGTGGGAGCATCACCTCTGAAGATGTCCAGCCCATTTCTGAGAAAGGTTAAAAACAGAAGAGTGTCGTGGACCACGACCTTATACCGACATGTTTACCAACTTATCACCATACGCTGGGGAGTGGGGTGTGACGAGTGTCCTGGTGGATTCCCCACAGTTGCACATCAGCCACTAGATGTTGTGGAAGCTAAGTGCAAGTTCTCAGTTGTCTCATCTGCAGCCGACCGCTAAAAGCTATCTCCCGAACCCAAATACCAAGTGTTCTTAGACGAAACGGTTCTCTACCGCAGCAGGAGCCTGAGTTTTTTCTTTCTCTGCTCTACACAAGGTCGCGAAAAATCAACTCCACCTACCATACGTCTTCGCCAAAAGTTTCTCAGTGATATTAATTTTAACAAACCGGCCGACTCTTCTCCTCGTAAGAGTTTCACATTCCAACGACCCGTCTCCCTTTCTGCATAGACAATTTTTCAAGAGGCTGCATTCCAAATCCCTACTCCCTGACACAGAGAGAGGAAAACTTTGTTAAGAAATACAACCGCTTGCCTTTCCTGGAGACTGCAATTAGTTCCTCTCTCCCTCGTGTTCTGGGAAGCTGCCGGTCTGGGACAACAAACTCTGGAAAATTGGACTTTGAACTACTAGCTCTGCTTGTAAAAAGACAATTTATTCTGCGCAGGATCAGGCTTTCTGCTCAGTCCATTATACTGGCGTTTTGATTAGTCATGGACCCCATGTCCTGATGGCCATAGACTGCAAAAACACGTACCTGTCACACATGCCAGTGCCCGTGCTTGACTCTGGCGAACTGCCTACCCAGCCCCCCATCTCACTGGACACTCGTACTCAGCCCCTGCCGCCTTAAATTTTAAAAAACCGGACCGTCTCCGCGGGTAGGAGGGCGCTATGAGTCACTAACCTCCTCTTGCTCCTACTAAGGCTCGTCAAACCCACTCTAAGATGCACAGATAGACATACGACACGAACAAGCCAGTACCCAAGACAGTGAAAAATTTTTTAGACGGGGGTTAATGGCATGATTCTTGCAATCACTGATGTTACTTACAATTACTCTTGAAAATTCAATTAATGCTTAAAATGTGAACACAGAATGGGATAAACCGAATGAAACGTAATAAAAGATGAGACGAATCAGTTCGACAATGGACGGGAGCGTTTCAACCTGTCCACAGGCAGGAAATTACATGGCCCAGTTTTGGGGACAGATGCTTATCTACAGCAGATTTATTATGTTATCTGACGTGTAATATCTTCGCCAGTGGGAAAATGGTTACGATGCTTCAATATTTTGTTATTTTGGTGGAGTTAATTGAATCTACACTGCACAACGTTGCCCTTGGGGCATTCATTCCCACACATTTCGCAGTCGACAACGACAGTTCGCAATGCGATGAGCAGCAGGACGATGTTCTTGATAACTTTAGACTCTGCTGACATACCTAGCACTATTCAATCCTTCTATAAGCACACCGTGGGGCTGCAACGCCATCGAACGTGATCCGTCCTCTTTGCGACGCAATGTTCGGTCTGGTATACAACGTGGTATCGCTAGGGACCGTTCAAAACCATTCGACGTAATTTGAAAGTGATCCGAGGCAACAAGGGTTGTTTATGCTCTTTCAGCACTTTTATCGGCTTGAGGAAGGAGGGGGGCGGGGCTGCAAAAGTGACGTATGGATGAATAAAACGGCAAAGAGTCTGTCATAGGCCCTTCAGTTCGCAAACACCCTCGGTGCCACTCGAGCACTTTAAAATGTACTTGTACAGAGACATTGCCACGCATTCACGAGAGTGGAACCCAACTGCTGCTCTAGCAACTGAGGACAAGCAAACCCTTCGACACCCCCTAGCTTCCGTATGCCTGCCCCCAGGCGCTAGAGCAACAGCGGAACACCATTTAGCTGAATGGGTGTCGAAGTCTCTGTGAAGATACATTTTAAAGTGTTTAACAAAGCTGCAAGAGTGTCACCGAGAGTGATACCGAACTGGTGGAGGGGGGGGGGGGGGGCTGTTCCGAGAAGGCCCCCTTGCTCTTTTCTTCTCGCATTGCAACCCTCCATCCCGAGCTCTTCCCCCCCCCCCCCCTCCCCTCCTCCTCTCGCCACCGCCTCATCCCCATGATCACGCCACAGCAGGACGCAAGAAAAGAGGGATCAAAAAGCATTATCACCCTTTGGATGACGTTCAAATTTCATCGAACAGTTTGAATAGGCCCTAGTGGCCTCACTTTTCTGTATCAGAGCAAAAATTGTGGTCGCGCTACACTCCAACGGATTCAGATCACCTTCAGTAGGCTTGTAGGCTCACGATGGAGGAGAAGGAGGAGGTGGAGGAGGAAGAGATTAGAGTTTACCGTCCCATCGACGACTAGCTCATTAGAGTGGAAGCACAAGTTCGGATTACGGAAGGATGGAGAAGAAAATCGGCCGTGCCCATTCAAAGGAGACATCCCGGCATTTGCCTTAAGCGATTCAGGGAAATCACCCAAAACATAAATGAGGAAGGCTGGGAGCAGGTTTGAACTATCGTCCTCCCGAATTCGAATTCAGTGTGCTAAACAAGTGCGCTGTCTTGTTCAATATACAGCCTCACGATGTACTGGCAGAAGGGCTGAATCACAGGGTTTGTCAACAGCCGCGTACGTCGTCAAGAACGTCGTCTTGTTCCTCATCAAACTGCATACTGTCGTTTTCGACCGTGAAATGTTTCGGAGTCAGTACCGCAAGAGAAGGTGGTTTCATCCACCCTCTTCATGTCACCTTTTGAGGCCTTTTCCTGTCGATTCTGATCGGCGGTGTCTCTGCAAAGAAGCGTTGACGTGAAGGTAAGAGGGGCTGTGATGATCTTCTCATCATGTGAGATATACACCATGGCAACGGGCTAAATTGTAATGAAATACCACATCATTAACCGCGTCACACGGAGTCCTGATCTGTGACGTTTTCACGTGTGTCAACACCTTGCTGTTTGGAGCGTAGCCGAACCCTAGGGTGACGTCCGATGCGCCACACTTTTGTACTGTAATGAGAAGGGTTGGAGGCACCTTTGAGTCAAGTTTCAAACTTACTCGTCATAATGGGAGAGCATTATAGGGTTGCGAAAAAGTGGTCCTTTAATTGCGTTGCGCAGAGTACGTTGATGTAGTGGACACTTGATGAAATGTGGCTATTTTCAAAATTCTGATCCCATTGTTCGATGAAAAACAAGACAACTATTTAAACGGTATTCTTCTCCATATGCTGCTCTATAAACTCCACAATACACAGTACAGTGCGTGGTGGAAGGTACTTTATACGTTTATTAGCGATTTTCCTTCCTCTTCCACACTCATGTTGAGTGAAGTAAATGTGACTGTCCGTGGGCAAATTAGTCTCTCTTAGCTTATCATCATGACATCTACACGATACATGCAACAGAAGCAGCGGAACTGTCACACAAAATTCCTGGAATAGGTGTTCTCTAAATTTATTTATCAGCTTTTCACATGAACAACACCTCCTTCCAATGCTTGAAATTTAAGTTCGCCGATCATCTCTGTTACGGTTTGGTATGGACTACAGCATTGTGTTAGGACCGTAGCAGCACGTCTCTTAAATCGTTCTATGTCTATTGGCATGCCATATTGATAAGGATTCCGAATGTGGGAACAATTCTCTAGAACTGGTCGCACAATCGTCTTGTGTGCGATTTCCTTTATAGATGCACTCCACTTCCTGAAAACTCTTCAAGTAAGTCTAAGTATGCCATTCACCTTTCTTATTACTGATTTGATGTTATTGTCCTATTTGATACTGCTTGTTAATGTTATTTGTTTTAATTACGTGCGTCCTATCAGGGAAAATAAGAAAAATCTGCTCAACGGGACAAGTTATTCCGAGACCGTATCGTTTCGTGCACCAGAAACAAGGATGTCGCATAACACTGGAGACGAGCATAGGAGAACAGATGGCTTAAAATCACCAAAATGAAAACAGGAGAGCTTTGTTTACGACAGTTGCATATTCCTTCTCTTGTTAGATGACAACCAACGGAGCGTGAAACAGTGTTAATGAACGGAAATTGTTTAAAAAAGTAAAGACAACTTTGATTTACGTCCTCTGTGACAAGCAACGCATAAGTTGAAATATACTTCGCACATTCGATTCTATGAAACATCTCTCTATCATCAGTTACTGGAAAAGGAATCAAAAGGATATACTGCTCTCTTACTACTTCAGGAAATAACTAACATCAAACATAACGCTATTGCACTCATGTTAACCATTCTTAAACCTTTTTTCCTTGCTCCCAAAACAGTGTCAGAGACTTGTTGTGTCACTGGTTGCTTTAACTGATCAGGCGTTCTGTTCTCACAACGGAATCGTTCCGTTCCTCATTAACTAGGAGTCTATTCAGCACCAGAAATCCGAACAAACAAACTTACCTGAGACTAAAGCAATCCAGTTACGATCTGCTAGTATTTTGTTTCACGTACCGGCTCTATATTATATTTTTCCGGTACTAATTTCATCTAAATTCGTCGTTTCTACATGCCATTGCTCATGCTATCCACTATTTTAAAGTGAAAAGGCAACTCGTTCCATTTTAAACTGTTTCAAGACATCAAAGATCGCGTTAAATGACATGATTATAAAGAAAAAAATGTAGAAAAGACAGTAACCTTCGGATACTTCGACCGAGTGAAGAAAGAAGACAACAGTAGCATGGATTGCGGAAAACGAAGTACCAAGAAACATCATCAAATAATCAGGAATAGCAGAAAAAAACTTCTTAAGAAATTGCCAAATATTGAGTTCTTTAAAGGCAATAAACATAAGAAATCACCAATAGTATGGACAGATGAAAGGCAAAGAAAACATGAAAAGAAGATGAAGGAGAAGGGAAAAATTAGGAAACAACCAAAATGAATTGAATTTATGTGATCCTAATTGGTCAATATGAAGATGAGAAGAGAGAGAGAGAGAGAGAGAGAGAGAGAGAGAGAGAGAGAGACTGTACATATATTGAATTTCGTCTCGCATTTTTGGGTGGCACATACTGTATGCGATGTCGGTACCTTTAGATGTGGCCAGCGCCCAAGGCAAAGCAGAACCACTTACACAGGGTGTCCCAGAAGGGATGGTCAATATTCAGGGATATGACAGGGGCGAGAATTGTAAGCAAAAAGTTTAGTAAAAATTGGCTATAAAATGCTTACGCTAAGAGCTATGAGCACTTTTTCATCTTCGATAGTCTCAGACAAGTCTCTTCTACTGCAAGCTCTTTGCTTTCCATATTTTGTGAGGAGGTGGTACAGACAAAACAAGAAAAATTTCTCTAGTAAACATTGGCTCTGAAATGCATATCTTACGAGCTATGAACACTTATTCAGTAGCGGAGGTGTATTTCGCAGTATCGAAGATGAAGAACTGCTCGTAGGACTTAATGTATGCATTTTAGATCCCGTGTTTGCTCGACTTTCTTGGTTCGATTCAGTGTTTCTGTCAGATCCCTGAATATTGACCATCCCTACTCCTGCACGTCTGCCGCGATCGCATATCGAGATCAAAGAGAATCTGTTATTTGAATCACAGCATTCCGTTTCACATTAGCAGCCATTTCGATCTGTCAATAACCGAACCACTCAAATACATCCTGCATTCGTTTGACACTGATGCTGTGCGCAGTTTCTCATTTAACTTAAAATCACTGGCAATGAAAATCCGTTTTACATGTTTGAGGGTTTTATACCACTACCCACAAATAATTAGAAGTTTTGTCCTTCTTGTTTCGCTGTCGTCGCCTTTTCGTGTTGCAGTTACAGCACTCTCAGGTTTCGTTTTCTCATATTTATTCCCTCTATGAATTTCTCTTTTATCGTTTTTATTGCGGTTACTGCTGTCTTTCCCTTGCAATTCAACGCGATGCTCATTGCTTTGTTCACTCTAAGCAATGTGCTGCCAGTTAAGAATAGCATACTCATTCTGTAAGGAGTATTAACTCAGAAATATAAGTAGACGAGTATAAAAATTTGTTTTTCCTTCGATTTCTTCGTCTAACTCTTTGTAGTACAACGTTGTCGTATTATGGATTCGACGTAACACACACGTTGATCTTCAGCTACTCATGCTGTGGCCAACAGAAAAGAGTTTTCAGAACTCGAAAAACCTTGCAAATTCTCGGTGCCGCCTGCTCGTCTTTGGTGAGTACCATAATAATGTATCAATAGAAACAGAACCCATGACGAGAGCTTTATGCGCCTGCAGGCAGGCTACGCACCTACTTTTGCACCTGCTGGTCGGCCATCCAGAGTCAAAGGAGTATCGAAGGTGTTGCCTGTCTGCAAGAACCTAGAAATTCGTTACAGTTGTCCCTCTTCAGATGCATTTTTAAAGTGCTCAGCAAAGGTGGATGTGTGGATCTGAGTTGCCGAACTGCGAAGTCTTGAAAGGACCTTTTGTCGTTTCATTCGTGGATGTGTCAATGTAAACTCCGTTGCAATCATGCCACGGCATAACGCGAAACTAGAGGGCTCAAGAAGTATATGAACCCTTTGCTGCTTTGGATTGCGTTCGAATAGTTCTAAACAGTTTCTAGTGATTCCATCCTGTACACAAGAGCAAAAATTACGGTCGCATTGTACTCCAAAGGGGCGCAGTCACGTTCAATGTGGTTTCTGGCCCCCGATGCCCTTAGAGAAGTGTTGAACCTCCCGTGGGGTGTCAGCAGTGTCAAAGGTTATCATGAACGTTCTGTAGCTCATAACACTGTGAACTGTCGTTTTAGACCGCAAAATGAATGAGAATCAACGCCTCAAGGAAAGGGGTCGATTTTGAACCGCGGTGTGTCTGAAATTTTTTCTTCGTCCATCCGTTAGAAAACACCGCAGAGGCGTCAAGAAGGGTGAAAAATGTGTAAGAGGAGGTGTGACGATCTTCCTGTAGAGCGGCACATCCACGATGGCGTTGGACAGCATTGTGGTGGCATTTGGTGCCAATGTGACTTGAACTTCTGAGCTGTGGATTTTTTCACACGTGTCGACACCTTGCTGTCTGAAGCGTCGCAGAGCCGGAGGGTGACGTCTCAGGACTCCATGTCTTTGCACCATTACACAGGAACGTTGTTGTCACCTTTGACCACAATTTCAAACTTAGCGTCACGATGGGAGGCAATTCCGGTGCTTCAAAAAAGTGATGCTTTAATTATGTTGCGCGGCGTAATATGCGCAACAGAACGCGACTGTGCAGCTGTCCTGCGTCTCGTAAACTCATGCCCGGCAAAAGTGCACATTTATAGACCCCTGTGCAATTTACGTAACTCAGTCTGTTGCAAAAATACGAAAGTGGTACCATGAGGAAGGCAGGTCAAGGATTACGGAAGATTATACATAGGGGGCGTGAAATCAGTAACAATAATTTCTAATAAGCGTATAGTAATACGAATACAGCACACGCAATGAGAGTTTAGATTGCAGTCTAAAGATACTTATGGTCGATCTGAAAACGCACATTATGCCTGATCCCGTGTTACCGAAAATGCAAGTCTCACAAACTCTCACACATAATATTTTCAAAAGGCGTTGAAAAACACATTGAAAACCGTTATAAGAGAATAAAAACAACGAATAGTGGAAGAAAGAAAGTCCATGTGAGTCAGAAAACATGGAAAACTACCGACTGGTTGTTTCGGATGTTAAAATGTGCAGAAACCAACTCATAAAGACTTCCAACTACAATGTTTCCATAATTTGTCTTCAGTATTAACGGATAACACAAGTAACAGGGATGATAAAAATCCTTCAGCGAAACATGTATAAGAATAACAGACATTTCGTTACCCACAGCTGCCAGTTCAGCTTATTAGGAGAAGGTCTTTCTTGTCATCCCATTGCTCGGAAAGTCCTCTTCACGAAAAAGTTATATCTGTAGCGGAAGTTATCGTTACACTCTGTGTCTAGTCTAACAAAGACTCACGTGTTCTGGTGCCCGAAGAGTTTCCTGATCCAGGAATATCGACACTGAGTCAATGTATTTGCTTCTGCAGGTATTTCCTCTGCTGGTGAAGTAGTAGGGGCGTGATGGAAATTAGTGTGGTTGTTTGTTGCCATACATACTGGCAACATAGAGCCTGCTTTCAAATTTATGTGATGTGTCAAGGTGCCATCCACACAGGAGGGATATTGTAAACCCCCATATTTGAGTACACACAACAACAATGATGTGAATGTACTGGCGATTAATGCACCGTGTAGTGTTGTCTGTCGTGTTTGCGTGTTCTCACCTTTCTTTCATTATTATTATTATTATTATTATTATTATTACCTTCGTTCTGCCCTGACTGATCAGGTGAATCGCGATGTATTTCACGCATCTAGTTCCCCTGGCGTTCAATAGCTGTGGTTGTGTGAAGACTTACCTGCTACAGGATGCAGCTAGACTTCTCTACTACAAAGGCGCCAGATTGTATTTCAAAGTCACTCCCACTGGACAACTGGAAAGATTTAGGGGTAGCCATGTCTCTAGTCCTATAGCTTTCATCTACGGGGCCGAAATTTGTCAACACAGGTCAGCTGCTTTGAACACACAAACATGCAACAGTAAGGAATCAAAAGACTATGTTTCAGGATTTTAGTGGACACATTGCCAGCCATTGTTAGCTCAAATTTTGTCCACCTTAATCTATTAGGACGACATAATGTTTAAGTAGTAAGCCGTACTACTTAGGCAATTCTAGAAAATTCCAAGGGAAGTTTAACGAGTCGAATACACTGATAAGCTAAAAAATCATGGCCCCTACTTAGTAGTTTGTTTGCCGTCTTTGAACCGAAATACGTCACTGATTTAGCGTATCAGTGATCCGACAGTTTGTTGGTAGTATTGTGGAGGTATGTGGCATTAGATGTCTATGTACAGGTAGTGCAATTCGCGTAAATAATGGGCCGCTGATTTGCGTACGCCGTTATGACACCCGATAGCGACCCAGATGGGGTCCATACGATTTACATCAGACGAATTTGGTCGCCGAGACATAAGCGTGATTCCACTATAATGCTCCTCAAACCACTGTACAGCGGTTCTGGTTCCGAAACATGGACAATTATTTTGCTGAAAGATGACATCGCCGTCGGGGAAGACATCAAGCATGAAAGGATGCATGTGATTCGCAGCCATCAGCCTGTCTTCGATTACTACCACAGGTCCCATGCAAGCGCAGGAGAATGTCTTCCATAGCATAATGCTGCTCCTACCAGAATGCGTCCGTGGAGCGCTGCACGTTTAGGGGCGCCGTTCATCCCGATGACGGCTTTTGTGGAGACGACCATCGACCTAGTGCAGCAAAAATATAATTCACACGAAGAGCCGACACGTTTCCATTGATCGATGGTTGAATTCCGATGGTCTCGGGTGCATTGCAATCGCAATTGACATGCCATTGGGTCAACACATGAACCGGTAGGGGTGGTTTGCCGCAGAGCTCCGTGTTTCAACAATGTACGATGAACGGTGTGCTGCGAAACACTCGTGCGTACACCGGCAATGTGCTCTTTCGGCAGAGATGCCACAGATCATCCACTTTAAAGAACAGAGTCCGCAGCTCGTGGTCGTGCGGTAGCGTTCTCGCTTCCCGCGCCCGGGTTCGATTCCCAGCGGGGTCAGGGATTTTCTCTGCCTCGTGATGACTGGGTGTTGTGTGATGTCCTTAGGTTAGTTAGGTTTAAGTAGTTCTAAGTTCTAGGGGACTGATGACCATAGATGTTAAGTCCCATAGTGCTCAGAACCATTTGAACCATTTTTTTTTAAGAACAGAAAAGCCTCCGAACCCGTGTTTTGTGAAGATTCGTGGACGTCCAACCATTTAGCGCCCAGTGGTAGCTTCACTGTTCTTCTACCCTTTATCTTAATTACTTCTCTGAGACGACTAGTAATGGTCTCCACACCGAGCGGTCTATGGCGCTGCAGTCATGGACTGTGCGGCTGGTCTCGGCGGAGGTTCGAGTCCTCCCTCGGGCATGGGTCTGTGTGTTGTTCTTAGGATAATTTAGGTTAAATAGTGTGTAAGCTTAGGGACTGATGACCTTAGCAGTTAAGTCCCATAAGATTTCACACTTTTTCTTTTTTTTGTCTCCACTAATTTCCGGGCATACTGGGGAGATATTTTCCGTCACTACTCTTGCTGTCCGTTTTTCAGCTGTTCTTTAGATGTGACAGATGTTTTTTATGTTTCTTTATCAAGACTGGCCAAAGATCCTCAATCACATTCGAGCCTGATGATTGAGGGGATTGATGAACTACGTCTCGACAGTTAAACAGTAACCATATTCTCACACCCAGGTCCCATGTTTCGGGTCGTTATCTTGATCAAACTTCAAATGTTCCCCAATCTCCATGTTTCCAGTGCTCCTTTGCAAGTTCTTCTCCAGTATTCTGAGGTACTGAAATAGGCCCATTTTACCTCCAATAAAAACAAATTAACCAACTCCATTCGCCGAGATATACCCCCACACCATCACGTGTCAATCATCACACTTCACAGTTGGTTTGGGATTTTTCTCGTGAAGCTCAGTATTAGGTAGCCGCCAAGCTGTTATCCTCCCATCACATTGAAATATGATAAATTTAGTCTCGTCAGCAAATATAACGTCATTCCGCCACACATTGTCGTCTCTAACAAGCTCTTTGGCAAACAGCATTCTCTTTCTTTTATCTATTTTACTTATGAAGTCCTTCCGTCATGCAATACAACCGTGGCAGTTAACTTTTCTGAGCACCCTCTGTATTGTTTCGGGATGCAACCTCAGTTGTGAGATTTTGGAGCACTTAACTTGGGGCCCTTTCTTGTTTTTCTCGTAATATAACACTCTTCTCGCACAGAAAACGTTCTTGGGGCGTCCCGTTTATGACAGACTGTCACTTGTACCTTCCTGAATTTTATGGTTATAGCGGGAAAAGTACTTTTTTCATTTGTAACATTTCTGCAATATTATGACAACCTTTTTCTTTGGCATGGTGAAAAATTGCTAACTGCCGCTGTTCGAATGTGCTCCCTCTTCCTCTGCAAGCAACCGTTACTTCATCTGTACACAGCACACTACCTCGCTGAATGCTTACGTTCACACTGTCCGTGCCCCTTCTACACACGATCTCTGCAGGGCACATTAACAGCGTTCGGGGGTTCCAAGGTCACTGGTTCTCAGCTGTTTCCTAAAACTAAATATTTTACCGTGGTGCTGAATCTGGTGAACAGGTATATTAACAACTAGTTTGCGTGTGCACTGTTTTCTTTGAACCGTGCGACCAGTGTTTCGCGAAGGCTGCGAATAGTGATGTGAGTCACTGTATGTGCGTTAGTGACCTCGGCTACAGAAACAGATGATGTTCCAAATATACAGGGTGGTTCATTGATCGTGACAGCGAAATATATCTCACGAAATAAGCGTCAATCGAAAAAACCACAAAGAACGAAACTTGTCCAGCTCTATGGTTGGCCCGCTAGATGGCGCAGCCATAGGTAACGGATATCAACTGCGTTTTCTTTAAAAAGGTACCCTCATTTTTTATTACATATTCGTGTAGTACGTAAAGAAATATGAATGTTTTAGTTGGACCACTTTTTTCACTTTGTGATAGATGGCGCTGTAATAGTCACAAACGTATGGTTCGCAATTTTAGACGAACAGTTGGTAACAGGTTGGCTTTTAGAATGAGATTTTCACTCTGCAGCGGAATGTGCGCTGATATGAAACTTTCTGGGAGATTAAAACTGTGTGCCGGACCGAGACCCGAACTCGGGACCTTGCCTTTCGCGGACAAGTGCTCTACCAGGTCCCGAGTTCGAGTCTCGGTCCGGCACACAGTTTTAATCTGCCAGGAAGTTTCATATCAGCGGACACTCCGCTGCAGAGTGAAAATCTCATTCTGGAAACATCCCCCAGGCTGTGGCTAAGCCATGTCTCCGCAATATCCTTTCTTTCAGGAGTGCTAGTTCTGCAAGGCTCGAAGGAGAGCTTCTGTTATGTTTGGAAGGTAGGAGACGAGATAATGGCAGAAGTAAAGCTGTGAGTATGGAGCGTGAGTCGTGCTTGAGTAGCTCAGTTGGTAGAGCACTTGCCCGCGAAAGGTCAAGGTCCCGAGTTCGAGTCTCGGTCCGGCACACAGTTTTAATCTGCCAGGAAGTTTCAGTTTGGTTTTTAAATTGAAATACAGAACGTAGGTACGTTTTAACATTTTATTTCGGTTGTTCCAATGTGATATATGTACCTTTGTGAACTTATCATTTCTGAGAACGCATGCTGTTACAGCGTGATTACCTGTAAATACTACATTAATGCAATAAATGCTCAAAATGATGCCCGTCAATCTCAATGCATTTGGCAATACGTGTAACAACATTCCTCTCAACAGCGAGTAGTTCGCCTTCCGTAATGTTCGCACATGCATTGACAATGCGCCGACGCATGTTGTTAGGCGTTGTCGGTGGATCACGATAGCAAATATCCATCAACTTTCCCCATAGAAAGAAGACCGGGGACGTCAGATCCGGTGAATGTGCGGGCCACGGTATGGTTCTTCGACGACCAATCCACCTGTCACGAAATATTATATTCAGTACCGCTTCAACCGCACGTGAGCTATGTGCCGGACATCCATCATGTCGGAAGCAGATCGCCATTCTGTCATGCAGTGAAACATCTTGTAGCAACATCGGTAGCACATTCCGTAGCCGGACGCTGTGGTGTCGCGGTTCTAGGCGCTCAGTCCGGAACTGCGCGACTGCTACGGTCGCAGGTTCGAATCCTGCCTCGGGCATGGATGTGTGTGGTGTCCTTAGGTTAGTTAGGTTTAAGTAGTTTTAAGTTCTAGGGGACTGATGACCATAGATGTTAAGTCCCATAGTGCTCAGAGCCATTTGAACCATTTTTGAACATTCCGTAGGAAATCAGCATACATTGCAACATTTAGATTGCTATCGATAAAATGGGGGCCAATTATCCTTCCTCCCATAATGCCGCACCATACATTCACCCGTGAAGGTCGCTGATGTTCCACTTGTCGCAGCCATCGTGGATTTTCCGTTGTCCAATAGTACATATTATGCCGTCTTACGTTACCGCTGTTGGTGAATGACGCTTCGTCGCGTGCAGAAAATCTGTCATCGTCCCGTAATTTCTCTTGTGCCCAGTGGCAGAACTGTACACGACCTTCAAAGTCGTCGCCATGCAATTCCTGGTGCATAGAAATATGGCACGGGTGCAATCGATGTTGATGTAGCATTCGCAACACCGACGGTTTTGAGATTCCCGATTTTCGCGCAGTTTGTCTGCTACTGATGTGCGGATTAGCCGCGACAGCAGCCAAAACACCTACTTGGGCATCATCATTTGTTGCAGGTCGTGGTTGACGTTTCACACGTGGCTGAACACTTCCTGTTTCCTTAAATAACGTAACTATCCGGCGAACGGTCCGGACACTTGGATGATTGCGTCCAGGATAACGAGCAGAATACATAGGACGCGCCCGCTGGGCATTTTGATCACAATAGCTCTACATCAACACGATACCGACCTTTTCCGCAATTGGTACACGGTCCATTTTAACACGGGTAATGTGTCAGGAGGCAAATACCGGCCGCACTGGCGGAATGTGATACCACGTATTTATACATTTGTGCCTATTACAGCGCCATCTATCGCAAAGCGAAAGAAACTGGTCCAAGTAAAACATTGATATTTCTTTACACACTACACGAATATGTAATAAAAAATGGTGGTTTCTATTTTAAAAAAACGCAGTTGATATCCGTTTGACCTATGGCAGCGCCATCTAGCGGGCACCATAGAGCCATCTGGTTTCCCCTTCAAGCTAAATGAGTTTCGTTCTTTGGAGTGTTTTCGTTTGACGCTTAATTCGTGAGATACTTGGCCCGGTCACTATCAATGGACCACCCTATATTGACATCAGAGCGTCTGTAGCCATTCCATTGAGCCCGTTTACCTACGTTACTGAAGTTCTTCGTAGCCACGTACTCAGAATGACCGACAAGCGAGGTTCCACAGCGGCCGCCGAGACAGGCAGCCGGCCGGCGGTGGCCAGTGCGGCCGGAAGCGAGCAGGAGGTCACACGCGGTCGGCCACGCAGCGCGCTTCCCACGGCGCTGCCCGGGCGCACAGTAGTCGTCAAGCCGTCGGCACACGGGGCGAGGCAGCGTTGACGTGCACGCGGACGGTATATCCGACATCACGACACACGGAGCCGCCACTACACGGCACGAACTGATTGAAGTGAGTTAGTGCTCTCAGTGCTCGCCAGCAGCGATTGTCGGCTTTCCTTGGCTCACAAACAACACACGCGCGTGGAATTCCTACATTAGCTCTATTGAAAACTAACATTTCTTTTCCCAACCAAAAAAGTCATGTTGTTGTATCTGTGGTACATATAAATAAGAACTTCAATACCCGTGAACGTGTAACCTACATCTACATTGATACTCTGAAAACTGGCAGAGGGTTCTTCGAACCACCTTCACAATAATTCTCTATTATTCCAATCTCGTACAGCGCGCGGAAGAAACGAAACACCTATATCTTTCCGTTCGAGCTCTGATTTCCCTTATATTATTATGGTGATCGTTTTTGCTGGTCTAGGTCAGCTTCAACAAAATATTTTCGTATTCGGAGGAGAAAGGTGGTAATCGAAATTTCGCCACAACGAAAGACGCCTTTATTTTGATGATGTCCACCCCAAATCCTGTATCAGTTCTGTGACACTCCGCCCCCTATCTCTCAATAATACAAAAAGTGCTGTCCTCCTTTGAACTTTCTCGACGTAGTCCGTCAGTCCTATCTTGTAAGGATCACGCACCGCGCAGTAGTATTCTAAAAAAGGAAGGACAAGCATAGTATAGGCAGTCTCCTTGATAGGTCTGTTACATTTTCTAAGTGTCCAGCCAATAAAACGCAGTCTTTGGTTAGCCTTCCGCACCACATTTTCTATGTGTTCCTTCCGATTTAAGTTGTTCATAATTTTAATTCCTAGGTATTTAGCTCAATTTAGGCCTTTACATTTGACTGATTTATCGTGTAACAGAAGTTTAACGGAATCCCATTAGCACTGATTTAGAGCCGATTATCAATTTTTGCTCCATATAGATATCTTTTTCCAAATCGTTTTGCAATTTGTTTTGATCTTCTGATGACTTTACTACTTGATAAACGACAGCGTCATTTGAAAACAATCTAAGACGGCTGCTCAGATTGTCTACTAAATATATAGATAAGGATCAGCCAAGGGCGCATAACAAAACCCTGGGCAACGTCAGAAATCACTTCTGTTGTACTCGACGACTTTCCATCAGTTACTACGAACTGTGACTTATTTGAAGGGAGCCGGCCGGGGTGGCCGAGCGGTTCTAGGCGCTACAGTCTGCAACCGCGCGACCGCTACCGTCGCAGGTTCGAATCCTGCATCGGGCATGGGTGTGTATGATGTCCTTAGGTTGGTTAGGTTTAAGTAATTCTAAGTTCTAGGTGACTAATGACCTCAGAAGTTAAGTCCCATAGTGCTCAGAGCCATTTGAACAATTTCTCTGACAGCAAATCATGAATCCAGTCACGTAACTGAGACGATATCCCACAAGCACGCAATTTCACCACAAGCCTCTTGTGTGGTACAGTGTCAAAAGCCTTCTGGAAATCTAGAAAAACGGAATCAGTAAGATAAAAATGAAAGACACTTGTCCCCTCAGGAAAGCATATAAAAGTTCACCAAATCAAGCAAACATATATCTGTTTCGTTACGACTTATAAATTATCTGTGGCACTTCCTCCGGTGATCGCAGACGTCTTTCTCTGACGTATTGTCACATACATTATTACACGGCCCGGGTTCGATTTCCGGCTGGTTCGGAGATTTTCTCCGCTCAGGGACTGGGTGTTGTGTTGTCCTAATCATCATCATTTCATCCCAACGACGCCCAAATCGCCGAAGTGGCGTCAAATCGAAAGACTTCCACCCAGCGAATGGTCTATCCGACGGGAGGCGCTAGTCACATGACATTTACTAACACAATATATTAATATACGCCATATTAATCCGCATAATGAAGGAGACTTAAATGCGTTGTGGACATAAATAGTGATTCGTAGCAGTAATCTTGTTATTTTATTCGAAATCAGTAACATGGACATAAATAGTGATTCGTAACAGTAATCTTGTTATTTTATTCGATATCAGTAACAATGACTGCAAATCCTAAGGAAAAACGTTCGCATTTAAAATTGATTCCGTTATGAATAGGCGTCTGGAAAAATTAAAATAATATGAGAAACTTTCACTGTTATATTAACACTGTAGTTTTGTCTGACGGCAGTTTAAACACAGGAACTTATAACTTCAACTGTGCTCGGAAATATGACAGAGACGGTTACTTGTCAGCCAAAACACCCACTCGTTAAGACTGACACACATTACCGCTAACACCACTGTTGTAAACTCGATGCACCTACCTGTGGGAAGCGTGAAGGCTTACTGCCGAGGCAGCGACCGGCTGTCGCCGTTCGAGTTCCTTGCAGGTGATCTTAATGACATAGGTGTGACAGTGGATAACCCAAAGACGTCTGATTCTTCCCACCCGCTGCTGAACAAGAATTTGTCACGTTCCATCACTACTGGATGCGGCAACATACCCGTATTTCTCTATAACGTCCCTGTGTTTGCCATGAATTGTGTATACATAGTACATAAAAAGTATCCCTGACAACGATATTTTGTTCACATATTTGAATTTCCCATGGTAAACTGGCTTAGAAGCACACACTTTGAGATCAAAATCGAGATTGTTGGAGGGCCCTGCCCATAAAGCTTCAAACGTTCTCAGCTGGGAGATTGGAAGAAATCCGATGACCTTGCTAGTCAAGATAGGGTTTGGTAAGCGCGAATACAAGCAGTAGAAACTCTTGCCGTATGCAGGTGAGCATTATATTGCTAAAGTGTATGCCGAGGGTGGCTTTCCATGAAGGCAACAAAACCGGCCGTATTGCCGATGTATCGCTATGCTGTGAGGGTGCCGCGGATGACAACAGGAGTAGTTCTGCTATGAAAAGAAATGGCTTCAGGCACGTCATCAGGGCTCAATTCGAAGCGGGACTCATCATTGAAGACAGTTCTACTTCAGTCAATGAGATTCTATTCAGAATGTCCCCGACACCGCTGCAGACAGGCTTGTTGGCGTACAGAGGTCAATGGAAGACGGCGCAAAGTGTACCGTGAGCTCAGACCGGTTACTGTGAACTACCTATTAATTGTTGTTGTGATCACTGAAGCTCGAGCTGAACGTCGTATCGACGACAATGAGGAGTCCGGGGCTCTTAGTAGCTGTCTGACGATTGCTCGGTTCTCAAGTTCTGTAGAGTCTCTAGATCGACCACTTCCTCCTTGACGGTGTTTTCTGCCATGGTTCACTCATCCCTGTCAACATTGTCGAATAGTGGCATCGCTCCTATTCAAATGTCGAGCGACTCGCCGATTACTCCAACTAGCTTCTCTGAGCCCAACTAAATGCCCTCTCTCAAATGCTGCGTGTATTGTTCACGCGCCCGTGTGCGACGCATAGTTGCAGCTCAGCTGAGTACACGAAATGAAATTCTCAAAGAATCTATCGCCTGTTTGCGACATGCCTCCTGTTTACTGTCCTTGCCAGCTGTGTGATGAAACTGCTACTGCAGCATCACACATTCATCCGTCGGTACCTCTATGAATGTCAATTTGTGACCAGTTTGCGTAACTCCTTCATAATGTGTCGCCCATTTTTTGACTTTCGGTTTATGATGACAATATTTAATGCTCAAAAGTTAAATTTAGTTCCAATTTCTTTTCTTCAAAAAACATAACCACACATGAAACGAAATCATTACGCAAAACACGTCTAATCACATTCAAATCTGCACATGCCTTCCTGCCTGTGGCATCCACGGACCCAACCAACCAACCAACTCGCGCACGCGCGCCTTGACCGTGACATCGCTGGCCGCAGTTCCTGTCGCGGCCGTCGGTGTCTCAGGACGTTACCGCCGACAGAAGAGGTCGCGCCATGGCTGAGCTCAGGTCCGCAGCGCCCTCTACCTTTTGCATATGAGGAGGAGCTCTGGCCCCGAGACGGACAGTCTATTGTCAATTGTCTATTGCTAGCCTTTCGTGGAGTTTATAGCGGAGCCATGGCAGTGTGACATTTGCTACTGTATTCGACTAGGATCAGTACACGGATTTCTCTTGGATATTATTTGGACTTGTATTGCTGGTGCACGTTTCGTCAGAAATAAAGATAAGTTATCTCTTCATTCTAGCTGGCGCAATTCTTGTCTTAATTATTTTTCCACCAACAGACATAGCTACATCCTGGTCACTACCCACGCTTTATACAATTTATGGTGACTGCCCCAAAAGTACCGCCGAGGACCTTGAGTTTGGGAGCCGTCACATAACTGCCAACTTCCGATCTGCAGCATTTCGCCATTTCTCCTCCTCTCTCGATAGTCTATCTTTCCAATCGACTTCTCGATTTAAAAAAAGGCCGGTCTGTTTTAGATCGTCGTCTGGTGCTGGCCTCCAAGGACAAAAACGGCTGTCTCGCAGGCGACCTCCGAATGTTTTATTCCTTTTCAATGTGCGACGCTTCGAGCGCTGCGACGCATTCGGAAATCTCGTTGTGATGTGGCACTTTCGCACACTCAGCTCACAACATTCGGTGTTATCTCGTTGAGAGCAATTAGTGAAGAAAAAACTTTTGCGACTGGCACTGGGAAAGGTAACAGAGACGGTGAGAGACATGGGGAGATATATCGAGAGGACAGGGGAACAAAACAGTAGGAGAACGTGCCGCGAGGAGAGAATAGACTCGCAGAGGTGTGGTGATTAAGGCCGAGAGAAATCACCCCGCCTAGTGCGGCTGCCTCGTTAGCTGTTCTCTCCCGTTCTGTTCTGGCGGCGCCGTTAATGAGATGCACGGTCGGCTCTGCCTTGTTTTTGCGAGCACATCGCTTTGACCCGGCAGCCGCAGGTGGTGGGCCCAGGTTACGCGCTCCTGTCGCGACAACTTTTCGGGAAAAGTGGGAAGCTGGCGCTCAAAGCGGCCGCCGAGTCAACCGCCGTGGGCGGGCGCGAGCGGCTCTGCTTTGAAGCTCGCCTGGACCGCGCTTTGCCCCGAGGCGACTGCAGAATTTTTGCGCGGGAGTTTGCGGGCAGTTTTCTGAATACTTCTAAAGCAATTTTGTGAATTGCTAACGGTTTCGCGAACACTTTAGGTCAAGCCTCCGGGAGTGAAAAAATCACGTTAGAGTTCCACTGTCAGCGTAAGTGGGGCTGTTCAGCCTTACGAATTAAGTTATCGTATAAAGGACATAAATACACAGACGGAAAAAAAAATCGCAATACCGGGAAGTAGTTTAGAGCCATAAACGAAAGATGTTAGGCGGGCGTGTTTCTGCATCTGCATGTTCAAATTTCGCGCCAGTGGTATAAGAGTGGCGGTAGTAGCGCCACTGTGAGAATATAAATCATTTTTCCTTTAATTACTCACTGTTACCGCCGTGAGCGTTACTTACCTTCGAGAATGAACGTGGTGAGCTGATGTTAGCCAAGAGTGCTTTTAAGGTGAAAAAGAGGCCGTTGTCAGCACCTCACTGCGTTCGAACGAGGTCGTGTAATAGGGCTAAGAGAAGCTGTGTGTTCCTTCTGCGATATGGCAAAATGAGCTAGCAGTAGTACATCCAGTGAGCACGCTGCTGGTACCGGTGGTCACGGGAATGTACGGTCACAAGAAGACCGGGTTGCGGATGGCCACGTGGCACTACCGAGGGGCATCTGGCTCTGGCGCATCGTACTGCATCTGCAGCAGTAATTTGAGCAGCACCGCAATGCCATAACGAACTGTTACTAATCGTTTACTTCAAAGACAGCTCCGAGCCAGAGCGTGCATTCCACTGATCCGAAACCACCGCCATTTGCGACTTCAGTGGTGTCAAGCATCATCGGAGGGCAGGGTGCAGGTCTCTTGTGTTTTCTGATGAAAGCTGGTTCTGCCTCGGTGCCAGTGATGGCCGTGTGTATGTTAGGAGGCCATTTGGGGGCCTGCATCCAATCTTTGCTAGACACGCTGGACCTATACCTGAAGTCACGGTCTGGGGTGCGATTTCGTGTGACAGCAGGAGCACTCTCGTGGTTATCGCACACACACTGACTGCAAATTTGTACGTTAATCTGGTGACTCGACTTATTGTGTTGCCGCTCATGAGCAGGGGCGGTGATTTCCAACAGGATGACGCTCGCCCACATACTGCTGTTATAACCCAATACGGTCTACAGAATGTCGACATGATTCCTTGGCTTGCTCGATCACGAAATCTGCCTCCGATCGGGCAGATATGGGTATCAGCATTAACCATCCCCGTATTTATCTACCAAGTGCGGCGGGTATTGGACTCCATACCGCGGGCTGACGGCCGGTGGCTGCGCAACGCAATGCTTTTGCGTTTGCGGCTTATCTCGCGCTTGCGTTAGCCTACTTTAATCACTGATAGTATATGGGGGGCCCTGCTGGGCATGCGGGGCAGTAGAGTGGTTCCAGTTCTTGAAAAAAAAAATTAGAGGCCCATTCTGCCCTTAATGTTTCATAATGGACGATTTGCGGCTGCGAGAAAGAAGCTACGTACTCTGTAGCGTGACGCTTCTCTCTGGACTTCGCGAATAAGCGAGTTCGAAAGCGTTGCCAGAAGTCCAGCTAGTGCAACGAATGTCCGGAGGAAGGGAAAAAGAAATGGGTAGAATGGTCGAGCAGCTGCTCATAAGCCACACATTTTTGTAGTCACTGCTAAGCGACGTTTGACGTCGTGTAACAGTGGTTTGGAATACACTCGTGGCAATTCGCTCAAAGTGTTTGGGTTTGACGAATGTCTGAATAACGGTACCTGCCATCACGGGTAGAACCAATAGTGAGGTACCGAGGAGGTAGTGTTACCGGTGGTATTTTTCATGGTTAGGGTGTAATACCCTTATTGCGCTTAAGAAAACGAAAAGTACGGAAGGATATGAACGCATTTTACTGCATTGTCACTCTGCATTTCGGAGACGACGACTGTTTTTGTCAGCATGAAAATGCAACCTATCATAAAGCTGCATTTGCGAGCCAATGGTTTGTGGAAATAACATTCCTTAAACGAACTGGACTGCCCTGAAGCCGGCCGCCGTTGCCGAGCGGTTCTAGGCGCTTCAGTCCGGAACAGCGCTGCTGCTACGGTCGCAGGTTCGAATCTTGCCTCGGGCATGGATGTGTCTGACGTCCTTAGGTTAGTTAGGTTTAAGTAGTTCTACGTTCTAGGGGACTGATGACCTCAGATGTTAAGTCCCATAGTGCTTAAAGCCATTTGAACCATTTTTGAGCCTGCCCTGAGTCTCAAGCTGAACCCAGTGGAACACCTTTGCGATGTATCAGAAAGTCGACTTTGACCCAGACCCCTGAGTCCAACATCGCTACGTTCTCTAATTTCGTCTCTTGAGGAAGAAAGTAATGCCATTCCACCGCAGTCATTCAGCCACTGCAATGAAAGCTTCCGCAGCAGAATTTAAATCGTCATAAGGGCGAAGCGTGGAGACATCCCATGGTAATGTTCGCTAATATATGCCCGGATACTTTTGATCAGATAATGTATACCAAGCTATGAGCTGATTTATTGGCGCCTACTACCTCATTTGTAGCGCATGATGCTTCTAGGTCAAAAGTAAAACAACTTCGAAGTAATTCGGAGTGAGACCCATACTATGATTTTTGTATTTCTGCCGTTCGAAGAGGATCGTATTTGATGTATTCTGCTCATCTCTGGCACAATAACCGAAAACAGCTAAAGCTATTGCCACGACAGAAGCCTCACACCTAAGTAAGGCAAAGGAAATACAGACAGTTGTCCCAAAATGCGAAAAGCTGTCATTATTGTTTCAAGTCTTCAGGATCAGTAACGACAGCCTATTCCGCTGTTTACTTGTAATACTGAAAGTGTTGTTAATAAAAATTCTCTATTGAAACTAGACGGAATTGCATGTGACTGCTTTAGTCTTTAATAAAACTTGCATCTGACTGCGTATTTAACTAAACTGAACATTATCTGACTGCATGAAAATATTGTTCGAAAATTAATACTCAAAATACACATATGAGTGCATGAAAGTTTAGTGGTAAAAATAAATGAAAGTCACCAACCTGCATCTGACTGCGTCTGTGGACTTTAGCCGATAATAAATCATATATTCAACTCAGCCGTAGTGCAATGACATAAAATTGTCATTCTAGAAAACTTTACTCATTTTGGCCCTGTTTGATACTTAATAAAGATTCTGTCCTGATCTGAATAATTTGCCAAATGTGCAATGGCATATAGATTATTTTACTCTGATAAATGAAATTATTAGCTTTACTCATGGGAACTTTACTTTAATGTACCTTTTGGTTCAATGCAAGCACAGGATGCGGAGAACGACATAAGGTGTGAGATGAAACTCTAATTTTATCTAAAAAATATTTAGTGTTCAAACTTTTAAGGCACATGTGAGAAACTAAAAAAAAACTTCTATAGCATTGATTTACGAGAAAGTTTCACAAAACGCTTATTGCATCAACAATGGGATTTCTATCTAGTTTTTAGACATTATTTAACCAAAGAAAATCTATTTCATTAATTATTCTTTCTAGTTTCCCCAGGTATGTACCGAGTTTCGCTCAATATATAGCTTATTATGTGCGTAGCGCCAATTCTTACTTTGATGCTGTCACGACCCGGCTGCCTCCTGCAGGCATCTAGCTCCGACTCGAAACACGTCTGCTGTGTCTGCCCATCTTCTCACCACTCCTCAAACCTTTACCGTGTGCACCTAGCTCTGTTAGCTGTCAAAGATCTTACTACTCGAAGATGTACTACTCGTCCAACCTTGCGGTTGAGAACTATCGACATTTTTCACTGGCTCTGTTCTGATCGAATCTCAGCACATACCTTTCACAATCCTCTGGTCCGATGGACCGGATTTTTGTGGGGGGATCTGTGCAGTCAGCACAGTTTTCTCCACGAAATTCGTAAAAAAATTACAGTGGAAGATACAATATAAAATATACATAGTATTCTCATGAAAAGAGTATTACAGAGCAATGAAATTGATCAATAAACCTAGGATGTTAAGTAAAATGTATAATACCATGAGATTTGCTGTTCACAATGAAACAAAGAACATCAAAATGTACAAAACCAAAACATCTCTGTATAGGACAAAAACATCAGACATATAGGGTATTAAGTGACGTGTAGCAAATCAAATGGACCAGTGGTCCAGGTTTGCAAGTCACAGTGACTCAAAGAACATCGAAATGTACAAAACTGAAATACCTGTTACACAATACCAAATGTTACCAGATACAAGCAGAGAAATATGAGGGAACATACCTCACATAACATGAAACTCTACCTAACAGTTACGTAGAATGTGAGAAAAAATACGTAAAATAGCGAAATACAAGTGAATCATCAATGTCACGCAATACTAAGTGTTACAAAATGGAAACGTAGAAATATAAGGAAAAATACATCGAAAAATATCAAAGTTTACCTAATAGTTACATCATATAAACTTGAATGTTACGACATAGAAGTATAGAAATGTGAGGGAAAAATACATCAAATCATATCCAAATTTACCTGATAGTTATATAGAATATGAGGAAAATACATAAAATATGCAATAAGATACTTTAATTAATAATAGGCTTAACTATTGCGTCTTTGTCACGTTACGTGACAGCATAAACTGACCTTCAGTTACCATAATTATCTTGGAGTAAACCTCAGATACATGTCGACTGTCTTTGATAATAGTGAATAAATGGCCTCGGAAGATCAGACACCCTGAGCCCTAAATTAGGTCATTTGTACAGGACAGGTCACATCAGGTGGGGGGCCACACTGACTTATTATTGAGCTGTAGTGCAAGAAAATAGAAATATGTGGCCTCAGGCTATGGGACACACTGAGAATCCAATTAGGTCCATGTACACAGCATGTCACGTCAGGTGATGTAACACACTGACCCCAATAGTGAGCTGTAATACAAGAAATGAGAAGAACTCACGTGATGGGACACATTGAACCACTACTAATGTACATTGTACTATCTTGTCACGTCAGGTGATAGAACACACTGACCCCAATAGTGATCTGTAGTACAAGAAATGTGAAGAATAGTGGGCATCAGGTGATGGGACACACTGAGCCACCGATGATGTCCATGTACACAGCATGTCACGTCAGGTGATGGAACACACTGACCCCAATAGTGAGCTGTAGTACAAGAAATGTGAAGAATAAAAAGCATCAGGTGATGGGACACACTGAGCAACCCCATTACCTGTTAAATCAGGGGATAACTCACCCTGTAACAGAGATCTCAGGTGATTACAAACCCTGAGCCATGGTAGTATCGAATGTGAAATATATGTCAAGTCAGATGACAACACCTACTGGCATTCAGTTACAATTATCAGTCATAGAAGGCATGTTATGTCAGGTGGCAGTCCACACCGACGTACTCTTAACACCGTTAACTTCAATTACTTATAGTAGACATTTGACATGAACAGGTAGCCCACACTGGCTTTTGTCACATTCTCTTAAACTTACATCTAGTAGTCTTTCAGGTGACAATTCAGTCTCTGTTATAATATTAAAAGCAATATACAATAGGCAGTGAACATTTACTGCAAAATGTGTTATCTACGTTTAAGTTAACAAGAAAATATTTAAAGTAATATACAAGAACTGTATGCAGTGGACATTTGCTGCATAAAGAATGTGTTATATATCTTTAAGGTAACAAGAAATTAATAGTTAAAGTAATTTACAATAATTGTCTGCAGTGCATTTACTGCATAAAAATGTTACATATCTATAAGATAACACTAATGTTACCAGCTCTCTAGCAAGAATAGTCTTGAGTTGAATAAAATCTATGTACAAAAAAAATCCTTTAAAAGATAGTAAAACATGCTTGCATACTATTTTTTGATAAAGTGCAGTAAAGTGATCCTGCACAAATATAGTGGGAATAAATTGTACCTAATCTTCTTACATACAATGTCAATTGAAGTGCAAGAAAGTCATGCTGCTCAATTGCAGCAAGGATTAACAAATTTCATACAATCTCCTTACATACTAGTTACGCTAAATTGAGAAAAGTCATGCTGCTCAATTGCAGCGGTAATCAATGTTCATGAAGAAATTCCTTACTAGATTCAACAGTACAAGTTTAGGATAAGTCCTGCTCATTAATTTGGCTTCATAGTCACATCAGATAAATTAAACCTTCCATTTACATCATACAATATAAGCCTCTTGTTATGAAACAGTAAGATCAATTCTATCCCAGAAATTTGTATTCAAAAGCTTCCTTTCTTTTTACCATAGTCTTCACAAAGGTATTTCAATAAAATATTCACAGTGCACACACTCCCAAACGTCTCACATTAGGAAACATCAATTCGATCCTACAAATTAGTATTGAAAAGCTTCCTTTCCTTTTTAACATAAACGTAATTCTTAAAGCCTTGCATATTAAATCCTTAGTACCATGAAATGGGGCATTACAAACAGTCACCCCCCCCTTTTTTTAATATAGTTGGTCCTCTAAATCGTGCATTTTAAATCCTAAGTACAATGAAATGGTGTGTCCGTTAAAGAACAACCGACCCTCTACCCCATATAGTCCTGTTGTGTTGAACAAATGGGTAATGTGTTATCACGTGTTAATGTTAAAATCATGTCAATCATGGAAATAATGTGTTAGAAAAGAAGCAAAGTTAGTTATATAAATAACACACAGAGATAATGTCTGCTTGTGTCTGTGTATGTGCGGATGGATATGTGTGTGTGTGTGTGTGTGTGTGTGTGTGTGTGTGTGTGTGTGTGTGTGTGTGTGTGTGTCTATTTTATGTGTATGTGTATGTGTGTGTGTGTGTGTGTGTGTGCGCGAGTGTATACCTGTCCTTTTTTCCCCCTAAGGTAAGTCTTTCCGCTCCCGGGATTGGAATGACTCCTTACCCTCTCCCTTGAAACCCACATCCTTTCGTCTTTCCTTCTCCTTCCCTCTTTCCTGACGAAGCAACGGTTGGTTGCGATAGCTTGAATTTTGTGTGTATGATTGTGTGTCTATCGACCTGCCAGCACTTTCGTTTGGTAAGTCACATCATCTTTGTTTTTAGATATATTTTTCCCACGTGGAATGTTTCCCTCTATCATATATATATATATATATATATATATATATATATATATATATACAGCCAATTGCATAATATGTGTGGATTAGCAAATAAAAATCTGTGGTCGCCGCCATACCAGAGATTGATTAAAGCAAAGATTTATTTCGTTCATCAAAAGTGCGACAGTAATGTTTTTCATTCCATTACATAAAAGAAGTTAATAATTTCTTCGTTTCCTTTATTGCACTCAAAATCAATTTGCCCACATTAGCTAACATTTAAAAAAGCAATTACCAATCATTACCCAGAAGCACTGGAGTGTTTACATACGGCAAAAACCGATTTTGGGAGCTGAAATCCGGCAGCAGAACCTTCATTTCATATCGATACTGGCTTGTTCACATGACCACGCAGAAGTGGTATTGGGTAAAAGACTTACGAAAACGTGGTAACTGATAAGCCGAAGGTCATTTAAAACAATGTGTTCCACTTTCCCGGCTGAATTAGTGGGTCACATTTATTGTAAATCTGTCAACTATTGCGCTGGTAACCAACTCACTAATGTAGCAGCGATTCGCATTGCTAAAGTACACACTAAATGCACAGTGTCAACACGTCGCATTTTACTCTCGCTGCCTCTTCCTCCACTGATGTCTCGTTCCAGTACTGCAAGAGAAGTTAGCATTGGGAATTGTTACCAATTTAGTTCTTAAGTTAGAGGAAATTACCATCTTCGCCTTGTAGGCCTGGAGAATGTGACACTGTTTTCTTGTATACACTTGTGTTTACAGAGCAGGAAAACAACATGTCTGCACCAGTCTGTTCAAACTATTATCAAACCCATGACCTTTACAGATACTAGGATTTTGAAAGCAAATTTAGAAACACTGTCTACTATGTGCTGTTCCGAAGATTAAAACCTTGTGGTAGCTGAAGATAGCAACCAGCAAGATATTTATTTTATGGTTCATATGTATACATTGGTTTACTTCCACATACTTTTAAAATGAAACGCTGAATTAGGAGAGTTGTGCGTCGGCAGGTTCTTAGCTTACATGGAGGTTTTTTAGAAAATAATATTGACTGAGAAGTTTCAGATGCTATTCAGGCCAACACTGAATTGGTCCCTCTGAATTTTGAGTCTCGTTTATTTCATTTTTTAATCGCAGTCACCATATTATTTACTTTAATGATAACTGCATGTTTACATTTAGGAGCAAGGTTCTTTTTAAATCTTTATTTCGTCAAAATTATGTGCATATTCATTGAACTTTGAAAGTAATTACATCGCTTTAATGGCGGTGACCGGAAGTACCATAAAATACAAAACAAAGAGCGACGTACGTTGGTTGTGTTTTCAATTAAACCGCGGACGCTTTCAAGGCTTTTATTTTTTGAAATTATATTTTGGCCGGTTTATTGGCAACAAGCGGTGCCTGCTGTTCGATATTTACCACTTTTATTTTGTTAATCACAGGAGGCAGAAAAAGCAGAAACAGAAATTAAATGCGTAATATTAGGCTGTATACAAAACACGCCTCGGGGCTTACTGCACGACAGCTGTGGATTCTTTTACCAAACATTTCGAGCTCTCTGCTATCTCTGGTCGTACTGTTGACGCCGATCTCTGCTGATTTTTGCTGAGTTGTCAAAGCAAATAGAAAAATGCGCTACAGTTTCTGACCAAGAGACAAACAACTTACCGATGCGGATCCACGAGGTACGTAGTTCGCCTGTCTCAGAAGTTGAGAAAAGTTTTTATATAACATAGTTGTATTTAGATAAACAGCGATTAATTTACTTATAATCAATTATTGAAAATGACAGTCACAATCGCATTATTTATTTTGCCGCCAACCGAATTCAACCCGCGATGGGGCCATCTTCAGGGCAATTTACACCATTTGGTCGTTCGCTGGAGTCGTCACCCTGCCTGTGCACGGTTGGTAACAATCGTTGGCGGCAAAATAAATAATGCGATTGTGACTGTCATTTTGAATAATTGATTATGAGAAAAGTTTGTCGGAAGTGTGAATGTTTCACTATAAGAAAGAAAGAATTGAGTTCTCAGTCGTTGCTGATACTTTTGTTGGAATAATCTGAGACTTACTCATTAACTCATTTCAGAGACGGCGTGATATTCATTCTAACCGAGATATGACCGTGACTGACAAATTGGAAAATGTTGCACACGACAAACAGTTGGTACTGTCCTACCAAACCAATACTGCATTATGTCCATGGCACTGAGATTTCATCCTTATATGAAGTTAAGTACGGAAAACAAAACAGTCCTACAGATGAAGAATAATGTGAGTACATGACCACTGTTGGATGTTTCTAACGTTACTGGAAGTATTCAGGTGGAGATCGCAACACGGCATGTCCAGAGGACGAGAGCGAGTACCTTGCCACCATCTTTCTGACTGAGAAAGATCGAATCATTGACATGGAGGACATCAGACAGACAGATTGCACAGACAGTTGAAACTTCAGAACATGCGATAGCGAGATGAACTCAGGACAACAGTGTGGTAAGAGGGTTAGACGTGGGCCTCCCCATAAGAAGTGCACTGAGGTGACAAAAGCCGTGAGGTATCGTGTCGACCCTCTTTTGCCTGGCTTAGTGCAGCAGCTCGACGTAGCATGGACCCAACAGGTCGTTGGAAGTCCCGTACAGAAATGCTGAGCCGTGCTGTCTCTGTAGCCGTCCACGGCTGCCAAAGTGTTGCCGGTGCAGGATTTTGTGCACGAAGTGATCTCCAATAAATGTTCGATGTGACTCATGTCGGGCGATATGTGGGGCTAAATCATTAACTCGAATTGTCCACAACAGGGCTTCCCAACAGTTTCAGCTGGTGGACCCCTTCTTCAGGCGAAAATCCATGGCGGACCCCTAGTCTGTTCCCAATGATCCTCCCCCTCCCCCCCCCCCCCCCACCAAATATCAATAGTCTTTGCTTTAGAGATGAATGAAAGCAACTTGAAGGTCAAAAATCGACTTATGAAATAGGCAGTGCACTGACAAAGCAAGTTTAACATTTAATGATGCCTGGGGCCGCATACGTGCCAGCGAGTGCTGTGATTGGTCGACAAAGCTCGCTCCGCGCATGCGTAAAAGGTTTTAGCGCATCTACCGCCGTGAGCCGGAGCACAAATGACTCCCATATTGTTGCGAAACAGTCGATCAGAGAAGCCGCATTCTCCGGCACTAAACTGTGTATGCGTTCTCACTTAGTAACCGCAAAGGCTGCTTGGGACTACGACCTGAATTAAAAGTACACATTTTTTTCACACGGAAAAAGGTGATGAATTTGATTTTCACATTTTTATTCAATAATTTTACTCATTATTTTACACGATTTGGTGAAGGGTGGCCGCGGACCCCCTAGAAAGAGACAGCGGACTCCTAAGGGGTCCGCGGACCACACATTGGGAAGCCCTGGTCCAGAACGTCTTTCAGACCAATCACGAACAATTGTGGCCCAGTGACAAGGAGCATTGTCATCCATGAAAGGCTGCAGATGGTCTCCAAGTAACCGAAAATAACCATTTCCACTCAATGATTGGTACTGTTGGACCAGATTATCCAGTCCAATCCATGTAAGCACATCCCACAACATTATGGAACCACCACAAGCATGCGCTGTGCCTTGATGACAACGTGGAACCATAGCTTTGTGAGGTCTGCGCCACACTCAACCCCTACCATCAGCTATTAGCAACTGGACTCAAGAATCTCCTGAGCAGGCCACGGTTTTCCGGTCGTCGACGCTCCAACCGATAGGGTCACGACCCCGGGAGAGATGCCGCAGGCGATGTTTTTCTGTTAGCAAAGGCACTCACGTCGGTCGCCTGCTGCCACAGCCCATTAACGCGAAATTTCGCCGCACTGTCCTAACGGAAACGCTCGTCGTACGTCTCAAACTGGTTCTACGGTTATTTCACGCAGCGTTGCTTGTCTGTTGGCACTGACAACTCTACAGAAACGTCGCTGTCACCTGTCACCAAATGAAGGCCGTCGGCCGCTGCGATGTCCATCTAGTGACTAGGGCCTCCCGTCGGGTAGACCGTTCGCCGGGTGCAAGTCTTTCGATTTGACGCCACTTCGGTGACATGCGCGTCCATGGAGATGAAATGATGATGATTAGGACAACACAACAGCCAGTCCCTCAGTGGATAAAATCTCCGACCCGGCCGGGAATCGAACACGGGCCCTTAGGATTGACATTCTGTCGCGCTGACCACTCAGCCACCGGGGGGCGGGCGCGGTGTCCATGATGAGAGACAATGTCTGAAATTCGGTATTCTCAGTGCACTCTTGACTCTGCGGATCTCAAACGATTTACGAAAAGGAATGTCCCAGGCACCTAGCTCCTACTACCATTCCGTGTTCAGAGTCTGTTATTTCCCGTCCTGTATCCTGCTCGCTCTTCGATTTATATACTGACTGTGCCAGCAGTACACATTTGACAGTGTGGCACTTCAGAAGCTCCTACACCACTTCCGAGCAATAGAGTCCCATATGTCTGGCAGCAACAATCTGGTAGCATACAAACGTTCTGACAATGCGCGTCCTGCCCATCCTACATTCGATCCATTATCATTTAGCTACAAAATAGCAGGTCAGCAACTGGAAGCAGTTAATTCCATAAATTATCGGGGAGTACGCATTAGGAGTGATTTAAAATGGAATGATCATATGAAGTTGATCGTTGGTAAAGCAGGTGCCAGACTGAGATTCATTGGAAGAATCCTAAGGAAATGCAATCCGAAAACAAAGGAAGTAGGTTACAGTACGCTTGTTCGCCCACTGCTTGAATACTGCTCGGAAGTGTGGTATCCGTACCAGATAGGGTTGACAGAAGAGATAGAGAAGATCCAGCGGAGAGCAGCGCGCTTCGTCACAGGATCATTTAGTAATCGCAAAAGCGTTACGGAGATGGTAGATAAACTCCAGTGGAAGACTCTGCAGGAGAGACGCTCAGTAGCTCAGTACGGGCTTTTGTTGAAGTTTCGAGAACATACCTTCACCGAAGAATCAAGCAGTATATTGCTCCCTCCTACGTATATCTCGCGAAGAGACCATGAGGATAAAATCTGAGAGATTAGAGCCCACACAAACACATACTGACAATAATACGAGACTGGAAGAGAAGGGAGAACCGATAGAGGTACTCAAGGTACCCTCCGCCACACACCGTCAGGTGGCTTGCTGAGTATGGATGTAGATGTAGATGTAGTTGAAGCTTTGCACAGCTGTGTTGCGCTGTGAGTCTAGTAGTCCCATCGACTGCGTCACGTAGCATTTTTCAGTTCTGAGAGCACAATATGCATGTGAATATGCCTGAAGTGTGAAATGCCTGCAGGAGGGGGGTTCGTCTGATTTCAAGCAACCCACATAACGTAATTTCCATGCGTTTCCTTCTCCGTGACAATTATCAACAGCACAGGTGCAATAAAAACGCCCCTGCAGTGTTTTCGATGGGAAATATTTGATCATCCACAATACGGCTCGGACTTGGCTCCCTTTGAGTTTTATCTCTTCGCTCACGCACACCACTAACTACGAAGACAATATTTTAGCACAGACAGCAAGCTGCAGACGAGCGAAGAGAATTGGCGCAAATCACAGGAAGCTGCCTTCTGTGAGGATGGTTCTAGAAAGCTGGGTCACGATACGACAGCGGCCACTATGTACAGAATTAGCATAAAAATGTAGATAAATGTTTTAACTACATTTTGCGACCGACTGGAGGTTAAAACAAATTAGACCTCGTCATGTCCACTATGGGTTGGTCTCTAGCGAACAAATCTGCATATGTATTTATAGTCTGTAAGCGACCAGTTGTGTGTGGTAAAGGGTACTTCATGCTGTACCGCCACTTTTCCCGATTCCTGTTCCAATTGCGATTGGGGAAGAAGGATTTTTAGTAGTTCTCCGTGTGAACTCTAATCTGTCTAATTTTATCTTTATAATACCTTGCTTTATATGTATAGGAAAAAGCAATAAATTTGTTGTGTCTTCTAGCAATGTATGCTCTCCGTATTTTAACAGAAAATCACGCTGTGATGCAGGGCACCTGTCTCGTACAGTCTGCCACAAAAGCTGAGTACCTCAAGCTGCATCTGCGGTTACAGACCGAATCTGTGACGAAACACGCTACTCTTCTTTGCATATTATGTATTTTTTTTTATCAGTCCAATTTGTCCTTGACGCATTGTAAGCTACCTCCTTCGTGTGTGGATTACACATACTGAGGATTCTGCCAATGAACGTGGCATCAGCTGTATGCAGATCGTTCCACTATAAATTATCTCTTACACATATTGCCAGATATTTAATGGGTGTGTCTGCTCCCAGTGAATGTTCGGCAGCCATACTCACTTTTTAAATGCATATCAAACGTGCTTGTAAAGAGTTTGGTTGCGAAAATTTTTAATTTAATAATACAAATATTCTCATTTTCAGCTAAAGGTCCCAGCTTTAATACTAATTTCTTGAAATACGACATGTGTGGGAATAGTAATGAGACTCGCAACACTGCGAGCAATCTGGCAATGCTGTGTTGTTCTACTTGAGTAGACCGGTGTGTTCATCCCTTCCTAATTCTCAGTCCGAGTTTCACCTCCGTACAGTCACCACGTGATTTAGGAACGGTATGCTGTCAAGTTTTATGTAAACTTTGGGAATACGTAAATTTGACATTTGAAAAGTTAAAACAAGCCTATGGGGGAGCTTTCCTTATCATGCACATAAGTTTTTCGCTACCACAAATCATTTTGGAAGACCGAGAACAAGTTGGAGATGAACCTCGCTCAAGGAGACCTATAACTTCAAAAACGGACGAAAGCGTCGAACGTGTGCGTGTTCTAGTGAGATCGGACTGACTTTTAACTGTAAGGATGATGGCTGATGTTTTAAGCACTTTCATCGTATATCAAATTTTGATCGAAGTTTTGCACATGCAAAAGGTTTGTGCCAAACTGGTGCCGAAGAACCTTACAACCTAGGAGGAGGACATTCTAAGAAACATGTGCGTTGATCTTTTTGAGAGGACTGTCAATGTCCACGAACGGTTCACTCGTGTGGTCGCTGGTCGTGAATCTTGGATTTTTGAGTACGTTTCTGGGACAGAGAGGCAAATCGAGCAGTGGCATACTGGGAGATCTCCGCGACCGCAAAAAGCTCGAATGAGCAAATGAAAACAATGCTTATTTGCTTTTATGACTGTAGGGGTATCGTGCATAAGGAATTTGGTTATTCAGGAAAAACTGTCAACCACGTGTTTTGCGAAGATTTCCTTCAAAGGCTGAGGAAAAGGGTGAATCGTGTGAGACCGGGCATTGCAGATAAGTGGATGCTGCATCGCGACAACGCCTCATGTTTCAAGGCAACTTCCACCAGGCTATTTTTGACCTAGAAAGGTCTACAGCCGTCTCTCCCCTCCATTCTCCCCATCTGCGTCAGACATATTAAATGTCCTACCAGCTGAAGCTTTTCGGCGTTGCTACCAAGACTGGGAGCAACAGCTCTGCCGGTGTTCAGCTACCTAAAGGAGTGTACCGAGCGAGGTGGCGCAGTGGCTAGCACACTAGACTCGCATCCTGACTTAGGTTTTCCGTGATTTCCATAAATCGTTCCAGGCAAATGCCGGGATGGTTCCTTCGAAAGGGCACGGCCGACTTCCTTTCCTGATCCGATGAGACCGATGACCTCGCTGTCTGGTCTCCTCCCCCAAAACAACCCAACCCCAACCTCAATGAGCTACTTTGAAGGGAACGTTATTGTTGTTCGAAAAATAAATTTGGCAGTTAAAAATCATTCCGTTTTCTGACATCCCCCATATGAGGCTGTTGCATGGTGGTCCCAGTACGTTAGGTGACAGTTGGTTAATTAATTGATAGTAGGAAAGTTACCACATCTGTTCGTTGAAAGCACTGTGTCACGACAGAGCTGACAGCGGCGTGTTGGCTGTGAAGACCTCGTCGGCCGGCCATTGACGTGTCTACTGGCGCCGCGGGCGCCGCACACTGATCAGAGGTGGTAGTCGTCGATGTTGCGGGGGAGAGGGTGGAGGGGTGGGGAGGGGGGGGGGGGGATGGCGGCGCCGCGGCTGCCTGCCTGCCTGCCTGCCGACACAATCGACGCCGGCTGTCAGCCGCAGGCCGCTCTGCTGACGTCCTATTCCGCCTGTAAGGGCGGCGGAAGGGCGCTCACAGCTCTAGTTAAACAGGTACTCTGTCTCTGTGGCCCGCACACTCTCCCCAGAAAGGCGCTGCGTTTAACATCTCTATCTTTCTATTATTTACAGTGAGAAGTGGAATAGTCGTAACATATATGTCCTCTGAGTGTTTCGTAGTGGCATGCTTCAACGAAATCTCGGTGTACAAGCCGCGTCATTTCAAATAAAACACTCGAGCTTTCGACACCTGTCATCAGGAATTGAAATCACTGACTGTCAGGGCTGGTACGGTGATCTGCTTGTTGTTGTGGTCTTCAGTCCTGAGACTGGTTTGATGCAGCTCTCCATGCTACTCTATCCTGTGCAAGCTTCTTCATATCCCAGTACCTACTGCAACCTACATCCTTCTGAATCTGCTTGGTGTATTCATCTCTTGGTCTCCCTCTACGATTTTTACCCTCCACGCTGCCCTCCAATACTAAATTGGTGATCCCTTGATGCCTCAGAACATGTCCTACCAACCGTTACCTTTTTCTGGTCAAGTTGTGCCACAAACTTCTCTTCTCCCCAATCCTATTCAACACCTCATTAGTTATGTGGTCTACCCATCTAATCTCCAGCATTCTTCTGTAGCACCACATTTCGAAAGCTTCTATTCTCTTCTTGTCTATACTATTTATCGTCCATGTTTCGCTTCCATACATGGCTACACTCCATACAAATACTTTCAGAAACGACTTCCGGACACTTAAATCTATACTCGATGTTAAGAAATTTCTCTTCTTCAGAAACGCTTTCCTTGCCATTGCCAGTCTACATTTTATATCCTCTCTACGTCGACCATCATCAGTTATTTTGCTCCACAAATAGCAAAATCCTTTACTACTTTAAGTGTCTCATTTCCTAATCTAATTCCCTCAGCATCACCCGACTTAATTAGACTACATTCCATTATCCTCGTTTTGCTTTTGTTGATGTTCATCTTATATCCTCCTTTCAAGACACTGTCCATTCCGTTCATCTGCTCTTCCAAGTCCTTTGCTGTCTCTGACAGAATTAGAATGTCATCGGCGAACCTCAAAGTTTTTATTTCTTCTCCATGGATTTTAATACCTACTCCGAACTTTTCTTTTGTTTCCTTCACTGCTTGCACAATATACAGATTGAATAACATCGGGGAGAGGCTACAACCCTGTCTCACTCCCTTCCCAACCACTTCTTCCCTTTCATGCCCCTCAACTCTTATAACTGCCATTTGGTTTCTATACAAATTGTAAATAACCTTTCGCTCCCTGTATTTTACTCCTGACACCTTCAAAATTTGAAAGAGACTATTCCAGTCAACATTGTTAAAAGCTTTCTCTAAGTGATCTGCTTATATACACTCCTGGAAATTGAAATAAGAACACCGTGAATTCATTGTCCCAGGAAGGGGAAACTTTATTGACACATTCCTGGGGTCAGATACATCACATGATCACACTGACAGAACCACAGGCACATAGACACAGGCAACAGAGCATGCACAATGTCGGCACTACTACAGTGTATATCCACCTTTCGCAGCAATGCAGGCTGCTATTCTCCCATGGAGACGATCGTAGAGATGCTGGATGTAGTCCTGTGGAATGGCTTGCCATGCCATTTCCACCTGGCGCCTCAGTTGGACCAGCGTTCGTGCTGGACGTGCAGACCGCGTGAGACAACGCTTCATCCAGTCCCAAACATGCTCAATGGGGGACAGATCCGGAGATCTTGCTGGCCAGGGTAGTTGACTTACACCTTCTAGAGCACGTTGGGTGGCACGGGATACATGCGGACGTGAATTGTCCTGTTGGAACAGCAAGTTCCCTTGCCGGTCTAGGAATGGTAGAACGATGGGTTCGATGACAGTTTGGATGTACCGTGCACTATTCAGTGTCCCCTCGACGATCACCAGTGGTGTACGGCCAATGTAGGAGATCGCTCCCCACACCATGATGCCGGGTGTTGGCCCTGTGTGCCTCGGTCGTATGCAGTCCTGATTGTGGCGCTCACCCGCACGGCGCCAAACACGCATACGACCATCATTGGCACCAAGGCAGAAGCGACGGTCATCGCTGAAGACGACACGTCTCCATTCGTCCCTCCATTCACGCCTGTCGCGACACCACTGGAGGCGGGCTGCACGATGTTGGGGCGTGAGCGGAAGACGGCCTAACGGTGTGCGGGACCGTAGCCCAGCTTCATGGAGACGGTTGCGAATGGTCCTCGCCGATACCCCAGGAGCAACAGTGTCCCTAATTTGCTGGGAAGTGGCGGTGCGGTCCCCTCCGGCACTGCGTAGGATCCTACGGTCTTGGCGTGCATCCGTGCGTCGCTGCGGTCCGGTCCCAGGTCGACGGGCACGTGCACCTTCCGCCGACCACTGGCGACAACATCGATGTACTGTGGAGACCTCACGCCCCACGTGCTGAGCAGTTCGGCGGTACGTCCACCCGGCCTCCCGCATGCCCACTACACGCCCTCGCTCAAAGTCCGTCAACTGCACATACGGTTCACGTCCACGCTGTCGCGGCATGCTACCAGTGTTAAAGACTGCGATGGAGCTCCGTATGCCACGGCAAACTGGCTGACACTGACGGCGGCGATGCACAAATGCTGCGCAGCTAGCGCCATTCGACGGCCAACACCGCGGTTCCTGGTGTGTCCGCTGTGCCGTGCGTGTGATCATTGCTTGTACAGCCCTCTCGCAGTGTCCGGAGCAAGTATGGTGGGTCTGACACACCGGTGTCAATGTGTTCTTTTTTCCATTTCCAGGAGTGTAGATGTAATTGAAACGTGTGGAACATTCCAGAGAGGGCCAGAGGGGCGCATTCGTGGATGGCAAGTTGGGCGGCTCCTAGCGGCTCCGTCTCGCCCCGCGACGGAGTGAAGTCTCTTCAGGCGAGTTCCTGGTGCGTGTGGTGTCCCATGTTAACATGCTAATGTTTAAATAGGTCAGACCATTGGCATTTCCGAGCGTTGTTCACAATCATATCAAACAAAGGCAACTTGGGATGTTGGCCATGGCTGAACACCGCCTAGAAAACAGGCAGAAAATACAATTAGAAAAACCGAGAGCTTTGGCTCAAACAACATCATACCAGGATTCTGTTATCAAAGAAGCGGCCGAAGTTAGAATGAAAAGCAATAATTTTAACAGAGACCAGCGCTACACAGTATGGCATAGAGGCGTGCTTTGGACATCGAGGGAAAGCAAAGATGTAAGCTTGACGCTTGTAGCGACGCTGGAGCGACAGTTTGAAACGTGGCACCGGCTGCTGGCGCCATGTGACGTCACTCGGTCCCACCAAGGGCCCAAGAGAATGACAGGCCGTGGCGTGTGCGTCATAGCACAAGACATTGCCGGTCTTAAGAGTACCAGCAACCGTCTCCGACAGGAAACGAGTAACTTCTTCAGACGAGTTTAATCATTCTTGACTGGGCTTCAAAAGCATGCAAGCTGTTCATAGGACACGACAAAGTTAAGTCCTTTAGTGGGTACCTTTTCGATTACACATTGGTTTAGCGTTGGCTCTGTACGGAGCCGAATGTTCATGAAACGTGGCGGACAGAAGTTTGTTGCACGGCCCGTATTTCTCGTTGGCCCCGGTCCCGCGGAGGGACTTAGCCGCTAGGAACTGCCCAACTTGCATTCCGCGCATGTGCCACTTCGGCCTTTCTCGAAGATTCCTGACACTGCCATTTCATCTACATATGCAGAACACCGTCAAAGCCTTGACAGTCAGTGATTTCAACTTGTGACGACGATGGCGGGCACACCTATCGAAAGCTCGGGTGTATTATTCGAAATGACGCGACTTTAAACCGAGAAGATTTCATTGACGTGTTACATAATTCACACAGCTATCTATGAAAAAGAGAAAACTTACGAAAACGGAAATAACACAGAAGCACCTTATACAAAAGTTGTTTGTCAGTTGTTGTTTCAACCAACAGTCCGATGACTTTAAAATCTTGAGCATGGCTGGGGACAGCAATTGTCAAATGTGATCTTCACGAGGAGAATATGAAAGACGCCCATATCGTAAATATTATTGACAATGACAATTCCTGTAGTATAATGTATTCTGGAAAAACTCAGCTGCGCGGGATTAGCCGAGCCGTCTTAGGCGCTGCAGTCATAGACTGTGCGGCTGGTCCCGGCGGAGGTTCGAGTGCTTCCTCGGGCATGAGTGTGTGTGTTAGGTTAAGTAGTGTGTAAGCTTACGGACTGATGACCTTAGCAGTTAAGTCCCATAAGATTTCACACACATTTGAACATTTTTGAAAAACTCGAAACAGCAAAGATCGCTAGTAAACTATTTATTTGGATGACCAGTTTCGATAAAACCACTTGCCATCGGATCTGCAAGGACAGAACCAGATTGACAGGATAATGAGTTTACAAAACATGTAACCCAATACCGTTGGCATGACCATACATATGGAAAAGTAAGATACCTTCATCTTTACAATTCATACAAGCTCCGTCATCTGCTTTATGTATCGTGTACCTTCTATTTCGATGTATGTTACACAACATGGAAAAAGATTAACTTGACTGCTTACTATATTGCGTCATAAAACGGTTCCAGTTATAAGTTGTTAAGACTGTTTTAAGAATTCTCTTTAATATAATAATATTTTATAAAATTGTCTGGTCAGTACCACTAAGGTCCGTGATTGGATTGTGCGTCGAAAAGGAATAAAGACTATGTTGAAAAGATTTTTAGTTATTATCTTAACCAATTTTTGTTACGGCACTGCTTTTTTAATTAATACGGTATCAATATCAATATTGTATAATTGGGCCTTGCCTTACGTAAAACCAAATTTTAACACACACTAAAAAAAAAAAAGATATATATATACCTTACAGCTCTCTCTCTCTCTTTCTGTGTATCTCTCTCTCACACACACACATACACACACAGATTTAAACATTCACGAATAGAATTTTGTTTGAACATATACCTCTTTATGTTGGCAATAAATAGGTAAACACACCTAAGAGGAGGAAACATATAATGAAGTTACAGTATGTACGTTGTTGAACGCACATTGTTCAAACAAATAGCTATAAGTAGTTGCCAAAGAATAATAGTACACCACAAAAAAGCAGGAGAAACCTGGTGAAAAGTGTGAAAAAGTTCGGAACACAAAATTGTGCACATGTTTCGAAATAAAGTGGTGGTGCGACCTCCAGATCATATGAGAGGAAACGCAGATCTCCGCAAACTGTAAGTAATTAAGCCTACTTATTTACATAAAAAACGCAACATGAACTGTTTGATAATCTAAAAATAACAAAATTGTATCGTTATAGATCCGATTGAAGATGTCTTAGAGGAAGAAAAAGGTGAAACGCGTCTGGGAAAAATAAATTAAATTGCAGTATTAAAAGGCGGTTTTATTTACAAAACAAGTATATATGGTCCATTAAATTTCGGGAATGCAGCCGCATAAATTCTGCTTCTTCTTCTAATATTTCGGCTGTATATCTTTCAGCCATCTTCAGAGAGAGCCGTACGACTGACGCTCCAGCGCTCGCTCCATCCTTTTACACTCGCGGACCGCGCCACTGCGCATGCGGCCACAGATAAACAAGGCGCCAGTGATGTTGATCGGCGGCAAAGACGTAACATATGCATGAGTTACGTCTGTGGCTGCGCATTCGATCCATGCTGGGAGATCGATATATTACTGGGAGCTGAACTGTAGCGACGTCTTTGTAAGTTCAATATTGAAAGTGCCGGATTCCATGATCTATCTAATGTGAAACCGCTGTCTCTATTAATTAAATTCTTCGCCAAGCGGATTTCAATGGCCTCTTTTACTACGGAGTCCCAGAAAGATGAAACAGAAGTCAGAATTTCGACATTTTCATATACCATAGAGTGACCTGAATCAATACAATGCTCTGCCACGGCCGATTTACTGGGTTGTAAGAGCCGAGTGTACCTACGATGTTCCGTACACCTCTCTTGGACTGTACGATTCGTTTGTCCGATGTATGAAAGGCCACATTCACATGGTATTTTGTAAACTCTAGGTTTGCGGAGTAGTAAGTCATCTTTAACGGAACCCAGGAGTGCAGCCGTCTTCGCCGGTGGACGAAATATCACTTTTACTTTATGTTTAGTGAGGATACGTCCTATTTTGGATGAAAGGCTTCCCACATACGGCAGGACAGCCATGGATTTAAATGTTTCCTCGTCATCTTCTGCATTCCTTACGGACACCTTAGGTTTTATTTGTAGTGCCTTACGTATCTGTTGTGGAGAATACCCGTTGTCCTCAAAAACTCTCTTCAAATGTAAAAGTTCGTCTTTTAAACTACTTTCATCAGATATGACGTGTGCTCGGTGTACCAAAGTTCTTAGAACACTACTCGTCTGCGAAGGATGGTGACAGCTATTTGCATGTAAATATAAGTCCGTATGGGTCGGTTTCCGATATACTGCATGACCCAGAGTGCCATCTTCTTTACGCCGAACCAAGACATCCAAAAATGGAAGACATCCCTCGTTTTCCACTTCCATTGTAAACTGAATTTGTCCATGGATGGAATTCAGATGGTTTAAGAAGTCCTGCAATTTGTCCTCGCCATGGGGCCACACTACAAAGGTGTCGTCAACGTACCTCCAAAAAACTGTAGGCTTCAAACTAGCAGACTCCAGGGCCTTCTCCTCGAAATCCTCCATAAATAAATTGGCCACCAAGGGTGACAAAGGACTACCCATGGCAACACCGTCAGTCTGTTCAAAAAAGTCGTTATTAAATAAAAAGTATGTGGAGGTCATCACATGGTGAAACAAAGCTAAAATCTCCTTATCAAAACTTTTTCCAATGAGATCTAAAGATTCAGAGAGAGGTACCTTAGTAAATAGCGACACTACATCAAAGCTGACTAATAGATCAGAGGTGTTCAGTTTCAAAGATTTTAATTTGCCAATGAAATCTGCAGAGTTCCTTATATGATGATCACATTTTCCCACAAGCGGCCTCAATAGTGACGCCAGGTGCTTGGCACAATCATAGTTGGGAGAACCAATATTGCTCACGATAGGACGTAGAGGAACGTCTTTCTTATGGATCTTTGGGAGACCATAAAGCCTTGGAGGCACTGCACCACTTGGTTTCAGTCTTCGTATGACTTCCGGTGGAAATGGGGAGGCATTCAAAAGCGACGCCGTCTTCCTTACCACCTTGTTGGTGGGGTCCTTACTGATCTTCCGGTACATACTATCATTCAGTAAGCTGTATATCTTATCATGGTAGTCGTCACGGGACATTAAAACAGTGGCATTACCTTTATCAGCAGGGAGAACCACCGTTTCGGTATCTTGGCGGAGCATACGTAGTGCAGTCCTCTCTGCCACTGATATATTGCTTCTTTGGGGGCGAGCCTTCATAACAGCTCGACAAGTATTGCGTCTTATTTCATCTGCAGAATCCGTAGAGAGTGGTCGAACAGCTTCTTCAACGGCACTGATGAATGCAGGTATAGGCAAAACCTTTGGCGTGGGTGCAAAATTCAGTCCTTTGCTTAAGACCATCATCGTAGCGTCGTCCAAATCTCTATCCGTCACATTAATGACGGAGCGTCGAATGATACTTTCTTGCTGTGGAGATGGCTCAAGTCGGCTGAACTTTGCAGTCTGTCTTGATGTCGCTACCTCACGAACCCAGTCTGATTTGGCCCATGTTGTACCCTCTATCCAGTTCCAAGAGTCGCTGGGTAACTCCACAGACATCTTCAGGTGCAGACGATAAAGTTCTTGAGAAACTAGATCCAGCTTCCTTCGTGTAAATCGGATCCTCTCCTTAACGATAGCAGAACCAGCTGTGGCCGCATGCGCAGTGGCGCGGTCCGCGAGTTTAAAAGGATGGAGAGAGCGCTGGAGCGTCAGTCGTACGGCTCTCTCTGAAGATGGGTGAAAGATATACAGCCGAAATATTAGAAGAAGAAGCAGAATTTATGCGGCTGCATTCCCGAAATTTAATGGAGCAGTCTTTGCGCCGCGAAAACCTGAAGATTCACAAGTATATATGGCTACATCAATCTTCAGAACATGAACTGTTGGTTTCCTGGAAACCCACAGTGACAGAGATCTGGACAAACAAGGACCTTGGTCAGTCAACGTGTGTTGCAGTCTTCCAAATAACCAAACTGCTGGTCCCTATTTTCTTCATGGGAACTTAATAGTACGAGGATTTCTTATCAGAGGTACTGTCACTGTCATTAGAAGACATCTCACTAGACGTATGACAAGTCATGTGGTGCCAACACGATGGATATCCTGCACATTCTGCACGGAGAACTACAGAGATTCTGGACAACATATTTGAATATCATTGAAATGGCCGGTCCGGAAACACAGAATGGCCTGCAGACGTAACGCCTGTGGATTTTGCTTGTGAGGTAAACTGAAACAAGTTTACAATGAAATTCCAACGGCTCGCAATGACACGAAAGCTCGGATTATGCCCAATTCTGTTCTGGTATCAGCTCGGATGAAATTCAACGTGCAGTATTGTCCACATCCAATCGTTTTATAGCGTGTATGACTTCTAATGATTTCCATTTTGAACACGTTTTGTAACAATGTTACCTGACTTAATCAAATTGCTTACTGTACATTTCATCCTTGTTTCATTGTATACGTTTGCAAATGCAGTTATAAAAAGGTATAAAGCTACTACTCCCCTTGTTATACCGGCATGCAGTATAACCTAGTGACGACAGGGTTTATGTCTGTCACAAGGCAGCCACGTGTAACACTATTGCGGTAGTAAATTTGCCAAATATGGCCTAAATTTGCAGTAAATGTTACCCTCTGAGAGGAGTTTTGAAATTTGACCGATTTTGCCTAACGGAAAATCGATATCGAACCTTCATTTCGTAAGAATAACTGTAGGTAGCAGAAAGAAATAATTTTGCAAGAAGTAACAGCAACTGATTACTGTTAAATGAAATAGTTATACGGTCGCCAGCCCAATTAGGCATAAAAATGTAAGAACATTATTTATAAAGAACCTATTTTTAATAATTCAGAGCGAACTTTCATTAAATACTGTTCTGTGAAGTACAATGAACACACCCAAATGGACAAATTACACAGTGAATAGCAGCAGTTGTCACTTCAGCAGTAAAGCAGTCACAAGATTTGCAAATGAGCCCATTCTCTTGCTTACTTTAATCATTACTTATGCCTTTAACTACAGTAGTCCAAACTTGCTCTTCACAACCCACACAAAAGCAGATAGCACATGATAATGGTCAAGTACAATTAATACACACATTTACTATACAAAAGCAATAAGGAGACACAGCATACAAACCTTTTATCTTTGCTTCTCACTAATCACTTCAAGATTCATTAGCCAGAAACCTACTAATCTGATTTATACTTTCTATTATGATGGAAAAGAAATGTGGTCCCACAAACTATCCGTTTCATTGTAACAACAAAACTATACACACTTCCAAAATTATGTAGGATTAAGGTAAAACTGAATTACTCTAATCTCCAATAAACTTTTACTTCAAATAACCTCAAGACAAGGTGTCATGATACCTCTTGTGAAGTGAGTAGTTTTGAAAACAACTTTAAAGCAACAAACATTAGAACACTTAGTTTCCAAGTAGTACTCTTTCCTAAACTGATATTAAAATTCATTTTCTAGTTAAGGTTCGAAATACTCAAACATATATAGTCTCTTTTATATGTATGAAAACAAGTAAATTTTACCCTGCACATTAAGAGTAATGACATAACTTTGCCACACTTCAATAAATTGCACTGTAAACTGTTAATGCTTTTTATGCAAAGGACACTCTTGGATTTCATCACTTAAAGGAGAGGATCCTACTTGGATAAGTGAATACGATGGACACATTGTTCAAACACATTTTGCATATTAAGATTATATTTTCACAGAACCAAACACAGCATGACTGGTTCATACAGTAATACAGTTCTGACCTTTCGTATGTGTGACGAATTGCTTGCACAATCGTGGTGGCGAGCATGTGGCGGCTAGCTAGTCTTTCCATTGGCAAAAATAAGCTCTATTTACTTCTTCTTGGGGTTGTTAATACCATTTTTTAGAGCTTTTCCAAAATCGAGAGCACCCTTTCACAGCCGCGTGTTAAATCCGAGGCCATCCCATTCCAGTTGCAATACTGAGGTCTCACTCGGCACCTGCGCTGTTTGCTCGCCAGTTACTTGCTACCGACTGACTACTGTGCACTCTCACTTGCCGCCCAGGCTGAGCACCACATCCTCCCTTTCCTAGCGCGCCAACTCACTTCTGTTGCAGAGGGAAACTACTTTGGGTTTCTCTTTATACAGTACGAAGTCCTCATGTATGAACCAGTTATTACATAGTTGCCAGCAAACATATTCTAAAAAGTCTCATTATTTAAACATATTAAGAAGTCAACACAAATATACATAACTAAATACCACTCCCTTCCAAATAATACAAAGAACTTAACTTGCAAAGAGTAAATGTCACATTACATTTCCACTTCTTTACAGTAGATCAAAGACATCACATAGTAAAGAATACACACTTGACATTTTGCAGACTTAATCAGAACAAGTTATTAACAATACTGGTTGTAGTGTTACAAGGTGAACACCATTATCTAAGATAATTATTATACTACCTAATGTATTGTACATATCTTCAAATGAATTATTAAAAGGTAAATAACATGCATATTAATTTAAAACATCAATGTTGACTATGGTATCCCCTGTACCCTTCCACCTACAAAAAAGTGAACATCACACTATGTCCCCCGTAAAGCTAATCTGCATTTGCTTGCACGCTTTTCTTCTATCACTAAAAGTGGCTGAATTATTCAGGTAGCCTGCCTTAGGTACCTCATCCTGTATACATCTTTCACCAAGACTTCAGAGAAAGATGGAAACAGTCAGAAATAGTATGATATATTTGCATTATCCGCTTGCGTCAGGCTGCAACATTTAACCACACACTATTTTTATTATTATTACTTCATTGTCGTTGTTCCTGCGTATAGCCACTATTGGACTCCGCAGTTCTTTTGTATTAGTTTTTCTGATGTTCATATGGCTCTCATTCTGTATCCTTGGGTTATTTTTCTATATACAGTTCAGTCGGTTTCTGATTTTTTTCGGAACTTCATTCTCCGGCTGCCCAAAAATTTACATTGTGATTGACCTGATTCCTGTTTCGTACTTCAACTGCTTCTAGCTGGGCTTTCTCGAGGTCCTTTTAAACTTGGTGAATCCATGGTATATTTGTTAGTTTCCCGATGTATGTCATAATCTTGTCTGTAAGCCTCAGCCTTTGAACATTTCCATAAAATTTCCATTTTCGTTTCTTAATGTCCACTATCATTTTCTACAAGTTCTCAATTGCTTTACAGAATTTCAGACTGCATCCCTCCTCCGTTTTGTCTAGGCAAAGGATTTTCCCCGTAATCCTTCGCACCGCCAGATGTTTTCCAGATTGACTTTTGCGTTGCGAATTAGAGTTTCACTACAATACAGAGCTTTGAGTTTAAATACGGTGTTGTAACGAGTAAACTTCGCATAGGGCCATGCAGTTTTTGATGTAGATGTAATGCGTTATCCCACACCCTTTCTTCAGTTCCTGTAAGCGAATTCTCTGTTCTTCCTTCTGTAGTCTCGTAGGTTCTGTTATCACGCCGACATACATGAAGTGTCTGATCCTTTTAATTTGTCCGTATGTGATTTTTAATTTCTGAAAAATTTTGTGCAGTTTTTCGACAAGATATTGAAATGAAATAAGAGTTTGGCGTCATTGGCCGGGAGGCCCTTTGCGGGGCAGGTCCAGCCGCCTTCTACATCTACATCTACATCTACATTGATACTCCGCAAGCCACCCAACGGTGTGTGGCGGAGGGCACTTTACGTGCCACTGTCATTACCTCCCTTTCCTGTTCCAGTCGCGTATGGTTCGCGGGAAGAACGACTGTCTGAAAGCCTCCGTGCGCGCTCTAATCTCTCTAATTTTACATACGTGATCTCCTCGGGAGGTATAAGTAGGGGGAAGCAATATATTCGATACCTCATCCAGAAACGCACCCTCTCGAAACCTGGCGAGCAAGTTACACCGCGATGCAGAGCGCCTCTCTTGCAGAGTCTGCCACTTGAGTTTATTAAACATCTCCGTAACGCTATCACGGTTACCAAATAACCCGGTAACGAAACGCGCCGCTCTTCTTTGGATCTTCTCAATCTCTTCCGTCAACCCGTCCTGGTACGGATCCCACACTGATGAGCAATACTCAAGTATAGGTCGAACGAGTGTTTTGTAAGCCACCTCGTTTGTTGATGGACTACATTTTCTAAGCACTCTCCCAATGAATCTCAACCTGGTACCCGCCTTACCAACAATTAATTTTATATGATCATTCCACTTCAAACCGTTCCGCACGCATACTCCCAGATATTTTACAGAAGTAACTGCTACCAGTGTTTGTTCCGCTATCATATAATCATACAATAAAGGATCCTTCTTTCTATGTATTCGCAATACATTACATTTGTCTATGTTAAGGGTCAGTTGCCACTCCCTGCACCAAGTGCCTATCCGCTGCAGATCTTCCTGCATTTCGCTACAATTTTCTAATGCTGCAACTTCTCTGTATACTACAGCATCATCCGCGAAAAGCCGCATGGAACTTCCGACACTATCTACTAAGTCATTTATATATATATTGTGAAAAGCAATGGTCCCATAACACTCCCCTGTGGCACGCCAGAGGTTACTTTAACGTCTGTAGACGTCTCTCCATTGATAACAACATGCTGTGTTCTGTTTGCTAAAAACTCTTCAATCCAGCCACACAGCTGGTCTGATATTCCGTAGGCTCTTACTTTGTTTATCAGGCGACAGTGCGGAACTGTATCGAACGCCTTCCGGAAGTCAAGAAAAATAGCATCTACCTGGGAGCCTGTATCTAATATTTTCTGGGTCTCATGAACAAATAAGGCGAGTTGGGTCTCACACGATCGCTGTTTCCGGAATCCATGTTGATTCCTACACAGTAGATTCTGGGTTTCCAGAAATGACATGATACGCGAGCAAAAAACATGTTCTAAAAATCTACAAGAGATCGACGTAAGAGATATAGGTCTATAGTTTTGCGCATCTGCTCGACGACCCTTCTTGAAGACTGGGACTATCTGTGCTCTTTTCCAATCATTTGGAACCCTCCGTTCCTCTAGAGACTTGCGGTACACGGCTGTTAGAAGGGGGGCAAGTTCTTTCGCGTACTCTGTGTAGAATCGAATTGGTATCCCGTCAGGTCCAGTGGACTTTCGTCTATTGAGTTATTCCAGTTGCTTTTCTATTCCTTGGACACTTATTTCGATGTCAGCCATTTTTTCGTTTGTGCGAGGATTTAGAGAAGGAACTGCAGTGCGGTCTTCCTCTGTGAAACAGCTTTGGAAAAAGGTGTTTAGTATTTCAGCTTTACGCGTGTCATCCTCTGTTTCAATGCCATCATCATCCCGTAGTGTCTGCATATGCTGTTTCGAGCCACTTACTGATTTAACGTAAGACCAGAACTTCCTAGGATTTTCTGTCAAGTCGGTACATAGAATTTTACTTTCGAATTCAATGAACGCTTCACGCATAGCCCTCCTTACGCTAACTTTGACATCGTTTAGCTTCTGTTTGTCTGAGAGGTTTTGGCTGCGTTTAAACTTGGAGTGGAGCTCTCTTTGCTTTCGCAGTAGTTTCCTAACTTTGTTGTTGTACCACGGTGGGTTTTTCCCGTCCCTCACAGTTTTACTCGGCACGTACCTGTCTAAAACGCATTTTACGATTGCCTTGAACTTTTTCCATAAACACTCAACATTGTCAGTGTCGGAACAGAAATTTTCGTTTTGATCTGTTAGGTAGTCTGAAATCCGCCTTCTATTACTCTTGCTAAACAGATAAACCTTCCTCCCTTTTTTTATATTCCTATTAACTTCCATATTCAGGGATGCTGCAACGGCCTTATGATCACTGATTCCCTGTTCTGTACATACAGAGTCGAAAAGTTCGGGTCTGTTTGTTATCAGTAGGTCCAAGATGTTATCTCCACGAGTCGGTTCTCTGTTTAATTGCTCGAGGTAATTTTCGGATAGTGCACTCAGTATAATGTCACTCGAGGCTCTGTCCCTACCACACGTCCTAAACATCTGAGTGTCCCAGTCTATATCTGGTAAATTGAAATCTCCACCTAAGACTATAACATGCTGAGAAAATTTATGTGAAATGTATTCCAAATTTTCTCTCAGTTGTTCTGCCACTAATGCTGCTGAGTCGGGAGGTCGGTAAAAGGAGCCAATTATTAACCTAGTTCGGTTGTTTAGTGTAACCTCCACCCATAATAATTCACAGGAACTATCCACTTCTACTTCACTACAGGATAATCTACTACTAACAGCGACGAACACTCCACCACCGGTTGCATGCAATCTATCCTTTCTAAACACCGTCTGTACCTTTGTAAAAATTTCGGCAGAATTTATCTCTGGCTTAAGCCAACTTTCTGTACCTATAACGATTTCAGCTTCGGTGCTTTCTATCAGCGCTTGAAGTTCCGGTACTTTACCAACGCAGCTTCGACAGTTGACAATTACAATACCGATTGCTGCTTGGTCCTGACTTTGCCCCGCACCGGTTGAGGCTGTTGCCCTTTCTGTACTTGCCCAAGGCCATCTAACCTAAAAAACCGCCCAGCCCACGCCACACAACCCCTGCTACCCGTGTAGCCGCTTGTTGCGTGTAGTGGACTCCTGACCTATCCAGCGGAACCCGAAACCCCACCACCCTATGGCGCAAGTCGAGGAATCTGCAGCCCACATGGTCGCAGAACCGTCTCAGCCTCTGATTCAGACCCTCCACTCGGCTCTGTACCAAAGGTCCGCAGTCAGTCCTGTCGACGATGCTGCAGATGGTGAGCTCTGCTTTCATCCCGGTAGCGAGACTGGCAGTCTTCACCAAATCAGATAGCCGCCGGAAGCCAGAGAGGATTTCCTCCGATCCATAGCGACACACATCATTGGTGCCGACATGAGCGACCACCTGCAGATGGGTGCACCCAGTACCCTTCATGGCATCCGGAAGGACCCTTTCCACATCTGGAGTGACTCCCCCTGGTATGCACACCGAGTGCACATTGGTTTTCTTCCCCTCTCTTGCTGCCATTTCCCTAAGGGGCCCCATTACGCGCCTGACGTTGGAGCTCCCAACTACCAGTAAGCCCACCCTCTGCACCTGCCCGGATCTTGCAGACTGAGGGGCAACCTCTGGAACAGGACAAGCAGCCATGTCAGGCCGAAGACCAGTATCAGCCTGAGACAGAGCCTGGAACCGGTTCGTCAGACAAACTGGAGAGGCTTTCCGTTCAGCCCTCCGGAATGTCTTTCGCCCCCTGCCACACCTTGAAACGACCTCCCACTCTACCACAGGTGAGGGATCAGCCTCAATGCGGGCAGTATCCCGGGCAACCACAGTCGTAGTCCGATCAGAGGATGCGTGGGACGAGCTGGCCTTCCCCGACAAACCCCCATCCGGACCCCCACAGTGATGCCCATTGGCAACAGCCTCAAGCTGTGTGACCGAAGCCAACACTGCCTGAAGCTGGGAGCGAAGGGATGCCAACTCAGCCTGCATCCGAGCACAGCAGTTGCAGTCCCTTGGTGCAGGTCTTATTACATTCGACGTCACATTGGGCGACCTGCGCGCCGTATGGGGATAAAATGATGATGAAGACAAGACAACACCGAGTCCCTGAGCGGAGAAAATCTCCTACCCAGCCGGAAACCTAACCCGGGCCCGTAAGACGGCAATCCGTTATGCTGACCACTCAGCTATCGGGGCGGACAAGATATTGGTAGTCTAACGTTCTCAGCACTGAAAAAGTGTTACATTCAGCAATGACCCAAAGTATTATACCCACGTGATTCATAGCTTCTTGTTCCAGTTTGAAACACAATACAGCATCGATAGCGCGTGGTATGGGTTCGTCAAGTCCTTGACAGGTTTCTGGAAATATGTGGCACGAGATTTCTACATACAAGTCACCTAATTCCCGTAAATTACGAGCCGATAATTTGTAGATACGGAGCTGGCAATCCATAGCTTCCCTGCTCCATCGGCTTCTGATTAGGCGAATTTGGCGGTCAAGATATTAACGCTAGTTCAGTATCATGTTCCTCAAACCAATAATGCACGATTCTGTCCCTGTGACACAGGCACTTATCCTGCTAGAAGATGCCACCGCCGTCGTGCAAGACATCAAGCATAAAGAGGCGCAGGTGGTCTACAACAATGTTCACTTAGTCCACAGCTGTGATAATGCCTTCGATTGCTGGCACAGATGCCGCGGAAGCTCGGGTGAAAGTCCCCCGTTGCAGAATACTGCCCCCAACGGCTTGCGCCCGTGGTGCAGTGCAAGTTAGTAGCATTAATTCATGTGGTTGATAACGTATCCGGTTAAGAGCATCGACCTGGTGTGACAATAAAGGTGATTCACCTGACAAGGCGATACACACCATGCGATCAAAAGTATCCGGACACCTGGCTGAAAATGACGTACAATTTCATGGCGCCCTCCATCAGCAATGTTGGATTCAGTATGGTGTTGGTCCACCGTTAACCTTGACGACAGCTTCGACTCTCGCAGGTATACGTTCCATCAGGTGCTTTAAGGTTTCTTGGGGAATGGCAGTCTGCGCTGAGGAGAGCTATCGAAGTCGGTCGGTGAGGTCTGGCACGAAGTTGGCGTTCCAAAACATCCCAGAGCTGCTCTATATGATTCAGGTCAGGACTCGGTCCAGGTCAGTCCAATACAGGGATGTTATTGTCGTGTAACGACTCCGCCACAGGCCGTGCATTATAAACAGGCGCTCGATCGTGATGAAAGATGCAGTGGCCATCCCCAAATTGATCTTCATCAGTGGGAAGCAAGAAGGCCTGTGCTGTGATAGTGTCACGCAAAACAACAAGGGGTGCAAGCTCCCTCCATGAAAAACACGATCACTCCATAACACCACCGCCTCCGAATTTTACTGTTGGCACTACACACGCTGGCAGATGACGTTCACCGGGCATTCGCCATATCTACACTATACTATCGGACAGCCACATTGTGTACCGTGATTCGTCATTCCACAGAACGTTTTTCCACTGTTAAATCGTCCGATGTTTTCGCTTCTTACACCAAGCGAGGCGTCGTTTGGCATTTACCGGCGTGATGTGCGGCTTATGAGCATGCGCTCGACCATGGAATCAAAGTTTTCTCACATCCCGCCTAACTGTAATTGTACTTGCAGTGGGTCCTGATGCAGTTTGTAATTCCTATGTGATGGTCTAGATAGATGTCTGCCTATTACACATTACGACCATCTTCAACTTTCGGCGATCTCTGTCAAAACAGTGGCGCTAGGGATGTTTAGGAGTATGGAAGTCTCGCGTACAGACGTATGACGCAAGTGACACCCAATCAAGTGCCCACGATCGAAGTCCATGAGTTCCGACGAGCGCCCCATTCTACTCTCTCACGATGTCTAATGACTACTGAGGTCGCTGATGTGGAGTACCTGGCAGTAGGTGGCAGCACAATGCACCTAATATGAGAAACGTATGTTTCTGGGGGCGTCCGGATACTTTTGATCACGTAATGTATTTCCGTCTATTCGCGGTCCACTCTCGATGCTCCGTTCCCACTGGAGTGGTAATCCATGATTTCGGTCACTGCAGAACGTCGTGTTCAACTGTGTGGGCTGAACTGTGTGCTCCAGCGTTGTCTGCAGCAGCATTGTCAACTCTACCACTTAAACTGGAGACGAGGTACTGGCGGAAGTAAAGCTGTGAGGACGGGGCGTGAGTCGTGCTTGGTTAGCTCAGTTGGTAGAGCACTTGCCCGGAAAGACAAAGGTCCGGATTTCGAATCGCGGTCCGGCAGACAGTTTTAATCTGCCAGGAAGTTTCTACCACTTAAACTGCTTTACAGAGCGGGCAGATATTCGACTTCCACGTTCAGTGATGAGGCCTGGTCATCTAATATCGTGTCGTCTGTTCCTAGTTTCACCGTCGCTCGACCACTTTCCATAGATGCTCCGCTAATAGCACGCCGACGACCGACAGCTTTCGCCTTTTCCGATATTCTCGTTCACAGGCGGCAAATTATAACAATCTACCCTTTGTCAAAATCACTTACGTCAGTGGATTTTTCGCAGTTGTGCCCACATCGTCGCCGAATGATTAGGGCTATGATGCCGGTATCAATGATCACGTGAACGTTCTCACACCTGTAGACGAGTTTCTGGACGTCCACACAGCACTGAACCTCCCAGGGTCGTCGTATTGTAAGAGCACCAAAGGCAGACCGTACAGCAGAGATAAGAGGGCTTGTGAGCCCAGACGTGTCAGCACGAACTGTTGCGAACCAGTAATTAGCAGCAAAACTAGGGGCACGCGCACCTCTAGCCCGTCTGCCACTCACGCCACAACACCGATGTGCACGGTTTGACTGGTGCCGTCAGAGACTCGCTTGGGAGATGGATTGGGGCGCCGTGGTTTTCAGCGATGAAAGCAGATACTGCTCGCACGCAAGTGATGGCCGTTTGCGCATACGACCCAGATCCGGCGAGCACTGTTTCGTGGAGTGCATTCGTCCAAGACACACTGTCACTACCCAGGTCTTGTGGTCCAGGGTGCGATACGCAACAACTGTTGTGTTCCTAGAGGAGCGCTAACAAGCGACTCGGTACGTGCAAAATGTTGTCAGATCCGTTGTTTTGCCGTTCTTGCAGCAGAGAGGTGATGTGTCGTTCCAGCAGGATACAGCTCGCCCACACACACTGCCCATGAAACTCAACTTGCGCTGCAACACCTGCATCATCTTCCCTGGCCAAAGCTTTTGACACTGTTAACTTTGACATATTGCTCAGAAAAATGCAACAGCTTAATTTCTCTGATAGTGCAATGAGATGGTTTGAAAGCTACTTAAAAGACAGACAGCAATGTGTTGTCTGCGTAAATGAAAAATCTTCCTGGAAACATGTTTCCTCGGGAGTGCCACAAGGATCAGTCTTAGGACCACTTTTGTTTTCTTTATGTGTCAACGATATTTCGTCGGTTCTATCCTCCTGTAAATATCATTTCTATGCCGACGACCTCCAGCTCTACCTAAGCGTCAGACCTGAAGATGTAAACACTGCAATCGCTCAGATGAATGATGATCCGTCTTCAGTAGTGACATGGGCGAAAAACCTGGGGCTTAAAGTAAATGCAAAAAAGACGCAAGTAATCTTAATAGCCCATCAGAAATTAATAAGTTCAAATTTCCGCGAACGGCTACCTCCTATTCTGCTCGACGGTACTCCAATACCATATCGGAAAACAGTGAAGAACTTGGGTGTAACTTTCGATGAGCATCTCAACTGGGCGGAGAATACAGTCGCAGTGTGCCGAAAGACGTCTGCTTGTCTCTATGCTCTCAAAAAGTTTCGGAACATATTTCCACAGGACTTGAAACGCCAGATCGTGCAAGCACTCGTTCTACCGAACCTCCACTATTGTGATGTGATTCAACAAGGCACGAGTAGTGAAAACAAAAGACGGCTAGAGTTAACCATGAATGCCAGTGTGCGTTACACCTGCAACATTCGCCGATATGATCATGTTAGTGCTTCATACTCCGAGCTAGGGTGGCTGCGGCCGGACAAATTGCGTGACTACCACACTCTATGTCTACTTCACCGACTCCTCGTCGAGCAAGCACCCCAGTACCTTGCTTCAGAGATTAAAAACCTGTCATGCCATCATAATCGAAACACGAGGTCACTCTTATTTGGTATCCTAACTGTGCCCACTCACAAAACAAAAACTTTTGCAAACTCCTTCTCAGTTGCCGCTGTCCGCCTCTGGAACAAACTGCCCCTTACCTTGCGCAAAATTCAATCTCCTGCTGCTTTTAAGAAGAAGTTGAAGCATTTCCTACTATCATCCTCATAAAGTTCTCCACAAAATTAATGTACCAGGCCAATCATCTCATCTGTCAAATAGCAAAGCTAGCGTCTCCTATCTTGCTCCTGAGATGCCTTCCTCTTCATCTATCTCTATTAGCCACGCAATCTTCTTTTCCTTTATATTTCCTTAATTATGTTTCATCATGTCTCTCTATTCTTCTCCTCCCTTCACCATGAGTCTCCCTCATACTCCCTGCTGCCAGCACACCTATCTGAAATCTGTCTCTTCAATAATGTCTAATTATAACAGTACTTATGATCTACGAATATAAACTCTATATGTATGTATTTTTCCAGGTGTACCTTTCTAATTGTTTATTTCACTTTTTGTACTAGATGTAGTTTAACATGCCTACTAAAACATATGAATGTAAAATAAGTAGAATGCCTGGTTAGATGTAAGAGAGGGCCTGATGGCCCTAATCTGCCAGGTTAAATAAATAAATAAATAAATAAATAATCTCTCCAGACTTGTCTCCAATCGAGCACATGTGGAATATGATGGGACGAGAAGTGACTCGTGGGATTCGTCAACAGGCAACTCTTACAGAACTACGTGCACAGGTCGAGCAGGCGTGCAATAACGTACACCTTGACAGAATTCGCCATCTGTACGATCGACTGGATGCAAGACTCAGCGCCTCCATTGCTGCCTGTGGAAGCAACACTAAGTACTAGTACCGGTGTTCCAGCATGAGTCGATACCTGACACCTCAGAATCGCTTGTGTTATTGATCTGTAAATGTAATCCGTTTGTATACTCCATTTGCACCGTTGCAACACTAAATCCTGAATGAATTGGAAACCTCTAAAAGGGTGCACTTTTTTTTTTTTCGGCAGTGTAGTTTTCTCACCGCGTCACGTGCCCGCAACTGCGGTGGGCAGTGGTTATAATGTTTTGGCTCGGAAGTGTATACACCGCGGAACATGTCATACCTTCCATCAGTGAGGTCACTGCGCTGGATCTGCCACGGAGGCGCGATAAGCCGTGGCGGCTGTGGCTTTTATGGAGGAGTTGGCTGCGCTGCGGCGGGTTTTACGGCGGCCCGCCCTCTCCCCGGGGCAGGGCGGCAGCGGCCGACGTAACGTCGCTGTCGGCTCGTTTGTGGCGCAGAGCGGTTGCGTGTTTACACGCCAGAGCCCAGAGCCTCGCCACCTTTCTAACTCCTCCCCTCTCCCCCTCCCCACGTCTTACTCTCCTATCAGGGCCCAGAGGCAGCCAGCTTTTTGCCACCCTCCCGCCCCCTCCCCATAACCTGCACCGGTATGCTCTGCCGCAGTGGAGGGAGCTCCAGGTGGCTCCCATATCCGTTACTCGTCGTTATATCAGCGCGCTGCTACACTGGCTGTTTCTTTACGCCGTCAGTTTAGAGCCTGCGCGGCGACCAGGCCATTACACAAGGATTATCCCGGCTTACGTGTAAGGTAACTTTATGGGGTGACAGGAAAAGTATCCCTCTGGTCGAGTTATTATTTACCTTTGCGTTTTTCAATTTTTCCTTTGTATTTACCTACTACTACCAGAGGGAAAGCCCGCCCGGCTTGCCGCAAGATCTAACGCGCTGCTTCCCGAGTGGGAAGGCGTGCCGGTCCCAGGCACGAACCCGCCCGGTGGATCAGTGTGGATGGTTTTAAAGGCGGTTTTCCATCTACCTCAGCGAATACGGTCGGGTTCCCCTAATTCCGCCTCAGTTACACTATGTCGGCGATTGCTCGTCAAACACTGTCTCCATGATGTACGCATACACCGTAATTACTCTACCACGCAAACATTTGGGGTTTGACTCATCTGGTATGGGACGTCACCGGTAGGGGGGGGGGGGGGGGCTCCGCAGGCGGTCGAACTGCGCAGTAACCCTGGGTTCGGTGTGGGGCGATGGTGTGGTGGGTGGACTGCTGTCGCCTGTAGTGGGGTTGTGAATAAATGAGGGCTGCGGCGGAAAGAGGAAAAGCTACTTCCTCATGCAACGAAGAAACGGGGCTAAAGTTTGACTCTGTCGACATTAGGACATGGTAGTCTAGCTGAAATTATTTGGCTTCTGAAGTTTAACGTTCGAAGTTGCGACGTTAACGCCAGCAGTATGGTCTGAAAGCCACCACCAAAGCGCCCTGCTCTCTGCAGCGGTGTAACCCAGCTTTTCAGTCGTTATATCCTACACAAATCGCGTAAAATCTGTGGTTTACGCAAAGAATTTATTTATTTATTCATTTGCTAACTCAGAAATCCGGCGTTGCTCGGGTGCTTATTTACTGCAATGTTGTGCTAGCCAGTTCCTCTCTCCTTTCTCCATCCATCTCCTCCCTCCGTCTATCTGTTCTACCCCCTCCCTCCCTCTCCTCTTCCCACCTCTCTCTGTCCATCGTTTCCCTCTCCGTGCCTTCCCATCTCCTCCCTCCATCTACTGTCTATCACCTCTTCCCCCTCAATCTATCCATGGGCTTCCTCCATCCCTCCAGTCTGTTCATCTCCTCATCCCCCTCTATCTGTACACGACCTCCTTCTCCCCTCCTCTGCCCGTCACCCCATTATCTCTCCCACCCCAGCCTCCCACCCCAATGAGAGATTGGTGGGTTTCACGCCTACAGTATCACTTTCCACATAAAGCGTTTTATTCAGGAGCCTGTCAACAGCAGTAATGTGCTTTGAAAAATGCGTGACAGACAGCATATTGTTTCCATTTATTATTACTACTCCCGGGATTGGTCATAAACCATCATCTTGATATGAAAGAATGACTACTTCTCACATGCGACACAGACTCATACATGGATACACATTTACTGGTACAATTGTGCATATCCAGCAAAGAGAAAATTGATAAATGTGAAACTGAGGCCGATAAATTGGTAACAGAGTAAGTTGACGTATGTGATTCATCGAGTTACACTTTCCAGAAAGCAGGTACTATGTGTACCACGTTTGGATGAAACTTATGCAGCATGCTAGGAGCAGGTGTTGAAACGTATGTGACTTGTATTGCACACATCTAAGTTGATTCTCCGCTGTTTTACACTATAAGACTCAGAGAGCATGTTACATTTACACATGGTATTCGGCCGTGTGGCAAACTGACGAAATTACTGGCTCAATGCACTGCTCACGTCGCGATCTGGTGACACACCTCAGGAGAAATGAGATACAAACTGCACCTCACACATTTAAAGATATTACAGGCAGACTAAATAGAGAAAATAAATACCAAGACGCCGTTTTCGAGCATTTTTGCGTCCCCCTCTTCATCTACAACCCCACCCCTAGAGGTAGTGGGGAAACATACTCCTACAGTATTTTTATACAAACAGTGAGCAATGCACGTAACAGATTTTGTTGAAATTGCTCCAGGTGTTCCTGAGTTATACTTCAATGTCAGCCCTTTTTCATTCGAAACCCTGTGGGATGTAAGTAGTTGTTAACTCCATAGAGCTTATTTCCAAATAGTAAACCCCCAATTCTTTCTATAATAATCTAACTCCGCAGTATAAAACAGCTACAAATTTCGGTTACTTTGCAAATGAGGTAATGAGTTTAAATGTCTGAGGTTATGAATGTAAGCCAGAAAAAGATAACAAAAGTTTGAAAATATGAGTAAAGTTTGTTGCAAATCGCTAAGTGCTTTCATTCTCAAATACTGGAAGAATATAGTCTGGGTATTTGCGCACGGGGCGCTCTGCTTCTTTTTCACCCCCACTCCTTTGAGAGGTAGACTGTTGTTGTGCCCACAGTGCTTTTTTCCTGAAAGCGAATGATATGTGCATCATATTTGGTTATGAACATACATACAGGTCTAGAAATTTCTCGGTTGCGGTGGCAGCATGCGAACAAAAGAACGAGTCAGTATATAATTCACAGAATCGTCTTCGTCGGCTTCTTCTTCTTGTTCTTGTTCTTCTTCTTCTTCTGTGTCTGGGCTGTTCCTGTTGTCTGTGGGGTTGAAGTGATGTTAGTGGCAGCTGGTGTACGGATTCCTTTCCTGAAGCCTCTACTCCGCCCCACCGGGATGCATTTGGTATCCCACCTGTTTGTGTGTAAGAGTAAGTCTCACTTTCGAGTATGAGAACCATTTCTAAAATTGCGTGTCATTTATCTGTAGCAGGTCGTGGGTAGCAGCTTGGTTCAAAAATGCTTCAAATGGCTCTGAGCACTATGGTCATCAGTCCCCTAGAACTTCGAACTAAATAAACCTAACTAACCTAAGGACATCACACACAGCCATGCCCGAGGCAGGATTCGATCCTGCGACCGGAGCGGTCACGCGGTTCCAAACTGAAGCGCCTAGAACCGCACGGCCACACCGGCCGGCTGGTAGCAGCCTGGTATTTACCTAGTCGGATGTGGGAAACCGCCTAAAAACCGCATACAGACTGGTTACCTCGCCAGTCCTCGTCGTTAATCGGCGAGGGATATTAGATCCGAGACAGGCTCGCCTTCCCGAGTGCCGGAAGCGGCGCGGTAACGCCCTCCGCTGGCCGGCCGGGTGCACAGTTTACAGAGTTCTCATCAGGAAATTTGTAAACAAATAACTAAAGAGTAAATGGAACATAAAACAACAGAGAGTATACGATTAAATGTCATTTTCAAGAGGGAAAGAATGATGACCTCATAAGTTAAGTCCCATAGTGCTCAGACCCATTTGAACCAAGAGGGAAATTCTCCACTACTATGAGAAACACCTATGCATAATAGAAGAAACGCATACCAGAAGAAAGTCTTTATAATTGGATTTCAATATTTGGGGCACTTTGCGCAATTTTTTCAATTATTTTAGAAGTGTTGAAAATGAAACCAGCTGAATAGTGCAAACATCTATGTACCGCGGTTCCAGACTGTAGCGCCTAGAACAGCTCGGCCACTCCGGACGGCCTTCGTGTTTCAGTGTCAGCGAGAGTGGAGATCATTCTAGTGGTGAAGATAGAAGCACTCAGTTTCTGCACGAGATCTTGAACGTCATTGTTTCTATAGATATGTTAGAAAATACAATACGCGGTCAGAAGTATCCGGGCACCACCAGAAACATCCGTTTTTCGTATTAGGTGCATTTTGCTGCCAGCTAGTGCCAGGTACTCCATATCAGCGACCTCAGTAGACATTAGACATCGTGAGTGAGGAGAATGGTGCGCTCCGCAAAATTGAAGAACGCCGCGCGGGATTAGGCAAGCGGTCAAGGGCGCTGCAGTCATGGACTGTGGGGCTGGTGCCGGCGGGCATGGGTGTGTGTGTGTTTGTCCTTAGGATAATTTAGGTTAAGTAGTGTGTAAGCTTAGGTACTGATGACCTTAGCAGTTAAGTCCCATACGATTTCAGACACATTTGAACATTTGAGAACTCATGAACGCGATTGGGTGTCACTTGTGTCATACGTCTGTACGCGACGTTTCCACACTTATAAACGTCCCTAGGTCCATTGTTGCCGATGTGATAGTGAAGTCGAAACGTGAAGGGACACGTACAGCACAAAATCGTACAGGCCAACCTCGTATGTTTAATAACAAAGACAGCAGACAGTTGAAGCGGGTCATAACGTGTAATAGGCAGACATCTATCCAGATCATCACAGAGGAATTCCAAACTGTATTAGGATTCTCTGCAAGTACAGTGACAGTTAGACGGGAGGTGAGAAACCTTGGATTTCATGGTCGAGCGGCAGCTCATAAGCCACACATCTCTCCGGTAAATGCCAAACGACGCCTCGCTTGGTGTAAAGAGCGTAAACATTGGACGATTGAACAGTGGAAAAACTTTGTGTGAAGTGACGAATCACGGTACACAATGTGGCGATCCGATGGCAGGGTGTGGGTCTGGCGAATGCTCGGTGAACGTCATGTGCCAGCGTGTGTAGTGCAAACAGTAAAATTGAGAGGCGGTGGTGTTACGGCGTGGCCGTGTTTTTCATGGAGGGATCTTGCAACCTATATTCTTTTGCTTGGAACTATCACAGCACAGGCCTACATTGATGTTTTAAGCACCTTCTTGGCTCCTTACTGTTGAAGAGAAATTCGGGGATGGCGATTACGTCTTTCAACACGATCGAGCGCCTGTTCATAATGCACGGCCTGTGGTTGAGTGCTTAAACGATAACAACATCCCTATAATGGACTGGCCTGCACAGAGTTCTGACGTGAAACCTATAGAACACCTTTGGGATGTTTTGGAACGCCGACTTCGTCCCAGGCCTCACCGACCGACATCGATACCTCTCCTCAGTGCAGCATTCCGTGAAGAACGGGCTGCGATTCCCCAAGGAACCTTCCAGCACGTGACTGAACGTATGCCTGCGAGAATCAAATCTGTCATCAGGGTTAACGGTGGCCCAGCACCATAATGAATTCCAGCATTGTCCGCAGCTCGTGGTCGTGCGGTAGCGATCTCGATTCCCACGTCCGGGTTCCCGGGTTCGATTCCCGGCGGGGTAAGGGATTTTCTCTGCCTCGTGATGACTGGGTGTTGTGTGATGTCCTTAGGTTAGTTAGGTTTAAGTAGTTCTAAGTTCTAGGGGACTGATGACCATAGATGTTAAGTCCCATAGTGCTCAGAGCCATTTGAACCATTTGAATTCCAGCATTACCGATGGAGGGCGCCACGAACTTGTAAGTTATTTTCAGCCAGGTGTCCGGATACTTTTGATCACATAGAGTACGTTCTTAATTTTAAGTAATACTGCAATTGTTTTTTTTTAAGTAAATGGATTTTTCGGCCCAGGAATCAGTTTCAGTTGTATTATCGTAGGGAAAACTATTGACCTCGTTGATCCTTTTTGAGTTGATTTCTATAATATAAGAGGCGATCAAAAAGTTTCCGTTCAAAGGCCGTACAGTCCAGAATCGCCATGGCAGTCAGGTAAAATTGTCGTGAGCATTGAGGCAATCGTCCTGCGGACGCGTCAGTTTGAAGATACCGTTTGGTAAAACATTGTCCTGCTGTATGAACTCTAGGGTGGCTGCTCGAGTGTCTCCCACTTGAATTGGCGTAACGTCTGCTCAGGTCGTGCGTTATCATAAAGTAGCACCACCCTTTGTTACGCGCAATTCCACAATGTTGGTTTTCGACACACATGCTGTCCCATACACATTCTTCTTTCTCAGATGGATTTCTAGCGGCGTATTTCCTTGGGCAACCAAGATAAGAATAACAGCACGTTAGTCCTTTTTGGGGCATATTTGGAACTAACAGCGCCATAGCTCGCGTTTCCACATTTACCGCACGCACGTCGGACTGACACGTATGGTACTTTAATCCCTTGCTTACATTTCGACGCTCATATAACTGCATGAGGCTCGCGCTAGTTTGCGTATGCCCTGTAGCAACGCCCCCAAACGGAAATTTTTTTATCCCTTCTTATACTTCGCTTGGCAACAGGTAATTTCAAAGTGATGTATCCTGTTGCATTTGATATTCCTGATGTAGCACGAAATCTCAGTGGCCTACAAAAATCACTCGCAATATCTGATACTCTCGTATGTATCGAGCACTTTATTATCTCGCATGACGTCAAGAACCTCAATTTTTATTAGTGCTGGAGTTACATTTTGTCCCCTTGAAAGAAGAGAAGTTTACGGAGTCGGAAATAATTCCTACTTCAGAGCTGACAGCAACACAAATTTGCTCACTTGAGGTGAAGACATCTTGGAAGCCGACAATGGCAGACTCTCATTGATGTACAAGGGCACTGCAGCAGGTTCTTAGCAGCTCTTAAACGGGTAGGCTGGTGGCAGTGGTTGCCTTCCATTCGATTTCAAACGGTACTACGATCGCTGAATAAAGACGTTGGCAGTACTGAGTCAGACATAGTGCAATGTGGATCTGTCGTTTCGCGATTTAGAACAATGATATGTTATGGTTACGAAAAAAAGTTATGAGCAGAAGAATACCATTCTTCTCCGGTATGTGTTTTTGGTGAGTCTGTCTCTTCTGAGACCATGATTGGAAAATGTTTTAGCGAATTTTCAAGGAGTCAGGATATTTTGTGACATTAAAGGAACTCTAAATATTGGATCAAATCTGCGACACAGACTCCTTGCCCAGAGAGGACCAACATAGAGGTGGGGCTTTATCGTACTATAGCTCTAATATTTACGGAGATACAGTCATGCGAATTTACTTAAGTCCCGGCCATAAGCTGCTCTGCATGACAAGTTTGTTACTTTGGTAATAATATCGAGCAGTGTTACCAACTTGCTCTGCAGCGCAGCCTACACATCAGATCTTTCATGGGTCATCGGGTAGGCAACCCGCCCTACGTGGACTTAACTGCCTCCCAGAGCACAATATGTCGTTTCCGAAGTGATGATTATCAGTACATCACAGCAAGCGTGCTACACGTGTTGCGATTCCGCACACAGTGTGTATCCCGTGTCGTGTGGCCGCCGATCGTATCCCAGGTTCTTATTGCAGGTATGTACCACTTTATTAATCCTGTCTGAAATATCTACATGTTGCCATTCCCATTACACTTATGTACAAATACTACATTCGTTATGTATCCGGTAGGGACGACGTAGTATTCGGTGCAATATGGCTCATGCGTCCTGACACCGGATCTGAACACCCTTGATATCCTCTATTGCATTACACATTACTTTCACGGGTGAAACATGCTGAGACGAAAGTACACGTCATTATGTCAAGTGTGCCCCTGTGCCAACGCTAAAATGTTTATATGTGCACAGGAACGTCCTGAGGACATGAAACGATATGGAGAGTGTTCGAGAAACGATATGCAGAGTGTTCGAGTCTGCTGTGAGTCTTCAGTGTCTAAAACAGTTTGCCTCCCACTCATGAGCACGTGAGACTCCATCGTTAGACACGACTCGAAAACATGAGACATCGCCAGGCAGAGATATCCACACCTCTCCCAGGTGGCCTACCATTATGTACCTCACAGGACATATGCAGAGATACCAACTGTTTGTGTGGGTGAAATGATGACATTATGTTCCCATTGCAAACCACTTAGCAAGTGTTATAGAAATGACCAGGTTAAAATGCCACATCCCTGTCCACTACCAGCCGAATTACGTGCATTGACACAAGGGGAAATGCCACAGTCAATATGTTACATACGTCACATACGAAAGAGTAACACAGGGTTCCAGATGACGTCGTTCGCTATAACAGCACCATGTACGTACACCATAGTGGGCGCCACGTTCACAATATACAGTTGAACTTTCTCATAAAGACATCGGTTACAACGACAACTCGACTATAACATCTTAATTTCCGTGGTACAACCATATTTCTCATAAGAAACATACTTTTCATCCTTGCTTAATACGGCAAATGTTCACTGATCAGCCAGAACCTTATGACCACCTCATAATGGCCAGTATGTCCACTTTTACTAGTCCACTTTTACTACGGATAACTGTGGCCACCCATCAAGGCATGGAAGCAGTGAGGCCTTGGTAGGTCTCTGGAGAGAGTTGGCAGTACATCTGCACGCGCAAGTCACCTAATTCCTTTAAATTCTAGGGAGGTGGTGGGAGGGAGGGGCGATGAACTCTGATGCCACATTCAATCACATCCTCGATGTGTTTGATCGGGTTCAGATCTGGCGAGTTGGAGGTTCAGTACATCAATTGTAATTCGCCACTACGTTCCTCTAACCACTCCATCACACTCCTAACCTTGTGACATGCCGCGTTATCTTGTTGAAAATTATCATTGCCGCCAGGAAACATGATAGTCATGAAGGAGTGTACATGGTCTGCAACCAGCGTATGATATTCTTTGGCCGTCATTGTACCTTGCAAGAGCTCCATAGGACCGATGGATGTCCACGTGAACGTCCCCAGAACATAATTGAGCCGCCACGAACTGCTCCCTTGAAGACAACGATTCGAGCCCTCTCATTGGCACAGTGAAGAAGGTATCGGGATTCATCAGACCATGCAAAGCTCTGCTACTTCGCCAATGTCCAGTGTCGATGGTCACATGGCCGTATCAATCGTAGTTTCCGATGTCGTGGTGTTAACAGTGGCACATGCATGGGCCATCGGCTGCAGAGGCTCATTGTTGGGAGTGTTCGGTACACTGTGTGTTCAGACACATTTGTATTCCGCCCAGCATTAAAGTCTGACGTTAGTTCCGTCACAGTCTGCCCAATATACGTCATACGACATCTGTAATGATGGGTGGTCACTCAACCCCACGACGTCTGTACGTGGTTTCACCTTGGTTTCGCTACGTGTTGAAGACACTCACCAAAGCACTCCACCAACACCCGCAGTGCAATTTCCGAAATTCTAGTGCCGAGCCTCTGGGCCTGCGCAGACTGCCCTAGGTCAGATAGATCGCGTGCCTTCCTCGTTCCACACACGGACAGCACACTCGCTGATACTACAAGCACTGTGCATGTGTCTGACTGGCAGTCATTCCAATCACTCCTCGCCAAGTGACGCTGCCATTGCCTGGAATGGTTTATATCGATAGAAGGTCGGTGGTCATAATGCTCTTTCTGATCAGTGTATATGTGTGTACCTCACATGTAACGTCATTTTCTGCCTCAGTTAGCTACACTATTTTATAAGAATCAGGGTTCTGTTGAAAGAAACCTGTAGTTGTAATATATCAGCCAGGCATATTCTTTTCTTTGCCCTTCCGTCAACAAGAGGTGTAATATAGACACCTCATCTCATTGTTACCCTAGCACTTTCGTAGTGCAGTAATAGTGACAATCGCAGAACGCGTCATCAGTATACGTGATGTCAGTATCCATAACAATTTGTTACGAACTGCATGCATTTTAGATCAGCATAGCCCGTGAAAGAAAAATTTTAACTCTGGAAGAAGTGAAAGCGATTCATGAGATCGTGAATGGACTTAAAAGTTTCATGTGGGTCGTCAGTTTGACCTCGTAAATTCTACAGTCCAAACGATTTTAAAAAACAAGAATGAAATTGTCACTGTGTTTGAAAAAAAAGTCTAGAATTGAGCGATTACGAAAAACTAAACGGAGCGACGTGGGTGAAGAGCGTCTTCAGTGTTTTAAGCAAAGAAAAGCGTCAATCTACGCGATAGTGGACCTCTTCTTATCCAGAAAGCAGGAGAATTTTCCAAGAAATTAGAAGATGAGAAAACTGTGTGTAGCAGTGGCTGAATTGACGGATTCGGGCAACGTCACGGCATTACTTTGGGCAAAGTGAGACCAACAGTTTGAATACTGAAACATTGCAACAATGGGTCACTATCGCGTGGGCCTACAATTAGTGAGTGATATGCAGACGGCGACATCTTTAATGCAGGCGGAATGGCATTTTTTTAAAAAAACGACATCGGACAAAACTATGAAATTCAAGGGTGAAAACTGTATTGGTGGCTACTTATCGAAGAACGAATAACAGTTCTGTCTTGTGCCAACGCAGATGGAAATGAGAAGAGATAATTGCTCGTGATAGGTAAATCAAAAACCCCTAGGTGTTATGAGCATGTGAAAAATCTACCAGTGGACTACAATGCTAGTAAAAAGTCCTTGATGACTTCCTAACACTTTGAAGGTGAAATAAGGCATTGATATCGGGAGCTTAGAAGTGAGAAAAAGAAGATTAACTGGTTCTTGTTGACAACTGTCCAGCACATCCTGCACTCTTGTGTGGAAAATATTAAGCTTGTTTCTCTTTCTGCAAATACGACAAGCTTACTGCAGGCCACGGACCAAGGAGTAATTACGAGTTTGAAATCAAACAATCTTAAGCTAATATTAATGAAAATAATTCAGTGCCTTCAGGAAAAGCAGGGTTATTTTATTACACTGATGGATGCGATCAGGTGCATTAGCAAATCTTGCAGCCGGGTCACAGCCCAAATCTACAAGAACTGTTTCTGTTATGAGAGAATCACAACTGAAAGAATAAATGCTGCCAGAACTGAAGACACTTTCCATGACACTGACGATCGGCCGCTATCTGTATTGGTGCCAGGAATCAACTGTCATAGTCTCAATCAGCGCGACTTTGAAATGTATGCAACAATTGATGATGACCTTGTTACAACTAAAGCGCCAACTGAACACGAAATTGAAAATGATGTGAGAACCAGGGCTGCAGTGGCCGTAAGTGCTACCGTAAGTGAGCGAGGGAGGGTGACGCTTTAGAAGCCATTAGAATTGTGAACAGGTCCTATGAAGCTAGGGGAGGGGCAGCGAAACTGCAAATGAAATAATGAAAATAGGAAGTAATTTAGAAAGTGTGTATTTGGCAAATACTCGTAGACAGCAGAATAAAATTACTAATTATTACACTCCTAAGTAAAGACGTATGCTGAGTATTTGACGTTCTGCCGCATTTACTGTATTCGTGTAAGCTTATGAGTGAATATTGTGTGTAAAATGAAACAAAGCTGAATAAATTTGTTCTTTTCCGCAACAGACTGAAAATATGAATCTCGAATACAACGACGCTCGTTTATAACAACGTAATTTTCAAGGCCCTTTGAATGCTGTTATAGCCACGTTCCACTATATAACACTGGACAGGGTTCTTGTTGCTACCTGAAGGCAATGTAGTCAAATACATGCAACTGTATTTCCTACGTAACGGTATGCTCCAGGCGAATGATGCAAATTCAAATCCAGCACACATCACGAGGTCTTGATTACACAACAAAAAGTGCTGCTCACAAACAACAGGCTAACTGCACAGATTAAAAATGCCTTAGAAAGTATGCCCCGGAATACAAATGTGTCTGAACACACTGTGTACTGAACACTCCCAACAATGAGCCTCTGCAGCCGATGGCCCATGCATGTGCCACTGTTAACACCACGACATCGGAAACTACGATTGATATGGCCATATGACCATCGACACTGGACACTGGCGAAGTAGCAGAGCTTTGCATGGTCTGATGAATCCCGATACCTTCTTCACTGTGCCAATAAGAGGGCTCGAATCATCGTCTTCAAGGGAGAATACAAATTAGTGACACGATTCGATAAAACTGTTAGGGGATCACGAACGTGATTCGATAAATGATTGTTACGAGAGCACGAACACCGTCGCCCAAGACTGCAGTGAGCAGAGATGGACAGAAGGAGAGGAAGGAGGAAACTGAGAGAAAGTTCCGGTGCAGCAGCTCCTTGACACTGTACTGCAGGACGAAGACAAACTGGTAGCGGTTCCATTGTTCTTTGAGGAACATTCACGTGGGCAACCATAGGTCCAGTGGAGCTCGTGAAAGGCACCATGAAGTCCAAGGTGTATCGTACACTGGTTGTAGACCACCTACACCCCTTCACGACGATCATGTTTCCCGAGGGCAGTGGCATATTTCAACAAGACAATGCGCCATTTCAAAAGGCCAGAAGTGTGATGTAATGGTTCGAGGAACACAGTGGCGAGTTCCAGTTGATATGCTGGCCCTCCAGCTTCAGATTTGTACCAGGACGTGATTGAACGTGACGTCAGAGCTCATCGACCCCCCTCCCGGAATTTACGGGTAATTAGGTGATATGTGTACATATGTGGTGCCAACTACCTCCGTCGACCTACGAGGGCCTCATTGCTTCCATGACATGACGCGTCGCCGCTGTTATCCGTACCGAAGGCAGGCATACCGGCTATTAGGTAGGTGGTCATAATGTTCTGGCTGATCAGTGTATTTTAGTTACTTCTACATGAATCATGGGTGGAAGATTTTATGGTTCAAATGGCTCTGAGCAATATGGGACTTAACAGCTGTGGTCATCAGTCTCCTAGAACTTAGGACTACTCAAAACTAACTAACCTAAGGACATGACACACATCCATGCCCGAGGCAGGATTCGAACCTGCGACCGTAGTAGTCGCGCGGTTCCGGACTGCGCGCCCAGAACCGCGAGACCACCGCGGCCGGCGAACATTTTAAGGTTATTGATTACGACCATCTTGAAAAAAGTGTACTTCATTTAATGAAACTGATGACAGGAATGAATCTGAAATGAAGATATTAGATTTATACTAATTATTTGATCACAAGAATACTAGAATTTTTCACAGGACGAATCGATTGAGATTACATGAGATCAGGCCCATAACATAGATTTGAAAAATAAGATGGAAAACGTTTACCAAATTGAGATATCGTCATACTGAAACCGATCGCGAATGAAATACAGCTCACAATGTGAAAGTAATCTGCTCCACTTGATCGTAACCACGAATAACATTGTGCTAAGCGTCACTAACAGTGCCTAAGAAATATCGTCAGTTCAGTATGGCTCGGCAAACATTTAGCTATAGAAAAACGTTAGCTTCTGATGTAGAATAGTTGCATGAGAGGAGCTTTGAAATTTTATATAACACTTCACTAAAACAAACCCATTGCTGATTTTATGACGGACGTTCAATAACTACTACAACACTTTTTTCCGAAAACAGGTATCCAGGATGCCAATAAACGAAACATGACGCGGCCTAATAACCCAAAAGATTTTAACTTCAGTGACAACGGCCACGAAAGTCTGCAGTCTTACATAAATTTCTTTTTCTCGGCTCATTTCGTTTGAAAAATGTGGAATTTTCTTGTGGGCCATGGTGGAATACTCCTCCTTCAGTGCCTATATTTTCACGTATTTGCTATAGATGGTGGCGTTATACGTAGCCTTCCTCATTTTCAAAACTTGGGAAGCATGCCTAGCGTTGATCGCCCTGACTGATGCTGTACTCACTTCGAAGAACGATGGCAGAGGAAACTACTTTAACAGATGCCACTGCAGACATAAAAGTAACGTTCCTCGCACGTATCCGACAAGTAACAAACTGTACATCTGGAAACTGGCAAATACAACAGACAACTTTCAGCTGTTCACTTATTGCAGTACATTAAAAATGGAGAATACAAGGTGCAAAGAAATTGGACACAGACGAACTCCAACTTACTGGAGAAGATATCGAGGAATGACTGTCAGTCAGAAAGGAAATTACAGAATTCCGAAGAGTCTTATGAAGAAGGCTGTAGCCGCTAAGAAAGTAGTGAAATATATAGAAAAGCAGGCCGGTTGAGGCGTAGCGCCGTATAAAGATCCTGCCTTGGAGGCGGTTAAGTGGGAGATCTGTCTCAGAGCTCGATAGTGACAGATGGTGACGTGAGAATGGACGCGCATGTAGTTTATGTATCAGCCGATAGTGGACAATATTAGATAGGGGGACTGTGATTTTAGTTTCGATTGTGCCCACTAGTGTGCACTAAAGTAATAGAATGGTTTTCATAAACTGTTCTAGTATTTTCATAAAGTGTTATTAAAATGTCTTTTAGCAGTATGAATGATGCGTGAGTGTGGTTTAAGGTTAATATGAAGAAAATTGTTTAACGAGTTATGTAGTGGGATTAATGTGGGGACATTTCGAAGAAGTATGGATATGGACAAAGGGGATTTTTGTAGAATAGATACGTAAAGTAAGTTTATGGTAAAGAGAAAGTTAATTCAGATATAAATAACAATAGTAAATAACTTTATGCAAAAGCACAACTTCAGCATATTAGATAATTACGCCGGTAAAAAGTGCAGTCGTTAGGTTTACTATTTTGCTATTGGCTGTTGAGTAAATTGACCAATGGTAAAGCAATATTCTTCACGTGCCTTTCTCTGCTGGTAGAGAAGACTTACAGTATTCTAGAGAGGAGTCGGAGCCTAGCCATGAAACAGTTCGGACGTGTGTAGTAGTAGTTCCGATGGAAATGATAAGTTGCCGGATCTAGCAGTGTTTCCTACATCAAAAGTGTTCTAAAGTGACGGCATAATTATTCCTATGGGCGTGTAGAAATTTCGGAAATTTGAAGTGAATTTTGTGACGAAAAAAGCCATATATTCCGCGTCGCGTATTGAGCTGGTCGGTGGCTAAAAACTGTGACTGCAATTGGTACCGACAGACTTAATATTTGGCGAACATTATCAATCAAAAACAATCAGTATTTTAGTAGCTATTACGTTTTCGGGAAATGCAACACCATAAACTTGCTAACGTGAGTGAAAGGGATTGTGAGTGACTGTGTTAAGACTATCACGGGCTTGGCAGTGATACTTGTTCACCTAAGTCTCAGAATATATTAACTGAGGACAAAATTTCCAACATTTCATTTGTGTAAAAACTTTCTCCCGAAACGTAGATTAGTGACTTAAATTGCATCCTGGTTCACTTCGAAGTACAGTAGGTATCACTCGGCTTTCTTACTGATGATCTGCTGAGAGAATGTTCACAGGTAGGTGCAGGTTCGTCGTAACGGGACGGAAGGAACCGCACCGCCGCACGGTGCGGCAGAGCGGCTCTAGATGCTTCAGTCTGGAACCACGCGACCACTGCGGTCGCAGGTTCGAATCCTGCCTCGGGCATGGATGTGTGTGATGTCCCTAGGTTAGTTAGGCTTAAATAGTTCTACGTTCTAGGGGACTGATGGTCTCAGATGTTAAGTCCCATAGTGCTCAGAGCCATTTGAACCATTTATAAAGAAATTACATAATAAATATGGAAACAAGAATAAAAAAAACCAGAAGCAATGGAAATATACGTGGACAACAGAGGCTACTTCAAATGCAGTTGATGTAAGGCAGGAACAGTCCCCTTTAACGCTGTCTTCCAATTGAATAATGTGCAAGAACAGCTAAAACCCCCGTGATGAAGAAGTTCGGGTACAACAGGAAACAGGAGTGTGAGTGCAGCACAACGTGCTGTGTTTCCATACAGCTCTTGAAACGGTAGTTTACTCCGCCCATTGCCTAGGACACGGACGGACGGATGCAAGCAACACACACACACACACACACACACACACACACACACACACACACACACACGCACGCAGTGCGCCTCCACTGGCTCCACCCGAGTTCTCCAGTGTCGCGCACCCCGCCGCCAGCAGCAACATGCAATGTTTATACGGCGCGCGTGTTGCCTGCCTGATGGGGGCGCCGCCCGCAGTTGGCATCCCGCAGGGAGCTACTCTGCGGCGAACACTACCTGCTGCTGCGGCGGCGGCCGGGCTGAATCTTTCAGCTGCTGGCAGATCCTGCCGAGCCACGCTAGGGCAGGCAGGGCGAGGCAGGAGAACTGGGACCCGCAGTAGTGGGAGGAAATCTCAATTTAAAAAGCGCCTGTTATATTGATTTATGACATTAGCAAGTCAGATTGCGGCAATCGTTCTTCGCGGGACCAGACCGGCCCGGCTGAGAGGCGGAGCGGTCGGAATGCAGCTCGCGGCCGCGCCCGGCGGAAATGTTGTTTATGGAAGGCCTCTCCCCGCCTGCACAGGATTTAAGTAGGGAGCCGCCTGAGAGGTAAACCGAGTCACCGGATCCGTAGCGGCGAACGTTCCACCACTCTCGTCCCTTACGGGAAGAGGCTCGTCGCGTACTTCGCTCGCGTAACCACTCATGTTTTTACTGTTATCTCATACTGTACTATACTGCCAGCTCAGTCTAAGATGTAATAAACTAGCGCCGTTTCCTTGAGATACCTCCGAAGGAGATTAGAAGCTACACAATTCAAGTTCAGTGTTCACACAGATTCCCTTCTTCCCCTCTTACCCGTTTTTCCAAGTCTGGAGAGCTGGAAGGGTTGTTGCAGGGTTTGTCCATTTCAGCCAAATATCGCAACTGGCTGTGAGTAGGCCACAGGTAGATCACGACTGGGAATGTTTCGAAAGGGTTCCCAATTCCGACATGACCAAAGGGAACCTTGAACGGACTGAGAGATTGGAAATATTTTAAACTATTTCTCAATCACGAGAGGCAAAGTTAAAATATCGACTCTAATACTCTGGTTTAGACTACGAAACTTGGTGATGGTGCTTCTCCTTCCCTATACAGGGTGTAAATTTAAAGTTGACAAACCAGAATAACTCGAAAAATACGCTTCACACGAAAAAAATGTGTGGAATCCAAAGTTGATTATTTTCGAGGGGGACATCTGCTGGTGCTAAAATTAGCCCGCCACCCCAGCTCCCTGGGATTGGGGCGGGAGGCAACTTCAAAATTTCAAATGGGAACCCCCATTTTTTATTACAGATTCATATTCTACATAAAAACTACGTACATTTTGTCTTCAACATTTGTTTTGATACTTGGTGGTTGCCGCTGTAATTCAAGAAATTCCATGTTCTCATTTTTGCGTGGAAAATGATTAGAGAGAAATAAAAAATACTTATTTACTTCTTAAATTGTGATTTGCCAAAACTAAAACTCTCCCTCTCTCCGCAGTGCGTGGGGTTTGAGAGAGAGATGAATTGTCTCACAAATGTTGACCCACATATTAATTTTTATCGCGGATTCGGATAAGTTTTGTTTGTTTCATGGTCATTTGTAAAACTCTAACTCCTCTCTCTCAAATCCCACACTATTGAGAGAGAGGAAGAGTTTTAGTTTTAGCGAATCAAAATTTACGAAGTAAATAAGTATTTTTTTATTTGTCTGTAACCATTTTCCACACAAAAAATGAGAACATGGATTTTCTTGAATTACAGCGCCAACTACCAAGAATCAAAACAAATGATTAAGACAAAATGTACGTAGTTTTTTATGTAGAATATGATTCTGCAATAAAAAATGGGGGTTCCCATTTGAAATTTTAAAGTTGCCTCATGCCCCACCCCCATGTGGCTGGGGTGGCGGACTAATTTTAGCACCAGCAGATGTCCCCCTCGAAAATAATCAACTTTGGATTCCACTTAAGGTCGCTTTGGACAGTTACGCCTAGATATTTTACGGCAGATGCTGTCTCCAGCGGTTTGTCATCTGTAGCTGTACAGTAGTGGATTTCTTTTCTTATGTATGCACAATATGCTACATTTTTATTTATGTTCAGTGTCAACTGCCAGAGCCTACACCAATCATCAATTCTCTGCAGATCGTTCCGAAAATTCTTACTGTCTTCTGACGTTGCTACTTTGGTATAGACAACTGCAACATCTGCGAATAGCCTTAAAGAGGATCCGACGCTTTCTACTAGATCATTTATATATATTGTAAACAGCAACGGTCCTATCACACTTCCCTGTGGTACTCCGGACTACCTTTATGTCTGTCGATTTTGTTCCGTTAAGAACGACGTGTTGAGTTCTGTCTGGAAGAAATTCTTGAACCCAATCTCAGGTCTGCTCCGATACTCCGTACGCTCGTTTTTTTTTTTTTTTTTTTTTTTTTTTTTTTTATCAACATGAGCGCTGTTGTCCACTGCGCTGTGGATTTCATGGAGGGACAGAGGGAGCTCAGTTTCGCAGAATCTCTGTTTGCGGAATCCATGTTGATTTTTATAGAGAAGATGTTCATTCTCCTAAAACGCCGTAATTCTACAACAGATTGACGACAACGATGTAGGTTTATTATTGTGCTTTTTTCCGGTCGTTAGGCATCTCTCGTTGCTCAAGCGATCTATGATAAATTACTGCTAGAAGGGGAGCAAGTTCTTTCGCATAATCTTTATAGAATATAATTCGTATCTCATCTGGTCCTGACTTCTTTCCACTACTAAGCGATTGTAGCTGCCTTCCAATTCCGCGATCGGTTATCTGCCATTTAGACGTTCGTACTACGATTGAAAGGCGGGACTGTGTTACTATCTTCCGCTGTGAAACAATTTAGGAAGACCGAATTAAGTATTTCGGCCTTCTCTCTGTTATCTTCCGTTTCGGTGCGGGTGTAGTCGCTGAGAGAATGAATAGATGATTTTGACCCAATTACTGATTTTACCTACGACCAAAATCTCTTAGGGTTTTTACTCAGGTCCGTTAACAATGTCTTACTTTCAAAATCATTGAACGCTTCTCTGATTGTTCTCCTTACGCTCATTTTCACTTCGTTCAGATTTTGTTTGTCAGCTATGTTTTTACTTCTCTCGAATCTGAGATGAAATGCTCTTTGTTTAAGTAGCGCTTTTCTAACACGGATATTAAACCGTGCTGGATCTTTTCAATCCATTAAAACCTTACTCGGAACATACTTGTCTAGGGCACATTGAACGATGCCTTTGAATGTTTTCCATTTTTTGGTGAATATTTGGCGATGACTGCTGAGATATTCTGAAATTTGTAATCTGTCACCCTTGCTGAGCAAATATATCTTCCTAACCCGTCGACATAGATGCTGTCACAGCCTTCTGATCACCGATACCTTCCTCTACCTTAACTGATTCGATAAGTTCAGGACTCTTTGTTGCCAGGAGGTGTAACACGTTACCATCACGAGTTGGTTCTCTATCTGCTCAAGGTAATTTTTGGACAAGACATCCAGAACAATGTCACATGAATCTCTGTCTCTGGGACCAGTTTTGATGGCATAACACTAGCAATCTATACCTGGTATGTTGAAGTCACCCCCTATTACAGCGGCATGATCAGGTAAATTACTAATAATATTCTGCAAGTTCTGTCTGAAGCGCTCTTCAACCACAGATCCTGACCCAGGTGGTCTATAAAGGCACCCGATCACTATTTTTTACCGTTCTTTGATACTCAGTTTCACCCACATTAATTCACATTCGGAATCCGTGATAACCTCGCTAGATTTTATCGAATATTTTGCTGCAATAAACACGCCGCCACCATTGGCGACTTACCTATCCTTTCAATAAACATTCCAATGTGAACTTAGGATTTAGTTGTCATTGACGCCTGGTTTTAACCAGCTCTCTGTTCACAATACTATATAATTATTACTGTCAGTAAGCGATACTAATTCTGGGACCTTTCCTTGCATGCTCCTGCAGTTTACTAAAATCGTATTAATCTTTTCTGTCTCTGACCTGCGAGGACCAAGATTCTCTGAGGCCACAGTGGCTTATTTAACAGGCAAATCGTCTTTGATCCCAAGGGAGGGGTTTTCTAACCTAAAAATGCCAAATGTGCACGCCACATGTACACCGCTACCCTAGTATCCGCTTCCTGCGTATAGTGCACGGCGGACCCATTAAGGGGAACTCTACATTTCTGCACCCGATAGCGGAGGTCGAGAAATTCGCATACGATACTGTCGCAAACTCGTCTGAGCCTCTGGTTTAGACCTTCCACTCTGCTCCAAACGAGATGGCCATTGTTATCTGCGGTTATTTCGCGCAGCGTAACTTGTATGTTAGCAAAGACAACTCTGCGCAAAAGACGCCTCTCTCGGTCGTTACGTAAAGCCCGTTGGCCACTGCGTTGCCCGTAATGCTTGAAATTTAGTATCCTCGCTACACACTTCACACTGTGGATTTCGGCAAATTGAATTCTCTAACGATTTCCGAAATGAAATGTTCCATGCGTCTAGCTCCAGCTACCATTCCGCGTCCAAAGTCTGTTATTTCCCGTCGTGTGGCCATAATCACGTCGGACACCTTTTCAAGAGAATCACCTGAATACAAATGACAGCTCCGCCAATGCACTACCTTGTGTACGTGGTACTATCACCATCTGTATATGTGAGAATTGCTGTCCCATGACTTTTGCCATCGCAATGTATTATCTATCTCTTGGAAGCAATTTGGAAGGTATGTCATTTTTTTCTTATTGGAGCAGCACGTTTTGCAGACTGTACAAAATGACTGCTGCTGAAATCTGTGCACGATGGAGAAGTTTACTCTGAAATGATAGGAAGTACCCTATCATCAAAAACATCTCGTAAGGGAAAAGCAAGATTAGGATTTAATGTCCAGACAACGACGAAGTCGCCAGAGACGGAGCGCAAGCTCGTGTTGGAGAAGATTGGATAGGGTACCGACCACGCCCTTTCACATGTACCGTCCATGTTAAGCAATTCAGGGAAATGATGGAAAACCTAAATACGTGTTGCCGGGTAAGGATTTGTGTGTGTGTGTTGGGGGTTATGGGCGCTCAACATCGAAGTCACCAGCGCCCGGTAAGGATTTGAGCCATCATGCTCCCGAATACGAGTCCTGTTCATAAGGACTGCACCACCTAGTCGTGTAAATAAAATTCGATCGACACGTTGGTGGCCACTGCTCTTGCACTATCCTGCATGAAATGACACTAATTATTTTCGTTGGCGGTTGTGTCTGTCAAAAAAAGGATCGAAGTACGTTGTAGAGGTACCTGTCAGGAATCAAACTTTGGTGGAAAATGATCGGATCAGTAATTCGTGTTGCTCTAATCGCACACCACACTCCCGTTTACATATCGTGCGGAGGCTCTTCATGTATCAGATGAAGAGCTCTACCGTCGATTTTTCTGCGACTTCACTTAGCCCGATAGTTGCAGCGATTTTAAGACAGACGTCTCCCTCGTGCGCGGTACTGCCAGTTACAGTCGAAGGATTACCTTTTCTTTGCAAGTCCTATTCCGTGCTTCAGTCAAGCTGTAAAGTTAAAGTTATTGGTCATTTTGAAGTTTACGTGTTTTATCTTTGTGTTAACACTACTAGTCTTCTTAATTTATCGTAGATGCCAAGTTCTTAGAGCGCCTTATACGACGCCGGGTTGTTAACACTACCAAAGCCTTCATAGTTGGTACACTTGGCAAATTAAAGATTGTAAAATAAATGGGAAACTTACTAACGAAATATATCTATCGTCTTTTCAGTAGATTTTTACGATGCCAACTTGCGTTTCGAAGTCACAGCTACAGAATCAGAGCTTCAGCGCTTCACTGCAATGTCAAAAGGCAACAAACGTATCTGTGAGAGTTACAGTGTGTCGCATACCCAGTAGTCGTGTTGACTGAAAATGAATGCAGAGGGGTATTCACGAGATTCCCATAAGTTCCTCAAAATGTCAGCTTTCTTTCTTTCTCCTCCTCCTCCTCCTCCTCCTCCTTCTTCTTCTTCTTCTTCTTCTTCTTCTTTTGCCTTTTAATATCCCCGTGTCCTCACGGGGTCGGCGTGTTAGTCTGTATCTGGCAGTGTAGTAGTATAGGATGGTCGGATGCACTTCCTGCAGCGAACCACTCCTTCACCCCTTTTCCCCTCCCTCCGGGACAAAATTTCTGTACTCTACCTGTTTGTGTTTGGTGTTATTCTACATGAAAGTGTGATACAGTTTCTGGAAATGTTTGCGAATCGTGTTGAGACGGGACGTGAGTGTCAGCCCGATACTCACCGAGTCGGATGTGGAAAACCATCTAAAAACCACATCCAGGCTGCCCAGAACACAGCCCGTGGTCATTAATTCTCTCTCTCTCTCTCTCTCTCTCTCTCTCTCTCTCTCTCTCTCTCTCTCTCGCCGGCCGGAGTGGCCGTGCGGTTCTAGGCGCTACAGTCTGGAGCCGAGCGACCGCTACGGTTGCAGGTTCGAATCCTGCCTCGGTCACGGATGTGTGTGATGTCCTTAGGTTAGTTAGGTTTAATTCGTTCTAAGATCTAGGCGACTGATGACCTCAGAAGTTAAGTCGCATAGTGCTCAGAGCCATTTGAACCATTTTAGCCATCTCTCTCTCTCTCTCTCTCTCTCTCTCTCTCTCTCTCTCTCTCTCTCTCTCTCTCTCTCTCCCCCTCTTTCTCCCCCTCTCCCTCTCTCTTTCTTTTCTCAAAAGTGACGAGGACAGAACAGTGTGGAACATATTTTAAACTTGGCTGGCAGCAACAACTGTAAATAAACTTTCTACGCATGAGGTATACAACCCATCAGTTGAATAACGTTAATTGAAGTAAGCCTTGACCAGGCTTCAATACCACTAGAAGTATCTTCTTGAGAAGGAATACACTCACATTACGTTAAAGTTATAAGCGTATATTATAAGCTAAATGCTCAAGTCAAATAGCAGAAATCATATATTAAGTCCTACATTAAAACAGCAAGTTTTACTGTGGATTGACTCTTTCTGTTTTTCATAGTGGATCTAATCGATGATATTTACTATTTGATACAATCGTTTTATCTCATCATGCGTGCTTGTAATTTTTATGTAATGTAACTTTATTCCTTCTGAAGAAGATACCCCTAGTGGTATTGAAACATAGTCAAAGCTTATTACAATAAACATTATTCAACCGATGAGTTGTGTACAGTTTTCATTGAGAGCTAACCCAATTTCACTCACTAAGTTGGTCACGAACATGTAAAATATTGGACCACAGACAATCAGTTCGATTCTAGAACTATTTTCCAAGAAGTTCTGACAGTGACACACAAAATATCCGACGATCGTCTCTTTGACAAGAAACACAAAAACGAAATAACAAACAAACATTATCAAAATTCTAACAGCACCAGAAGTTTTAAATGAAAGAAAAAACTTACCTCCCTCGGAACATGAGAAGAGAATAAATTGAAATAGCTAAGAAAAGGATCTGCAGATTTCACCTACGTGCAACACAAGCAACAGAAATAACTGATACATTACACTCCCTGTTCAGTGGAACCATAAAACTTTAAAAAAATACCATATCAGTGGAAATAGCAAATGTAAATATGTTGTCAAACTTGCTCATATAGACCAACCACATAACTACCAGTAACAGGTTGCTTCCAAACAAAATTAAATACGTATCTACAACGTTTTGCAGACAAACAAAAGATACTGCCTGATGCTGTATATAGATCGGTCTTAGGAAACAGTATCCTACCACTGATCTTTTACTAAGAATTGCTAGCAACACCACAAAAGTGATGAACCTCACAGACTTAGAACTAGCTCTATTTTTAATACAGAAAAGGCGTTTGATGGCCTGTGGCACTCCAGAGCATGCTGTAAACTAATAACTTTCAGCCTTCGTGGCCAACTACTCAGCTCAATTCTAGATGATACGTTACGTCCACAAATGTCATAATAAGTGGCAAATATTCTCCGATTTTTATCGCTGAAGCTGGAGTATTACAGGGAGCCACCTGATCTCCAATTTTTTCGTCATGCTATTGAATGGTATGACGCGGCTCGCCACAGATTCCTCTCCTAAGTCAACCTTTTCATCTCAGAGTAAGACGTGAACCGAACGTCCTCAGTTATTTGTTGGAAACACTCCAATCTCTGCAATCTCTGTCTTCCTCTACAGGTCTTGACCGCTGTAGCTCCCTCCCTTACCAAGGAAGTTATTCCCTGATACCTCAACACATGTCCTATCATCATGTCCTGTCCTCTTGTCAGTATTTTCCCATGTATACGTTTCCTCGCCGAGCCTGCAGAGAACCTCCTCATTCATATCCTTTTCAGTCGACATAATTTCCAATACCCTTCTGCAGTACCAAATCTAAAATGCATGGAGTCTCTTCTTTTACGATTTCGGCCCATAATAAATTTCCATACATTGCTGTACTCCAAACGTACATCCTCCGAAATTTCTTCGTCAAATTGAGGCCAACGTCCGATACTAGTAGAAACCTTTTGGCGAGGAATCCCTTGTTTGTGCCTCAAAAATGGTTCAAATGGCTCTGAGCACTATGGTACTTAACATCTGAGGTCATCAGTCCCCTAGAACTTAGAACTACTGAAACCTAACTAACCTAAGGACATCACACACATCTATGCCCGAGGCAGGATTCGAACCTGCGACCGTAGCAACAGCGCGGTTCCAGATGGTAGAACCTAGAACCGCTCGGCCGCACCGGCCGGCTCTTTGCGCCTGCTAGTCGTCTCTTTATGCCCTTGCTTCATCCGTCATGTGATATTTGCTTTTAAGATAGCAGGGTTTCTTCACATAATCTACTTTGCTGTGTCCAATTTTGCTGATAAGTTCCTGACTACTGCTATTCCTTATTACATTCGTCTTTCTTCGGTTTACTCTCAATCCATGTTATGTTTTCAGTAAACTGTCCATTCCAATGAGTACGTCCCACACAGTTCTTCCTTACTTTCCCTGAGGACAGCAGTGTCACCAGCGAATCTTATCTTTGATTTTCTTGTATCCTAAATTTTAATCTTAATCCTGAACTTTTTTTTCGTCTTTACTCTTTCCATGCAGAGATTGAATAGTAGGGTAAAAGACTGCACCATTTTTAATGTGCCCACTTTCTTCTTCGACTTTCACTTGTGAAGTACGTAACTCAGTACAGTCACGAAATGTAGCCATAACGGCCGTTAAATGCCGTGTTACTCAGTTCTGTCTCGAACTAAGGCATATATGAAGAAAATGGCCAGCCGGGGTGGCCGAGCGGTTCTAGGCGCTACAGTCTGGAACCGCGCGACCGCTACGGTCGCAGGTTCGAATCCTGCCTCGGGTATGGATGTGTGTGATGTCCTTAGGTTAGTTAGGTTTAAGTAGTTCTACGTTGTAGGGGACTGATGACCTCAGAAGTTAAGTCCCATAGTGATCAGAGCCATTTGAACCATTTTTTGAAGAAAATGGTTCGAAGAGATTTACTTTGCGTAATTTTGCCCATCAATTTCTTTTATTTAAATTCAAAATAATCCGTTTTACTTCCAGAGTAAACAAAAGTAGCTATGTCATAATTTAGTAACCAACTTCAAAAGAATACAAATGACACCAAAAACCTTGTAAATAATTTTGTAAAATTCAGTGAAGGAGGCTATAATTATGCCCGATTATGAACTGAAACTAAAATAAATTCGAACTTGATCATAAGTATGTAGTTTCACTGAATATAAACACAGTTTATGTAATTGAACAGCTGTGAGATTTAAAGTCCCACTGATTGCGTGCTATTCACCAACAGGAAACGAGCAGGTTTACTATCTAATGGCGGACGGCGCTACTCACAGGGGATACCACACACCGCAACAAAACCCGTAAATTCGCCTGATGAAACACTGCGCACATACATACACCCAAGACACACGTTAAACTACGTACAAAACAGCTAAAATAAAATAAAAGAGGCAGGCAGAGGTAGCAAATGGTATTGCCTACTGTTAATGGTGAGAATAACAATGTCAACTCTTATCGTGCCACACTTCACTGAAAATACATTTATATTTAAGGAAAGCAAATATTAATAACATTTTCTGACGACAAGAAAAGAAATTGTATTTGGAACTTTTTAAAAATACTTTTAGTCTTGATAAACACTAGAAAGAATTAGTGCTTTTCGTTACAGCGTATCTGTTCGTAGTCGACGCGCTGTGACGTCAGCAGCATCTCTTTGGTGCTAGCGGCTTAGTGGAAGTAGCTCCATCTATTGTTTAACTGGAGCGAAGATGTCCTCTTGCATGGAATATGATCATTCGGCTGGTAATATTATCCTCCGTATCATTCCTTTGATCACAGGCGGGCTAGACGGGCTTGTTGCGATCGCGAAATGGAAGTGCATCCACTTTTCGCATAAGTATCACAATAGCGAATTTGCAGTTCTGGCGAAAACAGTCCCAGACGTAATAATCAATCTATACACCTCCATAGCGGCGGTTAATATTTTAACGCGAGCGGAAGTTTATTATGTTGCAAACAAGATCAGAATATTAAAGTTCATTAGTTACTGCAACTCAGCTGGATGGTTCAAATGGCTCTAAGCACTATGAGACTTAACATGTGAGGTCATCAGTTCCCTAGAACTTAGAACTACTTAAACCTAACTAACCTAAGGACATCACACACATCCATGCCCGAGGCAGGATTCGAACCTGCGACCGTAGTAGCAACGTGGTTCCGGACTGAAGTGCCTAGAACCGCTCGGCCACAGCAGGTGGCTCAGCTGGATGCAAACAGTCTGGTTCAAACAACGGCAATCACTATCCACTCGCGTATACATTGTTACGGCTGTTCATAGTATTCCACGAAGGTCACAGTATTCATTCAGATTGACATTTTGTTTCATAACTTCCACTTCTAAATTTAGTTTAAACTGTGACCAAAACGTAGCCACTGCGGCCACAAATTTTCATGTGTTCTTATTCAACACAATTGCGCGCGTGCGCACACACACACACACACACACACACACACACACACACACACACACACACACACACACACACGAAAGAGCTGTATCTCAACGACAGTTACATTTAGTTTTACACCCCGCATTTCACAAAGGCATTATAAAGAAACAGAATTTTGCAGACCCCCACATAAGAAATTCGTGTAGCAACATGAGTAAGGTAAAAAACAGTTACGGCCCATACTATAGACCAAAACAAAAATTAAAAAAATATTCTAGATCATCGAAGTTGAATGTACAGTTTAAACCAAGCAAAAGAAAAGATAGAAGAAAAATACATCTGTCACTCTCATTGATCCCTGCTGGTTTTTTTAGTTACTGTACCCGTCTTTCCCTAGAGCATACACCTATCTTTCTGAGACTATGGAGAATTTTGCATGAGTTTACATTTTCTAATGGTTTTTGTAGGTCGACAAGTCCTATGAATGTATCTTTATCTCTCCTAAATCATTGTTACATTATTAAGTGCAGCGTCAGAACTCTCTCTCCGGTGCCTTTAGGAAATGATCCTCATCTGACAGATTCTCGTTTTATTTACCAATCTTCTGTACACTGTTCTGGTCCGAAAACTCGATGCATGAACAGTGTGCGATAATTGTCACAATTCTCTGCCTTTGCTATCTACGGCATTGAGTGGAAGATATTTTTTAGAAACGTAATGGTACATCCCCGGTCTCACAGATTCTACAAAACGTTTGAATAGTCGTTTGGTTGCCAATTTTCCCACTGATTTTAGAAGTTCCGAAGGAATTTTATATATTCCTCCACTTTATTTGATAGCAAGTATTCTAAAACTCTCTTAAATATGAATATTAGTTCCATTGTATTTTCCGTATCGACTGAAATCTGTTCTTCTGTCATGTCATCAAACAAGTATTCCTCCCCTTAGAGGCCTTTAATATATTCTGAAGACACGAAAGGCTTTATCAAGGACAAATATAGCTCAAAACGATACCTGGTGTCGTTGTCAAGACACTGCAGGACCTAAAAAGTTTAGCGTGGTTTGGTTGAAGGTTTTTAGGGAGCTGTCGTGCACCGTCGCCTTTACGCCCAAATCTTAAAACAACTATTCATCACAAGCTTTTAATAGTAGAATAACAATCAGTGAAATGAAATGTTAAAAGCAGATAAAATTACTGAAATGGGGAAATAATGGTTAGACAAAATCCCGTAGGATACTAACGTGGGCTAAACCTAAATATTTTAAAGTTTAAGTCAAATGAGAATCTTCAGTGCCTCCCAGCGGGTATGTTGCTCGAACAGTCCACGGATGTGTTGCCAGCCCATAGTGTCCAACGGACACAATATCTCGGCATTCAGACATATTCAAATACAGTGATATGTAAACAGGCAGAATACGCGCTGCGGTCGACAACGCTTATGTATGACAACAAATATCTGGCGCAGTTGTTAGATCGGTTACTGCTGGTACGATGGCAGGTTATCAAGATTTATGCGAGTTTGAACGTGGTGTTATAGACGTCGCACGAACGATGGGACACAGCATCTCCGAGATAGCGATAAAGTGGGTATTTCCCGTACGACCATTTCACGACCGGCCGTTGTGGCCGAGCGGTTCTAGGCACTTCAGTCTGGAACCGCGCGACCGCTACGGTCGCAGGTTCGAATCCTGCCTCGGGCATGGGTGTGTGTGATGTCCTTAGGTTAGTTAGCTTTAAGTAGTTCTAAGTTCTAGGGGACTGATGACCTCAGCAGTTAAGTCCCGTAGTGCTCAGAGCCATTTGAACCATTTCACGAGTCTACCGTGAACATCAGGAATCCGGTAAAACATCAAATCTTAAACATCGTTGCGGCCGGGAGAAGGATGCTGCAAGAACGGGACCAACGACGACTGAAGAGAATCGTTCAACTTGTTGGAAGTGCAACTCTTCCGGAAATTGCTACAGATTTCAATGCTGGGACACCAAAAAGTGTCAGCGTGCGAACCATTACTCGTGTACTCTTGGTGACTCCAAGACACAAACCTCTATGCCTCGCCTGGGCCTGTCAACACCGACTTTGGACTGTTGATGACTGGAAACATGTTGCCTGGTCGGACGAGTCTCGTTTCAAAATGTATCGAGCGGATGGACGTGTAGGAGTTTGGAGACAACCTCATGAATCCGTAGACCCTGCATGTCAGCAGGTAACTAAGCTGGTGGAGGCTCTGTAATGTTGTGGGGCGTGTGGAGTTGGAGTGATACGGAACCCCTGATACCCTAGATAAAACTCTGACAGGTGACACGTACGTAAGCATCCCGTCTGATCACCTGCATCTATTCATGTCCATTGAGCATTCCGACGAACTTGGGCAATTCCAGCAGAACAATGTGACGCTGCACATGTACAGAATTGCTACAGAGTGGCTCCAGGAACACTGTTCTGAATTTAAACACTTACGCTGTGAACCGTGATCACTCCCAACTATGTATTTTCGTGAACTTCGCTGTCTATCTGTGTTTGGTTTCCCGCCCTTGTTGATGTTAGGTCATGCTTCTTCTTCCTTCTATGTATGGCAGCAGTGATTTGTATCGATATTTGTACCGTGTACCATCTTTGGGTTTGTGCATATAGTTTCCGGAGAGCGGGTCTACAGTGAGTCGGTCTATTGCTGCGGACCAGGGAAGTTACCTCCGCGCGGTGCAGTCGGCTGGGTCCGTTGGCGGTCCCTGCACAGTTTCGGAGCGTGTGTGGAGCTGTCTGATCGCTACGAGCTTCGTGGTTTACCGAACCAGGACGTCAAAGTTGAGTAGTGGTTTCAACTACCCAAGCCACGTCTATTCATGTGTGGTTGTGTAGTTTTTTTCGGTGGATAACTGTTGGGGAGGTTTTCCGGTGAGCAACACCAAGTGTTTCTACTGCTGAAATTTAGTCACCATGCGGTGCAATTAACTACATTGGTTGACTACAATTCAAGTGCACCAGCGGAATTTTCTGCCTTGTGGCCGTAAGTGTTCCGGTTACCTGCCCTGGCCACTAACGTAATTTCAGGCAGCGTCCTTTCCTCACCTGTTGTCGCTGTCCAACATGGTGTGTTGTTTTGACAGCTAATACATATTTCATTGTGGATAATCACGTTCGTAACCTTATGTGTTTGAGTTCTTATGTACCTATTGGTGGCAAGCAAGTCGTTTTGTCGGTCGGTCAGTGGCTGTCCCCTGGTTGGGTTTCGACGGATCAAGTGTAGTTCGGCTCACCACCTGTCTCACCTAAGAGAAAGAGGACAGACCGACCTCCCTGGAGGCTTCTAAGTGCCGTTTTCTTTATTGTCCTTCTCAACGGTATTTAATTCTCTGTTTATAATCTAACACACGTAATGATTTGAAAAATTCTTGCTTTTACTGGATTTTATGTATTTTTGAATTTTGGAAAATCAATTGTGGGCCTTCAGCCACTTAATTCCTTATACTAGAAAAAAAATTGCAGCTTGTTTATGTTTGTCTATTCACCCTTACCTTGAGGCTCTCAGCCTCGCTGTGTATGTATGTGTTAATTATTTTATGTGGATTTTAACAGCATGTTTTTACCACTTAAGGTTTATCTTGTGGCTTTAAGATGTATTGTTTGGAGGACTTCAGCTGTGAAATAATTGCCTTTTTGAAACGCGTAGTTCTAAAGGTTCGGCTATGTGCCGTTTAGGTTTAAAGGTGTTATTAAATTACGATAAATTACAATTTTGAGTGAACCTGACCGACACCTTGTTCGACCTTTTCCACAATGCTAATCACCTGTTGTGCCCAGCGGGTTTAGTGGGCGTTTCACATTACTTAGCATATCTTGGATGGCTTGTAACGTACTCTCACGCTTTTATGGACAGCCCTGCAGGATAGACGATTCCATGCCACATCGTGTTGCAGCACTTCCACGAGCTCGCTGGGGCCCTACACGATATTAGGCTGGTGTACCAGTTTCTTTGGCTCGTGTGTGTATGTGTTTAACACGGTATTAGTGAGTACAATGAACATAATAATGTGTTGTGAGTGGGCGCTTGTATAAGCTCGCAGCGCCAGAGTAGGGCGGAGCTGGCTCGCAGCGCGGGTGTCATAAGCAGGGCCGACGCGGCCGCCCTTTGTTGAGGAGAGCCCTCCGGTGGAGCGCGTCCAGGCGGTGATTAGATAGGGCGCGGGTCGCCGGCCGCAGTGTGCCGTAATTACAGCAGGGCCGGGCCCTGGGCGCAGCCAGCCGGAAGCTGGCCCCTGCAGTTCGCCAGACCAGAAGGCCGCTGCTCGCTGCTGGCGGCGGCAGATGCCCGGCTCGCCCCGGGCGCCGCAACTTGGCGCTCCCCACTTGGCCCGCGCCTCTCACACAGCCTGCGTCCCTCTACCGGGCGTAGAAGCTAGCAGGCTGCTGGTCTGCATTCTGCAATAGCAGTTGTGGATATCTGGCAGCACTAACTATACAGCTCTTGCAGTATTTGTTTAGTGCACCTTTTCAGTTGTCACTTTACTGGAAGTTGCCACTGGTCGATTGGGTTTTGGAATAGGAAAGCGGCCCTGATTAGAACTAAGCGCAACGGAAACGCTCCGTTTGGTCGAATCTGACCGCGCACGTGGGTGGCCTGTTCTGTAAAGGCCTCGTCGCTACTGCTGTGGGGGCCGAGTTGCCACTGTGGCTACGGTAGACCGAGTTTCTGAGTTCGTGAAACGGCTTCTGGTCCAGTACACCGCTAACACAATCTCTCCCTGCCACTATTACACAGCTAACACGATCAGAGAACGATGGTTCTACAACCCTCCAACAGATTAGTAACGAGGTCACACAAATGAATTAAAAAGGTTTACTTATCGTTGTGACTTGTCGAATAATGAAGTCTGCAACGCTATATGTAATATAACACAAAAAGTCCCTCAATGGCCAAGTGCAAATAATCGTAGATAAACTTCATGGTACATATCAAATGCAATTTACAACAACTGTCTGTTCACTTGTGAGCGTTCCCTATCTAAGTCAGCCCTGGACGATGGTCTTCTGTCTTCCACGTATCTACATCTACATATATACTCCGCTAGCCACCAAGTGGTGTGTGGCGGAGGGCACAATTCGCGTCTAAGTCATATTTCCCCCCCTCTGTTCCACTCGCGGATCGCGCGAGGGAAAAACGGCAGTCTGAACGCCTCAGTACGAGCTCTTATTTCCTTGATCCTTGAATGATGATCATTACGCGATTTGAAAGTTCGTGGTAATAATATATGCTCTACACCCTCGGTGAAGATTGGATTTCGGAATTTAGTGAGCAGCCCCTTCTGTTTAGCGCGTAGGTTTCTGCCCGTTGTCATCCGCTCATTGGCGGATTGTACTCGGCCGGCAATTGGCCGAGACGAAGTCGCTACCTTCCTCCTGAGCGCCGCTCGTGGCGCTGGTGGAACTCTCGCAAGTGGCGAGTCTGTGCGCCTGTGGTTCTTTTGCCCTGACTCTGTCTTGTCCGGACGACACAGCAGTCTGGACTATCTGAATAATGCGGCATCGGCCTCTATCTGGTCGTCCGCACTTTCAAATGCTCTGGCCGCCAGTTAGGCCGCCGCGTTTCCTACAGTCGCCACCTCGGCAAGAGGGCGCTGCCACGAACGATTGGTCCGCTGTCAATGAGGTGCACCTGGTGGATGTTCGAATAGTGATGCACTGACCCCATTTTGTGTGTCTGCCTGTTGAATAACAATTACAGACAATTGTAGTGGCCAGGACTCGACATCTTCTGAATAGACATTGTATTGAGGAGTGTTATATTTATAAATCTTTTGCGTCTCTGTATGTTTCAACATTCAAAGCTTCTGTAACGACAGATCCTGCAACTACAGCAACAAAGTTATGTATTATTTTTTTACTGTTTGATATTAGATGAGGAATAAATTAATATAGCCGGCCGGTGTGGCCGTGCGGTTAAAGGCGCTTCAGTCTGGAACTGCGTGACCGCTACGGTCGCAGGTTCGAATCCTGCCTCGGGCATGGATGTGTGTGATTTCCTTAGGTTAGTTAGGTTTAATTAGTTCTAAGTTCTAGGCGACTGATGACCTCAGAAGTTAAGTCCCATAGTGCTCAGAGCCATTTGACCCATTTCTTAATTTAATATATGAGTTCTCTGTTCGTGAACAGCATCTGTTCCTCGCTCCTATATCCACTACAACACCATACAGCGTGAAAGGATATGAGATCACCTTGCACTATATTATTCCATTTAACAACCGTTTCTAGTACTCGTTTAATAAGGTTATACTTTATAGAGGATTAAACGAACTAACCTGATGTAGAATTATTCTTGACAAACGGATTTCATTAATTCACAAAATTTCTTATTGAAAGCAACAACCCACTTGGAATGAGCAATTGAACACGTAATAAGATAATAGTCCCTTATTGGTAATAAATGCTGGAGTGGAGACAAACTCCAAAGGAGAAGCCAGCTTACGAATCTCATGACGGGCTGTTGAGGAGGATCCAGTTTCTGTATGTCCATCCTTGAGATCCATGATCCGTATGACTTCGGCTATTCACTTAAGTAATAAAAATTAAAGACCTTCAGCCGTCGTTTTGACGTTTCGGTAACAACATCTTCAGGCCTTAACTGATGCTGAGGGGGTGTTTTCCGTTGTTATACACGATCCCATCAATGACCAACATCTATGAACTGGCTACCGTAGAATACTGCAACAGACAGCGATGTTGTGTCTGCAACCATCAACTGTGAAGACACAACATAGCAGGCACAACATCGCTGTTATAGAAGTCTGCCAATTCATACTGTATATGTTGGCTACTGATGGGATCGTGTATAAGATCGGAGTTCACCCCTCAGCATCAGCTAAGGCCCTAAGTTGGTGAATCGAGTCACCGAAACTGGTTGCCATATAACAAAATAACATCTAATGGACGGCTGCAGATTTTTCATTTTATTATGTAAGAAGGATGATGGCTACATAAGCTGGAAGACGGAAAATAGTCCTGCATTAACATTCTATCTGATTCACACACAACTCAAAGCAAGGGCGAAACACTATATTTCACTATTATACAAGCTACTCGGATATGTTAAGGTTACAAGCTCCGAAATAAAGGTCTTCCATCAACACGTGCTAGTGAAACTGATAACGCAATCGTTCTTCAAATACCAAGTACATTCCCGTATCACACAAACTAAATCGCGAAACGGAAACATCTAGACTCGAGTGATTGCTGATGACAATGAATTCTCGTGGGCAATCGCATGTTGATTATTATACTACACACGTGGTTCGTAAGGATATAGTAATGATGTTCAGAGGGATCGGGAAATGCGTCGATATCGAGAAGCAACTATTTTCAGACTTAACGTGATACACAATAATCAGTAAAACGCGGCACACAATTACTCAGATCAGAGGCCACTGCTCAGTGCACATGATCACCTCCATTGTGAAACAAGCCAAGTGCTTGTCCGCATGTTTCTGCCGTAAATTATCTACAACGATTCACTGAAATGAAATATAAACATTCTCAAACGTTCTGGAAACAGAATGAAATGAATTTCCTCTACTCAGATAACACCTGTCCACAGTCACCACATGTTCCAAAGAAGTATCTGGTTATCTGGTGCACACCTCTTCATTTTAAGATGGCCAGTTGAGAGTATAGGCCCCAAAGAGCATTGTTTCTGCAGAGGTGCGGGCTGGACAGCTCAAAACATCGATTGCCAAAAGATGAAAACCGCCGTGATTCCTCAAGGAACAACCCGCTCTGACCCTCTAGAGAAAACTACAGGTAACAGGAAGAAGGAAGCGCTCTGACTCACGGATAAAGCAAACTAGAAGATCCTCTGGAAAAAGCTGACAGAATCGATATTACAGTATACATTACATAAGAAAACCTTCGCTTCCCTCACCACACATACAGGCAACCTAACAGAAATCAACCAACCGGAGATTATCTGTGGAATTGGAGAGGACGTGCAGAAGGAAGCGGGTCGGTACACGAAGTAAATATGCATTCACAGAATGCTCATTGCGACTGTAATGGACTACCTTCTAATTCCTGTGTGTACTAGCTAACTTGAAGATGTAAACGTAAAATTGAATTAGTGAACTGAACAAATGAGTCTTGAAAGTCAATATCAAATGCATCACTACAACAGCTCTCTGGCTCGGGCCACTACTATGCAAATTATCTATTTATTGAAGTTTTAGTTAGTAGCACACCATCGCGCACCGCACTGCAAGTTTTGATTTTTCTAAAGTCTAGGGACCAACTCTTCACTCGTCAGCATTTGCTCAAATTATTCAGTATAACATTACAATTATCAATCAAAAATGCAGGCAGGGATTTGAGTAATAAAGCTCACAACTCGGAGGGGTTTGAGTTTCACGAAGTAGCTAGGTTTATTTTGCTTATGACTCACATCAACAAGTTTAATCAAAGGATGAATGTTTATCTTACGTGAGAACGTAAATAACGAGGTAATATCTCAGCTGGGTCCCCACCCACTCCAAAGTCTCGAAAAATTCTAAGACCAACCTACTTCAGAATCAAGTTAAAGTTCTCAGATGCTAACTGGCAAAAGTCAAAAGCCCACAAGCCAGAGTGCACACTCCAGATCGACGATAAAATGTCAGAATTCGGATTATTCCCTTGGAAATAAAGCCTCTGTCCACAGATCGAAAATGTGAACTAGATACACGCTCGTCAAAAACTGAACACACATCAAGCACGAAACCAGGTAGAAGGTGTGCTGAACTGTGAAAGAAGAAGCAAAATAGAAACAATGCAACATCGAGCTAATTTCAGTAACCATGGTGTCGCGGCTATGTAGTCACGGTGTTGGGCTTTGAAGCGGGACATCCATGTTCAAATCACCCTGATGCCCCTTTCTTTCACACGAGTCTGTTCTTCTGTAACCTTGGCATTTGTCATACAACACATTGGTTGTGGAATATGAGTCATGTGGTAAGAATATTTTGCCGTCTTAAGTAAATGTGATGAATAGTGAAAGCAGATATGACACCGCATAGAACTCTCATAAAAATGAAAACAACAAATAAACAAATGTGAACTGCGTTACAACAAAGGAATTCAAGCGTCAAAACTTCCAAACTGGAACTCATGAGTCATAACATGAGGTACTTGTGTAAAACAAATTGGAGGCACGTACGGCTGAAGATCCCTTCCTTACACGTCGCTACTGCAAGCAAACACAATACCCGACACAGACATAAATTTGAATACAGCGAACAGACAGGTTAATGACCGGAGAGATAGTTCATAATTTTGCGATAAAAAAAAAAAAAAGGAGCACAAGGGAGAATTGAAAACAAATCTCCCCATTCAATGTTGCACGCCTTGATCTAGGACCGTCCATTGCTTCCACTTTGCTTCTTTTTTTTTTTTCACAGTTCAGCACTGAGCAGTGCTGGCCCCGGCTTCTGCGTTGGTTTAAACCTTGACTGTTACCCTGCGTTTGGTTTAATGCGGCAATTGCGGTTGTGCCGTGGTTCTTCCTCTTTCTACATGTGGCAGCAGCGGTTTGTATCGATATTCGCACGTTCTACTATCTTTGGTCTGGTGCTGATAGTTTTCGGCTAGCCGGTGTACAGCAGTCGATCGGTTGGTGTGAATCAGCGCGGCGCAGTGGGCCGGTCCCGCTGGCGGTCTCTACGCAGTGTCGGAGTGTTTGGGAGCTGTTCCGATTGCTACGAGGTTCGTGGCTCACCGACCCAGGACATCAAAGTTGAGTGGTGATTTTATTACCGAAGCCAGTCTGTTCACACTGTGCCGTTGGTTTTCATGGTTGGCTGTTGGGGGTATTCCCGTGAGCAACAGCGAGTGTTACAGTTGGCAAAAGTTTGGCCACCATCAGGTAGAGCTTAACTGTATTTTGGTTATTTGAAGTCCAAGTGCACCAGCGGAATTTTCTGCCTTGTGGCCGTTAGCATTCCGGTTAGCTGCCCTCACCGCTGACGTAAAATTCAGGCAGTGTCCTTTCCTCACTGTGTTGTCGCTGTGCAACACATGTGTGTAGTTTTGACAGCTTATGCGTAGTTGGTTGTGGGCGGCTACGCCTTTTATGTTTTGGCTTTGGAGTTCCTTCTGTACTGGTCGGGTGGAAAACAAGTCATCTTGTCAGTGGGTCCGTTGACTGTCTCTTGGTTGGGTTGCCGGCGGATTGTATATAGTTGGGCCGACTACCCGTCTCCCCTAAGCGAACGTTAATATTTCTAGTGCAGACCGACCCCGGAAACTTCTTAGCGGCGCTGGCTTTACTGCCTTTTCTTATTGGTGTTTGATTGTGTATTTTAATGGTTCATAGCCGATAGTTTGAATTTGTATGCTTTTAGTTGGTTTCAATAAGGGGCCTCCAGCCGTTTTAAAATTGAAAGTTTCTTACTTGTCAAGTCTTGTATTGTTTGGGCCTTCAGCCTCGTATAAAATATTTTTGGATAAAGCTTTTGGCCTCCTGCTTTTTGAAAATTTATTGTAGTTATGTTTTACAATCAAGGGCCTTCAGCCGTGTTAAAAGTTAAAGAGGTTGTGCCCTTAAGCCATAAGATTGTCACATATTCAGTCGATAGTTAAGCTCGGAAATTTGCGCTGTAATGTTTGGGCAACTAAATTAAGTTATATATGTTCGAGTGTAACTGACAGCCGCCCATTTTTGGCCCTTCTGCCCTGCGGATTTAACCAGGCGTCTCAAGTAGATCTTACTCCTGTTTTCATGCTTGATCTGTGTTCAGTTTTTAACGAGCTATCCACTGCGCCATCTTACCACTACATCTGAGAGGGCTGCGATGGCAAGTTCCCCTTGTAAGTTCACTGGCGACACACACGAAAATTTTCTAAGTCCACAACTGGGCGATTAGAAAAATCTCCATACTTCCAGGAAGTGACAGTCTTCTGACTGCTCGGAAATAATTCCCAAACCAGTCTTCCCGAGCCAAGATGGCGGACGGGTAATTATATCCTCGCCTACACCAGTCGAATCAAACGTATTTGCTTCCTGATCATGCAAAGATATAAATATGTTGACATATACAAGTATTATATACGAAACCACAAATTTTATCAGTTTCTCATTGGTGAAATCACATTTTTAGTACACAAACTTGTTTTCGCATAAGTTACACATTTCACATATAAAACGCTACTTCTGGTGATATTGTTAATAAACAATTACTTGTGAACCTTTTTCTACTTTCCTAACTATTCTTATTCTTCCATGCTGCCGCTACTTTTACGATACAAATTAATCTTGTGACTAAATCTGCTGATTTTTCAGCACAGAATACACATTCGGCCCATAGTTACAAAATGTTAATGTTTGTCACAATTCAGGTTCAATTCTCTAATAGGTCTCTACGAGACCTATCCATTGACACTTCGTTTATAGAAATCGTAAGTCACTTTTTTTAAAGTTCGTACAATTTGTAAGTTGTTTAACATGAAATGACATTAAAACTACTCACTGCAGCGGGGCGCACTTCTACCCCCGTAGTCGCTGTAACTTTCCCATTATTTCTGTGGTACTGGCTTTACATCTACGTGATTACTCTGCAATTCACATTTAAGTGCTTGGCAGAGGGTTCATCGAACCATAATCATCTCCCTACCATTCCACTCCCGAACAGCGCGCGGGAAAAACTAACACCTAAACCTTTCTGTTCGAGCTCTGATTTCTCTTTATTTTGATAATCACTCCTACCTATGTAGGTCGGGCTCAACAAAATGTTTTCGCATTCGGAAGAGAAAGTTGGTGACTGAAATTTCGTAAATAGATCTCGCTGCGACGAAAAACGTCTTTGCTTTAATGACTTCCATCCCAACTCGCGTATCATATCTGCCACACTCTCTCCCCTATTAGGCGGTAATACAAAAGGAGCTGCCCTTTTTTGCACCCTTCCGATGTCCTCTGTCAATCCCACCTGGTAAGGATCCCACACCGTGCAGCAATATTCTAACAGAGGACGAACGAGTGTCGTGTAAGCTGTCTCTTTAGTGGACGTGTTGCATCTTCTAAGTGTCTTGGCAATGAAACGCAACCTTTGGCTCGCCTTCCCCACAATATTATCTATGTGGTCTTTCCAATTGAAGTTGTTCGTAATTTTAACACCCAGGTACTTAGTTGAATTGACAGCCTTGAGAATTGTACTATTTATCGAGTAATCGAATTCCAACGGATTTCTTTTGGAACTCACGTGGATCACCTCACACTTTTCGTTACTTAGCGTCAACTGCCACCTGGCATGCAATACAGCAATCTTTTCTAAATCGCTTTGCAACTGATACTGGTCTTCCGATGACCTTACTAGACCGTAAATTACAGTATCATCTGCGAAAAACCTAAGAGAACTGCTCAGATTGTCACCCAGGTCATTTATATAGATCAGGAACAGCAGAGGTCCCAGGACGCTTCCCTGGGGAACACCTGATATCACTTCAGTTTTACTCGATGATTTGCCGTCTATTACTACGAACTGCGACCTTCCTGACAGGAAATCACGAATCCAGTCGCACAACTGAGAAGATACCCCATAGGCCCGCAGCTTGATTAGAAATCGCTTGTCAGGAACGGTGTCAAAAGCTTTCCGGAAATCCAGAAATACGGAATCAACTTGAGATCCCCTGTCGATAGTGGCCATTACTTCGTGCGAATAGAGAGCTAGCTGCGTTGCACAAGAACGATGTTTTCTGAAACCATGCTGATTGCGTATCAATAGATCGTTCCCTTCGAAGTGATTCATAATGTTTGAATACAGTATATGCTCCCAAACTCTACTGCAAACCGACGTCAATGATATAGGTCTGTAGTTCGATGGATTACTCCTACTACCATTCTTAAACACTGGTGCGACCTGCGCAATTTTCCAATCTGTAGGTACAGATCTATCGGTGAGCGAGCGGTTGTATATGATTGCTAAGTAGGGAGCTATTGTATCAGCGTAATCTGAAAGGAACCTAATTGGTATACGATCTGGACCTGAAGATTTGCCCGTATCAAGCGATTGGAGTTGCTTCGCAACCCCCAAGGTATCTACTTCTAAGACACTCATGCTAGCAGCTGTTCGTGTTTCAAATTCTGGAATATTCCATTCGTCTTCCATGGTAAGGAATTTCGGAAAACTGCGTTCAATAAATCCACTTTAGCGGCACAGTCGTCGGTAACAGTACCATCGGCACTGCGCAGCGAAGGTATTGACTGCGTCTTGGCGCTTGTGTACTTTACATACGACCACAATTTATTCCGATTTTCTACCAAATTTCGAGACAATGTTTCGTTGTGGAACCTACTGAAGGCATCTCGCATTGAAGTCCGTGCCAAATTTCGCGCGTCTGTAAATTTTAGCCAATCTTCAGGATTTCGCGTTCTTCTGAACTTCGCATGCTTTTTCCGTTGCCTCTGCAACAGCGTTCGGACCTGTTTTTGTGTACCATGGGGGGATCAGTTCCGTCTCTTATCAATTTATGAGGTATGAATCTCGCAATTGCTGTTGCTACTATATCTTTGAATTTGAGCCACATCTCGTCTACATTTGCGTAGTCAGTTCGGAAGGAATAGAGATTTTCTCTTAGGAAAGCTTCTAGTGACACTTTATCCGATTTCTTAAATAAAATTATTTTGCGTTTGTTTCTGGTGGATTTGGAAGAAACGGTATTGAGCCTAGCTAAAACTACCTTGTGATCACTAACCCTGTATCAGTCATGACGCTCTCTGTTAGCTCTGGATTGTTTGTGGCTAAGAGGTCAGGTGTGTTTTCGCAACCATTTACAATTCGCGTGGGTTCGTGGACTAACTGCTCGAAATAATTTTCGGAGAAAGCATTTAGGACGATCTCGGAAGATGTTTCCTGCCTACCACCGGTTTGAACAAGTATTTTTTCCAACATGTGGAGGGAAGGTTGAAGTCCCCACCAACTATAACTGTATGAGTGGGGTATTTATTTGTTACGAGACTCAAATTTTCTCTGAACTGTTCAGCAACTATATCATCGGAGTCTGGGGGCCGGAAGAAGGAGCCAATTATTAACTTAGTTCGGCTGATAAGTATAACTTACTGGATGTCTTACCGGATTCACAGTTTTTTGCAGCAGATCTTGTTTTCATTGTTTAACAAGATCCTTTAGGCTGTCATGTGGCTCATTCCACAATTTATCTTCGCAACGGCTTTCCAGTGCTGGAAAACCGCCCACGTGCGTTCAAAGTGAGTTTCGTCGTCCGATAAGCATCAGAGTTTCTCTGTGCTCCAATAGCAGAGCTCAAACGACGCTGACATCTAGCGGACTGACTACAAAGCTGTTGCCGCTGTGTGCGGCCACACTCCGCCTCCACATCTCCTGCCAAACACCACCTCGCGTGGTGACAACCATTATTCAGAATACAGTCAACTCGGCACGCTAGCCCACGTCCGCTCTCTAAGTTTATCAGGCGCCTTTCTGGGAGCTGTAATGTAACAACATTCTCTTCATGAGACGGAAGGACGCAGAAAAATGTACTGTACTATTTATATGGCATGCATTTATATGAATCAGTAATGAAAGTCAGATTCCACAGACGTCCTTCACAGTTATAAAGTGTTTAGTGACACACACACACACACACACACACACACACACACACACACACACACACACACACACACACCCAGGGGATCCACAACTCTTTTGTGGATACGTGCGTAGCGAGCAAGGGACCCCGAGCTAATGTGGCCCTCCTTCCTTTCCGGGCTGCATACCTTCCCTTTCCGCATCCTTCCCCATCCCCCATCTTCACCCCCCCCCCCCTCACCTCAGGCTCTTTCCTTCCCTTTCTCCCCCTCTGGGAGTATGGTTTGTGCCTACGTCCGGAGACGGACGCTTGCAAATGTACCGCATTCTTCGCCTTCCTTGCTTGTATGTCTTCATCCTTCCTTTGTCTTTCTCTTTTCCTTACCTCTTCTCTTTACCCTTTTATCCGCTGCGGCGTTTGAGACCCCCTCTTCTTTCCTTTCCCTTTCTCTTTCTTCCTCTCTGTGCGTGTCTGAAGGCCGACCCACGCACTTCCATGCGTAGCCGGTGACGGGGTAACGCGTAATTCCCCGCCCCGGGTAGACAGGTAGGACACGTACATACCCCCTGGTAACGGCCAGGCCCAGGGAGGGGTGATTACCCGAGCTGATACCTTCCGAAAGTGCCGATTAGTCCCTAGGTACGTTTGTCGGGAGGTGTGACCTGAGGTGTGAACAATCACCTAAGGCGGGAGTGCCCTCAGAGAGGGCCCCCACAAGGGAGAAGCGCGCCATCGGAGACGCCGGTAATCATGGGGATTCTTCCGCAATGGTTTCCTCACCTTCCACTATGTCCGCTCACAAACGTAAGATCACTGAGTCTCAACCACAGACAGTTCTTCCATCGTTGCCACAGTTCCTTGTTGTTTCTCGGTCTGACGAAGGTCACGACTTCTCCACGGTCAACCCTTTCATTATTCAGAAAGGTGTCGACGCAATTGCAGGTCCTGTAAAGTCTTGTTCCAGATTACGGAATGGCACCCTGTTGTTAGAAACAGTCAGTGCCCTCCAGGCACAAAAATTGCTGCGTACCTCACTACTACACACCTTCCCTGTCTGGGTGGAACCGCACCGTACATTAAATTCCTCGCGTGGAGTCGTGTATACACGCTCCCTCGATGGATTGTCTGACGAAGAAATTCAGCACTACCTGTCTGACCAGGGCGTAACGGCTGTTCATAGGGTTATGAAAAGGGTTGACACGAACATCATTCCAACCCACACTGTCTTCTTGACATTTGACAAAGTTCAACTCCCATCGAAAATCAAAGCAGGCTATGAGATAATTTCCGTTCGCCCTTACGTCCCAAACCCTACGCGTTGCTATCGGTGTCAGCGGTTCAATCACACCAGCCAGTCCTGTTCCAATCCGGCCAAATGTGTTACGTGTGACAAGGATGCCCATGAGGGTGCTTGTCCACCTCCATCCCCTCGCTGCATCAACTGTATGGGTGACCACGCTGCTTCCTCTCGAGATTGCTCCGTTTTTAAGGACGAAAAGCTCATCCAGGAAATTAGAGTGAAGGAAAAGGTGTCGACCTTTGCTGCTCGAAAATTATTCGCCAGTCGACAGCCCACCGTGCCTCAGAAAGGAAAATACAGCACTGTCCTTGCTTCTCCTCGGCCAACAAAGGAGGCGGCCACGCAGACTTGCGACCTCACCTTTAGTGCCACGGTCGTCAGATCGGCCAGCGCAAAGATCGCCCGTTCAACCTCACCACTTTCGCCTGCCCACTCTCTGGCTCACCCTTCGTCGAGTTCTGCTAAATCTCGAGCCCAAAAGTCAGACACCAAGACTTCGAAAAAAGAGCATACTCGTGAAGAGTTACTACGTACGACAACTTCCCAACCATCGGTTCCTCCTTCCTCTAAACATCATACTTCCAAGAAGGCTACAAAGAAACCCAGTTCCTCTCCTTCTCCGCCAAGGCGTGTCCCATCTACAGCACCACCTGGCGGAAATCGCTCTTGGCCGTCTTCTGTGTCGCCGAGGCGCACTGCTGGTGGCCGATCAACCGGCCGATCGCTGGTAGCAGGAGCTGCTCCTGACCAACCTACGGATCAGGATCTTCTGCCTTCGGCTGAATGCCATTCCATGCTGTCGGTCGCAAGCTCAGAGCAGTCGTTGAGTTGACAGTGACCTTGGTCACATTCCTCCATTTTCTGTTCACCCTATGTCCATTATCCACTGGAATATCCGCGGTATTCGAGCCAATCGGGATGAATTGTCGATCCTCTTACAATCCTACTCGGCGGTCATCTTCTGTCTTCAGGAAACAAAGTTGCGTCCCCATGACCACTTTGTTCTCCCTCATTTTCAGTCCGTCCGATACGCTCTCCCCTCTGTTGAAGGCACTCCAGCACATGGACTCATGATTCTTCTCCATGAAACTCTCCATTATCACCCAATCCATTTAAACACTTCCTTCCAAGCTGTCGCTGTCCGTCTTTCCCTTTCCGGATACACGTTCTCTCTTGGTACTGTATACATTCCATCGTCCACACCAATGGCACGAGCTGATCTCCTTCATCTCCTTGGTCAGCTTCCACCCCCATATTTGCTGGTTGGGGACTTCAATGCCCACCACCCGCCCCCCTGCGGGTCCGGGGATTAGAATAGGCCTGCGGTATTCCTGCCTGTCGTACGAGGCGACTACAAGGAGTTTCAACCGTTTCGGCCTTCCATGTGATGGTCCCCCTTGGGGTTTGACCTCCATTTTTCAAAATTCTACAGAAGTACAAGCCTTTTGGGGAAGGACACCTTACATGGTGTACCACTGGTCCTAAGTGCACTAAGACCTTGGCACTCAGCATTGCACTGGCGTTGTAACCATACCCACTATTCCTCAAATTGGGTCTCAACGCGTGGTGGGTTGTCCAAGTTACGCCCATAGTGCATCTCCATCTGCACCAGCGATCATGATGGACTTTCCATGGCACCAGAAATCCAGCACGGTAGCCAGCCCGTTGTGGTGGGGTCGTCATGTACCATCTAGGTTGTAGCCCCCTGACAACACAGGGATCGTACTGCCGATACCTGAGCTGTACCCTCCCCACGTCGGCCAAGGAGTAGATGCCCATCTCCTTGGGGCATCAGGACTCCCGGCAATGGTCATCCTGCCAGGTGGCCCTTGCTGCGGCTGGGTGGCGCCCGTGGGGAGAGCCCCTGGTCGGAGTGGGTGGTATCGGGGCGGACGTTTTGCAGATGAAACGTCAACATGTATCAGGTCGCTCTGCGGCAGAGTCTTTCAAAAGAAAAGGTACCGTTTCTGGTTCTGGTTCTCCTGCCCTTTCCACCTTGGCCACTCCATGGGAGGAGGGACAGGCCCGCAGGCTTGGGGCGAAGTACTTCCCCCGCTATTTGGTCTGTTCACGAACCGATGGGGGGACGTTCGCCACCTCCAAGCCCATGTTCTTTGTTCAGCACATTGAGGACGTCTTCGGGGAAATCGAGGCTCTCAGCAAGATGCGTTCAGGGTCAGTTCTTCTCAAGACCACCTCCGCCACACAGTCGGCGGCGCTCCAGGCGTGCGACCGCCTAGGGGACATCCCAGTATCCATTGTCCCACATCTGGCACTAAATACGCAGGGGGTTATTTTCCATCGTGACCTCCTGCTACAATCTGATGAGGAGCTCAGGGCCCACCTGGAGCGCTGAGGCGTGCATTTCGTCCGGCGAGTCCAGCGCGGCCCCTAAGACCGTCGCATCGACACCGGGGCCTTTATCCTCGCCTTCGAGGGGGACGTTCTCCCGGAGAAGGTAAAGGTGATGTGCTACCGGTGTGACGTGCGACCTTACGTCCCGCCTCCTGTGCGCTGTTTTAGGTGTTTGTGCTTTGGGCACATGTCATCACGGTGTGAGGCTGAGCCCCTTTGTGGCGATTGTGGACGTCCTCTTCGTGAGGAACATACATGCACCCCACCACCTCGGTGCGTTAATTGTCCTGGCGTCCACTCGCCTAGTTCCTCAGACTGCCCCGCATATCAGAAGGAGAAGAAGATACAAGAAATCAAAACTTTGGATCGGCTCTCTTATTCTGAGGCCCGGAAGAAGTACGACCGCCTCCATCCCGTGTCATTGACCACTTCGTTCGCCTCAGTTGTGTCCACTCCTTCCGCGGTATCCTCACCCCTATCCTGTCCCCCCTCCGCCTCCTCCGCCCATCAGGGGGCCCTGCCTCTGCCTCCCAAATCCCTCCCTTCCAAATCCTCCTCCCCCGTGGCCCCCACCCCCTCTGCCCCAGGGGCCACCCTTCCTCCCCCCACGCCACCTGAGAAGCGATCCTCTTCTCAGGCATCCATTGGGGCAATGTTCTGGACCCCAGCTTCCGAGGTCCGGCGTTCCAAAACGGACCCCGCACGTGAGGACCTTCTTCGGGTCCAGCCCACCATCCATGTGCCTCCTCGGCCTTCCAAGAAGGCCTCCAAGAAGTAGTCTCTATCCCCCTCTCCACCCCGGCGCGTTTCGTCTGACGCTCCATCCGTGAGTCGCTGCTCCCGGCCGTCCTCAGTTTCGCCAGGACGCTCTGCTCCCAGGCGGTCCGCCGGCCTTTCGTCGGCAAATGATGCGGCCCCTCCTACACAACCAGGGACAGTGGTCGCAGCTGGCGACGAGTCGATGGAACCGGATCTGCCTCCCGTCGGTTGTAGCGTTGTTCCCTCGCAACCTGGCCCTCCGCGGCCGTCGAGGTGACCAGCTCTTCCCCCGTCTCGTTCCCCCAACCTTTTGACTAGCGATGGCGTTGTTTCATTGGAACATAAGAGGTATTCGATCTAATCGGGAGGAATTACAACTGCTCCTCCGCCTGCACTGTCCGCTCGTCCTTGGTCTCCAGGAAACCAAGTTGCGCCCGACTGACCGTATTGCCTTTACCCACTATACCTTGGAGCGGTATGACCTCACCCCTGTGGACGGTATCCCAGCTCAGGGTGGGGTCATGTTGCTCGTTCGGGACGATGTTTATTACCATCCCATCCCATTGACCACCCCACTCCAAGCAATAGCTGTCCACATTACTCTTTCTGCTTTTACTTTTTCAGTTTGTACCATCTACACTCCACCGTCATCTGCTGTTAGTCGGGCTGACATGATGCGCCTGCTTGTTCAGCTTCCCCTGCCGTTCTTATTGTTTGGCGACTTCAATGCCCATCATCCCCTTTGGGGCTCTCCTGCATCCTGTCCAAGAGGCTCACTCTTGGCGGATGTCTTCAACCATCTCAATCTTGTCTGCCTCAATACCGGCGCCCTGACTTTCCTCTCGGACTCTACTCGTACCTACTCCCATTTGGATCTCTCGATCTGTTCTACCACTCTTGCCCATCGGTTTGAGTGGTATGTCCTTTATGACACCTATTCGAGCGACCACTTCCCCTGTGTCGTTCGTCTCCTGCACCACACCCCATCCCCACGTCCTTCGAGCTGGAACATACTGAAAGCTGACTGGGGACTTTACTCCTCCCTGGCGACCTTTCCGGACCACGATTTTTCCCAGTTGTGACAGTCAGGTCGAATACCTCAGGGCTGTTATCATCAATGCTGCCGAACGTTCCATTCCTCGTACTACTTCTACTTCGCGTCGCGTTTCCGTCCCCTGGTGGAACGAGGCTTGTAGGGACGCTATCCGTGCTCGACGACGTGCTTTACGCACCTTTCGCCGCCATCCTACGTTGGCGAATTGTATTGAATACAAACGACTCCGAGCGCACAGCCGTAGAGTCATCAAAGACAGCAAAAAAGCTTGTTGGGCCTCTTTCACCAGCTCCTTTAACAGTTTTACTCCCTCTTCCGTCGTTTGGGGTAGCCTGCGCCGGCTGTCGGACATTAAGGCCCACTCCTCAGTACCTGGCCTGACCTCAGGTAATGAGGTCCTTGTTGATCCTGTGGCTGTCTCCAACGCCTTTGGCCGCTTTTTCGCGGAGGTTTCAAGCTCCGCCCATTACCATCCTGCCTTCCTTCCCAGGAAAGAGGCAGAAGAGGCTCGGCGACCTTCCTTCCACTCGCTGAATCTGGAAACTTATAATGCCCCCTTTACTATGCGGGAACTTGAACGTGCGCTTGCACTGTCCCGGTCCTCTGCTCCGGGGCCAGATGCCATTCACGTTCAGATGCTGGCACACCTTTCTCCGGCGGGCAAAAGCTTCCTTCTTCGTACCTACAATCGCGTCTGGACCGAAGGTCAAGTCCCCATGCGTTGGCGTGACGCTGTTGTTGTTCCTATACCCAAACCCGGGAAGGATAGACACCTTCCTTCTAGTTACCGCCCCATTTCTCTTACAAGCTGTGTCTGTAAGGTGATGGAGCGCATGGTTAATGCTCGGTTAGTCTGGATTCTTGAATCTCGACGACTACTTACTAATGTCCAATGCGGCTTTCGTCGCCGCCGCTCCGCTGTTGACCACCTTGTGACCTTGTCGACATTCATCATGAACAACTTTTTGCGAAGGCGCCAAACGGTAGCCGTGTTCTTCGACTTGGAGAAGGCTTATGATACCTGTTGGAGAGGAGGTATCCTCCGCACTATGCACAGGTGGGGCCTACGCGGTCGCCTGCTCCTTTTTATTGATTCCTTTTTAACGGAACGAAAGTTTAGGGTACGTGTGGGTTCCGTATTGTCCGACGTCTTCCTCCAGGAGAACGGAGTGCCTCAGGGCTCCGTCTTGAGTGTAGCCCTTTTTGCCATCGCGATCAATCCAATTATGGATTGCATTCCACCTAATGTCTCAGGCTCTCTCTTTGTCGATGACTTCGCGATCTACTGCAGTGCCCAGAGAACAAGCCTCCTGGAGCGCTGCCTTCAGCGTTGTCTAGACAGCCTATACTCTTGGAGCGTTGCAAATGGCTTCCAGTTCTCTGAAGAGAAGACGGTTTGTATCAACTTTTGGCGATATAAAGCGTTCCTTCCGCCATCCTTACATCTCGGTCCCGTTGTTCTCCCATTCGTGGACACAACTAAGTTTCTAGGGCTCACGTTGGACAGGAAACTGTGTTGGTCTCCACATGTCTCTTATTTGGCGGCCCGTTGTACACGTTCCCTTAATGTCTTCAGAGTTCTTAGCGGTTCATCTTGGGGAGCGGATCGCACTGTCCTGCTTCGCTTGTATCGGTCCATAGTCCGATCGAAGCTGGATTATGGGAGCTTCGTCTACTGGTCCGCTCGGCCATCCCTCTTACGCTGGCTCAACTCCATCCACCATCGGGGGATACGTCTTGCGACCGGAGCCTTCTACACTAGTCCTGTCGAGAGTCTTTATGCTGAAGCTGCCGAGTTACCATTGACCTACCGGCGCGACGTACTGCTGTGTCGGTATGCCTGCCGGCTGTTGTCTATGCCCGACCACCCCTCTTATGAGTTCTTCTTCGCCGATTCTCTCGACCGTCAGTACGGGTTGTATGTGTCTGCCCTGCTGCCCCCCGGAGTTCGCTTCCGTCGCCTGCTTCGACAATTGGATTTTGCCCTCCCTACCACCTTCAGAGAGGGTGAGAGCCCGACACCACCTTGGCTCCAGGCTCCGGTTCGTATTTATCTCGACCTCAGCTCACTCCCGAAGGAGGGTACTCCGGCTGCAGTGTATTGCTCACGGTTTGTCGAACTTCGTGCTCGACTTGCCAGTCACACCTTTATTTACACCGATGGCTCCAAAACTGACGACGGTGTCGGCTCTGCCTTTGTCGTCGGGGCCGCCACCTTTAAATACCGGCTCCTCGACCAATGTTCCAGCTTTACGGCCGAGCTTTTTGCTCTCCATCAGGCCGTTCAGTATGCCCGCCGCCACCGCCATTCATCGTATGTACTCTGCTCTGACTCACTCAGTGCTCTTCAGAGCCTTGGAGCTCCCAATCCGGTCCATCCCTTGATTCAACGGATACAGCAGTCCCTCCATTCTTTCGCTGATAATGGTGGTTCTGTCAGCTTTCTGTGGGTTCCCGGACATGTAGGAGTGCCTGGGAATGATGCTGCGGATGCTGCAGCCAAGGCTGCAGTCGTCCTGCCTCGGCCAGCCTCCCATTGTGTCCCGTCATCTGACGTTCGTGGGGATGTATGTAAGAGGCTGGTGTCGTTGTGGTGGGATGTTTGGTCATCCCTCCAAGGAAACAAGCTCCGGGCAGTAAAACCGCTCCCAACTGCTTGGACAACATCATCCCGACCATCTCGGCGCGAGGAGGTCCTTCTGACCAGGTTGCGGATTGGGCATTGCCGGTTTAGCCACCGCTACCTGCTCTCCGGTGACCCAGCCCCGCAGTGCCCTTGTGGTCAGGCATTAAAAGTGCGCCATGTTTTATTGTCGTGTCCCCGTTTTAGTCAATTTCGTGTTATCCTGTCCTTGCCATCTACTTTACCGGATGTTTTAGCTGATGACGCTCGAGCAGCTGCTCGTATTCTGCGTTTTATAGCTTTAACTGGCTTGTCCAAAGACTTTTAACCTTTTTACTTATTTTATCTGCATCTTCGTCAGGTCCTTCTGATGTCCCCCCATCCCCTTGAGTTTTAGCAGATTCCATGTGCTCTAACACCAGTGACTGGGCGCTAATGACCTAAGCAGTTGAGCGCCCTTAAACCCTATCAAAACAAAAAAAACCACCACCCGCTTTGGGAATCTCCACATCCTTGTCCACGTGGCTCACTATTGCTAGACGTCTTCCACCAAGCAGATCTAGTTTGCCTCAACACTGGGGTCCCTACATTTTTGTCAGCCTCCACGACAAATTTCTCACATTTGGACCTTGCGGTCGGTACTGTTCCGCTAGCTCGGCGCTTCGAATGGTTCGCCCTTGATGATACACACTCGAGTGACCACTTTCCATGTGTCCTTAGACAGCAGCCTCAACTGCCCTACATGCGCCCGCGACGCTGGAAGTTTGCCCAAGCTGATTGGACACTTTTTTCGTCTCTAGCGACATTCGATGACCGTCACTTTCCCAGCGTCGACGATGAGGTCACACATATTACCGACGTTATTCTTACAGCTGCGGAGCATTCAATACCACGCACCTCCGAATTGCCCCGGCGCCCCCCAGTTCCTTGGTGGAACGAGGCATGCCGTGATGCAATACGTGAGCGGCGACGTGCTCTCCGCGTTTTCCGCCACCATCCTACTTTGGCCAACTGTATCCGCTATAAGCAGTTCCGAGCGCGATGCCGTCGTGTCATCCGCGATAGCAAGAAGGCAAGCTGGAAATTCTTTATTAGCTCATTTAACACCTTCACTCCCTCCTCGGAAGTTTGGAGTCGGCTTCGACGGTTCTCAGGCGCGCCTAGTTTCTCCCCGGTGGGCTCACTGTCGCGCATGACAAATTAGTGGACCCCGTCGCAATTTCTAACTCGTTGGGTCAGCACTTTGCTGAGATTTCGAGCTCTTCAAATTACCCGCCAGCGTTTCTCCCGAAGAAACGTGCAGCGGAAGTGCGACCTCTTGCTTTCTCCTCTCAAAATCGCGAAAGCTAAAATACTGTTTTCTCCTTGCGGGAACTTCAACATGCCCTCTCTTCTTCTCGCTCCTCCGCCCCAGGACCAGATGGTATCCACGTCCAAATGTTGCTGCATTTATCAACCCATAGTCTGCGTTACCTCCTTCGCCTTTATAATCGAATTTGGACCGACAGTACTTTTCCCAGACGATGGCGGGAAGCTATCGTCGTTCCTGTTCCGAAACCTGGAAAGGATAAACATCTCCCCTCTAGCTATCGCCCCATTTCTCTCACGAGTAGTGTCTGTAAGGTTTTGGAGCGTATGGTGAATTACTGTTTAGCTTGGTGGCTGGAATCCCGCAGTCTTTTAACACCTGCCCAATGCGGATTCCGAAAGCATCGTTCTGCAGTTGACCATCTTGTTGCTCTCTCCACTTATATCATGAACAATTTTCTCCGGAAACGCCAAACAGTAGCAATATTTTTTGATCTGGAGAGAGCATACGATACCTGTTGGAGGACAGGCATCCTCCGCACACTGTTCTCTTGGGGCTTTCGAGGTCGGCTGCCCCTTTTTCTTCGCGAATTTATGGCAGAGCGCACATTTAGGGTGCGGGTGAACACTACTCTCTCCCGTACTTTCTCCCAAGAAAACGGGGTACCCCAGGGCTCCGTGCTGAGTGTTGTACTGTTTGCCATTGCCATCAATCCAATTATGGATTGTTTCCTTCCTGATGTCTCGGGCTCTCTCTTTGTGGACGATTTTGCGATCTACTACAGCTCTCAACGGCCCAGCCTTCTTGAACGACGTCTTCAAGGATGTCTCGATCGCCTCCACTCTTGGAGCATCGAAACCGGCTTCCGTTTTTCTCCCAGTAAGACCGTTTGTGTTAATTTTTGGCGACGTAAGGAGTTTCTTCCGCCCTCCTTACATCTAGGTCCTGTCAACCTTCCGTTTTCAAACGTCGCTAAATTCTTGGGTCTTATGTTTGACAGAAAACTGTGCTGGTCCTCCCACGTTTCCTATCTTTCAGCTCGCTGTCTGCGATCCCTCAACACCCTCCGTGTCCTGAATGGTACCTCCTGGGGAGCGGACCGAGTGGTCCTTCTCCGCCTCTATCGGGCCTTAGTGCGCTCGAAATTGGACTATGGAAGCATGGTCTACTCCTCTGCTCGGCCGTCTATTCTTCGGCGTCTCGACTCTATCCACCACCGTGGATTACGTTTAGTGTCTGGAGCTTTTTACACCAGCCCTGTGGAAAGCCTTTATGCTGAGACTGCTGAACCTCCGCTGTCCAATCGGCGAGCAGTCCTTCTGAGTCGTTATGCTAGCCATCTGTCTTCCATGCCTGCTAATCCAGCCCATGACATTTTTTTCGACGCCTCCTTTGATGTAGGGTACGCAGGCCGCCCCTCCTCCCTACTACCACCGGGAGTCCGCTTCCGTCAACTGCTCCATTCTCTTTCCTTCCGCTTTCCTAAAACCTTCTTGACAACTTGGGGTACAGCACCGCCTTGGCTCCGTCCCCGGATCTGCCTGCTCCGTGACCTTCGTCGATTTCCCAAGGATGGTACCCCCTTCACTTGTTTAGCGTCGGGCATTTGCTGGTCTATGTGCACAAATGATGGGCGCCACATTTATTTACACCGACGGCTCGAAAACATCGTTAGGTGTAGGGAGTGCCTAAATTGTTGGCGACACCCCAAATCACTTCCGGCTTCCCGACCAGTGTTCGGTTTATACTGCGGAGCTTTACGCTGTTCTCCAGGCTGTCCACTACATCCGCCGCCATCAGCGGATACAATTCGTTATCTGCTCAGATTCTCTCAGCTCTCTCCTCAGTCTCCAAGCTCTTTATTCTGTGCACCCTCTGGTCCACCGGATTCAGGACTGTCTGAGCTTGCTCCACCTGGGGGGCGTCTCGGTGGCGTTCCTCTGGCTCCCGGGACACGTTGGTATCTGTGGAAATGAGGCGGCCGATATTGCAGCCAAGGCTGCAGTCTCTCTTCCTCGGCCAGCTATTCAATCGCTTCCCTTCGCCGATGTACGGAGCGTTCTATGTCGACGTGGTGTTCATTTATGGCACACGCATTGGTCGACACTTAGTCATAATAAATTGCGGGACATAAAAGCTCTTCCTTGTGCTTGGACCTCTTCCTCCCGAACGCGTCGTCGGGAGGAGGTAATTTTAACTAGACTCCGGATAGGGCACTGTCTTTTTAGCCATCGACATCTTTTAAGCGGCGATCCTCCCCCACTCTGTCCCCACTGCTCTCAGCTGTGGACGGTAAGACCCGTTTTAATTGAGTGCCCCTATTTTAATCCGTTACGCTCCCGTCTCCAGCTATCGCCGGATATATCGTCGATTTTAGCAGATGACACGCGCTCAGCCGACCGCGTTCTCAAGTTTATTAGTGCCAGTGAAATGACGTCAGTCATATGAAGCTTTTTTTGGGGACAACCAGCCCCTTTCTGTAGTGGATTTTTAAGCCTTCTTTCTGCTTTTAGTTTCTCCAATTTTATGACTTTCTTTCCCATTGCTGCTGGTTTTCAATTTCGGTTTTTTACAGGTTCCTAAGTCACGGACCGGGCGCTAATGACCATAGAAGTTTTGCGCCCTAAAGAACCAAAACAAAAAAAAAACCACACACACACACACACACACACACACACACACACACACACACACACACACACACACACACTGAAGTGAAAGTTATGGGATGCCCGATCCAGTGCACCATCTCGACGTGGCGTGGACTCAACAAGTCATTGGAAGTCCTCTGCAGAAAAAATTGAGCCATACCGCCTCTATAGCTATCAAAAACTACGAAAGTGTTACCGGTGCAGGGTTTTGTGCACGAAATGACCTCTCGATTAAATTCCGTAAATGTTCGATGGGGCTCATGTCGGGCGATCTTAGTGGCCAAATATTTCGCTCTTACTGTTCAGAATGTTCAACCCAATCACGAGCAGTTGTGGCCCAGTGACATGATTTAGTAATATTAGGTGACTTACTCGTTTAATGAAAGGTCACCAGCTGTCGTATAAACTTTACTGGAATATGCCACAAGTTTAGGTCTCTATGGACCATCTTACGGGAAAATGATAATTATTAACGAAACAGACATGATGAATGAAATTCTATCGCGGTTGGGGATGGCTACAGGTGGTTTCTGAGTAGCAGAAGATAACTGATCCGTCAATGATCGGTTCACCTGGACCACAGGATCCAGTCCATTCCATGTAAACACAGCCGACACTACGATCCAGTAACCGCCAGGTTGCAAAAGGCCTTGTTGAAAACTTGAGTTCATGGCTTCGTGGGGTCTGCGCTACGCGCGAAATCTACCAGCCGCTCTCACCAATTGAAATCAGGACTCATCTGACCAGGCGACGGTTTTCGAGTCTTCTAGGGTCCAACCTATATTGTCGCGAGACCAGCAGAAGCGCTGCAGGCGATTTCGTGCTGTTAGCAAAGGCACTCGCGTTGATGGTCCGCTGACATAGCCCATTAACGTTAAATTTCGCCTCTCTGTCCTAACGGATACGTTCGTCATACGTCCCACATGGATTTCTGCGGTTATTTCGCGCATTGTTGCTTCTGTGTTAGCACTGACAACTCTACGCAAACGTCGCTGCTCTCAATCGTTAAGTGAAGATCGTCGGCCACTGTAATGTGCGTGGTGAAAGGAATGCTTGAAATAGAGTAGTCTCGGCACACTCTTGACACTGTCGATCTCTAATTTGACTTCCCTAATGATTCCCAAAATGCCATGCTCCAAGCGTCCAACTCCAACTTCCTTCTGCTTTCATAGTCTGTTAATACGAGCCGTGCGGCGGTAATCACGACGGAAACCTTTTTACATCAATTACCAGAGTACAAATGGCAGCTTCGCCAATACATTGACATTTTATACTTTGTTTGCGGTACTACCACCACCTGTGTATGTGCAAATCGCTATCGTATGACATTTATCACCAGAGTGTAATATACGAGTGTTGGAACTTTAATAGTGGCAACTATTTATTTACAGCTCGTACAAAATAGATACGTGTTTCAAAGTTTTACAGACCTTCAGAGTAGTCACCAGCATTGAGTATAACCCGTTGCCAGAGATGTGGAAGTCGTAGGATACTCTTAGCAGTGCCAGTTGTGTTGACATTTCGAGCGGCGCGGTCTATTGCCCGACGAATTTGTAGCAGTTCTGAAGCGAATGCCGTTGCCGTGAAGTGTTTCCTTCAGTTTAGAAATTGAGTTGAACTCACAAGGGCTTACGTCAGGGGAGTGCAGTAGGTGGTACAGCACCTAGCAGACCCATCAGTCAAACAAATCAGTAACAGCTTGCACTGTACGTGCTTGAGCACTGTCCTGCGAAATGATGTTCAGGTCCTGCAGAAAGTGTCATCACTTCTGTTTCTATGCTATTCATTTTTGGAACACAACCTACGAGCAGCGAAGAGACAGGAGTGATGATACTTTCTGCGGGACCCAACCATCATTTTGCAGGACAATGCTCAAGCACGTACAGTGCAAGCTGTTACTGATTTGACTGATGGGGCTGCTGAGTGCTATACCACCTACTGCACTCCCCCGACTTGAGCCCTCGTAAGTTCAACTCGATTTATAAACTGAAGGAAACACTTCACGGCAACGGCATTCGCTTCAGAACTGCTACAAATTCGCCGGGCAATAGACCGCGCTGGTGGAACTGTCAACACAACTGGCACTAAGAGTATCCTACGACTTCCACATCGCTGACAACGGGTTATAAATAATGCTGATGACTACTTTGAAGGTCAGTAAAACTTTGAAACACTTATCTATTTTGTACGAGCTGTAAATAAATAGTTGCCACCATCAAAGTTTCAACCCTCGTATATTGCCTGACGAAAAATGGAAGCATCCAAAGGGGACGATGTAACGAGACGAAACTTCACTTGTTGCTTGCTTGATGCACGGTACGAGGATCCTTCCTTACGCAGGCCACAGCACGCGTCACACGCAGTCCACATTGGGCGACTGTCACATCCGAGTCCCCCTCAAATCTGGATACTGCCTGATTCGACCAACCGACCAAATGGAGATCCGCAATGTGATACCTTTCAAACTCTGCCACGTACTGATAACGCTGTCTCAAACCACTACACAGTATCTCATTGTACGTAACAGAGATCGGTCAACACATGACACTGTTCACACCCCTTATATACCTTAGCACGCCTGGTAAAACACTACATACGAGCAACGTTAATGCGCTCTGGCAGCCGTTCTATCTGCAGAGAGATCTGTACCCTTAAACATTTACATACTGACAGATAGTGTGTGTACGAAGTTACATAGATAACCGGTTATGTCACCTGGGTGCATCACTTTTTGGCAAGCAGTATCAATACTGATGTTTACCAATGAAAGTCATTATAAAGGCAGATATGTGTAGTAAATCAGAAAGCAAAACGCCAAAACGATTTATGTCCACTAAGTACCAATTGACATCCTGCAGCAGCTTACAAGAATTTTCTAATTTTTTATAAAGAAATTTATAATTTGATATTCACTTCAGTCTGTTTCCTTAAACATTAATCTTTTAGATTGGGCTTCACTGTGACTCTTACTGACGTCATTCGAGACAAGTTTACTGTTGCCAGTCGCTGTTTATTTGTATCTATTGTCACTAGTGGTCACAAATTACCGCAATGTTGTAACTCAACACATACGTCATATAAATACGCCAGGTGATGGAGGTTTAAACTTTTGAAGCCATATATTTTCGTTAAAAATTGTCATTTTCCTATAAGGTGGTCCATATAGACTTAAACTTTTGGCATATTTTAATAATGTTTATACTACATCTGATCTTCCATTAACCGTGTAAGTCAGCTCATATTACTAAACCCGAAGCTCCTAATCAATTAGACATACCCCTTAATATCAGATAAAGACAAACTATAAACACACACATAGTGGTTCCTTTTTACTACGGGAGCACCACTACTCAGCAGTTGTCGTAGTTGTAACTCTGCTCCAATAACATACTTGTATGTTTTCAACATCTCGGCTACAAACAGCTAAATTAATATAGTGCTGCTTCTCAATCTCTCGATGACTCTCCATCTAAGATAAAACGCTGCGACGTTCCTAAGAAAAATCTTCAAACCTGACATCGAAATAAGTGTTCAAGGAATAGAAAAGCAACTCGAATCACAAAACAGAGGAAAGTCCACTGGACCTGACGGGATACCAATTCGATTCTACACAGAGTACGCGAAAGAACTTGCCCCTCTTCTAACAGCCGTGTACCGCAAGTCTCTAGAGGAACGGAGGGTCCCAAATGATTGGAAAAGAGCACAGGTAGTCCCAGTCGTCAAGAAAAGTCGTCGAGCAGATGCGCAAAACTATAGACCTATATCTCTTACGTCGATCTCTTGTAGAATTTTAGAACATGTTTTTTGCTCGCGTATCATGTCATTTCTGGAAACCCAGAATCTACTATGTAGGAATCAACATGGATTCCGGAAACAGCGATCGTGTGAGACCCAACTCGCCTTACTTGTTCATGAGACCCAGAAAATATTAGATACAGGCTCCCAGGTAGATGCTATTTTTCTTGACTTCCGGAAGGCGTTCGATACAGTTCCGCACTGTCGCCTGATAAACAAAGTAAGAGCCTACGGAATATCAGACCAGCTGTGTGGCTGGATTGAAGTTTTTTTAGCAAACAGAACACAGCATGTTGTTATCAATGGAGAGACGTCAACAGACGTTAAAGTAACCTCTGGCGTTCCACAGGGGAGTGTTATGGGACCATTGCTTTTCACAATATATATAAATGACCTGGTAGATAGTGTCGGAAGTTCCATGCGGCTTTTCGCGGATGATGCTGTAGTACACAGAGAAGTTGCAGCATTAGAAAATTGTAGCGAAATGCAGGAAGATCTGCAGCGGATAGGCACTTGGTGCAGGGAGTGGCAACTGACCCTTAACATAGACAAATGCAATGTATTGCGAATACATAGAAAGAAGGATCCTTTATTGTATGATTATATGATAGCGGAACAAACACTGGTTGCAGTTACTTCTGTAAAATATCTGGGAGTATGCGTACGGAACGATTTGAAGTGGAATGATCATATAAAATTAATTGTTGGTAAGGCGGGTACCAGGTTGAGATTCATTGGGAGAGTGCTTAGAAAATGTAGTCCATCAACAAAGGAGGTGGCTTACAAAACACTCGTTCGACCTATACTTGAGTATTGCTCATCAGTGTGGGATCCGTACAAGATCGATCTGACGGAGGAGATAGAGAAGATCCAAAGAAGAGCGGCGCGTTTCGTCACAGAGTTATTTGGTAACCGTGATAGCGTTACGGAGATGTTTAATAAACTCAAGTGGCAGACTCTGCAAGAGAGGCGCTCTGCATCGCGGTGTAGCTTGCTCGCCAGGTTTCGAGAGGGTGCGTTTCTGGATGAGGTATCGAATATATTGCTTCCCCCTACTTATACCTCCCGAGGAGATCACGAATGTAAAATTAGAGAGATTAGAGCGCGCACGGAGGCTTTCAGACAGTCGTTCTTCCCGCGAACCATACGCGACTGGAACAGGAAAGGGAGGTAATGACAGTGGCACGTAAAGTGCCCTCCGCCACACACCGTTGGGTGGCTTGCGGAGTATCAATGTAGATGTAGATGTAGATCAAAAATTCGATTGACATCTCTTGTGATCGTACTTTTCATAACAAGGTAGGTGTTATACTGAGTCAAATCCTTTTTGGAAATCGGGAAATATTGAACGTACTTGACGGCCTTGATCCGAAGCTTTCAGTATGCCGTGCGAGAAAAGAGCGAGTTCGATGTCACATGATCGATTTGTTCGGCTTCGATCCTGGTTGGCATGGAGGAGGTTAGTCTCCTCTTTAAGAGAGAACCACACTGATCACTTTGGACTACTGTAGATAGTGTACACTGTGGTCTTCGTCGTCATAGGACCCTCCACCGCTGACGTAAGTCACAATGAAGTTGGGCCTATGTGCCAGTCTGTAGTTCAGTTAGTACAGTATCGTGGGTCACTGTGGAGATGCGATAGGATGTCAGAAGTTCTATCATTCATGGACATATCCATGACCAACACTGCGAAAGAAGTTGTCCTATTTTCTACTGTACCAGTGCTGTCTGTATCACTCACACCCGTGGAAGAAAGAGTGGGAACAGGGGTCGTAATCCTAATGGAACCAGCCATACTGTCACATCTAGCCAGCGACATTTGTTTTCAAACCTATATCGTCCGCCTGGTTCGACGTTACTCAGGCATCCTATGGCACTTAGACTGTGGCGCTGAAGCACGTCATTCTAATAGCATAGAAAATGGAGAGGTGGACAAAAGCATATAACACCAAATAATAATATATCACCATGCAGGGGAACAGTTGGCATTTAAAATAGCTTCCAGTCGTCTCGGAATTCGATAAATACCGGTTCTGTATTGTTTTCAAGGGAATAGTCTAGCAAAATAGAGCCAAGAGCAGATAACGACATGGAGGTGGATAGCGATCACATACTCCTCTTTCCAAAGTACACAACAAAAGGCTCAATAATATTGAGAAATGGTGACTGGGGTAGCCTGGGAAGATGCGACAATTCATCCTCGAGTTCATGAAACGAGTCCTAGACAATTTGAACAGCGGCTCTGTCGCCTTGGAACGCAGAACCACCATTGGGGACCAAACATTGTGTCGTGGGATGCATCTGAATAAGCAGTGTTGTTACAAAATCCATGGCAGTAAAATTAACTGGCAGAGTAAAATTTGCGTCCATGGAATACGACGATATGGCTGCGCAAATCATCAGCGAACCCCCATAAAGTTTCACTCTTGGGACGTAAACCCGGCCACAAGTTGGAAATACTTTGAACCAAGACTCATCCTCCCAAACGACTGTCTTCTGCTCATAGTCCAGGTTTTAATGCTTCGACACCAGGTGTCCCTATTTCGGGCATTTGCACCACTGATGACTAGTTTTGAAAATCCTGCTTGACCAGCAATTCCCTACTTATGGAGCTCACTTCATTTTGGTATCGTGCTGATAAGGTTTGTGGATGCAACATGTAGTCCCGAAGTGACTTTTGCAGCTGTTTTGCTCTTACTTTTCATCACAATCCTCTTCAATGACTACCCTCACCATCTACATCCATACTCCGCAAGCCACCTGACGGTGTGTGGCGGAGGGTACTTTGAGTACCTCTATCAGTTCTCCCCTCTATTCCAGTCTAGTATTATTCGTGGAAAGAAGGATTGTCGGTATGCCTCTGTGTTAGCTCTAATCTCTCTGAATTTATCCTCACAGTCTATTCGCGAGATTTACGTAGGAGGGAGCAATATACTGCTTGACTCCTCGGTGAAGGTATGTTCTCTAAACTTCAACAAAAGCCCGTACCGAGCTACTGAGCGTCTCTCCTGCAGAGTCTTCCACTGGAGTTTATCCATAATCTCCGTAACGCTTTCGCGATTACTGAATGATCCTGTAACGAAGCGAGCTCCTCTCCGTTGGATCTTCTCTACCTCCCCTATAAATTCCACCTGGTACGGATCCCACACTGGTGAGCAATATTCAAGCACTGGGCGAACAAGTGTACCGTAACCTACTTCCTTTGTTTTTGGATTGCATTTCTTTAGGATTCTTCCAATGAATCTGTCTGGCATCTGCTTTACCGACGATCAACTTTATATGATCATTCCATTTTAAATCACTCCTAATTCCTACTCCCTGAATTTATGGAATAAACGGCTTCCAGTTGCTGATCTGCTACATTGTAGCTAAATGATAAGGGATCTTTCTTTCTATGTATTCGCAGCACATTACACTTGTCTAAATTGAGATTCAATTGCCATTCCCTGTACCATTCGTCAATTCGCTGAAGATCCTCCTGCATTTCAGTACAATTTTCCATTTTTACAACCTCTCGATATACTACATCATCCGCAAAAAGCCTCGGTGAACTTCCGATGTCATCCACAAGGTCATTTATATATATTGTGAATATCAACGGACCTTCGACACTCCCCTACGGCACACCTGAAATCACTCTTATTTCGGAAGACTTCTCTCCAGTAAGAATGACATGCTGCGTTCTGTTATCTAGGAACTCTTCAATCCAATCACACAATTGGTCTGATAGTCCATATGCTCTTACTTTCTTCATTAAACGACTGTGGGGAACTGTATCGAACGCCTTGGGGAAGTCAAGAAACAAGGCATCTACCTGTGAACCCGTGTCTATGGCCCTCTAAGTCTCGTGGACGAATAGCGCGAGCTGGGTTTCACACGATCGTCTGTTTCGAAACCCATGCTGATTCCTACAGAGTAGATTTATAGTTTCCAGAAAAGTCATTATATTCGAACATAATACGTGTTCCATAATTCTACAACTGATCGATGTTAGAGATATAGGTGTATAGTTCTGCACATCTGTTCGACGTCCCTTCTTGAAAACGGGGATGACCTGTGCCTTTTCCAATGCTTTGGAACACTACGCTCTTCTAAGAGACATACGGTACACCGCTGCAAGAAGGGTGGCAAGTTCCTTCGCGTACTCTGTGTAAAATCGAACTGGTATCCCATCAGGTCCAGCGGCCTTTCCTCTTTTGAGCGATTTTAATTGTTTTTCTATCCCTCTGTCATCTATTTCGATATCTACCATTTTGTCATCTGTGCGACAATCTAGAGAAAGAACTACAGTGCAGTCTTCCTCTGTGAAACAGCTTTGGAAAAAGACATTTAGTATTTCGGCCTTTAGTCGGTCATCCTCTGTTTCAGTACCATTTTGGTCACAGAGTCTGGACATTTTGTTTTGATCCACATACCGCTTTGACATAAGACCAAAATTTCTCAGGATTTTCTGCCAAGTCAGTACATAGAACTTTACTTTCGAACTCACTGAACGCCTCTCGCATAGCCCTCCTCACACATCATTTCAATTCGCGTAATTTTTGTTTGTCTGCTTGGCTATGGCTATGTTTATGTTTGAAAGCTATGTTTATGTTTGCTATGAAGTTCCCTTTGCTTCCTCAGCTGTTTTCTAACTCGGTTGTCGTACCACGGTGGCTCTTTTCCGTCTCTTACGATCTTGCTTGGCACATACTCATCTAATGCATATTGTACGATGGTTTTGAACATTGTCCACTAATCCACTGCCTGTACTTGAGACAAAACTTTTGTGTTGAGCCGTCAAGAACTCTGAAATCTGATTTTTTTCACTTTTGCTAAACAGAAAAATCTTCCTACCTTTTTAATATTTCTATTTACGGCTGAAATCATCGATGCAGTAACCGCTTTATGATCGCTGATTCCCTGTTCTGCGTCAACTGCTTCAAAAGTGCGGGTCAATTTGTCACCAGATGGTCTAATATGTTATCGCCATGAGTCGGTTCTCTGTTTAACTGCTCAAGGTAGTTTTCAGATAATGCACCTCAAAAAATTTCACTGTATTCTTTGTCGCTGCCACTTGCTATAAGCGTTTGAGTCTGTCTATATCCGGCAAATTAAAAGCTCCACCCACAACTAAAACATGGTCAGGAAATCTACTCGAAATATTTTCCAAACTTTCCTTCAGGTTCTCTGCCACAACAGCTGCTGAGCCAGGGGGCCTATAGACACATCCAATTAGCATGTTTGAGCCTCCTTTAACCGTGACCTTCAACATTAATTCACATTTCGGATCTCCGTCAATTTTATCGCTATAAACATGCCTCCGCCTTCACCGTCTAGCCTGTCTCTGCGGTATACATTTCAATCTGGGTTTAGAATTTCATTACTGTTTACATCTGGTTTCAGCCAACTTTCTGTCCCTAGTACTATATGATCATTGTGACCGTTTATTAATGAGAGCAGTTCTGGGACCTTTCTATAGACGCTCCTGCAGTTCACTATAACCACATTAATATTGTTATTCCCTGTTGCGTTTTGCCCACTACTACCTTGTCGCGTCTCAGGAGGCGTCTTGTCGGGCCTAGGGAGGGAATTCTCTAACCTAAAAAGCACACGTGTGCACTCCACACGTACTCCGCTACTCTTGTAGCCGCTTCCTGCGTGTAGTGCACGCCTGACTTATTCAGGGGGACCCTACATTTCTCCCCCCTCTAGCGGAGACGAGAAAATTGCAGCCTAGATCTCCGTAGAATAGTCAGAGCCTCTGGTTTAAGCCTTCCGCTCGGCTCCAAACCAGAGGACCGCAATCGGTTCTGGGAACGATACTACAAATAGTTAGCTCAGATTCCACCCCGCGAGCGAGGCTTTCCGGCTTCACCAATTCCGCCAGCCGCCTGTACGAACTGAGGATGACCTCTGAACCCAGACGGCAAGAGTCATTGGTGCCGACATGAGCAACAATTTGCAGTCAGGTGCACCCAGTGCTCTCTGTCGCCGCCGGCAGGGCCTAATCCTCATCTCGGACGAGACCCCCGGCAAGCAGATAGAGTGAACACTGACTTCCTTCCCTGACCTTTCCGCTATTTCCCAAAGGGGCTCCTAATAAACCCCTCCCCCGTGTGCCTGCTCGGACCTTGCTGAAGGAGCGGCCACATGTCCACTCTCAGGCAGAGCGGGCGATGCCACACGGCTAGCCTCGTGCGCCGCGAACGCCGCTGACCCCGCCACTCCCCTTGGGGAGAGGGTGGCCCAACCGTGCCCGGTACCCGCGAAGATGTCACTCAACACACATCTTCGTCCGTATTGTGATTTAGCTGATGATGCTTTTCCGCATTATAAAGCTTCGACACGATACCTCTTGACACTTCGCCTACGTTGGTTACGGAAGGACCCACTATACGAGCAGAAACTGTTTGCCCACGTTAGAATTCACTTAGCTCTAACATAATACACGCACAATTACACAGAACGCTATTCAGACCACGACTGACACTTTGCAACGCATACACAGGTGCCGTTCATGGTTAGATACAGCAGTGCAACCTGCAGGCTTGACTAGCATCTGCATTTATGTTCAAGCACGCATTCCTCGCGGTGTTACCACTTTTTTGTGCAACCATATTAAGTGGAAGTATTTTGAACAGTAGATGAAACGAAGCAATCAAGGCCCTCACACTTCGGTAGTTCTAAGCAAATGAGTGGCATACCTGAAGAAACTTGCTCCCTCTCTTTCTCGACGAACTGAGACCACCGTCGTGACTAGAAGTCAGTGCCCACCGTGACACCGAACAAATGCAACGACAAAGAGCATTGCATCAAAAACTGCTGCCCGTGGTCGCTCATTGATCACGGGTTGCTCCTCGTAAAACAGTGAGGTTACGCCGCAAATTACAGGACTTCTTGCTTACTTGGACTATTGTGACTTGGTAGCCACATTAATACTAGAGCGTATGTTGCCTAATTTGAGACAATTTTGAGTGATTAGTAGAAGTGCATACCAAAGCGTATCATTGGTCTTGTTTATAAATAACTTTTCTGCTAGCAGTCTAGATTTTCTTTTATTAATATGGTACACGAAGCGTTCCGGGAAATGGTTCGCATTTTCAAGTGTGTTCCCTCTTTGTGCTGTGCCATTTTTACCTAATGTTTTTAATGTGTGAGGTTCTTCTTTGTTTCATTGACTTTACTGCAATATATGGAAAAGGGGCAATTGCTAATTGGTTATAGATTTTTATATGTAGTTTGTGATAAAATTTGGAAGAACTTGTACTTCAGTTTCTTATGGTCCATGTATGTGGTGTCTCTCACATTAGACGTCACACACAAGTTTCCATGTGCAGTGTCCATCGAGAGTAACTTACGTAAACAAATAGTTAAAAAGATGTATTTAGATGTAGTTGACAGAGACAATGTTACAGGTGTCCCACAGAGTATGATACGCTTTTGTACGGAAGGTATTCATCTTAACAATACGGATTATAATCTGCGTTTATCTATTTTACAGTGGTGTTTATTTCTGTGTGATGCTATTTTTACTTAGGTAAGCTGTCGAAGTCTCCTTGCTAACGTTCTTTATATAATTACTGGAATACTTAAATGAATGCCTGAGCTGGGAATGCATACAAAACTGGAGTTATTCTGTAGCGTGTCGTGACCGCAAGCAGTGTGCTTACCTGTGTTATTGTTAGCAAAACTTTATACGAACTGACTGGGCAATGCAACTTCAAATACCAATAAATAAATGCAATCACTACAAAATACATTCAGCCCCTTCGGTAACGAATCTTCTGGCCTTGATCAAAACTGGTAACTTTGGTCCCTGTGCACATAACAAATAAATAAATTGTCTTACCCCTAAAGCAGCAACGGTACATCGCGTTATATTCTGCTCTCTCACGAAGAAGAATAAAATATACTAGCTACAGGTTCAACGGAGTGCAGTACTGGCCGAAATAATTTGAATTACACATGAAATTCTTTTGCCTGATAAATAAAAACATTTAATGTCTTTAAAAAACATGTGACCTGGACAGGGAGACGGTAGTGGTTTTAGTGAATTACTGCAGTTGACTTTTTAAATAGTGAAGTTGTATTCGAAGTTAAGTCTATTTTTTAAAACATCTGACAACTGAAATTATATTACTTAGAAAAATTACGTCTTTTTTACTAACTAAAAACCGTTCTTTGCTGACGTAGTCAAAAAATGGTTGAAATGGCTCTGAGCACTATGGGACTTAACATTTGTGGTCATCAGTCCCCTAGAACTTAGAACTATTTAAACCTAACTAACGTAAGGACATCACACACACACACACACACACACACACACATACACACACACACACACACACACACACACACACACACACACACACACATCCATGGCCAAGGCAGGATTCGAACCTGCGACCGTAGCAGTCGCGCGGTTCCGGACTGAGCGTCTAGAACCGCTAGACCACCGCGGCCGGCTGACGTAGTCACAAACGATGAGATTTGTAGTGCAAGTGTTATCTAACATCACTAAAAGGCCCAAAGACAAGTCATCAAATTACATATACCGGTGTTAAAAAATCTTAGAAACATTACAAAAGGGAAACATCTAACTACACTATACACCAAATCTGTTTACGTACATCCTGAGATTAATCAACACGGAACTCACTGTTACGAATTATCAACCGATTGATTTACACTAACGTGCTGGCAAAAGGAAAGTAAAAAAGATTAACTTTTTTACCTTAACTGCAAAAAGACTTCTGCTTCCATATTTATATTTCCAATAATACATGTATTCGTGAAGCTTCTTTGTAATATCAATCCAGTAATCCTTTGTCACAATTAAATTTGCATTTCGTCATTTCACTTTAAATTCCATTACAAAATCACTCATCATTTTAACTACCTATTTTAGGTGCGGTGTAACACAAAATATTGTAAAAGTTCTTCCAACTTTTACCACTACCTACGTATAAAAAACCGATGACTAACAATTTCAGGTTTATTTATATATTTCAGTAAAGTCACCGAAACAAAGCAGAACCTCACACATCGAAAACGTTCTTTAAAAATGGCGTAAAACAAAGAGAAAACGCACTTGAAAATGAGAATCATTTCCCGAAATGTGTCGTCTAAAATATGAATATGAATAAAAGGAAATCGTGACTCGTAGCAGAAAATATATTTATAAACAAGCCCACCGTTTTCAGAGTCGCATACTTAATAAAAGTTTATAATGGACAAACTCAGATTAAAGCGTATGCAGTTTTTTTAACCTTTTGAAAGCTTCAAAGGTATTTCGAAAAGACAAGGGCTGGGGACATGTATGCATACAAACAGATCTGTAATTGAGGAAAATCATGTAGGCGTAGAGAGTCTGAAGCTGTTAAGGTGTTAAAGGCTGGAGAACCACAGAATGAAACCGACAACCTAATTATCGCTATTATTGCGCCGAGGGTAAACCAACCATTGACGAATATCGTGAAGTATAGTACACAGTAGTAAGTTGCGAATTATGGGAATTGCCTTTAACAAAGTAAAACAAGCTATACAAGTTTCGGTCGGTGATGAAAAGTTAGTAAAGTTCGCTGAAGTATGGGGGACATCACAAGATGATTAGTGCAGCTGAAGCGACATCAACAGAGCTCCCCCTGCGGGTCCGGGGATTAGAATAGGCCCGAGGTATTTCTGCCTGTCGTAAGAGGCGACTAAAAGGAGTCCCACCCCCTCAAGGGGGTCGTTAGCGCCTGCGTCCGGAGACGGACGGTTCCACGACCTCTATTTGCGGTCACTTTGCTTTTTCACTTCTAGTTTCTTCCTTCCTTTGGTTGGTTCCTTTCTTTGCTCTTCTCCACCTCACTGTCTTCCTTACTCTTTCCCTTGCCTTCTTCTCCTTGCCTTCTTCTCCTTGCCTTCTTCTCATTGCCTTCTTCTCATTGCCTTCTTCTCATTGCCTTCTTCTCATTGCCTTCTTCTCATTGCCTTCTTCTCATTGCCTTCTTCTCATTGCCTTCTTCTCATTGCCTTCTTCTCATTGCCTTCTTCTCATTGCCTTCTTCTCATTGCCTTCTTCTCATTGCCTTCTTCTCATTGCCTTCTTCTCATTGCCTTCTTCTCATTGCCCTCTTCTCATTGCCCTCTTCTCATTGCCCTCTTCTCATTGCCCTCTTCTCATTGCCCTCTTCTCATTGCCCTCTTCTCATTGCCCTCTTCTCATTGCCCTCTTCTCATTGCCCTCTTCTCATTGCCCTCTTCTCATTGCCCTCTTCTCATTGCCCTCTTCTCATTGCCCTCTTCTCATTGCCCTCTTCTCATTGCCCTCTTCTCATTGCCCTCTTCTCATTGCCCTCTTCTCATTGCCCTCTTCTCATTGCCCTCTTCTCATTGCCCTCTTCTCATTGCCCTCTTCTCATTGCCCTCTTCTCATTGCCCTCTTCTCATTGCCCTCTTCTCATTGCCCTCTTCTCATTGCCCTCTTCTCATTGCCCTCTTCTCATTGCCCTCTTCTCATTGCCCTCTTCTCATTGCCCTCTTCTCATTGCCCTCTTCTCATTGCCCTCTTCTCATTGCCCTCTTCTCATTGCCCTCTTCTCATTGCCCTCTTCTCATTGCCCTCTTCTCATTGCCCTCTTCTCATTGCCCTCTTCTCATTGCCCTCTTCTCATTGCCCTCTTCTCATTGCCCTCTTCTCATTGCCCTCTTCTCATTGCCCTCTTCTCATTGCCCTCTTCTCATTGCCCTCTTCTCATTGCCCTCTTCTCATTGCCCTCTTCTCATTGCCCTCTTCTCATTGCCCTCTTCTCATTGCCCTCTTCTCATTGCCCTCTTCTCATTGCCCTCTTCTCATTGCCCTCTTCTCATTGCCCTCTTCTCATTGCCCTCTTCTCATTGCCCTCTTCTCATTGCCCTCTTCTCATTGCCCTCTTCTCATTGCCCTCTTCTCATTGCCCTCTTCTCATTGCCCTCTTCTCATTGCCCTCTTCTCATTGCCCTCTTCTCATTGCCCTCTTCTCATTGCCCTCTTCTCATTGCCCTCTTCTCATTGCCCTCTTCTCATTGCCCTCTTCTCATTGCCCTCTTCTCATTGCCCTCTTCTCATTGCCCTCTTCTCATTGCCCTCTTCTCATTGCCCTCTTCTCATTGCCCTCTTCTCATTGCCCTCTTCTCATTGCCCTCTTCTCATTGCCCTCTTCTCATTGCCCTCTTCTCATTGCCCTCTTCTCATTGCCCTCTTCTCATTGCCCTCTTCTCATTGCCCTCTTCTCATTGCCCTCTTCTCATTGCCCTCTTCTCATTGCCCTCTTCACATTGCCCTCTTCTCTGGTATCCGCCTCGGCGTTTGAGACAGTCTGTCCTCTTTCTCCCTCTCTCTCTTCTTTTTCCTCTTCTTCCTTCCTCCCTGTGCGTGCCTGAAGGCCGACCCATGCGTTCGCACGCGTAGCCGGTGACGGGGTAACGCGTAAGTCCCCGCCCTGGGTAGACATGTAAGGCACGCGCGTACCCCCTGGTAAAGGCCAGGCCCGGGGAGGGGTGATTGCCTGAGCTGATACCTTCTGACCATGCCGATTGGTCCCTCCGTCTGTTTCACAACGAAACTCTGTCTCGGAATCTGGCAGAAAATCCAAAGAGATTCTGGTCATACGTAATGACCTTGTACCGACCCGGACAATTTTCTTGACCTTCGATAGTGTTAAGCTGCCATCGCGCATCAAGGCGGGCTACGAGGTTATTTCTGTTCGCCCCTATATCCCGACACCTACGCGCTGCTACCAGTGTCAGCGTTTCAATCACACTCGACAGTCTTGTTCCAATGCGGCTAAATGTGTCACCTGTGGCAGGGATGCCCATGAGGGTGACTGTCCACCTCCGTCTCCTCGTTGTGTGAACTGTCAGGGTGACCATGCCGCATCCTCCCGCGACTGTCCTGTTTATAAGGAAGAACGCTGTATCCAGGAAATTCGGGTCAAAGAGAAAGTGTCTACCTCGGCTGCTCGCAAGCTATTGGCTAGTAGGAAGCCCACGCTGCTCCCAGCGGGGAAATACAGTACTGTCCTCGCCTCTCCTCGGACTACCCGGGAGGTAGCAACCCAGACATGCGATCTGACCTTCAGCACCACGGTCGTCCGTTCGGCCAGTGCTAAGATCGCGCGGTCGACGTCTCCTCTTCCTCCCATCACCCCACAGACACGAGCACCTTCCTCAGCTTCTGCTAAGACGAAGACCCAGAAGTCAGATGCACGGGCCTTCAAGAAGGAACCATCCCGTGCAGACTTCCTCCGTACCTCGACCTCCCAGCCTTCGACCGGTACTTCCACTACACGTCCTTCCAAAAAGGCGCATAGGAAGCACAGTTCTCCTTCCCCGAAACGGCGCATTTCTTCTCTTGCGCCACCCAGCGGCTGCCGCCCCAGGCCGTCATCCGTTTCGCCTGGCCGCACCGCTGGTCGCCGTACATCTGGCCGTTCACTGGCGGAGGAAGCTCCCCCTCCCGGCCATCCTCCCGAGATGGCCGATGACCCTATAGACCCAATGGACGATGACTGTCCGCCTACTGATAGCGGCGGCAGTGCTCGCTCGAAGCCAGGCCCTAAGCGGCCTTCGAGGTGACCACTTCTCTCATCTTTCTTTTCTTACGATGGCACTTATTCACTGGAATATTCGCAGCATTCGCTCCAACGGAGAGGACTTGAAGATGCTGCTCCGCTTGCACCGTCCGCTTGTCGTAGCCCTCCAGGAAACGAAGCTACGCCCTTGCGATCAAATTGCCTTGGCACACTACACCTCTGTGCGTTTTGACCTACCCCCTGTGGTAGGTATCCCAGCTCATGGAGGGGTTATGTTGCTGGTCCGGGATGATATTTACTACGATCCCACCACGTTGCACACCGGCCTGCAGGCAGTTGCCATCCGCATTACTCTCCCCACTTTTACGTTTTCCTTTTGTACCGTTTACACTCCATCGTCATCTGCCGTTACCAGGGCAGACGTGATGCAACTTACTGCTCAGCTACCTGCACCATTTTTGTTAACTGGAGACTTCAATGCCCACCATCCCCTTTGGGGCTCTCCAGCATCCTGCCCGAGGGGCTCCTTGTTAGCAGACCTTTTCAACCAGCTCGATCTTGTCTGCCTCAATCCTGGCGCCCCTACTTTTCTTTCGGACACATCTCACACCTATTCCCATTTAGACCTCTCTATATGTACTCCCCAACTTGCACGCCGGTTTGAGTGGTATGCACTTTCTGATACATATTCGAGCGACCACTTCCCGTGTGTTATCCATCTCCTGCAGCATACCCCCTCTCCGTGCTTCTCTAATTGGACCATCTCCACGGCAGACTGGGGGCTCTTCTCTTCCAGGGCGACCTTTCAGGATCAAACCTTTACAAGCTGCGATCGTCAGGTCGCACACCTCACGGAAGTCATTCTCGCTGCTGCTGAATATTCCATCCCTCACCCTCCTTCTTCTCCACGTCGCGTACCGGTCCCCTGGTGGACCGCAGCATGTAGAGACGCTTTACGTGCTCGTCGACGTGCTTTACGCACTTTTAAACGCCACCCTACAGTGGCGAATTGTATCAATTATAAACGATTACGTGCTCAGTGTCGTCGTATTATCAAAGAAAGCAAGAAAGCCAGCTGGGCTGCTTTCACAAGCACCTTCAACAGTTTTACTCCTTCTTCTGTTGTCTGGGGTAGCCTGTGCCGGCTATCTAGCACTAAGGTCCACTCACCAGTTTCTGGCTTGAAGGTCGCGAATGACGTCCTTGTGGCCCCTGAGGCTGTCTCCAATGCCTTCGGCCGCTTTTTCGCAGAGGTTTCGAGCTCCGCTCATTACCACCCTGCCTTCCTCCCCCGCAAACAGGCAGAGGAGGCTAGGCCACCTAACTTCCGCTCCTCGAATTGTGAAAGTTATAATGCCCCATTCACCATGCGGGAACTCGAAAACGCACTTGGCCGATCACGGTCCTCTGCTCCAGGGCCAGATTCTATTCATATTCAGATGCTGAAGAACCTTTCTCCTGCGGGTAAAGGTTTTTATCTTCGTACATACAATCGCATCTGGATTGAGGGACATGTTCCCGCATGCTGGCGCGAGTCTATTGTTGTCCCGATTCCTAAGCCGGGGAAGGACAAGCACTTGCCTTCCAGTTATCGACCTATCTCGCTTACCAGCTGTGTCTGTAAAGTGATGGAGCGAATGGTTAACTCTCGATTGGTTTGGCTGCTCGAGTCTCGACGCCTACTTACCAATGTACAATGTGGATTTCGTAGGCGCCGCTCTGCTGTTGACCATCTGGTTACCTTGTCGACCTTCATTATGAATAACTTCTTGCGGAAGCGCCCGACCGCGGCTGTGTTCTTTGATTTGGAGAAGGCTTACGACACCTGTTGGAAGGCGGGCATTCTCCGCACCATGCATACATGGGGCCTTCGCGGTCGCCTCCCTCTTTTTATTCGTTCCTTTTTAATGGATCGACAGTTCAGGGTACGTGTGGGTTCTGTCCTGTCCGACAACTTTCGCCAGGAGAATGGGGTGCCACAGGGCTCAGTTTTGAGCGTCGCTCTCTTCGCCACCGCGATCAATCCAATAATGGATTGCCTCCCAGCTGATGTATCAGGCTCCCTTTTCGTGGACGATTTTACCATCTATTGCAGCGCGCAGTGTACACGTGTCCTGGAGCGCTGTCTTCAGCGTTCTCTTGACCGTCTTTACTCCTGGAGTGTCGCCAATGGCTTCCGTTTTTCTGCCGAGAAGACGGTCTGTATTAACTTCTGGCGATACAAAGAGTTTCTCCCTCCGTCCTTAAGACTCGGTCCCGTTGTTCTCCCAATCGTGGAGACAACCAAATTTTTAGGCCTTACATTTGACAGGAAACTTAGCTGGTCTCCACATGTGTCATATTTGGCCACCCGTTGTACCCGTTCTTTAAATGTCCTTCGTGTTCTCAGTGGTCTGTCGTGGGGAGCGGATCGAACCGTCCTACTTCGTCTATATCGGTCGATCGTCCGCTCCAAGCTGGATTATGGGAGCTTCGTATACTCCTCTGCACGGCCATCCATCTTACGCCGCCTCAACTCCATACAACATCGGGGTTTACGACTTGCGATCGGAGCATTTTATACCAGTCCCGTAGAGAGTCTTCATGCTGACGCTGGCGAATTGCCAAATAGAAGGAAACAAAACCAAACATTCAACGCAAACCAAAAGAAATTTTACCAGACAACAGATAACACACACATTAAAATAAACAATCCACCAAACATAACAGACATGGAACACTTCTGGAGCAACATATGGTCAAACCCGGTACAACATAACAGGCATGCACGGTGGATACAAGCAGAAACAGACGCATACAAGATGATACCACAAATGCCTGAAGTGATAATTTTGCAACATGAAGTCACCCGAGCAATTAATTCTACTCACATTTGGAAAGCCCCTGGAAAAGATAAAATAGCAAATTTCTGGCTAAAGTAGTTCACCTCAACACATTCACATCTAACTAAATTATTTAACAGTTACATTGCAGACCCATACACATTCCCTGATACACTTACACATGGAATAACTTATCTGAAACCTAAAGATCAAGCAGACACAGCAAACCCAGCTAAATATTGCCCCATAACATGCCTACCAACAATATACAAAATATTAACTTCAGTCATTACACAGAAATTAATGACACATACAACACAGAACAAAATTATCAATGAAGAAAAAAAGGCTGTTGCAAAGGAGCACGAGGATGTAAAGAGCAACTGATAATGGATTCAGAGGTGACATATCAAGCTAAAACTAAACAAAGGTCGCTACACTACGCAAACATTGATCACCAAAAAGCTTTTGATAGTGTACCCCACTCATGGTTACTACAAATATTGGAAATATACAAAGTAGATCCTAAATTGATACAGTTCCTAAACATAGTAATGAAAAATTGGAAAACCACACTTAATATCCAAACAAATTCAAATAATATCACATCACAGCCAATACAGATTAAGCATGGAATATACCAAGGAGACTCATTAAGTCCTTTCTGGTTCAGCTTTGCTCTGAACCTACTATTCAACATGCTAAACAATACAATTTATGGATACAATATTACTGGAACATACCCACACAAAATCACACATTTGCTATACATGGATGATCTAAAACTACTGGCAGCAACAAATCAACAACTCAACCAATTACTAAAGATAACAGAAGTATTCAGCAATGATATAAATATGGCTTTTGGAACAGACAAATGTAAGAAAAATAGCATAGTCAAGGGAAAACACACGAAACAAGATTATTACATATTGAATAACCACAGTGACTCCATAGAAGCGATGGAAAAAACAGATGCCCATAACTATCTAGGATACAGACAAAAATAGGAATAGATAATACAAATATTAAAGAACAACTAACAGAAAAATATAGACAAAGACTAACAAAAATACTGAAAACAGAATTGACAGCAAGAAACAAGACAAAAGCTATAAATACTTACGCTATACCAATATTGACCTACTCATTTGGAGTAGTGAAATGGAGTAACACAGACCTAGAAGCACTCAATACACTTACACGATCACAATGCCACAAATATAGAATACATCACATACATTCAGCAACAGAAAGATTCACATTAAGCAGAAAGTAAGGAGGAAGGGGATTTATTGACACAAAAACCTACATTATGGACAGGTAGAAAATTTAAGAAAATTCTTTCTAGAACGAGCAGAAACTAGCAAAATACACAAAGCAATCGCTCATATAAATACATCAGCCACACCACTGCAATTTCATAACCACTTCTACAACCCTTTAGATCACATATCAACAGATACGAAGAAAGTAAATTGGAAAATGAAAACACTTCATGGCAAGCACCTGTATCATCTAACACAGCCACACATCGATCAAGACACATCCAACACATGGCTAAGAAAAGGCAATATATACAGTGAGACAGAAGGATTCATGATTGCAATACAGGATCAAACAATAAACACCAGGTATTACAGCAAGCATATTATTAAAGATCCCAATACCACAACAGATAAATGCAGACTTTGCAAACAACAAATAGAAACAGTAGATCACATCACAAGCGGATGTACAATACCAGCAAATACAGAATACCCCAGAAGACATGACAATGTCGCAAAAATAATACATCAACAGCTTGCCTTACAACATAAACTTTTAAAACAACACATTCCTACATGCAAGTATACACCACAAAATGTACTGGAGAATGATGAATACAAATTATACTGGAACAGAACCATTATAACAGATAAAACAACGCCACATAACAAACCTGACATCATACTCACCAATAAAAAGAAGAAATTAACACAACTAATCGAAATACCCACACCCAATACAACAAATATACAAAAGAAAACAGGAGAAAAAATTGAAAAATACATCCAACTGGCTGAAGAAGTCAGACATGTGGCATCAGGATAAAGTTGACATCATATCAATTATACTATCAACTACAGGAGTCATACCACACAATATCCACCAGTACATCAATGCAATACAGCTACATCCAAACATATATATACAACTACAGATATCCGTAATTATTGATACATGTTCAATTACCCGAAAGTTCCTAAATGCAATATAACATATACCGTACAGTTAAAAGGAAGTGACGCTTGATCAAGGACCGCGTCACTTCCCATTTTTAACCAGACTTAACGTCTGAGAAAGTAAAGAAATAATAATACATCAGCAGCTATTTATTATTATTATTATTATTATTATTATTATTATTTCTTTACTTTCTCAGACGTTAACTCTGGTTAAAAATAGGACGTGACGCGGACCTTTTTTTCCGAGATTTCATTTCTTATAAATTGTGTTAGCTGTCCGATGTCTTTCCTCAGTTTTTCTATTTTGATCTGTAGCCTGTGTTGCCATGCTGGTTTTGTGGGTTTCTTCTGTGTGTTGGTTGGTTCTGATCTCTGCCTAGTGTGTGTATTTAGTGTAGTGAGTCCTCCTATATAAACCAGTAGTTGTAACTCTTCCATAGTTGTATTTTCATTTATTTTGTTGTGTATGACTGTGTTGATAGTTTTTATTGTTGTTTCGACTTGTGGGTTATTTGGTGGTCTACGCAAGAATGGTCTAATGTCTGTATTTGTGTCTTTGTATTCTATATATGTTAGCTGAAATTTTTCTTCTATATCTAACATCTGTGTCACTTCGTGTTCTATTTGTGCTTGTTCTGGTGGCTGTCTTAAGAGTTCGTTTTCCTCTGATTGTTTAATTGGTGCATGTTGTTCTTTGTTTGTTTGCTCTGGGATGTTTGAGTCCATTACTGTATTTTCTTCTTCTGATTGCACATTATTTTGTTCCAGTATTTGTTGTACTTGATGTTTGATGTTTTCTAATTCTGACTGGGGTATCCTGTTATTTTTTATTATGACACGGATCTGATCAGCTAATCGTTGTTCTGTTAAAAATTTTAATTCTGGGTATCTGGTAATAAATGTTGTGTATACTTGTGATCTGTATCCAGTTGTGTTGGTTCCTAGGTTTGTTGCTTGGTAATAACAGAACATGAGGTGTCGATTAACTTCATCTGACCATCTCATCCTCTGTCTTTGTTTTCCTTCTAGGGTGGTTGCAGGAAGCATATCCTGCAAAACACCTCTATTTGGATTTAAATCATTTTCCAGTTGGCTAGCAGTGTCGTTACCATTGTGGGCGGGCATAGGGTTCAAGCGTCGTCCCCGACCATGACGGCGCTTGTCCGAGGCTGCTTTAGTTCTGTCCTGAACCAACTAATCACACCAAAAGGGGGGTTAGCCCTATTAGTGGTTCGTTCTTTTCGTCGCCTTTTACGACTGGCAGAACATACCGGAGGCCGATTCTTTTCCCGGGCCTCCACGGGGTTTATTATTATTATTATTATTATTATTATTATTATTATTATCATCATCATTAATAAAACTAACCGCATCCATTTATTCTGCTGGTCAAGAACTGCGGCACACTGCTACATGGACTTGTCGACATTTATATAGAGAAGCCAAACGGTTGGCAGCAGTTGCACATAACAGAAACATGGAATATTCGCAAATGTGTACATCAGATTTCCACAGTGGAAAAATATTTCCGTTGCAAGTAAAGGCCAGTAAAATTAAAGTACACAATTGTAGCCAGAGGATCTGGAAGGGCTACACGGTAACTGATGTAATATAAGGTTCTCGATTTAAAAGAGAAATGGAAAACGAAACGAAATAAAGTTAAAAAATGGAAACCTCAGAACCTCAGAAAAACTATCAATGAATGTTCAGTGCAAGTAGCCATTGTCACAACACGAAAATAACAGCAAATATTTAATCACACCCGGGCTACTTCGTCGTTAATGAGAAATAAACCTGCTGAATATCATAATTCTTATAATGGATGTTGCGGGAGTTGTTGCACCAAACCAAGCTATTATATTACAAAACAGATTCAGATTGACAGGTTACGGTGAGACGCACTATGTTTCTAGTATTTGCACACATATCATGATCTTATTATTTGATAAAGTGCAGTGTGGGTTACGATGGTTCCAATCAAATGTCTATTGTAACTGTCGTCTGCTGAGAGACTTGTGTACAACTGTTACCACAAATAGTCGTCCTGTATCAATTCGATCCGTCCCAATAATCACACCAGTGGCCGAAGGGAAGCTACGTTCTCGTTACCACTGCACTATCTTCCCAGGATTGTAGGGTGAAGTATGCTGTCAGTTGAATTCGATATCATGAAGCACGTCCAACCCGTCTTCTGCAACTACATGGAGTGTCATATAAAGCTTTGATAAAAATCCAAACGGCAACTTTCCGATCATGAGTCTCTTATCAAAAATAAACCCACTAACTCCTCTCCATGACAGTGCAAGGAATTATGAAAGTGCCAGTTGGTAGTCGTTCAAGACTTTGCCTATTCTGCTCAATCGGTGACGAACTGCAGTGTGTTGCAAGACGAGGACACGTGCGTTGTCGTACTTCGGTTGTTTATATTTGTAGCTCCCAGATATTTAGTAGAATCGACAACCGTTAAGTTTGTGTGCTTTGTTGTGTAACCGAAATTCAACGAATTTTTTTTAGTACTCATGCGGATGACCGAAGTCTATTGTTTAGGGTCGATTGCTACTTTTAACACCATATAGATATTTTGTCTAAACAATTTGCAATTCGTTTTGATCTTCTAACGGCCTCACCGTACGGTATATGACAGCGTCACCTGAAAACAGTCTAATGGAGCTGTTCAGATTGTCTGCGGTATCCTGTCTATACGTTAGGAGCAGCGGAGGGGCTGTAATTCATCCCTGGGGAACCGCACATATTAGTTCTGTTTCAGACGACGATTTTCCATCAGTTACAACAAACTGCGGCATTTCTTGGAGGAAATCACGGAAACAGTCGCACAACTGAGGTAATACCCCATATTCAATCTGACATTAGAAGCCATTTGTGAGAAACGGTGACAAAAGCCTTCTGGAAATCTAAAAATGTGGGGTGAACATGAGATACTCTATCGACAGCATTCATTACTTCGTGTGAATGAAGAGCCAGCTGTATTTCATAAGAACGATATTCTCTGAGTCCGTGCTGGTTGTATGCCAATAGGTCGTTTCCTTACACTTTTTTCATCAAGTCGGAACAGAGTATATATTTCAGAATAATTCTACAAAACGATGTCAGTAATATCCAGAATTTAGTGCAGTACTTCCATTTCCGCTTTTTGTGTGTTGTTGCCGGCCGGTGTGGCCGTGCGGTTAAAGGCGCTTCAGTCTGGAACCGCGTCACCGCTACGGTCGCAGGTTCGAATCCTGCCTCGGGCATGGATGTGTGTGATGTCCTTAGGTTAGTTAGGTTTTATTAGTTCTAAGTTCTAGGCGACTGATGACCTCAGAAGTTGAGTCGCATAGTGCTCAGAGCCATTTGAACCATTTTTTTTTTTTTGTGTGTGTTGTTGTGACCTGTGAAATTTTTCATTCCTTTGGCATTGATCTTTCGTAAAGCGACTGGTTGCATATGACTACTAAAATTTCTTTTTCTGTCAGAATTCAAGTTCAAGTGTCGTTCCGGAAGCAGTTAAAAAGTTTCAAAATTCCGCGTTAAGTTTCGAGCATCTGAAAACCGCTGACAACCTTGTAGGTATGTGTTCTTTTAAACCTGGCATGCTTCTCGAAACTGAAGCTTAATATTCCGATGTGTATGTATGTTCAAACATAACAGTGGTACATGCGATTCTGTTGCCTGAATCCAACGAGACTGCAGTTTCAACATAACTGCCTGAGGCCTGTAATACCGCCTATTTGAACACGCAGTAAATATGCCAGTACGGTGTTTGTCTTTGAATATACAATGGAAATGCTGCTGATGGTTGTGAATAATACAATAGACATATCATGTGTTTACAGACCTCCAGTCAAGAATGAGTACTCGAATTTCCTACGAACATAATGAGACTACTGCTGTTGTCAAAGCACGCATACCCCATGTGAGCATAACCGAACAGAATGTGCACCAAGTATAAAACACTAACTTCGAGTCACAAAACTCGAGATTAGGCACCTTGTAGATGATGCGCTAAACTTAGAAGCTATGCTTCATTGGGTAATCTGTCTATAGGTTCATTTCGAGTATCTCCGTCATTTCCGCCACATACACTGTCCAGTCAAATTAATGTGACCACCTGTCAGACCGATAAGAGACGTGCAGGAAGAGAGTGAATAAAGTCCTGGAAGGTATCCATGCAGACTTCAGAGCCGTGACCAGCTGTGCCAGGTTTTTCGGGTGAGGATCCGTGACGCGAACAGCCTGATCGAGTGGTCCCACGGATTCTAGATTGTGTTTAAATCCGATGAGTTTCGTGGCCAGGCCAGAACGGTATACTCATTCTGGTGCTCTTCCTACCACGCACATTCACTGCGAGCTGTGTTAGACGTAGCAATGTCCTACTGGTAGATGCCGTCGTGCCGAGAAAAAAAAAAAAACTACGTGCCGGGTAGGACATGGTATCCACAGGTAGATTCATTCTACTTGCAGAATGACGAGATCGCCCGGAAGTGCCACGAAAACATTTCGCAGGCCGTATCGCTCCGACAACTACTGCAGGGTGTTTCCCTCAAGGCTTCACGCTGTACGCGCCAACGGCCATCTGTCCAATGGAGCATAAAACGTGATTAATTTGAAGAGGAGACCTGTCACTTCTCTGTGGGCGACGAGTTGTGAGGTATTGAGGTGCAAATTCCAACCTTAGTTGCCAATGAAAAGCAGTCAGTATGGGTGCATGAACAAGACGTGAACGTCATCCGAAATTGTACTGAATGTTTTCTGAGAAAGTTATTTTGAACAATTAGTACATGAACGCACTCGAAGCGTAAATGGTTGCGAAAGCATAGTTGACCTCTTACCAACAAGTAATCCTGGACAAATAGGGAGAATCATGACTGTTACAATCATTACCGACCACAAGGTAGCTGCTCCTAGGCTGAATACCGTAACACCCTCAACCATCAAAAAGAAACGCAATGTATATCTATTTAAAAAAGCTGATAAAAATGCTGTTATGAGACTGCTCTTTTAGGAGACAGTCTCCACTCCTTCCATTATGATCATGTAAGCTTAATAAAGATGTGAAATGAATTCGAAGAGATACTATCGACGGCAATTGAGAGATACATACCACATAAATTGATAGTACTGATTCCCCATGGTACACAAAACGGGTCAGATCACTGTTGCAGAAGCAACGAAAAAAGCATGCCAAATTTAAAAGAACGCAAAAATCCCCAAGACTGGCAAATTTTTGCAGAAGTTCGAATGATAGCGCGTACTTCAATGCGAGACGCTTACAATAATTTTCACAACGAAACTCTGTCTCGGAATCTGGCAGAAAATCCAAAGAGATTCTGGTCATACGTAAAGCACATTAGTGGCAAGACGTAATCAATACCTTCACTGCGCGATAACAACGGAAGTCACTGATGAGAGTGCAACTACAGCATAGTTATTAAACACGGTTTCCAGAAACTCCTTCACCAAAGAAGACGAAGTAAATATTCCCGAATTCCAATCAATAGCAACTTCCAAGATGAGAAACATAGAAATAGATATCCTCGGTGTAGCAAAGCAGCTTAAATCAATAAAGGCAAGACCTCCGGTCCAGATTGTGTATCCAGGTTCCTTTCAGAGTATGCTGATACAATAGCTCCATATTTAGCAATTACTTACAAGCGCTCTCTCACAGAAAGATCCGTGCCTAAAGACTGGGAAATTGCTCAAGTCACCCCAATACCCAAAAAGGGAAGTAAGAGTAATACACTGAATTACAGACCTGTATCACTAACATCGATTTGCAATAGGGTTTTTCAACATATAATGTATTCGAACATTATGAATTACCTCGAAGAAAACGATTTATTGACACATAGTAAGGAAGGATTCAGAAAATATCGTTCTTGTGAAACAGAACTAGCTGTTTATACTCATGAAGTAATGATGTCTGTCGACAGGGAATGTCAGATTGCATATTTTTAAATTTCCAGAGGGCTTTCGACACCGTTCCGCACAGTCGTCTTCTAACCAAACTGCGTGCGTATGGAATGTCGCCTCAGTTGTGAGACTGGACCCGTGATTTACTGTCAGAAAGATCACAGTTCGTTGTAATAGACGGAAAGTTATCGAGTAAAACGGAAGTAATATCGGGTGTTCCCCAAGGTAGTGCTATAGGCTCTCTATATTAACAGCATCTGTTGACACCCACCTACATAGGAAGAAATGATCATCACCATAAAATAAGAGAAATCAGGGCTCGCACAAGAAAAATTAAGTGCTCGTTTCTCCCGCGCGCTGTTCGAGAGTGGATCGCTAGAGAGACAGCTTGAAGATGGTTCATTGAACCCTCTGCCAGGCACTTTATTGTGAATAGCAGAGTAATCACGTAGATGTAGATGATGAAGAAGGCAGTTGTTGCGGAGGACCATACGCACAACGTTCGCCGGGCGGCCGTTGAGCAGGAGCTGTTGGTAGCCACTTGGTTCATCTGGACGGTCTGTTGCGCAGCAGTTGCTCGTCTATTCGCCGGTACACATCTCCGTAGCGCTCGTTAACCTCTGTCACCTACGATCACCACAGCTGCCTCGGCGCCGCTTTTGCACAGCGCAATTTTGCCATGAGCGGTATACTTCGACCACTGCGGCACGCGAATACTTCACAAATTTAGCCATATCGGAAATGAACCCAGCCTTGGCCCGAAAGCCAGTGATCATGCTGACATTTGCCGTCTGTGACTGGTTATTGCTAGCTTACGTCTAAGGAACGTGGTAGTTACAGTAATGTGACGGGATCGTGTACTTGTTGCGCCTTTCCCAAATCTTCCATGCTACTTTCATGCGGCTAAGACCCTCCCTTGAAGAGAGATGGACTAAGATATTTGTTTTATTTCAGTTTTCCCAGAATACTTTTTTCCTTTCCCTATATTCCATGAGTGATTATCGTTCGATGATTGAGTGGACGGTTGAAAATAGAGAACGTAGAAAGAGACGGAGAAGGGAGCGTTCCCTGGGGAGGATGAAAAAGCGTTTCTTCTCTACACTTCTTAGGTAGTGAAACCGATCTCTTGCTACCGTATTTTCACGTACGATAGAGAACATAAGGATGCAAAAGTTTTTTTCTTTTTTTTTTTTTGCCCCGCTCCTTGGTCTTTGGATAAAGGTATCAGAATGTGTTAATTTTGTGATTTATCGTTTTCAGGTCCTCTTGCTTCAGTCTAATTAGTTCCATTTTTGAGGTATTCTGGAATGCTAACGAAAGGGTAATTACGAGAATTTTGGTCATGATGCTAGTCATTTATGAGTGGGCAACTCTCTTATAGCTGATCATTACATCAGATCCCTCATTGCAACGTGTGACGAATTAATCTTCCGTGAGAAGAAGCTTGTTTTTCTTTCGTTGGGTTTGAGACGTTTGGTGTAAGCGCTTTTGTGTTCGTGTCAGTGAATGGTTTGTGTTGATAATTCAAAAGTTACTAGTTACTATTTTAATGCAGTGCATGGGGCGTGACCTTTCAAACAGAACGATTACCTATAGGCTTAAAGAACTTCAGCATAACAGTGATTTTCGGAATTTTTAAGAATTTCGTGGAACTCCAGGTTTTTCTCTAGGCAGTGCTCAGTTCCCACACTGACATTATTATATTGCCAACAGATAATAGGTAGTAGAATAGCATGCCATCTATGTGCATTTTCACTGAATGCCAGAAAGTAAGACACATTTCCTTAATCTCAAAGGAATGTTTCACTAAATTCTGTGTTAATGTTCATCGTAAATTCTAATTTCTAATGTAACCTTGTTGAATCACTTACCACTGTACTAAACAAAAGAAAATAAATAAAAGTTTATCATTGCAAAATTACGTAAGTATTTCATCTTTTATTTAAAATTGTCCTCAATATTCCAGAGATTTTTCCCACACCCAGACTTTACAAATGAGAAAGACTACGAGGGACTGCATAGCAATATATTCTCAATGTACAATTATTCCGAATGTTATGTGCCCCCTTCCACTACCTGTGACTGTAAGTCATTATTCCATGCATGAAATTAGACTAGCGTTTCTTTTCGTCGTATTGGATTGTATTCCTAGCAAATCACGAATGCAAATGCAAGAAACGGCAGGTGAGTGAGCAGTATGCAGATAGGAAACGTAGGCGGTAGTCTTTCAGTGGAATAGAATGCTGTTCTTCGACAAGCACTTGACTAATTTCAATAAAGGTCAGTGTTCCACCAACGTAAGTATAGTAAAAATGGCGATAACATGGCTTCATGCATGCTATAAAGTTCGATATCTGGAATTAGTCAATGGGTGACTTACAATCGCCGACTACTTCCATTCATATTCTACACGAATGAAACTGCTTCCACTCATATTGCCATCAAGACCATTTATACCACTAAATGATAATTGAAGTAATTTACATGCAGTTGTGCACGTACACTTTCAAAATCACACACCCTACTGGATGATTAGATCTACTAGCGTGACAAGTAGTTTTACGGGGCTTCACAAATGGAGACCACCTCTAATACGAGTCGTGACGTGCTTCAGAAAAATGCAGTTTCATTACGAGGCTGAGTACATTATTTCAACTCATTCTATGCATCTGATAGCGTATAAACTATAGAGAATATTCCCAAACCGATGCAAAACTCACACTAGTAAAGTACATTGCCAATGAAACTTAACTGAGTTTAGTAGCTTAGGCCATTAGGTTTTTCGTCTGCGGAGAAAATGGAAATTATATTATCCAGGAGAGAACAAACGCTCTAAATTGGTAGTTTGTTTTATGCTCGTAACTACACACCAGGAAGTTAACATTTTCGAAGAAAACAAATTATCTTGTTACAAATCATTCACAACTTTTGGCGCTAATAATTTGTTTCCACTGTAATGTAATTAATAAATAATAAAAATAATATAGTAATAATTATTATTTGAATATTAATAGTAGGAATTCTTTCTTTGCCAGACAGGATAGATCCACAAATTATCAATTAATTATATATTGTCTTTAAAATTAGTTTTGTAATGTGAATGACAGTTAACTTCCTAAGCACTGACTTGAAAGTGTAAATATGCTTTGATAGCTTTTAATAAAGTGGCGTCAAAATAAAAGAGAAATAACTCTAACAACACTATGCTTACAGTTCTGTTAGGTAATTATACACTCTGTCTCTAAATTATTAGTAACGCAACATTAGTATTAGCCAGATGCTGATCAGCAATCAGAAAACTAGCTCTGTACTCATGGTGGTTACGGGATTATAAATAATTGTCTATCTCTTGAATCATCACAGATATTCCTCAACATATACCAAAAGCCGGCCGAAGTGGCCGTGCGGTTAAAGGCGCTGCAGTCTAGAACCGCAAGACCGCTACGGTCGCAGGTTCGAATCCTGCCTCGGGCATGGATGTTTGTGATGTCCTTAGATTAGTTAGGTTTAACTAGTTCTAAGTTCTAGGGGACTAATGACCTCAGCAGTTGAGTCCCATAGTGCTCAGTCATTTTTCATATACCAAAAGAATAGTTAAAACTGATGTGCTTATAGCACCAGATAATAATTCGTAGGTCAGTTCAATGTGAAGTAATAAAACCCGTAACTCCAGATCGTGCTTTCGTCTCGAATACCAATATAATACAACAAGCATAATCTTTTGCAGATGAAACCTCACACTAGAACTAGAATGCTGTGACTAGGCCTGTCTATCTGGTATGTTACCTCGCGACCTTGAGACAATCTGAAAGTGAAATATATTGAATTATTCGTAGCCGCCACGTAGCTCGTGGAATCTGAAAGAAAGTTTAGCGTCTTAACCGGCGGTACGTCTCGAAGATGAGCTGAAATAAAATTACTAATTTTCTAGTATGGCCCCCTAACAATGGTCAATGTTCCGTTAAGGCCACGTCTACTCAGGACAAGCAAGGTTTAGGTTTACAATTAATTATGTACCACACACAAGTTTGAAGTCGTGAACGACTATATTTTTGGTTTCGTTTACACCTTACGAGAAACTGTTACAACAAGATGAAGCTTAGACAATCTTTCTTTCCTCTACGAGTGCAGGAACAGAAGAAGTCAACCAGAATAGAAAGTTCAGACACAGAATCTGGAATGTCGATGGAACATTCATCAAAGCATACATTGCAACATTATGAATTTGTTTACTCTTTGGCACACAGCGCCAGCTATTCATACAATAATTATCAATACATGGCATTTACAAACTTCAAATTTATATACAGGCAGATCGGGTTATAATGGGCAACTGTGAATCACGAACGATTGCAGACATATTCATAAATACATAAGAAATTTTCTAGTTTCAACAGCCTATTAAGTGGAAAAATTGTATATCGCTGCAGATAGGTAGACAATACCCTATTGCTAATAAATGATAACAATGCTGATATTCAAGAAAGATACCATACTTTTAACAACTCACATCCAATAAATTTTACCGTAGAAACTGAAACCAACAACTCTATAAATTTTCTTAACCTGAAAATGACTAAAATAAATTACAAATATACAATCGAAATATATATAAAAGCAACAGACAACATCGTTAACAAAAGTGCCTGCCATCTGAAATCGCGTAAATACGCATTTTTTTTTCAAATCAATGATCAACATAGTTGTAACTTTGACCCTAGAGCAAAATGTACAAAAAGGTATTACAACTCTACAACATATAAGCACAGAAAAAATATTCACCTGGGTTTAGTGCTTAGAATGTACAACCAACAAACAAAACTTAAAATACACACCATACGTAAGGATATAACAGTGAAGAAAGAATCTACAACTGAAACAAAGATAACACATGTGCCAACGAATTATCTAAGCCACTTACAGAGTAAAATGAATCAGCATTTACGTAAGGCAAATGAAAAATTAGCGTTTCACATGACCAGTTATCTGAAAAAACATATGGATCAGGAAAAGCCATATTCGCATAATTTTCGAACGCAGGAGTATACAAAATTTCTTGTGAAATTGGAACGGAATTCTACATCAGGAATGCCGGATGAGACGTCAACATTAGGTTCAAAGAACATAAGAGATCACGTGAAAGCAAAAAATCAACTTTCTACCTACATTTTAAAAATGAAAACCCAAAAGCAGAACACCTTCCAAACACTGCAAAAATTTTGCACAAAGTATCTGAAGGACGCATTATCAATATGTTGGAAAAATTAGAGAAACGTACAAATACAAGAAATTTCCCAAGCGTTTTTCCCAATGAATAAACCGATTGAAACACAAATCCTACTTTAAAAAAATTGTTGAATCATCCAACAAAAATACCATTCCTGACTCCTAAAGAAAAAATATCTGTAAGCATACAGCGTCTAAAGATCCCTACTGTAAATAACTGTAAAATAATTAGCACGAAAAATTTAATAATATAAGAACGACATGATTATAATATTTTTATTTCATAACAGATCACACTTGGCTCCTGCATGATCAACTCCACTTACATGCAAATAAAGATGTACTTTATAAAATTGCGGTTATTAATCATAAATAAGACGTAAATAAGAGTCACTATTCACAGCACCTACAGCTGCGCTTGAAAATCGCGTTGTAAGCCGAAACAGACAAGCTTGAAGTGCAGAGCAAATAAACATTACATTTCAGCTTCTGGAATTTACTACTTATAAAATGTCGTATTGGTAGTTCAAAGAGTTCTTCTTTATTACTCAGTCTCAGTTGCACATTTCTAATTACTTGACACGTTTCGATGCCTCTGGATCGTTTGCGGATCTATGTAATCTGTACTACCTTTTTGGAAGGTATAATTCATATAAGATACTGTAATAACTCCAAGTTTACTCCCTCTGAAAATCAGATAACTGTTTGTGTGAGCATTCTTGCTAGAAAATGGTCGTACTGCCTTATTTTAATTTGATGTTCTTGATGAAACTCTTTAAGAGAAAGTTGTTTTTTATTAAATAAATGCTGCTAGAATCATAGACATAAAGTCCAGCAACCGGCTAAATATATCGGGCTGTGTACTTTCCCAGTTTCGGTTCTTAACGAGATACACAGAACTAGTTAGGACTATGACACGTAAAAGCCTTTGAAAACTCTCAAAATAGCTTTAGCATTCCAGTATCTCGCGGCGTCTCGGTAAAAAGGTAACAGCACATCGTTAGGCTTTTCACTTTTGGCCCGGCTCCCCTTTTGCGAGTAGCAGTGCGTCCTTCCAGCATACGGACCTAATTGCTCGCAGCGTTAACGCTGCTACACAGCACGGCGTAATGAGGTTCCCGGCGGACACTTTGGTGAACAAAGGGCTTTGTGTCATTCCTCACTCTTTCTCCCTCATTCGGGAAGAATGAAAATGAAACAATGCGCGAAAGACGTTGTTTGTCCTGCGATCTCTTTGAGCTAGATTATAACACATTACACAGGGACGACGAAAGGAGAACACAGCGTCAATGGGAGGGGCACTCTCTTCATTGGTACCCCCGGGAGAGTGGGTAATTTACTGAACGGCTCAAAAGTCCGCAGCGTGAGCCTTATTAGGTGAACACAAGTTAGAACGTAAACGTTGCACGACTTTCGTTCTAACCCTCATACAATGGTTTTACCATTCCGGTTACGCTGAATTTATGTTGATGGCGACCTATAGCACTTACAACTATAGTACATATAAAAGGAACGAATCTGGTGTAAAGTAAATATATATGTGTGTGGCCACACCACTTCCGGGATTCGGGGAGGCGCACAGCCCAGAATCAAATCCACTCAGCGGATCAATGACGAGGCCCAGTGTGTCAGTCAGCTGGGATGCGGTTTTTAGGCGGTTTCTCACATCTGACAAGGTGATTACTGGGCTGGTCCCCTTTTCCCGCATCATTTGCATCATTCGCAGATATTTAGAAAATGTGCGCGCACCACGTGGGATAATGCTAGAAGCAGACAAATTGGATGTGTAAACTCCTTCCCAGAGGAGGAGAGCGGTCAGAAATGATTAGCATTTCGTCACTTCGGTTCAGCACGACGCCTTTTGCCTGGCAACCAAAGGATCTGACATGGGCCCTGACAACTTGTTCCTTACATGTTGGAAATGACGCATATAAGACGCGAATGGCGTCCTGTGGTATAGCTATCCATGCTGTATTCACCTGGTTCCAAAGTTCATCTGTGGTGGTTGGCGTTGGGTCACAGCACTGCATCCGTCATTTCATCATATCCCAGCTATTTTAGATTGGCGACAAGTCTGGTGATCTGGCGGGCCAGGCGAAAAGGCTGACATCCTGCAACACCAAGAAGGCACGTGTTTGAGCAGCAACTCGTGGTTGTGCATTGACTTACTGAAGGCGTTGCACAGACGTCTCAGGACGTCATTCACATAGGTCCATGTACACGCACCAACTGTGATTTGTGGCTCTATCCAACAGCACCCAATGGCCTTTCCTGCCCCCCCAGTGACGTCGTTCCATACACCACTGACATTTAGCGTGTTTCTGCACATTCGTCAAAGGCAGGCGCAGAAGTGGATGACACAGACATAACCCATTTCGTAATTAGCGTCGACGGCCTATCACCCCTGATAGTGTACGATATCTTACACTGTTCCACTGTTGCGCCAGAGCCGAGGAGGACGCAGATCTGTCCTGCAATGCCATTCGGATGACGTGTCTAACTTACCGTGCGATGGTGCAGACGATGGGACCTAACACATCACGTCGTGTTCTGCGGTCTTCCGTGAACTATTCTGCAGACGCCCGTTGCAATGGCAAAACATTTCGTTCCACACGAGCAGCAATTTCCCTGATGGATGAAGCACATTCTCTCATGCCACTAATGCGCCCTCTTTCAAACTCACTGATTTGAAGGTACAGTTTATGCATATGTCTGCGTGGTATCCTCCACATCTAGTACACCTGTTTATAGCGACAACGAGAGCCGCAAGCACATTTTACCGGTAGGTGGTGTTGGGCCGCTATATCGATGTTGAGCTTGAACCCGTGGCTCGTCATGGTTCAAATGTTAATCGTTTCTGCAGAACATATTAATGTACATGTCTGTGAATATGAACGTATTATTTCTAATCGTTGAAGCACCGGTCTCTGGTTCGAATCCTGCCTCGGGCATGGATGTGTGTGATGTCCTTAGGTTAGTTAGGTTTAAGTAGTTTACGGAACAGATGACCTCAGATGTTAAGTCCCATAGTGCTTAGAGCCATTTCCATCCCTCTCTCCCCTCCCTCACACACACACACACACACACACACACACACACACACACACACACACACACACACACACAGAGTCCAGACACGACACAAAATTTTGCATCTTTTCCTAGTCGGCTAAAATTACGTTCTCCATTACTTCTACCCTCTCGTCAAAAAGTAACACACAATTGAAAGGTGTGGTTTCTACGCTGTAGACATCACAGATTGGAGGGAGCGGGAGAGGGGTAAGAGGCGTGTCCTTTTGCCAGAGTTAGTGTCAATACTTGAGTTAATAGACTGTACTATCCTGAGGCGAGTGAGCATACCGTAATACCACAGGACTAATTCTCATGCCTCAATAACAAGTAATTTGGCATCATTCTCCAGGGTGTCGAAGCACCTGGGAATTTGGAGAAACGAGCAAGCACATCAAATAGGCAATGAGGCCTACAGGGAACACAACGTGACGAAATGCGTCATTTTCCTTCTTGCTGTTGAGTTAGAGGGCCGTGCAGCCTTGTGGGTTGGGAGGGGCTCGATTAACGCACGCAACATCACTGTGACTGAATGCCCTGCTCGTACGATCCTGCAGTCATGCGATGTTGTATGAGGGGCGTTCAGTAAGTAATGCAAAACATTATTTTCCACCAGTTTCGGTTGAAAGAATGCTGAATTTATTGTAAAACACCGTGGAATATTCCCGCTCCATCCCCTATAGTTTCATGACGTTCCGATATGTGGCGTCTATAACGGAGGTGCATTGTAACTAGAGCATAGGCGCTTGCAAAATATCTACGGAGACCTTCCAGTGAACAAAAGTACGATGAGTCGCTGGGCGAGGAATCTTATCATCGCAACAAGGTCGCGCGAGTCTATTCGATCTTCCACGTGCTGGCTGGCGCACACAACTGTGACTCGTACATTGCAGGAACTTGCGGACAGCCTGATGCTAGGTGGTCGACGGATAGCAGTCAAACACCTCGCTTCTTAATTGGATGTCTCTTGGCAGCTCTGACACACTCGTCTACCATTTACAGTACTCAAAGGTTTGTGCTCGCTGGGTTGCTCTCCGCCTGACAGAAGACCATAAAGAGCAACTAATTCCTTCTGTGCGGAATTGCTTGCGGGTTACGAGGCTGACCGTGACAATTTCACGTAGTCACAGGCGATGAAATATGGGTTCACACTTCGAACAAAAAGAAAACGATGCCCCGTGGATTGACGCCACACTACCTGTCTTCCGAACAAAAAGTTCAAAGCTGCCCACTCAGCCGGTCGTCATGAGTATGGTCTTGTGGGATTATTCATTTTGGTATCCTACCTCATACTACGATGATCAACTCTGAAGTGTATCGTCGCACCCTCGGGAAACTGAAAAAACGGCTTCAGCGCGTTCGTCGCCAAAAGCATGGAAACGAAATTCTCCTTCTCCATGGCAACGTAAGGCCTCACACAAGTCTGCACACCCGAGACGGGCTCACAGAACTTCACTGGTCTATTGTTCTTCATTCGCCCTAAAGCCCGGATCTCGCACCTTCGCCTTCCAGCTGTTTAGCCCAATGAAGAATGCACTCCGCTGGAAACAGTACGTGGGTGACGGGGAATTTTGTGTTAGCAGAAGAGCCAACACCGTGTTACGAGTGGAGGCCAAAATGCACGCGTTTTAGCTCACGCAGGCTGGCGTGAGGAGGGAAGAACTATACTGACGTGAGGTCTGGAACATGACAAGGAATGAGAATTCAGAAAGCGGACGTAATTAGTTTGATACTTAACTTTAATCCATTAATCATGAACATCGCTCTTGACGGTACATGATTCACAATATTATCTGTTCAGAATACATTCTTGAAGATAGTTCTTATAGTAACTGAACATAGCGCCTTGCTAGGTCGTAGCAAATGACGTAGCTGAAGGCTATGCTAAACTGTCGTATCTGCAAATGAGAGCGTATGTAGACAGTGAACCATCGCTAGCAAAGTCGGCTGTACAACTGGGGCTAGGGAGCCTCTCTAGACTAGTCCTGCCGTGTGGCGGCGCTCTGTCTGCAATCACTGATAGTGGCGACACGCGGGTCCGACGTATACTAACGGACCGCGGCCGATTTAAAGACTACCACCTAGCAAGTGTGGTGTCTGGCGGTGACACCAAAGGGAACTTATTGATGCTGCATGACGTTGGCTCCGGCGTAGACCAGTAGAGTCGTACTAAGCGGTCATGCAGGCCCTCCCAGTGAAGTGGCGTAAGGCTGTCGCATTGAATGGAAATTATGATGAAAGATAGGGTTTCATAGCCAACAGGGTAGTGTATAATATGGTACTGAAATCCTGGATAAAGCTAACCTGCATTTTTTCTTTTTCTTAAAAAAAAAAGTGGTGTTATTGACGCTCAGGTGATAAGTCATAGTATAGCGATACGCACATATACCAATGGCGGCACTATCACGTGCAGTAGGTGTAAAAGGGCAGTGCATTGACGAAGCTGTCATTTACGCTTAGATAATTCATGTGAAAAGGTGTCCGACGCTGTTATGGCCGCATGACGGAAATTAAAAGATCTTAAACGCGGAATGATAGTTGCAGCTAGGCGCATGGGACATTGTTTCGGAAATCGTTATAGGATTTAGTACTCAGAGATCCCCAGTGTCAAGAGCGTGTCGACAATACCAAATTTCAGGCATTACCACTCGCCACGGACAAAGCAGTGTGCGACGGCCGTCACTTATGACCGAGCCTAGCCGCCATTGTGTAAAGTTTTCAGTTATAACAGACAAGCAACACTGCCTGAATTAACCTTGAAATCAACGTGGGACGTACGACGAACATATCCATTAGGACAATGCGGCGAAATGTGACGTTATTGGGCTATAGCAGCAGACTACCGACCGGAGTGCCTTTGATAACAGCACGAACTCGGCTGCACCGCCTCTGCTGGGATCCTGACCATATCGTTTGAACCCTAGATGACTGGAAAATCGGGGTCTGGTCAGGTGAGTCCCAATTTTAGCTGGTAAGAGCTGATAGTACGGTTCGAATGTGGCGCAGACCGCACGAAGCCATGGACCCAAGTTGTCAACAAGGCACTGTGCAAGCTGGTGGTGGCTTCATAATAGTGTGGACTGTGTTTACATGGAATGGGCTTGGTCGTCTGGTCCATCCGAACCGATCATTGACTGGAAATGGTCGTGTTCGGCTACTTTGGAACCATTTGCATTTATTATGGACTTCATGTTCCCAAACAACGATGGAATTTTTATGGATGGATAACTGCTCGCGACTGATTTGAATAACATTCTGGAGAGTTCGAGCTAATCATTTGGTCACTCAGACATGAATACCACCGAATATTCATGGGACATTATCCAGAGGTCAATTCGTGCACAAAATTCTACACTTGTAACACTTTCGCAATTATGGACAGCTATACAAGCAGCATGGCTCAATATTTCTGCAGGGAACTTAGAATGACTTGCTGTGTTCACGTAGCACCGAGTTGTTGCATTATGCCGGGCGAAAGGAGGTTCTACACAGTATTAGAGAGTTTCCCATGACTTTTGTCAGCTCAGTGTGTTATATCTCTCATTTATCTCAAAGTTGCACATGCTTATCCTGATCCTTTGTTCTTGTCCAGCCTGACAAAATTTTGTTTTGCAGAGACTTTTGGCCACACGACGAATGTTGAAGGCAGTTTGCAATCGCACAGTCTTGGAACCATCGCATAGAGAATGTTGATGGGAAGGCTGAACTCTTAAAAGATGCAACAGTTCTGCTAAAGGGGCTTTGTACACTATGCTTTTCCATCCTCTAGCGGCGTGTTAGTGTGTGGTATGTGATCCTTACTAGATGAAATTGATGGTAGACTTCGAAAAGATTCAAAGAAGGCAGTCGTTTTTGTAGTATGGCGAAATAGGGCAAAGAGTCTCAGAGATATGACGAGTGGGTGGCAATCAATAAAATAAAGGCGTTTTCTTTGTGGCGAGATCTTTTCACAAAATTTCAATCATTAACTTTCTCCTCCGATTGACAACAAGAATTTGAGACTAGATTTGTCCACTGAGTTTAGATCTTGACCTTGATCTTGACCTCCCTGTCCCCCTCCTCCACTCACTGCTCCCTTCCTCCTCCACTCCCCATCCCTCCACCTCCAAAGCCATGCCTCTTCCCTTCTAAGCCATATGTCAAACTACATACATGCTCATAAATTAAGGATAATGCTGATCATGATGAAACAAATCTCTATTGGGTGGTTTGCGGGTTTAAATCACCTCAGGGTATGATCATGAGGTGCATTTGACCTGCGGTCGTAGCACTGTGGCTCTGGCAGCAGTCCACATATGCAGAGGTGTGTTGGTGCATGTCAGAGTACGATGTAGCGAATAAGTGTGCAAACGTTTTCAGACGTGCTAATGGTGACTGTGTGTTGAAAATGACTCAAAGAACTCATATTGATGACGTTATGAGGGTAGAATACTAGGGCGACTGGAGGCTGGTCAAACACAGCAGGTCGTAGCACGGGCCCTCCGTGTGCGACAAAGTGTGATCTCAAGATTATGGCAACGATTCCAGCAAACAGGAAACGTGTCCAGGCGCTACAGTACGGGACGTCCACTGTGTAAAACACCACAAGAAGACCGATATCTCACCATCAGTGCCCGCAGACGGCCACGAATTACTGCAGGTAGCCTTGCTCGCGACCTTACCGCAGTAACTGGAACAGTTTTCTCCAGACACACATTCTACAGACGACTGAGCAGACATGGTTCATTCGCCCGGAGACCTGCAAGGTGCATTCCACCGACCCCTGTCACAGGAGAGCCCGTAAAGGGCCGATTGCTCAGAAATCTCATGGCATCAAATAATCAGAAAACCCACAATCGACGGCAAAATTAATGAACTTGGTGATAAACTCACTGCCCTCTATGACAAACATGCACCTGTGCGCACAATCCGTGTAAGAAAATCTCCTGCTCCCTGGCTGACAGCTGAATTACGTCAAAGGATGACTAATAGGGATGCTGCCCACAGGCGTTTCAAGGCAGATCCGAAACCCGAGCGTTTCGAAGAATATAGAAAGCTACGGAACAGAGTGAAACAATGCATTCGCAATGCTAAAATCAGGCACGCTCGCTCCCTTGTATGCAGCGATCTGACGCCCACGACTCTATGGAAGAATCTCCGTAGCTTGGGGGTCGGAAAGGCTAAATCGGAAACTACTTTTCATGTGTCAGCTAACGAATTAAATGAATTCTACTCTGCACCTCTGAATACCAGCACAGCTGATAATTACCGTCCACAAGAATCCCCAAACAGGATAACTAACAACGATACCTTCCATCTAAAACATGTAACAACAAATACGGCAAGAAAAGCAATAATGAGAATCTCTTCTGATGCAATAGGCAACGACAGTATCGGTATAACCATGATTAAGAATGTTGCCGATATCTTAGTACCTGTCTTAACTGACATATTTAATTTTTCCCTCGTGAACGGAATATATCCTACTGCATGGAAAAGAAGCCTAATTCGACCCATCCCTAAGATCGAAAACCCGCAACTGCCTAGTGATTACCGACCAATTAGCATACTGCCTGCTGTTTCCAAAGCACTTGAATATATTGTTCATGACCAAATCACTGAACACTTGCATGAATTCAGCCGATATGACAAATTTCAATCCGGTTTCCGTAAACATCACAGCACAAACACTGCTCTAATTAAAGTAACTGATGACCTGAAATATGCCATCGACAATCGAAAGGCAACAATATTGACGCTACTGGACTTCAGCAAAGCTTTTGACACTGTTAACTTTGACATATTGCTCAGAAAAATGCAACAGCTTAATTTCTCTGATAGTGCAATGAGATGGTTTGAAAGCTACTTAAAAGACAGACAGCAATGTGTTGTCTGCGTAAATGAAAAATCTTCCTGGAAACATGTTTCCTCGGGAGTGCCACAAGGATCAGTCTTAGGACCACTTTTGTTTTCTTTATATGTCAACGATATTTCGTCGGTTCTGTCCTCCTGTAAATATCATTTCTATGCCGACGACCTCCAGCTCTACCTAAGCGTCAGACCTGAAGATGTAAACACTGCAATCGCTCAGATGAATGATGATCTGTCTTCAGTAGTGAGATGGGCGAAAAACCTGGGGCTTAAACTAAATGCAAAAAAGACGCAAGTAATCTTAATAGCCCATCAGAAATTAATAAGTTCAGATTTCCGCGAACGGCTACCTCCTATTCTGCTCGACGGTACTCCAATACCATATCAGAAAACAGTGAAGAACTTGGGTGTAACTTTGGATGAGCATCTCAACTGGGCGGAGAATACAGTCGCAGTGTGCCGAAAGACGTCTGCTTGTCTCTATGCTCTCAAAAAGTTTCGGAACATATTTCCACAGGACTTGAAACGCCAGCTCGTGCAAGCACTTGTTCTACCGAACCTCCACTATTGTGATGTGATTCAACAAGGCATGAGTAGTGAAAACAAAAGACGGCTAGAGCTAACCATGAATGCCTGTGTGCGTTACACTTGCAACATTCGCCGATATGATCATGTTAGTGCTTCATACTCCGAGCTAGGGTGGCTGCGGCCGGACAAATCGCGTGACTACCACACTCTATGTCTACTCCACCGACTCCTCATCGCGCAAGCACCCCAGTACCTTGCTTCAGAGATTAAAAACCTGTCATGTCATCATAATCGAAACACGAGGTCACTCTTATTTGGTATCCTAACTGTGCCCACTCACAAAACAAAAACTTTTGCAAACTCCTTCTCAGTTGCCGCTGTACGCCTCTGGAACAAACTGCCCCTTACCTTGCGCAAAATTCGATCTCCTGCTGCTTTTAAGAAGAAGTTGAAGCATTTCCTACTATCATCCTCACAAAGTTCTACACAAAATTAATGTACAAGGACAATCCCCTCATCAGTCAAATAGCAAAGCTAGCGTCTCCTATCTTGCTCCTGAGATGCCTTCCTCTTCATCTTTCTCTATTAGCCACGCAATCTTCTTTTCCTTTATATTTCCTTAATTATGTTTCATCATGTCTCTATTCTTCTCCTCCCTTCACCATGAGTCTCCCTCATACTCCCTGCTGCCGGCACTCCTATCTAAAATCTGTCTCTTCAATAATGTCTAATTATAACAGTACTTGTGACCTAAGAATATAAACTCTATATGTATGTATTTTTCCAGGTGTACCTTTCAAACTGTTTATTTCACTTTTTGTACTAGATGTAGTTTAACATGCCTACTAAAACATATGAATGTAAAATAAGTAGAATGCCTGGTTAGATGTAAGAGAGGGCCTGATGGCCCTAATCTTGCCAGGTTAAATAAATCAATAAATAAATAAATAAATAAAAATAAATAAATAAAGGCTGATGTCAAGAACAGAGTACATGGTCATTGGAACAGTGGTCCCAGGTCATATTGACGGACGATTCCAAGTATAGTCTGAACAGTTATTCTCGCCGGATTTTCATCTGGCGTGAACCAGGAACCAGATACCAACCCCTTAATGTCCTTGAAAGGACGTATGGAAGTCGTGGTTTGATGGTGTGGGGTGGGATTATGAATGGTGCACGTACACCCCTGCATGTCTTTGACAGAGGAACCGCAACAGGTCAGGTGTATCGGGACGTCATTTTGCACCAGTATGTCCTCTTTTCAGGGGTGCAGTCGGTCCCACCTTCCTCCTGATGGATGATAACAAAGGCCTCACCGAGCTGCCATCGTGGAGGAGCACATTGAAACAGAAGATATCAGGCGAATGGAGTGGCCTGCCTGTTCTCCAGACCTAAACCCCATCGAGCACGTCTGGGATGCTCTCAGTCGACGTATCGCTGCACGTCTTCAAACCCCGGGGCACTTCAGGAGCTCCGACAGGCACTGGTGCAAGAATGGGAGGCTATACCCCAGAAACCTGATCCAGAGTATGTCAATCCGTTGTGTGGCATGTGTACGTGTGCGTGGTGATCATATCCCATATTGATGTCGGGGTACATGCGCAGGATACTGGGTGTTTTGTAGCACATGTGTTTCGGGACAGTTTTCTCAACTTATCGCCAATACCGTGGACTTACAGATCTGTGTCGTGTATGTTCCCTATGTGCCTCTGCTATTAGCGCCAGTTTTGTGTAGTGGCACGTTGTGTGGCACCACATTCTGCAATTATCCTTAATTTATGAGCATGAATGTAAACACGCCACGCAACTCCCATGTGTGGCAATGGGAAGTAAACTAGATGGGTGTTAATGATACACATATAGTATATACAGTTTCTTAGTAAACGTAAAACTTAAATTCTTACATGGCCTCCTATGTAGAAAGATCATTCCATGATTACTCATGAGCACAGATATAAGGGTGATGAATGTTACGTTTCAGATTATATAGCTGCTGGGCATTAAGGTCGGCAGCTCCCATTACGAAAATTCCACACTGCAGCTTAAGTGTACAAGGTGTTGAAGACTATAGCATAAGTACTACAAAGGCCGTCAAAGAGTTTTCGTTGGAGGGAGTTGCTGCAGCGTACATGCCACGTAGCACGACTCTGATTATGGTGTATAAGCACCGAGATGTAGGCAAGGGAACAGTGTGGCATTCGACTATTTCCGACGTTTGAGGTAAATGCGGAAATGTGAACTATGGCGGCTTTATTACTTATTACGTGCAAAGAGGACTAGCATGTTGTTATTCTTTCCTTGGCCACCGAGGGACAAAACCGGTAGATATCCATGGAAGAATGAAGAACGTGTACGGGAAAGCGAGTCTGTCAAAGACCACCTTTGTGGAACGGGGCGCAAACTTCATTGTTGATCACGATTCGACACCGTATCGCAAACGTCTTCATGTACCAGTTACCCCAACCCAAGTGGGTGACACTCGAGCACCCGCACTATAATGCTGATCTCACGCCATACGATTATAATGCCTTCAATCTCTCAAAAAAGGCCTTGTAGTATCGATTCCTGTCCTCTCACAGCAGATCACGGTGTGTTTCCAAATGGCTATTTCAACCTGGTGCGTCACTGGAATGATTGCCTTAATGCTCATGGCGATTTTGCCTGACGGGCATACCGATTCAGGACTGTACCTACTGCGAACGGAAACGTTTTGATCGCCCCCGATACTATGCTTGCCCGGAAGGATTAATTTGCGGTAATAAATAAAAATAAGGTTTCTTGAAAAAGTGTTCCTGTCTTCATAGGCAGCGAAAGGTGCAAACATACTGACAGGCGACTGCTGGCTGCCACGAAAATAGCTGTTAGAACGCAAAATCAAAGAGCAGAGAGTTGATACAAAATAAATGCTAGGTACCTACTCTGTATGTGAACTCAATAAGGAAGCAGAGCCTTTGAGACTTTGTATCGTGTAAAATGTCAGGTCCCAGAAGAGAAATAACAGCATTTTCAGAAAGTGAAGGAATTATCTACAAAAGGTTCCCGCGGCACTCAGACCGCTTTGAGCTCGCGTGGCCGGCGCACACTTTATCATTTGTAGCTGTCGCTGCAGCAGACGTATGAGATAGCGCACAAAGCAACATACATAACTTCATCACGCAATACTCTCACCCGTCATTTCGGTCCAACTCTAATTCAACGCATGCTCTTCACTCTTTGTCACTGGTGGAAGGCTGATTTCCTTTAAAAAACTACACAGGTGGAAACTGCTAAAGTTTGTCAGTTCACTAAGTTCCCACAGTCAACCAAAAAACCTGGATTATATAACAGTCACGGGGCTACAAAGTAGTTTTAGTTCAACCTCGTCGCTGTGCATCTACCCATGAAACAACAGTAGATACTTTCTCTGTGACACTAGATGAAGGCATTATGTGACAATTAGAAAATGAAATGGAATGGCTGTTCTACATTTACATTTCTACATTTATACTCCGCAAGCCACCCAACGGTGTGTATCGAAATTCAAGTACGCCTCTCTCATGAATACCTTATAATTGCTTTATCTCTTACAATAGTGGAATTTGCCACTAATTCAGTGGGACTGATAATTTTAGGCATAATGTTCAGAGCAACAGCAGCAATCGGAAGTTCACAAAATGTTTCACTTAAAATACAGCAGAGCTTCATTAAGGTGTACTCAGACGTTTCGCGCGTGAAAGATTTAGTTGGTCACAAGAACGAACACGAAAAGAAATAATCAGAAATTTAATTGAAACTAAAAGTCATCATACACATTTCGTAACGATTTCATCAATGCAGTATCTGCAGTCTGGTTGACAACTGTACAGGGTGTTCGGAAATTCCCGTTACAAAGTTGTAGGACTTGTAGAGGGGGAGTGCGTACACAATATTTTGAACAGGAATCCATGTCGGGAAATGTACCGCTTCCGCCGGCCACTGTGACCGAGCGGTTCTAGGCGCTTCAGTTAGGGCTGCTACGGTCGCAGGTTCGAATCCTGTCTGGGGCATGGATCTGTGTGATGTCCTTAGGTTAGTTACGTTTGAGTAGTTCTAAGTCTAGGGTACCGATGACCTCAGATGTTAAGTCCCATAGTGCTTAGAGCCATTTGAACCATTTGTACCGTTTCCGTCCTACTACCTTTTCAGTTCAGGTGTGTAACGAGTCCACGTCTCTCGAGGGAAAGAGAAAAGTCTCAGAGTTGCTTGTCCTGGAATGCAGCAGGGTGGACAGCAGGACTTGTTCTACGTCAGACGGTCACCTGATGTCCCTTAACGTCTGCCTTGCTGCGAGATCTATTCAATGCCTGTGCGTCTCCGATATGGTAAATATGATTCGGTACACTTTTTCAGAATACACAGATAATCTCCTTGTGTATGGCGAGGCTCGAGGTAACGGAGGAGCTACTAGTCGGCTGTATCACGAACGTTTTCCCCAACGTGGCACGCCGTCGCACAAACTTTTTCACCAAGTTACGCATCGGCTCCGAGAAACAGGTACGATCACCATGAAGAGCCAGGAATGTGGTATTCCTCGGCAACGCTGCTGGCCAGAATTTGAAGAAGATGTACTGCATCGCGTTGAAAAGAACCCGTCAACGAGTCTCCAACAGTTGCGCGTGCACTGGATGTTAGTCACAGTATCGTCTGCGACGTTCAGCGCGGATCCTGAACTGACGCATCGACACACCCCTGATTCCACGTTGAGTTTTGTTCACAGATGAATGTCAGTCCAGTAGGTACTGTGTTCTGAATTCGCAGAACAGCCATGCCTGGACAGACGAAAATCCTCGTGCCACGCATGTTCAGAGATTTCAACACCCTTTTCGTATTATGTGTGGGCAGATAATGGGGGCGGTCATGTGGTTGGGTCATACATTATTCCACTCGAGGTAACTGGTCTTGCATACTTTACCTTCCTACAAAACGTATTGGAACCGATCTTGGAAACTGTGCCATTCAATGTACCTCAGGAAATTTGATGTCAGAGTAAGGGTGCAGCACCCCACATCTCGAGCGCGGTTCGGAGATATCTTAACGAACGATATGGTCAAAGACCCAGATGGTCCAATGGCATGGCCGCCGTGATCGCCGCATGTAACCACCATGGATTGCTTGTTGTGATGTCATATTCAAAGTTTAATTTACCAGACTCCTGTAGATACAGGGAAATATCTGCTGCGTCGAGTTCTGGCTGCTGCTCCAGAAACTGAAGAGACACCTGGTGGGATGGAGATTGTCTGTCAGAATATGCTTCGTAAGTACAACGTCGGGGGTCGCCACATCGAACCGCTGTTTTAATGCATTAGTGCTTTTCTGTGCGTACAGTATGCCGAGTTCTTTTTTGTATTGAAATAATTTAAAAACGTTATGTTTAATTGTTGATAGAAACAACCATCCTTAGAAGCGTAGAAGTCCACTAAACGCGGTCTCTAATATGCATCCCTTGAGCAAGCAGTAAAGCAACAAAAGAAAAATTCGGAGTAGGTATTAAAATCCATGGAGAAGAAATAAAAAGTTTGAGGTTCGCCGATGACATTGTAATTCTGTCAGAGACAGCAAAGGACTTGGAAGAGCAGTTAAACGGAATGGACAGTGTCTTGAAAGGAGGATATAAGATGAACATCAACAAAAGCAAAACGAGGATAATGGAATGTAGTCGAATTAAGTCGGGTGATGCTGCAAGAATTAGATTAGGAAATGAGACACTTAAAGTAGTAAAGGAGGTTTGCTATTTGGGGAGCAAAATAACTGATGACGGTCGAAGTAGAGAGGATATAAAATGTAGACTGGCAATGGCAAGGAAAGCGTTTCTGAAGAAGAGAAATTTGTTAACATAGAGTATAGATTTAAGTGTCAGGAAGTCGTTTCTGAAAGTATTTGTATAGAGTGTAGCCATGTATGGAAGCGAAATATGGACGATGAATAGTATAGACAAGAAGAGAATAGAAGCTTTCGAAATGTGGTGCTACAGAAGAATGCTGAAGATTAGATGGGTAGATCACATAACTAATGAGGAGGTGTTGAATAGGATTGGGGAGAAGTTTGTGGCACAACTTGACTAGAAAAAGGTATCGGTTGGTAGGACATGTTCTGAGGCATCAACGGATCACCAATTTAGTATTGGAGGGCAGCGTGAAGGGTAAAAATCGTAGAGGGAGACAAAGAGATGAATACACCAAGCAGATTCAGAAGGATGTAGGTTGCAGTAGGTACTGGGAGATGAAGAAGCTTGCACAGGATAGAGTAGCATGGAGAGCTGCATCAAACCAGTCTCAGGACTGAAGACAACAACAACAAGAGCTTTGGGTACTTCTCTATCTTAGTTACTTTGGAACACATCTCATCTACCGAACAAGTGCTCATAGCTCTTAAGAGATGCTTTTTAGAGCCCGTGTTCACAAAACTTTGTTTAGAATGATCGCCTTTGTCACATCCCCGAATATTGGCCATTCCTCCAGGGACACCCTATGCAAAGCAACAGTTTTAATTTTGAATATTTATTCAGATACTGCAGGTGGAACTGCTGGACTGGCGTAGGCCACTGGCACATAGATGTAAAATATTGATGAGGATAAATTGCGTCAGCGTATGGTTTCACTCTAGACTTTAATGGATCGCATTCAGTTGAGAGGCTACAGGCAGTCACCGTAGCGTTGTCGCACAATACATTCCTAACAAAAAAGTAAATTATTTCAGGATAATTAATATTGAATAAATTGACGGTAAATGATGCTGCTAATTAGTATGTCGGCCCGAATCCTGTCTGTCGGATGTATTCGACACTCCAAAGCCTAACAAACGTCAAAGGCAACATATTTAAACAAAACTCATGACTGATTTGGTTCCTAGCCTGGTGCACGTCAGGTGTCTACGTCTTTGGGAGATCTAGCGAGGTGTCAGCTGCCGTATCAAATCTGAGTCAATGCGAATGATTCCACCACTACTGAATTTCCATATTTAGGGCCAATTCAATCGTCGAAAAAAAACAAATATGTTGTCGGAAGTCCTCGGTAGCCCTAATGTCATTAACACCGAACAAAGTAAAAAATGAAAAACATTAACTGTTGTCAAAATATTTAGATATATTATGCTATGTTATGGACGTAGAACACAGCAAACACATACGAATTATACAACTGTCACACCAAAATTGTCATTGTTTTAGTATCAACTCCTGTTTGTCGCCGTCGAAACTACTTTACTGCTGTAACGCTACTAATTTCGTCAAAAATAACTACATTTCTACTTAATATGTACAACATATAGGCTCTAGTATGCTCTTCATGTGTACTGTAACTCATACTGACAAAATCTTCGACGTGCTAAGACTTCTGTGAATAATTACTTCTCTAACAATTAGTGTCATTAACATGACTACACGAACTACCTCGAGTACAATAAATCAGGATATTTTACTGGACAAATTATCTCAGTTGCTGTCTAGTGGGGTCCAACATGTAATTTATTAAAGCTTCCTGGCAGATTAAAACAGTGTGCCAGACCGAGACTCGAACTCGGGACCGTTGCCTTTCCCGGGCAAGTGCTCTACCATCTGAGCTACCCAAGCACGACTCACGCCCCGTTCTCACAGCTTTACTTCTGCCAGTACCTCGTCTACTACCTTCCAAACTTTACAGAAGCTCTCCTGCGTACCTTGCAGACATGTATTTATGTACTTTACTATCTGACTTTTCGTTTTGGAGTAACGATAAAATTACTGCAATACTTTTTTATATTTTTAGTTGCCTATAGTGACTCAAACTTTGGTCCTCGGTTTCCGTTCAAAATGGCAGTAAAAGACAATAGCCATTGTAGTCCAACCACAAAGCTGGCTACACGAGCCTTGTACTTGGGTGCATATTGTCGGTGTGCCTTTGCTAGCTGGATGTTAACACTGTACTAGCTGCATGGTGTCTGGTCACGTGGTGTTTGGAAGAGCGAGTAAACCTATACCACTACATGTATTTAGTTTACGACTGCTGGGAATTATGTTCCAACATGTCACAACTTGACGCAGCTGTAAGGTTGTTAATATTCCGCAATGTTTGAAAATGACCAAGTGTTCAAATTACAGCCTTAATAAATATTTTTAACAGCCATACCCAGTATGATTTCATTCAGTCATAAGTCAAACATAATGATGGTGGTGGTGGTGGTTAGTGTTTAACGTCCCGTCGACAACGAGGTCATTAGAGACGGAGCGCAAGCTCGGGTTAGGGAAGGATTGGAAAGGAAATCGGCCGTGCCCTTTCAAAGGAACCCTCCCGGCATTTGCCTGAAACGATTTAGGGAAATCACGGAAAACCTAAATCAGGATGGCCGGAGACGGGATTGAACCGTCGTCCTCCCGAAACATTATGACCACTGCCCACAGAGAGATTCAGTGTCGTATGGTAACGTTCCGCACACTTTCAGGAAAATAAGAAGACAAGAGCGACGATACGGCCGCAAATGAGGAAATCTGCGACGTAAGTGACTTTGACAGAGGGCGGATTATTAGGCCGCGATAGCTGGGAATGAACGAAAACGACGATAGCGTCTATGGAAGCTGGTTGAAGAAAGCTAATATGACGAGTAGACAGCAAGATGTTGAACTTCCATTCCTCAGCACGGAATGTAGAGGAAGGAGTCTTGAATACTCTGTACAGCAGGACGGGTGACGATCTGTGGCAGATGTGAAGACAGAGTGCAGTGATGGTGCAGGGGCAAGGGTTTCGGAGCGCACCGTTCAGTGCACACTGTTGGAGATTTCGCTTCACAGCAGACGACCCCAATGTGTTTCCTTGTTGACCAAATAACAGCGTCAATTGCGACTGTAGTGGATATGTGGTCATCGATGCTGCACAGTGGGTCAGTTGGAAAGTGTCGACTGGCCAGATGACTCACATTCCTAGTTATGCCATGTTGATAGCAGCGTCTCGAACCGCCACCATAAAGGCGTGCGGCTGCTTGAAACATACACTCCGTCTCAGCCATAAGCCAGTGGAGGTAGTACTATGCTGTAGGTAGACTTTCATCTACACTTCCATGGGGCTTATGTTTTCCATGGGGAGTGTGTTAGTAATCAAAGGTACGTGATGAGCTGGATCCCTTCATGCTTGATATCTGCTCCGGTGGCGATGGTGTCTCCACATGGATAAATGTCCATGTCACAAGACCAGAGAAGCATGATATGGAACTCAGGTTGATGTGTTGGACAGCATATTCGCCTTACCTGAACTCGATGGAAATCATTTGGGACACTATCGGATGCCAACTCTTCCCCAAAACGCACCAGTCCGTAATCTATTAGGGGAACCTGTGTATAAATGTACTCTTGTGACTCTTCAGAGTACGTAAGTAATGAACGATAAACCTGGAATACTAAAATGCTCGACTGCTGAAGTGCAATAGTTACTTGTATTAAAAAAGGGGAAGCTATGTTTTACAATGTGAGAAATCCCATAAAAATTGATGAAGCCAGTGGGAGAAAATGTTGCGCTATGCGGAGATTCAAACTACTGGATGGTCCATTGATAGTGACCGGGCCAAATATCTCACAAATAAGCATCAAACGAAAAAACTACAAAGAGTGAAACTCGTCTAGCTTGAAGGGGAAACCAGATGGCGCTATGGTTGGCCCGCCAGATGGCGCTGCTATAGGTCAAACGGATATCAACTGCGTTTTCTTAAGTAGGAACCCCCATTTTTTATTACGTATTAGTGTAGTACGTAAAGAAATATGAATGTTTTAGTTGGACCACTTTTTTCGCTTTGTGATAGATGGCGCTGTAATAGTCACAAAGGTAGAAGTACGTGGTATCACGTAACATTCCGCCAGTGCGGACGGTATTTGCTTCGTGATACATTACCCGTGTTAAAATGGACCGTTTACCAATTGCGGAAAAGGTCGATATCGTGTTGATGTATGGCTATTGTGATCAAAATGCCCAACGGGAGTGTGCTATGTATGCTGCTCGTTATCCTGGACGACATCATCCAAGTGTCCGGACCGTTCGCCGGATAGTTACGTTATTTAAGGAAACAGGAAGTGTTCACCCACATGTGAAACGTCAACCAGACCTGCAACAAATGATGATGCCCAAGTAGGTGTTTTAGCTACTGTCGCGGATAATCCGCACATCAGTAGCAGACAAACTGCGCGAGAATCGGGAATCTCAAAAACGTCGGTGTTGACAATGCTACATCAACATCGATTGCACCCGTGCCATATTTCTACGCACCAGGAATTGCATGGCGACGATTTTGAACGTCGTGTACAGTTCTGCCGCTGGGCACAAGAGAAATTACGGGACGATGACAGATTTTTTGCACGCGGTATGTTTAGCGACGATGCGTCATTCACCAACAGCGCTAAACCAGCGTAATATGCACTATTGGGCAACGGAAAATCCACGATGGCTGCGACAAGTGGACCATCAGCGACCTTGGCGGGCTAATGTATGGTGCGGCATTATGGGAGGAAGGATAATTGGCTCCCATTTTATCGATGGCAATGTAAATGGTGCAATGTATGCTGACTTCCTGCGTAATGTTCTACCGATGTTACTACAAGATGTTTCACTGCGTGACAGAATGGTGATGTACTTCCAACATTATGAATGTTCGGCACATAGCTCACGTGCGGTTGAAGCGGTATTGAATAACATATTTCATGACGGGTGGATTGGTCGTCGAAGCACCATACCATGGCCCTCGCGTTCACCGTCGTAAAGAGTATTCCATGAAGTTTGGGGATTGCAGCCGAATAACGTCGACTTCTTGCTACTAAATTTCGCCTGAAGGGTTGTCGGATGAAATATCGTGGGAAGAAGTCGACGTTATTCGACTACAATCCCCAAACTTCGTGGAGTATACAGAGTGTTCAGATATTCCCATTACAAACTTCTAGGACCTGTAGAGGCTTGTGAGTACGTAAGATTTTGAATAGGAACCCATGTCCGGAAAACTATCGTTTCCGTTCTACGACAGTTTCAATGCAGATGATTATCTCATCCACACGCACGTGAGGAATGTACTTAGGCATGACCCAGTACAATTGTTGCAATCCATTTGAAAATACTAACTCGTTCCGTTATTACTTACGCATTTGCATCACAACTTACACCTTATGGTTTACATTAGTTGATAACAACAAGAACCCAGCATCTACGGCTCCAGCCGCAACGTGCCGATGCATTACAACAGCGGCTGGATGTGGCGACCAGCATTGATGTTACACACATTGTACCTCCGAAGCATGTTCTGGTACACTCCCTCCATCCCACCTGGTGTCTCTTCAATGTCTTGTGCAGCGACCAGAACTTGTGCCAGCAGATCTTTCTCTGTCTTTACAGGTGTTTCATAAAATAGACTCTTCATACGACCCCACAAGAAGTAGTCCATATGGGTTAAATCCGGCGATCGTGGCGGCCACATTGTTGGGCCACCATGACCTATACATCTTTCACCATACCGTTTGTTGAGATGTCTCCGGACAGCTAGTGAAAAGTGAGGTGGTGCTCCATCACGCTGAAACCATATTTCCTAACTGACATTCAATGGCACAGCTTCTAAGAACGGTCCAGTACGTGTCGTAGGAAGACTAAGTATGCGGGACTAGTGAGCTTGAATGGAAGGAGGTATGGTCGAATACATGACTGTCCAGAATACCTGCCCACACGTTAATTCCAAACTTTTCTTGAAATCCCTGAACATGCGTGGCATGAGGGTTTTCGTCCACCCTGACATGACTATTTCGAGCATTCAGAACACAATCCCTTGTGAACCTACATTCATCTGTGAAGAGAACTCGACGTGGAAACAGGGGCGCGTCGATGCAACGGTGCAGGAACCATGTGCAGAAGGCGACGCGTTGTGGAAAGTCTGCTGGACCCATAGCGTGTACCCTTTGTAAGTGGCACAGATGTAATTGTTGCTCATACAGGACGTCAAGACGGTTCTGTGACTGACAGCCATTGAACGCGCAATTGTTCGTGAACTCGTTGACGGGCTATCTTCAATGCGACGCAGTTCACCTTCTTCAAATTCGGGAGTGCGGCGTCGCCGTGGTGCACCACAGTCCTGCCTCCTCACGGTGAAGGTACCCGTTTCCCATAGCCGTTGTAGAACTTGGGCAAACAGTTTGTGCGGTGGAATGTGACGGTGTGGAAAACGTTCGTGATACAGCCGACTAGCAGCTCTTCCGTTATCTCCAGCCTCGGCATACACAAGGAGCATGTCTGTGTATTTCGCAAACGTGTACTGCACCATGTTCCCTCTATCGGTGATGCACAGGTATTGACTCGCTCTCACAGCAAAGCGGACAATAAGTGACATCTGGGGATCGTTTGACGTAGTACACATCATCGTTTTTACCCTGTTGCATACCAGGACAGGGAACACTGAGACGTTTCTCTTGCCCTAAGGAGGCTCTGACGAGGTACACATCTGAATTGAAACTGTCGTAGAGCGGAAAGGATACGATTCCGGACATGGGTTCCTATTCAAAATGTTCTGTACTCACTACCATCTAAATGTTCTAGAAGTTTGTAACGTGAATTTCCGACAACCCTGTATAGGGGATCTAGTATGATAAAATAAAATAAAAAATTTTCAACTTTAATCGGATAATTATATATAAATTGTGTTTCATACTAGAATGTCGTGTTCCCAGTTTGGCACAGGTTTGCCACAGGAAACACGAAAGCGTTCGAAGACGTCCGTCTTCTCGTCGGCTCCTGATCGTTGTTAGGAGGAGGCTAGTTTTTGATTACGGAAAGGTTTCTATTATTTGGAAAAGAACAACCCGGATTTCTTTACGTAATCAGTATGAATTTTATAATTACCTAAGGGAACTTTAACAATGAACAATAAAAAAATGCATTTGCAGATGAAATCATTAATAAATGGGGCAGCTATGAGTGGTATAGAAGACAAGGAGCGGCCTTCTGTCTACGACCAGGATGCCGCAGTATTCCCTGCTGTAGTAAAGGCTGTTTGAAATTTATAAAAATAATATGGCATGGAGGTAAAAAAAAGGAAAAGAATAGAATAAGAAATCTGGTAAACACTAAATATATTCAAACAATTCTCACAAGCAATTAGGGCTTATTTATAAACGGTATAACTTACATAAGTAATTTTCTAACTGTATGGTGCGATCAGATTTCAGCCTGTCCTCTACTAGCTTCTTGGTTCACGTTTTTGTCACAAATTAGTCATTGCTTTTCTCCTTCCTTTAAGATAATTCTTGCACCGTTCAACATCTTCATAACAATAACTTGCCGGTTCACAGTATCGAACATAAATTACTGGAATTTTATTAATTAATAATGTCTGCACGCTGGCAAGACCGCTCACTTTTATGGCTTAAAGACGACCTTCTTTACGCTTTCACATTACAAGCAGAAGTACGATAAAATCTGAAGATCTACAAAAGTTTTTACTGTCGTCTTTTAGTTAGATCGAAGCGGAACGTTCAGTTCAGCTTCTGTTAAAATGTTTCTTTGACTGCGCAATCGATGTATTAGCGTCCGCGCTAGGTGCGCATCTTTACAGTTACGTAAATTGTATAAAACAAATGTCTTTCAAAGAATAGGTCTCATCTCATAAGTTGATCATTTAATATACAGATAGGTGAATGCCTTTCCAAGGGTATTCACAGCTTTCATACGACGGAAATCCCAATAATATTACAGGGATTATTTTTTGAGTTTACACTATCGATTGGCCGCACAAATACAGCAAGAGACTTATTTGAATGAATCGTATGTATTTATGTTTTATACACTGTACTAGTAGGTAAAATTAATTTATGAGGGTATCATCAAAGTGGCAGGTAAAAGCAAACGTAGGTAGACAGACGTAAGCACTTCCTGTTTACACAGTTATCAGAAGGACTGTGAGAACGTTGGTGATACTCCTTTTATTTGAGGGGAGGAAATAATACAATGTCCGGTCACAATGTTACCACCTGTTAAAAACCTGAGTAACCGCCGTTTACAGTGAGGATCGCTGTGGGACGTGCGTCGAGAGAGTCAGTGGCGTTGTGGAAGGTACTGACAGGAATGAGCAGCCATGCCGGCTCCAGTGCGGTGGCCAGCTGCTCTACGTTTCTCGGTTGAGGATCCATGGTGCGAACAGCCGGTTCGAGGTGGTCTCACCGAAGTCTCTAGGGCAGGGCCGCACAAACACGGAAAACCGCACGCGTGCAAAGCGAGGTGCAGCGAGTGCCTGCACAGTGCATCGGTTCAACTCTGAATACTTCGCCTCAACTCGGCTTGCTAGGTGAGGCCGACGCTGTGCGCTGCCGAATGCGCTGCCAGACGGCTTAGTCAACATTGGAATACGTAAGCACAGGACAATTACCGGAATAATGAAACTACCTGCTCCAAAAAAAGGGAAAATTGCCGAAAGGCAATTTAAACCGGAATGGGAACTCTCCTACTTTTTTGTGCGTTGTGACGATAAAGCCAAATGTCTAATCTGCGGTACACTAATTACGTGTGTCAGAAAACCGTCCATTGAAAGGCACTACAGCAAATTGCATTCAGAAAAGTATAGTGATATAACAGGGGATGCCAGAGAGGAAGAATTACGGAAGTCGCAAACTCTTGCAGAAGAGAATTCTGTATCTACAAACGAGGTTTGTTGCAAGTACTTTAGCATATATATTTTTGTTAAAGGTCATGCGAAACGAAATAACATTTGTTCGGATTCTTTAGATTTCGTTTTTGCATAAATTATTTCTAACATATCTTTTTTTTCTCTACTTTAGGGTGAAGAAGATGAGGGGTGTTGCGAAAGGACTCTCAGAGCTAGTTACAAAGTTGCTCTACGTTTAGCAAGAGCTGGGAGGCCATTTATGGATGGGCCATTAATAAAAAACATTATGTTGGACGTAGTAGAGACAATGAATCCCACATTAGCTCCAGCGTACAGCAGAATACCACTTTCCAGAATGACAATACATCGGAGAATCAACGACATTGCTGAGAATTTACATGAACAACTGGCAGCCAAAATTGAAACCTTCCTAGCGTACTCCATCGCACTTGATGAGTCCACGGATATTAACGACACGGCTCAGTTAGCAATATTTTTGCGTGGCGTGGACGACGACCTACATGTAACGGAAGAGCTCCTGGATATGATTTCGTTGAAGGGCACTGTTACAGGGGCGGATATTTTAGCAGCTGTTGAAATGGCAGCTGAAGGAATAGGACTCCCTTGGGAAAAGCTGTTTTCCGTAACCACAGACGGGGCACCAGCAATGTGCGGTAAAGCAAAAGGGTTTATTGGCCTACTGCGGAAAAAACTTAACATGCCGAATTTACCTTCCGTTCATTGTTTTGCACACCAAGAGGCTCTTTGTGCGAACGTTATCGGTCTTCAAGATATGATGAAGGTAGTGGTGTGTATCGTGAACTACAATCGTTCTCATGGACTCACTCATCGTCATTTCGAATAATTTTTGATTTCCTTTGAAGAGGAGTATCCATATATTCCCTACCACTGTGAGGTGCGCTGGCTGAGCAAAGGGAAAGTGATTTCCTGAATTTTTCGACTACGCCACACTGTGGCTCAGATTTTGGAGAGCAAAGTACGTCCGGAGCAACTTTTTCATGACCCTGAATGTTAGCTGATTTAGGATTTTTAGCAGACATTATGGCTCTCCTAAATGATTTAAGTCTGAGACTCCAAAAAGAAAACAATCTCATCAACGATATGATCAGCAAAATAAACGCTTTCCAGTATAAACTGAAGCTCCTCAAAAATAACCTTTCAGAGATAAATACGCAACACTTTCCTGAACTAGGTTCATATGGTTCAAATGGCTCTGAGCACTATGCGACTCAACTGCTGAGGTCATCAGTCGCCTAGAACTTAGAACTAATTAAACCTAACTAACCTAAGGACATCACACACATCCATGCCCGAGGCAGGATTCGAACCTGCGACCGTAGCGGTCGCTCGGCTCCAGACTGTAGCGCCCAGAACCGCACGGCCACTCCGGCCGGCCCTGAACTAGGTAAGCGAGATATAAATTGTACCTTTATTAAAACAGCCCGATTTTTATAACCGCTGTAATCAAAACGGTACTATGTTTTTGTTTGACAGCATCTGTGCAGGAAGGAATGCGCTTTGAAAAATACGTCGAGGTGCTACAATCCCTTGAAAATGTGTTTAACGACCGATTCCAGGTAATGTGCCGGTATATGACATACAGCTAAATAAAGGAGATTGCGTTACATATGCAAGTGTAACATTACATTAAAACCAATAGTACACATTACATGTTTGTTAAAATCTATCGCATTTTAGTACTTCGAAGCAACGGCTTACATTACTTTCATTAATTAACATTGGCTTTGTTATTGTTTCAGGAAATTACCTACCTGCAGCCGATTCTCGATGTTTTTGTGGAACCTGTTTCGATGGATATTGAAAGTGCGCCTTCAGATTTACGTTTCGAACTAACTGATTTGCAAAGCGATGTTCACCGAAAGGATGTGTTTTACAATACAAAAGGTTTGCTCCAATTCTACCAGAATTTGCCGAAGGAAGAATTTCCCAAGTTACACAGAGAAGCAGCGAAGATTATTTCTATGTTTGGTTCCACTTGTGTATGTGAAAGGTTTTTTTCTGTTTTGTCTTGTACAAAAACTAGATTGCGTGCGAGTATTTCTAATTGTAATTTTAAAAATTCTCTCAGAATTGCTGTCAGCCAGTCTCTTGTTCCAGATCTTAGTAACATAATTGCAAATGAAATAAAGAGCACATATGATGATACATTTGTGTTGAAACCAAATTTAAAATTGTTCCACTACATTTATTATATAAATCTCTTTTGTACGGGTACACCAAACTAACTACATTAGTATTTGGCAATGACGAAGACAACAGGGTAAAAGCTTTGAAACAGGTCGAGACAGGCGGCGCGAGCGACACAAGCTAAGGAAGTGAGAGGCAGCGCTGTTGCGCAAAGCCGAGGGCTGGGGGGTGTGCACCGTCGTCAACATAGCGCAGCCGTCTTCTGCACTCTGCGATGCACCGGTGCATGCACGTTGTGCGGCCCTGCTCTAGGGAATAAGTCGGATTGTTCTCTGTTTCCGACAAGGCAATGATCAAGGAAAACAAGTTGGTGTTAAAGATATGTTGTGTGTAGGTACCGGGAACATAAGAGGTTTTAATACAAAGGAATTAGAGCTTATAGAAAACCTGAAACAAAGAAATGTAAACGTTGTTGTAATAACAGTAACAAAGAAGAAACTGACAGGAATAAAAGATTTTAATAATTACACGTTAATTTACAATGGAGTCGAAAAAACGATACGAGTATTGAATGGAGTAGGCATTCATGCAGATTAAAATATTTGTGACTACAGAAGTGAAAGTATAGTAATTGCTAGATTCGTAGAAGTATATGCACTGGAAGGAGGAAAACGCGAAGAATCTGAAATATTTTATGAATAGCTGCCAGAAAAACTAAATAAATATAATAAAGCCTGTAATTTGTTAAAATTAGGAGACTCGGGTGCAAGAACTGGAAAGGTACCAAGAGTAGATAGAATTGCCAGATTTGATTAAATACCTTTAAATGAAAATGGCAACACAGTAAGATATTTTGCTGCATTTAGTGAGCTAAACATTACAAATCTACATCTACATCCATACTCCACAAGCCACCTGACAGTGTGTGGCGGAGGGTACCTTGATTACCTCTATCGGTTCTTCCTTCTATTCCAGTCTCATATTGTTCGTGGAAAGGAGGATTGTCGGTATGCTTCTGTGTGGGCTCTAATCTCTCTGATTTTATCCTCATGGTCTCTTCGCGAGATATACGTAGGAGGGAGCAATATACTGCTTGACTCTTCGGTGAAGGTATGTTCTCGAAACTTCAACAAAAGCCCGTACCGAGCTACTGAGTGTCTCTCCTGCAAAGTCTTCCACTGCAGTTTATCTGTCATCTCCGTAACGCCTTCGCGATTACTAAATAATCCTGTAACGAAGCGCGCTGCTCTCCGTCGGATTTTCTCTATCTCTTCTATCAACCCTATCTGGTACGGATCCCACACTGGTGTGCAGTATTCAAGCAGTGGGGGAACAAGCGTACTGTAACCTACTTCCTTTGTTTTCGGACTACATTTCCTTATGATTCTTCCAATGAATCTGTCTGGCATCTGCTTTACCAACGATCAACTTTATATGATCATTCCATTTTAAATCACTCCTAATGCGTGCTCCCAGATAATTTATGGAATTAACTGCTTCCAGTTGCTATCTTTCTATGTATTCGCAGCACATTACGCTTGTCTACATTGTGATTCAATTGCCATTCCCTGCACCATGCGTCAATTCGCTGCAGATCCTCCTGCATTTCAGTAAATTTTCCATTGTTACAACCTCTCTATATACCACAGCATCATCCGCAAAAAGCCTCAGTGAACTTCCGATGTCATCCACAAGGTCATTTATGTATATTGTGAATAGTAACGGTACTACGACACTTCCCTGCGGCACATTTAGTAACACAACTGTTACATTTGATGTCAGAAGCCGTTTTAGTTGTTACAATATTTATACAGGAAACAGAAGATAATTTACAAAGAGCAGTATACAGACTGAACCAAAACACAATATATTACAACTTAATTATATGAAAATAACACAAAGATAGTGGCTTTCAAAGGGAAGAATCCAGTCAGGTGGAAAATAATGATAAACGCCCCTGGCGTAGACGATATCCTTCCGGAACTGTTAATAGCTTTGGGAGAACCAGCCATCTCACAACTCTTCCATGTTGTGTTGAAGACGTATAAGACAGGCCAAATATGCTCAGACTTTAAGACCAATGTAGTAACTTCATTTACAAAGAAAGTAGGTGCTGACAGGTGAGAATATTACCGAACTGTAAATTTAATTAGTCATGGTTGGAAAATACTAACGCGAATTATTTACAGACGAATGGAAAACTGGTACAAGCCAACCTCAGGGAAGATCAGTTCGGATTCCGGAGAAATGTAGGAACACAAGAGGCAATACCGACCCTTAGTTTTATCTTAGAGGATAGGTCAAGGAAAGGCAAACCTACGTTACAGAATTTGTATACTTGCAGAAAGCTTTTAACAATATTGACTGGAGTACTTTCTTTGAAATTCTGAAGGTGCAGGGAGTGGAAAGCTATTTACAACTTGTACAGAAACGAGACGGCAGTAAGAGTCAGTGGGCATTAAAGTGGAGCACTGGTTGAAAAGGGAGTGAAACAGTGTCGTAGCCTAACGCCGATGTTATTCAATCTGTACAACGAGCAAGCAGTAAAGAAAATCAAAAAGAAATCTGGAGCAGAAACTAAAGTTCAACGAGAAGAAATAAGCTTGTAAGCTCGTCGATGACATGGTAATTTTGTCAAATGGAGCAAATGAGTTGGAAGAGTAGTTGAAGGGAATGCGCATCATCTTGAAAAGAGCATATAAGATGAACCTCAACAAAAGCAGAACAAGGGCAATGGAATGTAGTTGAATTATATCAGGTAATGCTGAAGGAAACAGATTAGGAAACGAGACACTAAAAGTAGTTGATGAGTTTCGCTGTTTGGGCATCAGAATAACTGGTGATAGTCGAAGTATAAGGGATACAAGAAGTAGACTGGCAATGGCAAGAAAAGCGTTTCTGAAGAAGAGTAATTTTTTAACATCGAGTATAGATTTAAGTGCCAAGAAGTCTTTTTCTGAAAGTATTTGTATGGAGTGTATGGCAGTGAAACATGGATGACAAATAATTTAAACAAGACGAGAATAGAAGATTTTGAAATGTGGTGGTACAGAAGAATGCTGAAGATTAGATGGATAGATCGCTTAACCAAAGGAGGTACTGAATAGACTTAGGGAGACAAGAAATTTTGTTGCACAACTTCAATGAGAGAAGGAATAGTTGATAGGACACAGTCTAAGACATGAAGGGATCACCAATTTGGTACTGGAGTGAAGTGGGGAGGGGAGGCGGGGGATCGTAGAGGGAGTCCAAGAGATGAATATAGTTAGCAGATTCAGATTCGTTGCAGTAATTTTTCGGAGATGAAGAGACTTTGTACAAGATGCATTAGTATGGAGAGCTGCATAACAGTCTACGAACTGAAGCCCACAACAACAACACTTTCGCAATTGCCCACACAGTTTCCAAAATATTCACGAGAACAATTAACAGTCAAAGAGCGTATGGGGAAAATGGTAGGAAAATATTAGTCAAGATTTTGAAGAGAGAAATGGAATAAAGATGGACTACTTGTGTAAGTAGGCTGTTTAGATTTTTATGTTGGTAACGCCACGTAGCGCTCTGTATGAAAATCACTGACTGTGCTGTGTGCAGTCTGTGGCTGGTTGGCATTGTTGGAATATTCGCTATTGTAGTGTTGGGCAGTTGGGTGTAAAGAGCGCGTAGCATTGCGCAGTTGGAGGTGAGCCGCCAGCAGTGGTGGATGTGGGGAGAGAGATGGCAGAATTTTGAGAGCGGACGATCTGGACGTGTGTCCATCAGAAACAGTAAATTTGTAATACTGTATATCATGAACTGAATATCATGAACTGATATATATATGTATGATGACTTTTGAATATTAGTAAGGTAAATACATTGTTTGTTTTCTATCAAAATCTTTCATTTGCTAACTATGCCTATCAGTAGTTAGTGCCTTCAGCAGTTAGAATCTTTTATTTAGCTGTATTGCAGTAGTTCCAGTAACGAAGATTTTTGTGAGGTAAGTGGTTCATGAAACATATAGGTTATTGTTAGTATGGGCCATTCTTTTGTAGGGCTTATTGAAAGTCATATTGCGTTGCGCTAAAAATATTGTATGTCAGTTTAGTGTTGATCAGAATAAGTAAAGAGAGAAATGTCTGAGAACGTTCAGTTCTACTCAGCTGTTTGAAAATCAAATAACGTAAGAGGTTTATCAGCACAGTAATTCATTATTTTTTCTAAGGGGATGTTTCACTTGTAAGCAGACAGATTTTTGAGAAAACTTTTCATTATGACATATATCACTACGTACTGTTCGTCTGCAATGTACAAACATTCCATAAAACTAATCTGAAAGCGGACACAAGTATTAAGAGTAGCTGCAGTTACTAGAAAATTGATCAGTGACGTGAAAATGACACTACTTTAAACTGTTGCTGAGTAGAACTTGACTGAAATGTTGGAGATGAGATCCAGTATAGTACAGCAGTAAAGCACAAGTCTGTCTACAACAGTATTTATTTTTAGCCTTACTTAAGGATTTTCAGAATGAGATTAAATGGGTCCCTATAACTAAGAAGTGTACAAAAATTGGAACATTTGTGGAGGACGTAGCCATAATAGGATACACCAAAAACTGTGTACATAAAAACATATAATATACCAGAAGAAAGAGACCGTCAGTTAGGTCTGTACGTACTGAGAAGTGGACAAATGTTCATACGAAACGTTTTCTGCGTATCCTTAATTTATTTAGTTACACCGAAGTTCGCTACACGTCAGTTTGGTGCTCGGTTTCTGCAGTTCCACAACCCTGTCGTCATACGGCACTGTCTATAGGAGTAATAATTTCGCTTCATCTTCACTTGCAATAAAGTGTTGTCTGGGATTTGCTCATGAGATTAGTTTTCTGTTCATACAACATCATCTGTTCCCAGTTCCATGAATTTTAATTACGTTGCTGTATCGCTCGGTTTCTGGTCGACCTCATATTACCCGCAAACTTCGAATATACTGCTAATATTGAAACATACGCTTCGCTCCACGTAGCCTGAATTTAATCTAATTGGCGATATACATGAAACTACATCAAGTACATTGTACATTCATTATAATTTATGTTAACTGTTGTTGTGTAAAACCAACCATCTGATGCTTTTTTCCTCACTTGCATCTCGCTTGGCAACTTTTTTTGGCGAATTCGCTTTTACAGTATGCATGTAGATACGGTATCACCGACACAGTTCGTGGTCAAACATTTTAGCACTCTATGTTAAACTTGTTTCGTGACCACGATTATATCAGTCATAGTACTGAACAAAGGGACAATGTTCACAGCTTCAAAGAGAAGGAACAGATTGTACGATTGTGCTATGTTCTCTAGTGGTGACAGATTTAAATTTTTCCTCCTTATTTCGTGTACATTAACATTACAGCTGATACTGCAACTGTTGCGATTCTCTGTCATGAGTTGCGTGCGATTGGTCATTTAATTTCGAACTATGGCGAAAACGGAAACGATTGTCGCTTAATAATGAAACTATGTTGCTAGATTATAAGATGTACAAGATTAAAGTTTTTTAACCTAGTCACTTTTGTAAAACTGTATTAGAGAACAGTAAATGAAAGCCATTCTTGCTCAGTTCCTGTTTTAAATTATGTTTATCATGCAGTTAAGAATAAATATCCGCCTTTTGCCATAAATGTTTATTTTGTTTCCAACCAATTACGTTTCACCTATTCGTGTTAGGTATCGTCAGTGGTTTTTATGTTCCTTGCAGTAAGGTATATGCACGGTACAGTATGAAAGGTGATACGTAGTTACTTGCCTCATTATGGGACAATCACTTCGAAAGACGTATTTTATTCTAGTGCCTATAAAAGAGCAAATTGACACACTGAAACAATAGGAACAATAAAAACCACCGAAAGCAGGATTCGCACACGGAGGGTTCCGTACAAATGTAATTAAATACGTCAGTTCATCCATTCCGGGAATCGAGAATCTCGCCGATTTTTGTATGTTATCGACATTGATGGTAGCAAGATATCGGTCTCAAGGTTTCAAAGACTTTCGAGAATATTATAATTTCAAGTTTGACGTCGGATAACAAACCACGAAAGAAGAATTTTATTCTTGTGTTATGATTGCAGATTCACAAATTTTGAATTCCTTCCTTTACTTGTACCGAGAAACCTTGATTCTTGTCAAGTTTCTTGATCCGATGTCAGCGGGAAGTATCCTAAGATTTTAATGAGTTTGGGAATATGAAAAATGTGACATAAACGGTCGTGTCTTTTGATTTCATTGACTTAGCTTATATTTCTTACACTACCAAAGCGCCATAGATCTCAGTATGTGACATGAATTTAAACTTCATAGTTCACACGTTCCTGAAAAAAGGGACGACCAGGCAGACAGTCTGATAACAAATAACAAAATATTTTTCGTGTGATAAATCACAAATTAACAATTTTAGGACTTTTTTCTTTGGGTGTACAGTAAAACCTTACTTCTTGGCAAATTCCGTGGTTGTAGACCACAGGAGGTACCCTACAGATTTAGATGATTGAGTTTTTGAGTATCAAAATATGTGGCATAAATGGCCGTATCTTTTGGTTGCACTGATTTAGAGGCTTAAATTTATTACAATATCAAGGGTCTGTAGACCTTACTATATGACATACATTTCGACTTGATACGTCTACCCATTCCAGAGAAAAAGTGTTTTCAGCTTTCAGACAGAGGCAGACAGACCAACAGACAGACGAACAACAAAATGATCCTGCAAGAGTTATTTTTTTAGCGACTGAAATCTGGAACCAACAGGGGAGATCTCTTTGGTTGACAACGAAATAAAGTTCTCCTTTCGAAACTCAGATAATATTTATTCTTATCTACATGATAAATGTAATGAAACTCTATACCTTTCAGTAAACTTCGGAAGGTATGTAGAGTCAAACGAGAGCAAATTGAAAAGTTTTCGGCTGAGGTGTGAAAGTCCGTGGTTTTTTAGTTAGAAGATCCATTTGTTTTTATCTCTAGGCAAACAAACTTAGTCCAAAGTTTATAATATCAGGAATTTCGATTAATGAAATACGATTCAAGAGTATTTGCAAAATATTAAGCTACGGCAGTCGTCATGTAGTGAAGATGTAAGAGAAACAGCGCTAGGCAATACGCTAGGCAATACTATAGACAATAATTTACTAATGAAAGCTGACAGTACTACGTGCGTTTCTTAGCTGGACGTCTTGACCGACCCATTCCTTCCGCTGTTGCATAATTTTTGACAAGGAGTACAGTTGTTAGAGAATCAGTATCGAATTTGCCACTGTATGAGGTTAGTCAGCCAAGCTGTTATCCACAGATACTCCTACAACGTTTAAAATATCGTAATTCTGTTTTCAACCAAAATAATTTGAAAAAATTCTCACTAAATGTCGTACAGTCTCTTCTCATACATGTATCAATTACAGAGAAACTGGTATCAACTTCACTTTTTCAAAAGGAACTATAATAATTTCTGCGCGCGGTATCGTAGTTCTAAGAGGAATTCTGCTCTTGATACTTCGATTGGTAGCTTTGGGAAAATGACTGTGTTTAGAACTTAGGGTTTATGTCTTTTGAAGATGAAACCGATTTACACAGACTGTTTGTTGTTATTCGGAACTATCGCCTAAGGCTGAGTGATCGCTCCAGCTTGACGCAACTGAGAGTCTACTTACAAAAGTGGAACAGTGCAGAGAAGTTTAATTTAAAACTGATGTTAATCGCACTTAACTGATTGTGGCGGGAACGAGACACAACCTATAAGGCAAAGGACTTTGGATCTAAAAATAGGTAATTCTCCAGTTTACTACGCTAACAATTCAGCTCTTGTTTCTGCCATAGCCGTGAAAAAAAAGGTGCACATCAACAATTGGACACATTTGTAAAAAAAGAGTAATTAGGAAATGAAGACTGTAAAATAATAACTTAGCGTCACAAGTTAAATATCAAGATACTTAAATTGCAGAATTACATCACCAACAGCAAATGAAGGCCCTTCTTAGCCGTAGGTATTATTTACTAACACTGAACTATGTTTTTTAAATGCTAAGTTTTAATCTTTTGATGGCAGTAGCCAAAACAACGCTCTAAATGAAATAATGTATTAAGCGATGTAGATGGTTGTAGTCGCAAAGTAGGCACCCAAACGAATGTGGTTGTAAACACTTTCTTAAAACTGCATTTTATGTCATTAACTGTTCGAAATGCCCACCTTCTGCTGCAGTACACGTTTGCATTCGCTGATGTAAGAATTTCCGGTCAGACTGAAGAGTATCCTTCGTTATCATTGCACATGCTGCAAGAATGTGATATTCACAATCTTCTTGGGTCGTCAAAAGATGCATCTTTGAGTTTGCCCCAGAGTCCAGAGGTGTCAAATCGGACGAATGTGCTGGTCAAGTGATAACGCTTTCACTTCGTATCCAGAGCCCAGGAAAGAGCTGGGCGAGTGCCTCCCTAGCCGCAGACGAGTCGTAAGTCAGATATCCATCGATTTGGTACCACACACATCAATACATTTCAAGTTATACTACTTCCAGGAGAGCCGGTACCACTTCGGTGAGAAATTGTGTATATCTGTTATATGTTAAAGTTTTCTCAAGGAAATAAGAATCAGTCACACACTCTGCAATAATCCCGTAGCAATCGTCCACATTCCACGGCCCCTGATGTTAAACCAGCCTCACCTAGTGTGAATTCTCAGCGTCCCCGTATTGTATGTTTCTTATGTCCAGCTTTCCACGATTGGTAAAGATAACTTCGCGAAACCCCACCTGTGGAATATGAAGTCTAATTGAATCTGAAGTTAGTCAGAAATCAAGCACACTCTAGAGATCTAGTGGTGCATTTAATGTAGGCAACGGACTTGCTGGAGCTTTAATTTATTGGCCTTAGCAATGAATCTGAAAGTGGGCACCTGACATAATACACTACTGGCCATTAAAAATGCTACACCACGAAGATGACGTGCTACAGACGCGAAATTTCACCGACAGGAAGAAGATGCTGTGATATGCAAATGATTAGCTTTTCAAAGCATTCACACAGATTGGCGCCGGTGGCGACACCTACAACGTGCTGACATGAGGAAGCTTTCCAACCGATTTCTCATACACAAACAGCAGTTGACCGGCGTTGCCTGGTGGAACTTTGTAGTGATGCCTCGTGTAAGGAGGAGAAATGCGTACCATCACGTTTCCGACTTTGATAAAGGTCGGATTGTAGCCTATCGCGATTGCGGTTTATCGTATCGCGACATTGCTGCTCGCGTTGGTCGAGATCCAATGACTGTTAGCAGAATATGGAATCGGTGGGTCCAGGAGGGTAATACGGAACGCCGTGCAGGATCCCAACGGCCTCGTATCACTGGCAGTCGAGATGACAGGCATCTTATCCGCATGGCTGTAACGGATTGTGCAGCCACGTCTCGATACCTGAGTCAACAGATGGTGACGTTTGCAAGACAACAACCATCTGCACGACCGTTCGACGACGTTTGCATCACCATGCACTATCAACTCGGAGACCATGGCTGCTGTGACCCTTGACGCTGCATCACACACAGGAGCACCTGCGATGGTGTACTCAACGACGAACCTGGGTGCACGAATGGCAAAACGCAATTTTTTCGGATGAATCCAGGCTCTGTTTACAGCATCATGATGGTTGCATCCGTGTTTGGGGACATAGCGGTGAACGCACATTGGAAACGTGTATTCGTCATCGCCATACTGGCGTATCACCCGGCGTCTGGTGTGGGGTGTCATTGGTTACACGTCTCGGTCACCTCTTGTTCGCACTGACGGCATTTTGAACAGTGGATGTTACATTTCAGATGTGTTACGACCCGTGGCTCTACCCTTCATTCGATCCCTGCGAAATCCTACATTTCAGCAGGATAATGCACTACCACATGTTGCAGGTCCTGTACGGGACTTTCTGAATACATAAAATGTTCGACTGCCGCCCTGGCCAGCACATTCTCCAAATCTCTCACCAATTGAAAATGTCTGGTCAATGATGGCCGAGCAACTGGCTCGTCACAATACGCCAGTCACTACTCTTGATGAACTGTGGTGTCGTGTTGAAGCTGCATGGGCAGCTGTACCTGTACACACCATCAAAGCTATGTTTGACTCAATGCCCAGGCGTATCAAGGCCGTTATTACAGCCAGAGGTGGTTGTTCTGGGTACTGATTTCTCAGGATCTATGCACCCAAATGGCGTGAAAATGTAATTACGTGTCAGTTCTAGTATAATATATTTGTCCAATGAATAACCGTTCATCACCTGCATTTCTTCTCGGTGTAGCAATTTTAATGGCCAGTAGTGTAGTAACCGTTTGTCTGGAACCATCGCCAAGAACTCTAAAGATCTGGGGGACCACTGGTGAATATGCAGGTATTACACCTCCGAATTTAACTGCAATACTTTCGCCTGTCATAATATTCCAGAACTGTAAGCGATGTTTACCATTATCTTCAGCGTACTGTGAGGAGAGTGAAGGCAGTGGCTCCATGACTCAAGAGTGTAGCCACAACTTACCCTCCGCCTCCTGTCAGTGACTTCTGCCTCCGAACTCCTCCAGCTTCCACGACTCTTCACCCTCCGTGAGCGACTTGATGTGATTATCTCTATTTCCAGTCTTCTCCCAGTAGCTATCTCCCGTTTTTCCGCCAATAAAACGCGATTACCAATCTCCTGAAAAGTTGCTGCAGACCACCAATGGCGTAACTGTTCCTTTGACTATACTCTGCGCCCAGAAACATCTAAATGTCAACAAGCCAATGTATCGAATTTCTTCCCCTCTTGTCTAAAAAGGTTCCAGCCGATTATTAAGTACTCGTGACATCATTACTAACACTCCAGCCGGTACTTTGACAGCCACCAAAGAGTCTTGCATTATAGGTGCAGCTGACTCTGCACCAGAGTGTGTCAATGAAATAGGATAGCTTTGTTTAGTCAACTTTTTAGGAAATCCAGGAGATGTTCATCTGCTCAAGTATATCACTTAACAACTTCCTACCGGCTACCACCTACTGACAGAGTTCCATATTTTGGAACAAAGCTTTCTTTATCTTGGCTGCTCATGAATCATCCTGTAAATGCACAACGGCCTGTCCACCTTCTCTCCATGCGGCAAAGCGACTGCCATCCACTGGCAAGGAGGCAGTACCCTACCTGCTGTTTCTTCTCCCATATTTCTGCGAAGGCTAGTGTGCCCGTGGCTCCCATGGCACTTTCGCTGGGCCTTGCAAAGCGTCACGTGTCTCATATTCACAGCACTTTTCACTTCCTCATAAAGCACATGAATGTATCAAGAACCATGTTAGGTTACGATAGGTTAAGAAGAGAAAGTGAACTCAGTTCGTACAATCGCTGTTATATCATGACCCCATAAACTAATTCAGCTCCTCCCAATTCGTATATCTAAATGTGACACTACCCAATTGCCTTGTGTAATATACTGTAGCAGTTGCTTCTGTGTATGACCCAAGTTACTTGGCAGCGTACAATACTTTCGCGTTGTTCGAGGAAGATGTCCCGGTAGCTGGTTGTAAAAATCGTCATACACGCGAGGGTTGTCATTGAAGATGAATTACGTGGGACTCATTTCGCAATATTGCTTTATTTCTCTTACTGACTTCTTTCAAAGATATGTCTCTCTCGCTGCAGCAGATGAAGCTCCGTAGTGGATTCTTGCTGATGTGATGGTGTAACTGCGAGTATGACAGGACAACCTAGTAATGCCCTTCAGCAAAGAGCACTCAAACACTTTATCATAAGGGGTGCCATTTATTTCTTGTTGTAGTTCTTAACACAGCATTTTTAACTCTACACCGGATAAACCACACAACAGCCAAAACGTGGCAGTCGTCAATAATGGTAATAATTAACACCATTTAAACTTTGTGGCAGATTGAAGCTGTGTGTCAGACCGAGGGTCGAAATCAGAATGTTTCCCTTTCGCTGCTAAGTGCTCTGTCAACTAAGCTACCTGAATGAGACTCACGACGCGTCCTCACAGCTTTACTTCCACCTATACATCTCCTACCACTAAACTTCACAGAGTTCTCCTGCAAACCTTGCAGATCTAGGACTCCTGGATGAAAGAACACATTCTGCAGAGACATGGCTTAGCCACAGCCTAGGGGATTGTTTCTAGACTGAAGTTTCACTCCGCAGCGCAGTGTGCGCTGATAGGAAACTTCCTGTCAGATTCAACCTCGAGATGAGGTTCTGGCGGAAGTAAAGCTGTGAGGTCGGGTCGAGAGTCGTGCTCGGATAGCTCAGTTGGTAGAGAATTTGACGCTGAAGTCAAAGATCCTGTGGTCGAGTCCCGTTTCGGCACACAGTTTTCATCTGTCACTAAGTTTCATATAAGCTCTATACTAGTCGGTAAATTTAAACTATACGGAACTTTAGCCGGAGAACGTCTGATAACTGATTTAGACATTTGACGCCCGTATTACAAATACAGCAAATACAGGAGGGTCACACTTTATTAATAATTATAATGCAAAGTAATATCTCCAGTTACAGTTACATTTTCTGCAAGTACACCAAGTACTTTCATCCATACATGTATTTTTTCGTCATTACTAACTTTTCTACAAGAGCGTGTATACAATGTAAATGACATATTACTATAAACATAAGTAGGGCTACTGGGTCTCTTCGGATCTCTTCCACAATGCCAGGTCTTGTGGGCGATGACATCTCGATCAGCGAAAGATTCAAGTCCAGGAAGGGAGGCGTTTTTACAACGAACGATGGCTAGCGTAAACCAACCACACACTCCGGGTCGCGCCTGCAGAGTCTAAGACCGTTATCAGCGCGTTACATAATCAAGGTCACTCGCTCTCTGTATAAGCGGGCACTGCACGCCAGTGGAATCATTCCGCTGTGAGCTCTATCTGCAACAGCATTGAAGCACTATGCCCCGTCGACATGTGTATCGACAACGCCGCCACCGCATGCCTGTCTACAAACATATAATTAGCCTCGAAAATAAACTTGGAGGAAATTGAACAGCTCAAGCAATCATATTAAATGGACCTATATTTTTCCGAGGCTGCAGGTTAACGTTACTCTGGACGTCGCTACTGGAAATTCTGGTATTGGTTGGTTTACGCTAACCATCGTTCGTTGTGAAAGCGCCTCCTTTCCTGGACTTGAGGCTTTCGCTGATCGAGATGTCATCGCCTACAAAACCTGGCATTGTGGAATAGATCCTCCTCAAATTAAGAGCGCAGACACGATACAGTACCTTATTTGCCACTGCATCAAGCACTCCCCATCGATCGCGTCGTTTTACACAACAGCGATTATCCGTCAACGCACTCTGCTTTGCTCCTGTGTACACCCAGTGCGGCAACGAGACTCCACCAGCCGTACCAGGGCCTCCGCTGTTAGTTCTTAGCGCCGTTCTTCCTCTCCACGCCGTTACCATTAGTTCGCGTATCGTGCGCTCCCAGACCAGGTCGACTGCCCACCGGTCCGTTCTCTGCTGGAACGCACGGCCCTATGTACCGGCCATCAGAAGCTGGCCATTCCCGCCACATGGCGCCGGAGAGGCTTCCCAATAGCTAATCGGCCGTGCGGCGAATTCCAAATGTGCTGGCAAGCGACACAGCACACACACTGCTGCAGACTGAAAATTTATTCTATTAACACTACTGTTCACACACGCAACCACACGAAGCTCCAGCAGGCGCCTAACAGCCCATTTATGCAATGAATAATTCAGAATGAAATAATTAACGAAGAACTGGCTATGTCCATCACATACGCGACTGTTCACGTTGGCCGTCTTCACTTAACTCCTTAACAAAACAATATTTCTCAACAACTGTCGAGGGTCATAACCGCCCGACCGCCCACTGTGGCTGCTGCCAGCCAACAACAACCACCAGCTAAGACACCAGAGTGTCTGACTCAAACTTCTCAGCCAATCACAGACCAGGAGCATACTTGCTACAATGTACAGGTCTGCTTCCCTCAGCCAATAGGAAGTGACTGTACTGTCTCAAAGTGCGTTGGGATGCAGGAAGCCGCCACAGCAATGCCTACACCTCGTATGAGTCTCTCCCAACATTTGGTCTTGTTACATATTGCACGACATTACTCCAGGGTTTACTTTAATTTGCAATAAATGTTATAAGTGACACATCATGTGAAAGTTGCCTTCAGCATTATGCCTTATACACCAGTATACTCCAACCAAATCCGGGTGAATCATTAAATAATACTGGACACTGGACAGTGCAGTAGCGTGGGTTTACGCCTTTTCAGCATGCAACCCACATTACATCTCAGTTATGCTGGTAGCCCACTTTCCTACGTAGGACGTAGCAGACATCCAACAGACGGCGACCGACGTTCCAACAGATGTTGCTCGCCCCGCGGACCCCTTCCCTACGCCAGCTATGTGATTGGAAGCAAAACCGAATGTATTCTGGCACCGAGGTCTGTACATAAGTCGGCAGACGAGCTCTGGGTAGCCAGTTTACCCCGAGCGGGCTACCTGGGACGGACACTGAATGCTTACGAATTTCTTCAATCATGAGCACACTATGGAGTCATACCAGCGCTGCCACCGCCGTGCAAGTCAACCTTCTCACCCCAGATTCTGAAACTTGGACGTCCAAAAGAAGACGCGGCCGCGACATGGTTACCGATCAGCGACCTTGTACTACTTCTGTGATTCTCTTCATTAGGCTTCACAGAGCTCGAAAACTTTCTCATTGGTACCTTTTTTTCTATCTTACGTGTATCAAGAACTGTTATCTGTCATGAAATTTAATTCAGAAGTTTTGTTATCTCCATTACCAGTGCTTCTGTCTTAAGTCCCTTTTAGTGTTCCAACACGAAACGTTAATTTTGGATTATGTCTAAATTAAAATTGCCAAGAGCTTTAACTTCTGAACTTTGTTTTTCCATTGTCGGGTAACAGTCATCCGGGACGTTCATCTGAAATAGAGTTTTCAGTTCAAACCAGAAGAGTCAGCCGGCCGTTGTGGCCATGCGGTTCTAGGCGCTCCAATCGGGAACCGCGCTGCTGCTAAGGTCGCAGGTTCGAATCCTACCGCGGGTATGGATGTGTGTGCTGTCCTTAGGTTAGTTAGGTTTAAGTAGTTCTAAGTCTAAGGGACTGATGACCTCAGATGTTAAGTCCCATAGTGCTCAGAGCCATTTTTGAACCAGAAATCATTTTGTCGATATTTGTTCCAAGAAGGAAATTTTTGTTCTCGTAACATAAATAAATTTTGTGTTCATTTTATATCTGGCCCTTACTTTTTGGACCACCTGCGATGGGTACTTTAAACCAATGGTGACCCAAAGCCACATGTCGGCCGAATGAAGTGTTCCTGCGGCCCCCAGTCCTCAGACGTATTTTATAATAAATTCATAATAATGCTTTATATTAATATGGTAACAGATGAATCCAAAAATGTTAACAAGCGTTAATAGCTTCTTTGGACAGTAAGTTTCCTGCTCAGTAACAAACAAAAATACTTACAAAGACAGTTATTTTTAAGATGTGGGTAATTTTAATTGTCGTTAATGAATTTGGTCTCAGCTAACAGTAAGTGAAGATGGCCGCTTATTTCAGGGGCAGAGGGGTAAGTAACATGGCCATTTCGGGATTAGAGGACGTGAAACGGGGAATGTTTTATTTTGCTCGTCAACTCGCTGGCGTGCGCGACTTGTATCTTAAGCTTCTGTGATACTAATTTCACACTGAAAACATGATTTCGCGAATGGGCCTTATATATTAAAATCGGCTACATTTTTTGAGCATGGAATATGAAATCAAATTTAATTTTTTTGTAATAGGAAGGAATGAGTAGAAGAAAAATGACATCCACAACATTTGGTAAACATATATTATAGGGTCTCACATTGCATAATGCATTTAAATATAAGTGGAATTAGTGTTACTAACCAAATAACCATTAACTCTCCCAGAACATACAACAACTCTAACAAAAAGAAAGCAACAGGCAGTTACAGTTTGATAGCTTTCGGGTCTACATCTACATCCATACTCCGCAAGCCACCTGACGGTGTGTGGCGGAGGGTACCTTGAGTACCTCTATCGGTTCTCCTTCTATTCCAGTCTGGTACTATTCGTGGAAAGAATTATTGTCGGTATGCCTCTGTGTGGGCTCTAATCTCTCTGATTTTATCCTCATGGTGTCTTCGCGAGATATACGCAGGAGGGAGCAATATACTGCTTGACTCCTCGGTGAAGGTATGTTCTCGAAACTTCAACAAAAGCCCGTACCGAGCTACTGAGCGTCTCTCCTGCAGAGTCTTCCACTGGAGTTTATCTACCATCTCCGTAACGCTTTTGCGATTACTAAATGATCCTGTAACGAAGCGCGCTGCTCTCCGTTGGATCTTCTCTATCTCTTCTGTCAACCCTGTCTGGTACGGATCCCACACTGCTGAGCAGTATTCAAGCAGTGGGCGAACAAGCGTACTGTAACCTACTTCCTTTGTTTTCGGATTGCATTTCCTTAGGATTCTTCCAATGAATCTCAGTCTGGCATCAACTTTCTATGATCATTCTATTTTAAATCACTCCTAGTGCGTACTCCCAGATAATTTATGGAATTAATTGCTTCCAGTTGGTGACCTGCTATATTGTAGCTAAATGATAAGAGATCTTTCTCTCTAAGTATTCGCAGCACATTACACTTGTCTACAGTGAGATTCAATTGCCATTCCCTGCACCATTCGTCAACTCGCTGCAGATCCTCCTGCATTTCAGTACAATTTTCCTTTGTTATAACCTCTTGATATACCACAGCATCATCCGCAAAAAGCCTCAGTGAACTTCCGATGTTATCCACAAGGTCATTTATGTATATTGTGAATAGCAACGGTCCTACGACACTCCCCTGCGGCACACCTGAGATCACTCTTACTTCAGAAGATTTCTCTCCATTGAGAATGACATGCTGCGTTCTGTTATCTAGGAACTTTTCAATCCAATCACACAATGGGTCTGATAGTCCATATGCTCTTACTTTGTTCGTTGAACGACTGTGGGGAACTGTATCGCTGACGGACGCAAGAATCTCGAATGGAAAACAGCAACGCGAAGTGTCCCGACTTTTAACGAATTGTACTTGGGGGCGTGTCGCGTCCGTACTATAGCTAGTCGGTTGGAGGCGCATAGGACTACGAGAAGCTGGATGTTCGTTCTGCGATACTGCAGAAGTGTTTGGCAGGAATGTAGCCACTGTACTTGATTGGTGGCGACTCTTGTCACCAGAATGAATGGTCACGAGAAGACCGCACTCCGGACGACCACGTGCCACTGCCGACAGCGAAGACCATAGTGGTCGGCGCATGGCTCTGGCGCATCGTACTGCGTCGTCAGCAGCAATCTGAACAGTCGGTACCACAGTGGCAGAAGGAACTGTTACTGATCGGTTACTTCAGGGACAGCTCCGAGTCAGAGCCATGTAGCGTGCATTCCACTGACCCCAGACCATCGCCATTCGCAACTTCAGTAATGTCAAGGGAGTGCTCATTGGAGGGCGGGGCGGAGGTCTGTTGTGTTTACCGATGAAAGCTGGTTCTGTCTCGGTGTTAGTTACGGCCGCGTGTTGGTTAGAAGGAGAGAAGTTTAGGGCCTGCATCCAGCGTATCGGCGTGCTAGACACACTGGACCTAAACCTGGAGTTACGGTCTGGTGTGCGATTTAGTATGACATCAGGAGCACTCTCGTGGTTTTCCCAGGCTCCCTGGTTGCAAATCTGTACGTGAGTCTGGTGATTCGGCCTATTTTGCTGCCGTTTATGATCAGCAAACCATGGGGTGATTTCCGACAGGATAACGCTCGGCTACATGCCGCTATCTTAACATGCTCTACAGAGTGTCGATGTGTTCCCTTGGCCCGCTCCATCACCATATACGTCTCCAGTCGAGCACATATGGGACACCATCGAACGAAAACTTCAATGTCAGCCACAAACAACATTAACCGTCCCTGTATTGACCGACCAAATGCAACAGGTGGGAACTCCATCCCACAAACTGACATCAGGCACCTTACAACAGAATGTATGCACGTTTGCAAGCTTGCTTTCAACAGTCTGACGATTACACAGGTTACTAATGTACAGTCGTGGACAAAACGAGCGAGATCCCTCGCCTTTTCATTACGCTGATCCGCACAGCTTTGAAGTCTGCTACACAGCATAACAGCCAAGGCGACGAAGTGCTACCAACATACTACGCACAGGCGTGAAATTGAGAAACTATCCGAACTTTGTCAGTCTGTTTTCAATCATGGTTATGACCATATTAAGCTGATTAGTGTGTTAAACACAACACGTAAATATAAGACATAAATGGAAGAAGAAACGCTAAGTAGTATGAACCGTACTAATAAAATGGATTTCAGCTTATCCAGATAACATAACTGTTTTAGTAAGACAAAGTACCCCAGATCGTTACGAAGTAGCAAAATATTATGCGCATTCGGCCACGAAACAGTCTGTGTCAACATCCAGACCAGTCATACTGGATAATCGTTGCTGACCTACCATGAAAGTGTGCAAATTTAGCAATGCGTGAAGATTCATAACGAAATTCAGTTAAAAATAATTTAGTGCCACACGTAAGTCAATTCAGTTATTGACAGAAGCGGAAAAAGTAGGCAGTAACAAGTATGAAATTCTACAAGATTTTCATATTTGGATCCCCAGGGCACCGGTACAGAATAAAGGTTGCAATAAAACGTATTGGGGGCGCGAGAATTTCTTAAAATTGTTTTACTGATAGTCTATCTGTCTCCATCGAGATTAGAACCGAAAACAAACCAGACCTCCCTTGCAGTAGCAACACCTTTCACTACGGTAGCAGACAACCCAGGCAAACAGCCCTCTATTATTACCCCAGACATGAATAAGCCGACAATTTCGCAATGGAAATAGCAAAATGATATCCAGTTTCTGTTGCACAGAGCTTTCTGGACTCAAAAACAAGAATTTCCTACCTTTGTGTCACAGCTTATGTGTGAATCATTCGGGATGTTTATCGAAATAACAGAATACTATTATTTGCGAGAAAATAAACGGCTTCATAGATGCCAAACGTATTCTACAATGTTTCGAATTCTCCATTAGACTCGTCTCAGTCAGAAAACGTTCATTAGCCGAAATGTTTCTTAAGCTAGCTAGCAATGAGAATGCTCGCACTTCTAAAACGTGGTGGCATTAATACTGAGATCTGATTTACCACCTGGATAGGCAAATGAATTTTATTTGCATTCCTGTAAACGTGATTTGGACCGAAAGCGTAGCTACGAGTAATATGCTGATGTATCGACTGCAGCTAGAACATTTCGAATAAAGAGTAGGGGGAATTATTTATGCGGCCCTCATCTTCAGTAACTGTCATAGCTATTTTCGTTGTTAGGATTTCGTCACCTAAATCGGTAAAAATGACCCCTAGTAGTCTCTGCATCCTACATTTATACTCCGCAAGCCACCAAACGGTGTGTGGCGGAGGGCACTTTACGTGCTACTATCATTACCTCCCTTTCTTGTTCCAGTCGCGTATGGTTAGCGGGAAGAACGACTTCCGGAAAGTCTCCGTGCGCGCTCGAATCTCTCTAATGTTACATTCGTGATCTCCTCTGGAGGTATAAGTAGGGGGAATCAATATATTCGCACCCTCTCGAAACCTGGACAGCAAACTACACCGCGATGCAGAGCGCCTCTCTTGCAGAGTCCGCCACTTGAGTTTGCTAAACATCTCCGTAACGCTATCACGCATACCAAATAACCCTGTGACGAAACGCGCCGCTCTTCTTCGGATCTTCTCTATCTCCTCTGCCAACCCGACCTGGTATGGATTCCACACTGATGAGCAGTACTCAACTATAGGTCGAACGAGTGTTTTGTAAGCCACCTCCTTTGTTGATGGACTACATTTTCTAAGGACTCTCCCAATAAATCTCAATCTGGCACTCGCCTTACTAACAATTAATTTTATATGATCATTCTTAATTTCTTGACCGTCTATCTGTCTGCGCATAGTATGTTGATAGCACTTCGTCGCCTTGCCTGTTATGCTGTGTGGCAGACTTTAAAGCTGTGCGGATTAGCATAACGAAAAGGCGAGGGGTCTCGCTCGTTTTATCCACGACTGTACCAGCATTTCACGTTTCCAACGGCTTATCTCGCGCTTACATTAACCTGTGTCCTTGCAGTGTTAATCACTGAGGTATGTTACTTAGACAAATGTATTACTGAAATATCATTACTGTACATTAATTGCATTTTGGTGCTGCGATTTTTTTCCTGTAGACATGAGGAATAAAGGAGTAGATTGCTAATAACTTTTCTTTTATTTGAAAAGCTGTATGAGTATTTGCATAAAGAACTCGAAGGTGTTACTCTTCAACACGTCCTCATGCTCATTTATGTGCGTTACCAGTTGATAAAAAGATCGGTATATATGCGTCCCGAGACGCTCTTGAGCAGAGAAATCTGACGAAGATTGCTTTAGTCAGTACAAACCAAAACCCACGCAACGCGCTCCACAGCATACGTCCACTGAACTGCTGCAAACCGTCGCGTCACAGCCGCACGCACGCCTATTCCCGCCGGAGCTCCGTATCTGTGGGCGGTCCTGCAACAGGGGCTTAGATCTGCGGCGTGCAGCAGGCACGGCTGCGGGCCCGTAACTCTGACTGCCGGGCGCGCCTGGGAACCGGTGAACGCTCATCCCACAGATAAGGCGGCAGCGGCGTTCGAATAATTATTCGGGCGGAGCACTTAATCGCGAGCAATTCTGATTTACGGCCGGCGCGGGGAGGCGGGGCCCGCGCTGTTGGCGCTCCGGGCCGCCCACCGCACCTGCTGCACCTGCGCGCCCACCACCTTCTCCCGTGTGCCGCCGCCCCGGCGCCTCAGCGCCGGGCCGCTCCTTTCCAACGCAGGCCAGGTTCGAGCACATTTTCCCCGAACAAGACACAACCTCCCCAACTACCCAGACATTAATTCTCTCCCTTGAGGTTACACTGAGGTGACAAAAGGGACAACGATATGCACGTACACAAATGGCATTAGTGTCGCTAATACAAGGTATAAAAGGGCAGTGCATTGGCGAAGCTATTTGTACTCAGGTGAAAGGTTTCCGACATCGTTATAGCCGCACGATGGAAATTATACCCGGGCCGGTGAAACATGTCACTTGACAACTCGCTGTGGTTGGCTACACTGCGTTTGCGAGATTGCAATAGCTGCCACCGCACACGCCCACAACTCCGAAGTACGTTTTGTAAATGTAAGCTACAATCAACGTTTATACGTAAGTGCAACAAAGTAGGTTTTTCTAACAATGGAGATAACGACGACGGAGACTAAGCGTTTGATAGTATATTAAACCGGGAAATAACAACACCTGAAGTTAATGACAATATCTATGAAAAGTCGTCCAAATTGTTACAGTAATAGCTTCATGTAAAACGTCGTATAATAATGCAAATCTAACCATACCAAATAACACGCTATCCACACTCATAGAAACAAATAAAGCAAAACATACATAGCCTACCCGACTGCAGAGAGAAAAGGAATTAATTCTGTATACATTTCCACTCACCAATTTACGATGTCAGTGGCGCAATTCCATCCAGTTCTCCTTCACTGTCATCGGAATCGCCGCCAAAACCGTTGTCATCGTCATCATCATTAAGAGAAATCATTAACTGTTCGCTTTCATTTATAATGCCATTTATAGTCTGTACTTCCCTTATCAGTTTAGCAACATGGTCTACTTTTTTCCTCCATGAGGTAGCGTCTACAGTAGCAAGACCTTCACGTAGCAGTCTTTCCACTTCTGTTATAGTAAATGTCTTGTTCTTATTTCTAATGTACGTCTTGACTTCACTCCAAACCAATTGGATTAAAATGACAGTGATAAATGGTTCAAATGATTCTGAGCACTATGGGACTTAACATCTGAGGTCATCAATCCCATAGAACTTAGAACTACTTAAGCCTAACTAACCTATAGACATCACACACATCCATGCCCGTGGCAGGATTCGAACCTCCGACCGTAGCAGTCGGGCGGTTCCGGAATGAAGCACCTAGAACCGCTTGGCCACAACGGCCGGCGTCAGTGATAAGGCGGTAGCCAATTACCAAGTGACCCTGTTCGCTTGCAGTTTCATCTACAACGTATTTAGGCGTCACAGGTTTATTGTGTTTCACGAGCGAGCATAGCAGCAGTTTTGTCATGCTCATGTCAGCAGGAATGTCTCTCGCCTGCAACCACTGCACCATAGTTTCTTTACGGTCACTAGTAGTGTGAGCTTTATCTAAAATCGCGGAATGGTACGGTGCATTGTCCATCACAAAAACTGTCGGAACACTAAACTGGAGCAACAAATTTTTAAACCACTGTAGAAACCGTGGGTGGTCCATATCCTCATGACAATCACCGTTTTTTTTTTTTTTCGATCGAAAAACTGGAAGTCCTTCAGGCACAAAGCCGTTTGAAGATACTGCATGGGCCACAATTAATCGGGATCCTCTTCCTGTTGGCGATGACCGCTGCTATTCGGAGTATCATCTGTCCAGCATTTCTCAACTGATCCTCCAGCGTTGACCCAGGTTTCGTCTAACCATACGACTGAGTGTATGTCCTTTCCTACAATTTTGTGTAAGAAAATGGAACGAGCTGCAACGACATGAGCTTTTTCTAGTAACAATTTTCGTCCATCTAACTTTTTAAAGCGGAAGCCCTTACTTTTTAATATCATCTTAAGTGAGGTTTTTCTCCCTGAGAAAAGTTCACTTTCTTTTAAAGAAATTAGCAACTTCGCTATTGTGGGGCATTCTTTCCTTTTATAGTATCCGTATATGTGCCGACGAATTTCATCGGATTGGGAAGAATCAATATCTGTAATAGGACGAGGCTGCTTCTTTTTCTTGCACGGAGTACTTAAAAACAAACTGTTTCTTCCACAGGGGCTTTCTTCTACAGTGTTTATTTCACTGTCTTGTAAGTCTTGAAGTAGCACCCCTTTCCTTATAACTGTTTTTTCACTGAGTCACAGAGTTTTCGAGGTACGCTCTAAAACTTTGTCAGCAGGAATAGACGCATGCCTATGAACAGAAAATCACGCGTCGTCCTCAGTAATTCCAAAGCCTGACTATTTAATGGAACTCCACGGCGCAACGGATTGTCGCTTGGTGAACGACATCGTTTTGAAGACATTGTTTAACAAACAAAAACTGTACTCGAGGCGGTAACACAACACAACAGCAGACGTTCGCGCACTGGCATACAATGTTTACACGGAAGCCGGCAACGTGGTAGCGTCGACGCCGGAACCAGCTTTTGTTCGGTGCTGTTATTGCTTCAGTAGACGCGGCGACTCCCGTTCTCACTTGTTTGTTAGTTATACTACCAACTCTACGGCGCTTGGGGAGTGACTTTGAAGTGACTTGTTACAGCGGCCCGGGTATAATACACTGTGAACGAACGCGAAATGGTTGTTCGAGTTAGACGCATGGGACATTCCATTTCGGAAATCACTAGTAAATTTAATATTCCGAGGTCCTCAGTGTCAACAGCGTGTCGAGAATAACGTATTGCAGGCATTGCCTCACACAATGGACAACGCAGTAATCGACGGCCTTCACTTAACGACCGAGAGCAACTATGTTTGCGTAGAATTATCATTGCTAACAGACACACAACACTGCGTGAAATAACTGCAGAAATCAATGTGGGACGAACGTAGTGGTTTGGACAGTGTGGCGAAATTTGCCGTTAATGGGCTATGGTAGCAGACGACAGGGCCTTTGCTAACAGCACGACAAAGCCTGCAGCGCCTCCCCTCGCCTCGCGACCATGTAGATTCCACCCCGAACGACTGGAAAACCATGGACTGGTCAGATGAGTCCCGATTTAAGTTGGTAAGGGCTGATGATGGGGATAGAGTGTACCGCAGACCCCTCGATGCGATTGACCCTAGTTGTCAACAAGAGACTGTGCATGCTGGTGGTGGCTCCATAATGGCTGGGGCTGTATTTACACGGAATGGACTGGGCCCTGGTTGTGATTGCCTACTTGGAGACCATTTACTGCCATTCATGCATTTCATGTCCCCAAACGATGATGGAATTATATGGATCGGAGTGAACTATGACACTGGGCCACAATTCTTTGCGAATCTTTCGAAGAACATTCTGACAGTTCTAGCGATGATTTGGCCACCCGAATCGCCCGACTGAATCCTATCGAACATTTACCGAAAATAATCGAGAGGTCAGTTTGTCCACAATCCTACACCGCCAACACTTCTGCATTTATGGACAGCTGTAGAGCAGCATGGCTCCGTTTTTCTGTAGGGGACTTCCAACGAGTTGTTGAGCCTATACCACGATGAGACGCTGCAGTACACCGGGCAAAAGGAGGTCCGAGACGATATTAGGAGGTATCCCATGACTTTTGTCACCTCAGAGTAAATATGGTTATCCCGTCCGTAGCGGAAAATCGGCGGTCACATTTATCACGCTGTGGAACTGGGTTCTATTACTGATGGAAGCACCATTTTAAACTGACATGCCCATCAATGAAACGGGTTTACATGAAAAATATTTGCTACTTTTGAATACATTGTGGGAGTGAACAGTGATCGATGTGTTAAAAATATTTACTATCAAAAACAATCTTCATCACAATTTATTTATTACGGTGACCGGTTTCGACCACTACTGTCATCTTCAGACCAATGAGTAAAAACAACCTTCTGGTGGTGTGAAGAACACTGAGATACCATGTGCTCGTATGAGACAGCGTTATCGTCACCTGACAGAGTTTGAAAGTGGCCTCATGGTCGGTCTCCATTAGATCAGCTGCTCGAATCCTGCAATATACTCGTGCATATTTGTGTCGCCTTCGGATGTGACAGTGGCCCGATGTTGGTCTACAAGGGAACGTGAAGCACTCACCGTCAAGGTTCCAGTCGGTAACATCTGACCACCACAACGGAGGATCACCGTATTGTGCACCGAGCACTTTGTAACCCCTGCACCTGCCATACAAATAATGGATTCCTCCAGCATTCTGCCGTCACGCACTACTGGTCGGCGACTAGCAGCAGCCCGCCTAGGGGTTTCCCGTCCCATGAGTTGGATGCTGTTAATACACCAACACAAACGGCTGCCTTTGGAAGCCGTCGCGTTGTGTTTAGCTATGAAACGCGTTTCTGGAGTACGCCGGACGACCATCGTCTGTGAGCATGGCAGCGACCTGAGAGGGTCTGACAGATATAGCGCTGTTACTCCTGGCGCCATGGAGTGGCGAATCATCGGGTACGAGTTCAGGTCACGGCTGATTGAGATCGAGGGAACTCCAACGTACAACGGTACGCCATGAGCATTCTGCGTCCTCATAAATGACGCGAGAGTATCGTGGTAGCATCGCTGCTCGTCCACACACCCCATGTGTCTCTATGTACTGTCTGCGGTACTCCCGTGGCCAGCAAGATATTTTCCCGATGGAACACGTGTGGCTGTAGCTCGGACGTAAGCTCCGTTCCAGTGGCAGTATCTAGGATATCAGGGACCAGCCTAGTTACAACAGTTGTGAGCCAGCTCTCCTCGGGTTAGGATACGATGCCTTTATGACACCGAATCAGTACACACATCCACTCTAGGGGAGCGCAGTGTCATATTTAATAGTGGGCTCATACTGTCAAGTTCTTTGTCAACTTGACTCCATTTTGTAATCACCGTAATAACGCCATATATACTCTCAAACCGTGAACTTACATTTCGTTTCTCCTCCCCTTCTGGGTTCTTCGCTTTTTTGTTAGGCAGGTCTTCGACAAACCACTCGTTTGCCGGGTCATATTTGCTGGAACATCTTTGCTTTATTATGATAGGCTTATAGCAGGTCAGTTTTCGCTGTTCATTGCGATAACACTGTAACAGCCAAAGAAACTGGTATCTCTGCTTAATATCGTGTAGGGCCCCAGCGAGCGCGCAGAATTGCCACCTACGTAGTATGGACTCGACTAATATCTGAAGCAGTGCAGGAGGGAACTGACACCATGAATCTTGCAGGGCTGTCCATAAATTCGAATAAATTCGTAAGAGTACGAGGTGGTGGCGATCTCTTCTGAACAGCCGTTGCAAGCCATCCAAGATACAGTCAATAATGTTCATGGCTGGGGAGTTTGGTGGCCAGCGCAAGTGTTTCAATTCAGAAGAGTGTTCCTAGAGCCCTTCTGTAGCAATTCTGGACGTGCGGGGTGTCGCATTGTCCTGCTGGAATTGCCCAAGTCCGTCGAAATTCACAATGGACATGAATGGATGTAGATGATCAGACAGGATGTTTATGTACGTGTCACCTATCAGAGTCGTGTCTAGACGTATCAGGTGTCCCATACCACTCCAACTGCACACGCCCCACGCCATTACAGAGCCTCCACCAGGTTGAACAGTCCCCTGCTGACATGCGGGTTCATGGAATATTGAGGTTGGCCCCAGGTCCATCCGCACGACACAATTTGAAACGTGACTCGCCCGACCAGGCTACATGTTTGCAGTCATCAACAATCCATTGTCGGTGTCGACGGGCTCAGGAAAAGCGTAAAGCTTTGTGTAGTGCACTCATCAAGGATACGCGAGTGGGCCTTTGGCTCCGAAAGCCCATATCGATGATGTTTCGTTGCATGGTTCGCACGCTGACACTTGTTGATGGCCCAACATTGACATATGCAGCAATTTGCAGAAAGGTTGCACTTCTGTCACGTTGAACGATTCTCTTCAGTCATTGTTGGTCCTGTTATTGCACGATCTTTTTCCGTTCGCAGCGATGTCAAATATTCGATGTTTTACCGAATTCCTGATGTTCACGCTTCACTTGTGAAATGGTCGTACGGGAAAATCCCCACTTCATCGTTACCTGGGAGATGCTGTGTCCCATTACTCATGAGCCGACTACAGCACCACGTTCAGACTCACTTAAATCTTGACAACCTGCCATTGTAGCAGCAGTAACCGATCAAGAACTGCGCGAGACACTTGTAGTATTATATAGGCGTTGCCGTCCGCTACGCCGTATTCTGCCTGTTTATATATCTCTGCAATGGAATACGCAGGTCTACTCCAGTTTCTTTGGCGCTTCAGTGCACTCCTGTTCACAAACATTGCGCATAGGCGCCGCTAACACCACAAGCGGCCGCTTGTGTCCCTTTGGCCTTACACCGGCCCTAAGTGCGTGTCTACTTTTTAAGTATTTTGTTTCGTGTTTCGGGATTCCAATCTAGATGATGATTCTGACAGTCCGAAATCATACTTTCAATTAAATATACCCACAAACTGTGCCGCGGTACCACGGATATCTTGTACTATCGGACAAAGCTGCTCTAAGCAATGCATGGTAACTCATAGTAATTCATGCTACAGAAGAAAAATATTGATTAAAATAAACGTGAATAAAGTTGCGGTTCAGTATGAGTAATTACTGGCGAAAGAAGATTTCTTAAAGTTGCCAAAAGCTGAAATTAAACATGCCTGAGACCATACTGCACTGGAAAGGTATGTTTTTGCAGTATTTCCACCATGGAGCAGAGCTGACAGTTCGCTGGTACAGATATTTGTAGTTTACACTCGTTTTTTTACCGGATACATATCGCCCTGGGTGATATTCTGGGCGTATTTTGTGGGAACCGTGTTTCTTCAACGAATATCAGTGCACGCCATTACTCTGAGCATCATTAACAGGTCACTAACTACTCACACCTCAACGTGCGATGCGTCAGTAGAACCTAGAAAGTGTTGGATAAATGTGATCTGTCGCGTCAATACATCTTAGTTTTGGGATTTCATGTCCAGTTTTGGTGCACAGACCAACGACACGAAAATAGAAGTAACTATCCTCCTTTTACTACCGGAAAATTAAGTATTAATAGTTCTTTCTTCCATCGTTCCGTGGTTGTTTGTCTAAGAAGAGCTGTTTCGTCAACACAGCTTATCTTCTGCAACGTATAACCTCTAAATTTTTGCAGAGCGCTCAGCCCCCAAATTCTGAATCGATACAACTCAACAGACCACTAACGCTTTGTCTCCCGTGCCTGCCAACTTAAGCCGGCATACAACAATATTTATATTATTAAATATTAAGCTTTTTAGAGCTGTTAAGTTATTTCAAGCAATAAATAATGTAACTGCATATGTCACGGACGTTATATCAATTTAAACTTCGCGAAGTATTGACGCATTCGTTACATTTGTGTGTCGCTTCTCGATTCACATGATGTCGGAACGAAACACAGTACAGTGGAACTTCACTAATTCGGAATAAGTGACCCGAGTCCTAGTCCGAGTTATTCAGTTAGTTTAGATATTTTAGTTAGAAATAATACCCAGGTATTATATAAACATTTTTAAAAATATTATCTGAAAATATAATTAAGTAATTAGCATAAAACGTATTGGTTAAATAAATGAACCGTAATACTGAAGTACTGTAAAGTATATTTAATTTAAAAGCAAGTTGGTAACACAATCAATGAACAATAGGTTTCAAAAAATTAGAGGTTACATTAAACAAGCTTGATATAAGTCTCTACTCTACTGGAATTTTATATACTATAGTTGACTGTAGAATGCTGCGTACTTAACCAGAGACTTGCTTCTGTCATTTAGATCTACAGTGATATGCCAGAATGAGATTTTCATTCTGCAGCGCAGTGTGCGCTGATATGAAACTTCCTGGCAGATTAAAACTGTGTGCCGGACCGAGACTCGAACTCGTGACCTTTGCCTTCCGCGGGCAAGTGCTCTAATCTGCCAGGAAGTTTCATATCAGCGCACACTCCGCTGCAGAGTGAAAATCTCATTCTGGAAACATCCCCCAGGCTGTGGCTAAGCCATATCTCCGCAATATCCTTTCGTTCAGGAGTGCTAATTCTGCAAGGTTCGCAGGAGATCTTCTGTAAAGTTTGGAAGGTAGGAGACAAGTTACTGGCAGAAGTAAAGCTGTGAGAACGAGTCGTGCTTGGGTAGCTCAGTTGATAGAGCACTAGCCCGCGAAAGGCAAAGGTCCCGAGTTCCAGTCTCGGTCCGGCACACAGTGACATGGCCCGTATCAGCCAACATTGCCCTACTATCAGACGTTGATGGCACGACAATGGTTTCATCCTCCGTAGCTGTCGACAGTGACTTCAGGAAGGAACTTATTTTTAATTGAGACTCTTTTTTGTACTGTTCTTTTATCACTTGTTTGATGTGTCTTCGTGTCAGACAATACATCTGATAATCCAAGTTGATATGAATAAATTGATATGTGTGTCCCAGTTTCCCTTTACGTTTGACAATTTAATCTATTTTTGTTACCTGTACGTACACTGATGTCATTCTCTCCTCGCTTGAAATCCCCTGTACCTGGTCCATATTTGGGCCACAATGTCAATTTAACCCATCCTGGGAACCTGAAGCTTATATTTCTTGAAGACCAACTTCTGTTTCTTTGTTACACCAAAGATTATTCCGTGAGTATTAAAGGGCTGTTCCACATTTTATAATTGAGCTCGGCGCGAATGGTGTCTGGTACAGCACGCAGCATTTCATTTCGCGATTAAAAAGCAGTCCGGTCTATCAAGTAGTGCGGGTGCACACTATACCGTGGTTTCATTGTGTAAGGATGGAGAAGCTCGACTCCTTGTAAAGCTCTTCCACAAGCGACAGTCTACGCATTAGGCGAAGCTTGCTTGTTCCGCAACTCAGTTACCGTCTATAGTACTGAAGAAAAAGTTTACAGTCTGTAGTGCGATCCCCAGCTACGGTGCGACCTGCATTGTCTTCTGGCTACAATTATGCTCCATGCTGACAGGATGACTAAAGGCGACCGCAGTGTAATCACTGTGTCATGCTCTTCACGAGGCCACTACGCACATTGTCAGCAGCAGTACTGTGACGATGTGCGGCAGACTGGCGCCAGACATCTGCATCTACACCTGTACTCCTCACGCCACAGTATGACCAGGTGGGTATCTGTCTACCATTACTATTTTCTCCACAACTCATTCTAAGTATGAAGAGCCAAAAGTCAAAGTATTTCCATTATGAGAGAATGAGCGTAAGAGAAAAGATGCAGAAATCCTGCATCGCTGTTCTCGACAAAGTCCTAGTAGAGGTGGTTTGTCGTTGCTGGATAACTGAAAGGTCTGAGGACGGCCGTCCAACAACTGGTCGTGAAGTATGGGTGTACCACTAGCATGAAGCAGATGTGATGTATTAATTCAGCGACACTGTTTCAAAAATAGACAGTGAAGTAAAGATTAAAACCATAGTAGGAAATTAAATACATATTGATAAACAACAGAATAAATCGCATCGTCGAAGGAATTAAACACCTTTTGGGGCAAGGAGAATGGAAAAATATGCATGATATATGAAAGCAATAGCGAGCGCATGACCGCGCACCAGAGATTTTCTTTTAACTGGTATCTATCATTTTGCCCTCTGTGGATGAAATAATGTTTTATTGCTACTAACGGGACGTTATAAATAAGGCCGTCACTCATTGGTATCCAGTCTTCATCTTCTGTCTCTATCATGATCAGCACGGTCTCATACCGGTCCCAAGATTTATCTGATATTTTGCTATTATTTCTGCAAGTTCGGATGATTTACACTGAATTCGTTCTACCGAAAATTTCTTCATACTCCACTTCCAGTGAGGGGACTACTGGATGCACATTGCTGGGCATGCATGAGAGACACTTCTGTTGGGCGAAGAATATGTATTCCATTATAGGCATTCAACAGTGAATAGTTTCATGTGCCTGTGTTGCACTGAAACAATTAAAGAGCGAACTCTGAGCTTTCGAAACGCTGCAGAGTTCCTGATGGGAATCTGTTACTGGCTGGATACTGCTAAAACTCGGCACTCTGAAAGGAAGTTCGAGGTCGATCATTACAATTGCAAAATATAATATATGCGCACTCTAAGAAAACTCTAAGCGAAATGTCTGATAGGAGTAGATTACTGGTAAAAATCGAAATAAGCTAACCGATTTTGTATGTTTTTCGGCAGCCAGAAACTTTGAATTGTAGAAAACTCAGTCTTTAAACCTTTAATAAGTTGATCATTCCTGTCGATAAGATTATTTCAAGAAAACATGAAATTTTAGACGAAATGTATTCTCAAAAGAGTTGCCGTAACTCGATATTTTAAAATATTTATTGTAACAGTCTCAGTTGCAAATTCTCACACGTCTCGATTATTTCGTGATTATTTTTGGATCAACAAATGAAAATAAAACACTAATATGGGATAGTCCCCTATTATCGGGTACTGTTTTTAAATTTTTATGGAAAATGTACTGTACTGTTACAAGGGAATATTTAAATACCACCCTTGCAAAAAATCTTTTGAATATTTTCTGATTCTGTACTAGCAGAACAGAGAAGTAAAACACGTAATTTTTATCTCCGGAAAATATGGTTCCTAATTATAGGAATTCCTAATTACGGGTTGTAAGTTAACACTAAAACGTAATGAATTAGTAACGTAGGTTTTATTCGCACCAAGCGTTTGTTTCAAAAGTAAAGAATGCTGCATAACTGTCGGTTACTCTACAGACGCTTCAGCTATAACAAGAAAAATGCTGAATCTTCATGCTTTTGATACAAAAGTCACATTTTGAACATTTGAAGTATCATCCCAGATACCTGAACGAAGCTCATAACACAAGTGAAAGCAACTGATGCACTTAATCCAGATCTCTTTAGAGGTATCAGCTGACCACGGTTGGTCACAGTAAATGCACTCCTCGTCCTCTTCAAATTCAGACAATTGATCTCTCAACATGGTTTCAAAAGTGCTTGGATCGGGTCTTCCTCACCATGATCCTGCTGCCTCTTGACTCTGGTTCTTTCTTACTAAGAACTTCCTTTTAGTAGCCCTAGATGTCAAAGGTCTATCGGATGAAGCTCCTGGAGCAGCTTTTGATGAACATAGATTTGCTACCGGCTTTCTTTTTCCCTTTAGCCAGGGACAGCTCCCAAGTCTTTGTCAATGGAGATTACGTCAACACAACTGCTTTACCTGGTCTTGGAATGGACTTGATGGTGGAAGTATAGGAGGTGGCTGATTTAAGAGGTAGAAACAGCTGGTTCTTGCATTAACCGCAGTTGACAATGGCCCTGTTGCGATTTCCGAGATCTTATCTCGATTTGCTGGTGACTGCTGAGGAGGGAAACGCATAGATGAAGAAACCAGCAATCGCAAACATAGATCCCACATTTTTGACACTATTTGCACTCATTTCCATTGTTGTGGCTCGGCAGTAGGCCCAACCCACCAATGACCCAATGTCTTTGTCTCTCAAACACTGGAAAGGTGACATCTGGAATGAAATTCAGAACGTCTGGTTCTACAAACTGACGCAAAACTTAGGGTAGCCGAAATAGTAGAACCTATTATTATCTGCTGTTTGGGACTATCCCTTACTTCTATTAAAGCACGCTCCAACCCTCATGCAAACTGTGAACGATACGCTTTATCGGTTAGGTAAGAAAGAGGTAATATCAACAGTAACTGAGAATGGTATAACAGGATTAGGATTCGTTATGAATAGGAAGGTAGTACAGAGTGTGTGTTACTGCGAACAGTAACCCATTCTAATCACATCGCCAGCAAACGAACGCCGAAAACAATAGCTCAGGTATACTTGCCGACTTCGCAGTCTGAATATGAAGAGACAGAGAAAGTATATGAGGATATTGAACATAATTGAAAACGTAAAGGGAGACGAAAATCTAATAGTCATGGAGGACTGGAATGCGGTTGTAGAGGCAGGAGTAGACAAAAGTATTACGGGAGAATATGGGCTTGGTGTCAGGAATGAGAGAGGAGGAAGACTAATTGCGTTCTGCAATAAATATCAGCTACTAATAGGAATTGCTCTGTCTAATAATCACAAGAGAATGAGGTCTACTCCAAAAAACGTCGGAAGATACGGGAAGAGATTACATCATTGTCAGGCAGAGATTCCGAAATCAGGTACTGGATTTTAAGACATACCCAGGAGCAGATATAGACTCAGATCACAATTTAATGGCAGTGAAGAGTAAGCTGAAGTTTAAGAGACCAGTCAGGAAGAATCAATACCGAAAGAATTGGGATACGGAGGTACAAAGAAACGAAGAGATACGCTTGAAGTTCTCCAAGGCTGTAGATATTGCTATGAAGAATAGCTCAGTAGGCAGTTCAGTTGAAGAGAAATTAACATTTCTAAAAATGACGGTCACAGAAGTTGGAAAAAAAAACATAATTAAAAAGAAAGTAACTGCGAAGAAACCAAGTGTAACAGAAGAAATACTTCATTTGATCGAAGAACGAAGTAAGTATAAAAATTTTAAGAGAAATTCAAGAATACAGATCGCTTAGGAATAAAATAAATAAGAATAAAATAAATAAGGGAAGCTAAGGCGAAATGGCTGCATGAAAAATGTCAAGATATCGGAAAAGAAATGATTGACCCATTATGCAGAAAAGTGAAAATAACCTTCGTTTACACTAAAAGAAAGGCTGGTAACATTAAGAGTGCAATAATGATTCCACTGTTAAATGCAGAGGAGAGAGCAGGTAGATGGAAAAAGTACATCGAAGGCCTCTGTGAGGGGGAAGCCTTGTCTGAATGTGTGACAGAAGACGAAACAGCATTCGATAGGGAACGTATAGGTGATCCAGCATTAGAATCGGAATTTCAGAGATCATTGGAAGACGCAAGGGACAGATAATATTCCATTAGAATTTCTAAAATCGTTGGTGGAAGTGACAACAAAACGACTATTCACTTTGGTGTGTTGAATGTATGAGTCTGGCGACATATCGTCCCACTTTCGGGAAAACGTCATTCACACAGTGCCGAAGACTGCAAGAGCTGACAAGTGCGAGAACTCTCGCACAATCAGTTTTATAGCTCATGTATCCAAGTTGCTGATAAAAATAATATACAGAAGAATGGAAAAGAAAATTGAGGGCTGTTAGATGACGATCAGTTTGGCTTTAGGTAAGGTAAATTGGACGAGAGATGCAATTCTGACGTTGCGGTTGTTAATGGAAGCAAGACGAAAGGAGAATAAAGACAAGTGCATAAAATTTTCGACCTGGAAAAAGTGTTCGACAGTGTCAAATGATGCATGATGTTCAAAATTCTGAGGAAAATTGTGGTAAGCTATAGGGAGAGTCGGGTAAACACATCTCGTACAAGAGCCAAGAAGGAATAATAAGAGTGGAAGATCAAAAACAAAATTCTCGGACTGAAAATGGTGTAGTCTTTTGCCTCGACTATTCATTCTATAAATCGAAGAAGCATTGATGGAAATGTTAGAAAGATTCGAGAGTGGAATTAAAATTAAAGGTAAAACGATATCAAGGATAAAATTCGCTGATGACATTGCTATCCTCAATGAAAGTGAAGAAGAATTATAAGATCTGCTGAAGGGCATAACAGTCTATTGAGTAAAGAATGTGAAGAAAGTAGAAAGTAATGAGAAATAGTATAGACGAGAAGACCGAGAAGCTTAACATTAGGATTGATCGTCACGAAGGAGATGAAATTAAGGAAATCTGGTATCTAGGCAGAAAATAATGAGTGACGGACGGAGCAAGGAGGACATCAAAAGCAGGATTGCACTGGCAAAAAGGATGTTCCTGGCCAAGAGAAATCTACTAGTATCAAACACAGATCATAATTTGAGCAAGAAGTTTCTGAGAATGTACGTTTGGAGCACAGCACTGTATAGTAGTGAAACATGGACTGTGGGAAAACCGGAACAGAAGAGAATCGAAGAATTTGAGATGTGTAGCTGCAGACGAGTGTTGAACATTAGGTGGACTGATAAGGTAACAAATGAGGAGGTTCTGCGCAAAATCGGAGAGGAAAGGAATATGTGGAAAACACTGACAAGGGACAGGGTGATACGATACCTGTTAAGACATCAGGGAAGAGCTTCCATCTTACTAGAGGGAGCTGTAGAGTGCAAAAACTGTAGAGGAAGACAGAGATTGGAATACTTCCAGCAAATAATTGAGGACGTTAAGTTTCAAGTGCTGCTCTGAGATGAAGAGGTTGGCACAGACTAGGAATTCCTGGCGGGATGCGTAGTGAGAATACTGGTGACTCAATAAAAAGAAATGAAGCGTATGCTTCAAACCACTATCTCATTTGCAATACTTTGAATGTACGTCTTACTTGGCTGTGAAAAATATTTATCTTGACTATACTGCAGAAATAGCTGTGGAGAAGGGCACCAAACTCACAATGGCGTATCAGAATGACCTTCGACGCTGGTCGTCGGCGCTATCTTTGAACTGCAGTACCAAGCAAGGGAGATATTCAGCTACCCCATATACAAAATTTTAAGTTCTCAAACTTATACCTGTTCGAACCACTGCGCAGTGGCCATCGGAAACGGCAGGAGGCGTGCGTAGCCCTTACCTAAACATTGCCGACAGGAGAGACGTGGTGAGCGGAAGGCAGTGTCGAACGACCCGGCCGTGACGGCATCGTTACCTGTGTTTAATGCGTATACGAAAGAAAGGCTGATATACGCGGATATGTTGGCAGCGCTCAGAGACAAATGAATTTATTTCAACCGCCGCCTATTTCTCTGCGGCTGTCAGCACCTTTAAATCTCCTCGTGGTCGAACAGTAGAGGCATAGCACTACAGCATACTTTTAACAACATTCGGCCGGCCATGGTGGTCGAGCGGTTCTAGGCGCTTCAGTCTGGAACCGCGCGACCGCAACGGTCGCAGGTTCGAATCCTGCCTCGGGCATGGATGTGTGTGATGTCCTCAGGTTAGTTAGGTTCAAGTAGTTCTAAGTTCTAGGGGACTGATGACTTCAGATGTTAAGCCCCATAGTGCTCAGAGCCATTTGAGCCATTTGAACCATTTGAGCAACATTCGGTGGTATCCGGCATTTTACTGAATCCACTCTGCGTCATATAGATCCATGTGAAATGGATGGGTTGCGTGAGTACGTTATGGGAGGGGAGCGAACGGAGGTGGGCGGGAGTATGGCTAGCGAATTTGAAGGCAGCGTGGATGCGCGGCCGCACATAGGTACTTAATAACATTTATGTAAAAATTAACTTCATTATGATTGCTTACACATATCTAAGTGATTTTATTATAGAAACATTTAAAAAGGATGATACATTCATTTGGCAGTATGCCAGTACTTAAAAGACTTATTATACATTTAATTTTATTTACAATGCTGAAGATGATCATTAAGCGATCGAAACTACGAGGGAGCACTGGAAAGTAATGCCTCAGAATTTTTTTCGTGGAAACTCTTGAAGTTTTTTTTAGATAAAACAAGCGTCAGTATTATTCTGCATCTTTACTCTTCATGTCCACATATCTACTTCCCAAAGTAGCCACCCTGGCGATGAATACATTTCTCCCGACCAGAGACCAGTTCGTTGACACTGTCACTGTAAAATGTTTGACTTTCTTGATGGAGATAGAACCTCAGCTCTGCTTTCACCGCTTCATCACTATCAAGGTGAAGTCCTCGGAGATATTCTTGAAGTCTTGGAAACAGACGAAAATAGGATGGTGTCAGGTCTGTGCTGTATGGAGTATGGTCGACAACAGAGAACCCAAAGCGTCCGACTGTTGCAGATGTCGCCGTGTGTGGTCGGCCAGTGTCATGCTGAAGGAGAGGGTGCCCCACCTGTGGACGGACTCTTCGAATTCGAAACGCGATTACAGCACGCTGTTTCTCACAGAAACCGACGTAATTGCGTTACACGTCACCGTGTTACACGCTACAATTCGGATCCTTCTAACGGCAGAGGGTTACAACTGACGTCAGCATAGTGGGAATGTGGTCCGAGTAATATGGATACAATAACTCAACCGATATTGAGAACAGAATGAAAAGTTTGGAGGTAATACGTTTCAGTATGCCCTCGTACTTATCATTTGCAAAAAATTCCAATTGAGGCTGTTACAATATATACTCCTAAATCTCAGTGATACTAACTGCACTTGTCTGTCTGGTCTATGAAATGTAGACTACTGCTGTATAATACGAAACGCTGTTGAGAAAACTAAAGTTTTACTACTTAGTGTGGCGTCAGCTTATCTCCAGTGCAAATTGCATCTTATGTATTCCCCGCTCTGCGCTACCATACATAGCACGTACATATCCTCGTTTGCACTGCGAATGCAGAACATGTGAGAGACTTAATTGTACTCTGCCGCATCGTAGCAGAACACAGAAATTCTAAGAGTGTCTACCCACCTGGTGTTTTTTATAGATGTCTCTGTATCTGCGCAGAAGTGGAACTCGAGTCATAGGTACGTGTTTCTTGATGAGGGACGCCTGGAAGGAACTTTTAGGCTGTTAGAAGCTTTCAAGCGAGTGGGCTACCCTCTCTATGCTCCTGAATGAGCGGCCAAATTTCAGAAAGGGATGGCAGCAACTTTTAATCAACGAATGACGTAGCAACAGAGCCGTAAGCTGCAAACAAGTGATGTAACAGAGAACGCCTACAATCCCATACGTTATGTACCTCAAGTGCGTAACAACTGTAATCCTTGTACGTAAAATACATTGAATAAAATAAAGTCACATACCGTAACAGACTAACTGAACTGTTCCACTCCGCACTGCACACGATTCATGAAGACAATTATATTTACGGCGCGCAGCTACGATGTTAATCGTGCGGCCTCCAGCCTAGAGTCGCATCGCCCCGTATTGACCCTGTAAACTCGCGCGTTCAGCGTGAAACACTACATTCGGTGCCCATTGTTGGTGAGAGCCGAAGGCGGGGATCACTACTATGATTGTCAATAAAATCTTAATTATCTATTACAGAAATATTACCTACTTTTTAGGTGAAATCTCAAAGGCTTATGAAATCAGTTCTGTATTAGAAAAGGTAGTCAGGAAATGGAAGAGAAGAACAGAAGAAGAAGGAATTTTAAAAAATCACGGTTGAGAGAAAAGGTCATAATTTGAGTACTGATTGTTTGGCTTTTGCAGGTGATCTTGCCATGTTAGTTGGATCTGTAGAAAATGGATCAGCACAGATGAATCTCCTGCAAGAGACTGCTTCAATAGCAGGCCTACGTATGTCTTTCGAAAAAACAATAGTATATGACACATGGGACGGAGACACTGAAATACATGGAAACTGTTTATGGGAAATAAAAAAGACAACAAAATTTAAACATCTAGGCGAAATTATACAACCAGATGCTTTGGACAAGGAAGCTAACTTAACAACAACAAGAAGAATGGACTCGGATTTTCAACTTACAAAAACCTGAATAACAGCTGTTATCGACCGTAAATGTAAAACTCTGGCACTAGAAGACTGCCATTAAACCAGAATGTTCTTAGGCTTCAGAGTGCCTTTCATTAAATACAGCTAAACAATTGTATGATATAGGACAGACCGAAAGAAAAATGATGGGGGAAGTCTTGGGTCCAAACTATGAGAATGAGAAACGAAGATTAAGAAGTAATAAATAAATTTATGAAAAAGTGCCAGTATCAGACACAATAAGGAAGAGCTGTATTGTATGGATATCTAAAACGGATAGATGAAAAGAGGGTAACAAACAGAATTTTTAAATTTTTTGACAGAGACGCAAAAATGTCAATTAGATGGATCAAACACGTTAAGGCAGACCTGAAAGAAATGGAAATATCGAAGGAAGAAATAGGAGAAACAGAAAAGTCCCGAGAAAAAGTACAAAGTTTCAAGAGCATACAGAAGAAAACAATGAGAACGACAGATGCAATATGGACAGATGAAGGAAGAGAAAACTTAGAGAAAGAATGAAAAACTACAGAAAAGAAATAAAGGAAAAAATAAAGAAGACATAAGTTATTTCATGTGTCCCTTAGCGAGCCTCTTACGTCATACCTCAGCTAATACATTCTGCCTGGATTACGAAGAGAGATTTTGAAGTGAATATTCTGGCCTCCAGAGACAGAAATGAAACGAGATGAACCGTAGTCTGTGTTGTCCGTCAGTTAAGGTTGGTACGATAATAAAAGGAAGCAATATCAATTCGTGTCTCTCCACTCATTTCGCGAGAGGCCTCTAAAGGTCGATAAATAGTCTTAAGACTGCAATTTCACCTGCTACATCGACGATTTTAGTTCTAGTGTAATTACCAAAACAGGTGCGCCACCGCTACTAGCATGATGGTGTATATGCCAAGATCCGGACAGCAGCTGTTATCGACCTCGCTGGGAGCCAGCTGGTCCTGTACTCAACGAGGGAAAGTCAGTCCGATAATCCTGGTCCGTGGATTAGCCACTGCCGTCAACCCCTGGCGTCAGTTTGGTAAGCCTTCGACTTGCGTCCCTACTGGCGTGGGTGGCACTCCCTAGTTTCGGCATCGGCCTCGCAGCCAAGCAGCCAGCAAGCCGTGTCTAGTCGTACAGTTACTGGCATAGCCACTGGTATCGGCATTCGCGTTGCTGCCATCTGGCATCGACCGCCACACACAGGCACCAGCGCGAACGTATCGCTCGCTGGCGCCAACTGGCCAGTCGAGTAATGACCTCCAGTGTCGCCGCCTCCAGCTAGACGGCTTATCGCTGCCACTGCGAGCGCCGCTGGCGCCAGCGTTGACGCCAGGCAGCCACCCGGCCAGCTAATCGCGGCCGCCGGCGCGGCCAGTGGCGCAGGCTCTGCCGCTGGCGCCAGCACCACTGCGCTTTACGAGGCGTTTCAGCGCGCAAAGCCGGGCTGGCGGGAAAATTGGCCGGCGCTAAGTGCGAATTCATTCCGGGGAATTGGCCGCTGCGCGCCACACTGGAGCGCGGAGCGGCGCAGCCGGCGGCCGGCCGGCCGCGCACATCGATCTGCTGGCGCTTGGCGAGGGCGGGGCCGGGCCGTGCTGTCACCGCGGCCCGCGTCTTCTGCTCGACGTGTCCAGCCCTCACTGCGCGCGGCCTCTCCCCAAGTATCTAAACTCGTGTTGTGCCACCATCAGATGCTATTGACATTTTGGTGACCAAGACCGAGCGCAAGTTGGGCCGTAACACAGCGTTCGAAGGACGGCTCCCGAGTACACCTCAGGCAGCAATTTTTCCGATGCACGATCAACCTACGGTCGAAGGCTGAACTAGTTTTGTACGAATGTCACATCAGAGGTTTAGTCCGCTCCTGGTAGCTGAGTGGTTAGCGCGACAATGTCAATCCTAAGGGCCCGGGTTCGATTCCCGGCTGGGTCGGAGACTTTCTCCGCTCAGGGACTGGGTGTTTTGTTGTGATAACCATCATCATTTGATCCCCATCGACTCGCAAGTCGCCGAAGTGGCGTCAAATCAAAAGACTTGCACCCGGCAAACGGTCTACCCGGCTGGAGGCCCCATGTCACACGACATTTATTTATCAGAGGTTTTCATACTGAAGGAAATAATTTCTCTAGCAAAATACACTGAAGCACCAAAGAAACTTGTACAGGCATGCGTATTCAAATACATAGATACGTAAACAGGCAGAATACGGCGCTACGATAGGCAACGCCTATATAAGACAAGAAGTTTCTAGTGCAGTTGTTAGATCGGTTATTTCTGCTGCAGTGGCAGGTTATCAATATTTAAGTGAGTTTGAACTTGGTGTTACAGTCGGCGCACGAGCGATGGGACACAGCATCCCCGAGGTAGCGGTGAAGTGACGATTTTCCCGTACGAGCATTTCAAGAGTGTACCATGAATATCAGGAATACGGTAAAACATCAGGTCTGACATCACTGTGGCCGGAGAAAGATCCTGCAAGAATGGGACCAACGGTGACTGAAGAGAATCGTTCAACGTGGCAGGAGTGCAACCCCATCCGCAAATTGCTGCTGATTTCAGTGCTGGGCTATCAACAAGTGTCAACGTCTAACCCATTCAACGCAACATCAGCGAAAAAAGCTTTCGGAGCCGAAGGTCACTTGTGTGCCACTGATGACTGTAGGATACAAAGTTTTACTTCTCGCATGGGCCTGTCGTCACCGACATTGGACTGTTGCTGTCAGGAAACATGTTGCCTGGTCGGACGAGTCTTGTTTCAGATTGTATCGAGCGGCTGGGCGTGTACGGGTATGGAGACAACCTCATGAATCCATGGAACCTGCATGTCAGCAGGGGACTGTTCAAGCCGGTGGAGGATCTGCAATGGTGGGGGGTGTATCCAGTTGCAGTCATATGGGACCCATGATACGTTTAGATATGATTCTGACAGGTGACACGTACGTAAGCATCCTGTCTGATCACCTGCATCAGTTCTTGTCCATTGTAAATTCCGACGGACTTTGTCAATTCCAGCAGGACAATGCGATATCCAATACATCCAGAATTGCTACAGAGCCGCTCCAGGAACATTCTTCTGAGTTTAAACACTTCCGCTGGCCACCAGACGCCCCAGACGTAAACATTATTGAGCATATCTGGGATGTCTTGCACCGTGCTGTTCAGAAGAGATCTCCACCCCATCGCACTCATATGCATTTATGGACAGCCCTTCTGGATTCATAATGTCAATTACCTCCAGTGCTACTTCAGACATTAGTCGAGTCCATGCCACATCGTGTTGGGGCACTTCTCCGTGCTCGCGGGGGGCCCTGCACGTTATTAGGCAGGTATACCAGTTTCTTCGGCTCTTCAGTGTACCGTTACATGCTTTCAATATACTCTCCATTCACGCTTATGCCAGCTTCCGAACATTTTGACAATTTGTGTGTTCCGGATAGGGTGCCTTCATTGTTGAGCTGTCTGAAAACTCGAGTCACGTCACTGGAAGTTTCATCAGTTGTATCAAAACCTTTTCCACTGAGTTTTTCCTTCAGTTTGGGAAACAAATCAAAGTCTCGTGGGCTCATATCAAGACTGATCAGTGGGTGCGGAAGTATTTCTCACTCATACTTATCGGACGTTTCTCTCACTGATAGGAATATGTGCGGTCTTGCATATCGTGGAAAATGAGGACACCAGTGGCAAACATATCAGACTCTCTCTGACGAATTTACTGACTCAAAACATTTTGCAAAAACAACTTGCATTACCCGCCTGTTACAGATGTTCGCAGGGGACACTATTCGTTGCTACGATTCCATTCATGTCATACGCAAAGATCATCATCACTTTAGCCTTTAATTATTGGCGTCGACATTTTTAGGTCGTGGAGAGTCGGTATTGTTCCATTGTGACGTCTCAGACTTCAGTTCTGCCCCACATCTCGCATCCAGTTTTCATCAAGTACAACATTCCTTTTGAGGAACAGTTCTCCCTCTGTTGGATAAAGTTGAAGCAATTCTTCTGCAATTCTGTTGCGACCTGCTCTCTGCTCTTCACTCATATCATCTCTGACTTTTCAGTTATGATTCTGTAAACTCAGGTGACAGACATTCTGGTCTCATACACAATTTCCTAATGTTTTTCGTCGATCCTCTCTCAGAATGTCATTAATAATAACCTACGAGGTGTAGTCTGTTGCAACTGATGGCCTTCCACTTCTTGGGCTGTCCTCAGTGCTTACCAGAGCCTCATAGAAAAGGTCAGAACCCCGCCATACTGTGTTACGTCCCACTACATTATTCCCACACACCTCTCTCAAACCGCTGTAAATTTCCATTGGGATTCGACTTCAACGCAGGAACGTTGATCGCTACATGTAATCTGACCTGACTCGATTTCAGTTTCCATTTTAAAACTGAAGTACTCACGACACAGCCATGCGAAGCAGCAAACACATATACGAACGTCATGCCTAAAGTCTCGCTCACAAAAAACATGAATTTCAACTTGATTACGACACCGAAACGGTCGCACATGCGCAGTGTGCATTACCTTTGAAACGATTCTCGTACGAGAAGAATCTACGGCCGTCTTGCTGCCTATCACTTAACAAGTGTCGCCTTTTGTTGTCAGTTCCTAGAATTACTGCGAAAGAAGCAGTAGCGAACGTAAGAGCTGCTATTGCAAACTTACTGACCCACTGTAAGGGAGACCAGAACACCTTTACGCAGATTTCATTTCGCATTTTTAAAAATGTTTTTGTCTAGGTTTATCGTTTTCAGAATTGATTAGTCTTGTATGCAGTACATTTTGGTATGTTTAATTCTTGCTCAGTATTACACTTAAGACCGCAAAATAATTTTATACAGGTTTATATCGAGTGCGTAATCGTGTCCCGGGTATGGGACAGGTTTACGCACGTATGGGGTCACGTTTACGCATATCATAGAACACAACAATGCATAAACATAACATACCGCTAGAGTTTTCAAAATATGTTCTGTTGGCAGTAAACAAAATCATCATTGCTTTCAGGGTAGAAAGTCATACAGATTTGATGGGCTGTAGAAGGTGAATGTGTCACTGGTCCTCGACGCACCGTCCTTGTTCAGTGCGTATTGTTTATCCTACGTAACTTTTACCACACTGACGATCAAATCCATAAATACCGTACAAATGGTTCAAATGACTCTGAGCACTATGGGACTTAACTTCTGATGTCATCAGTCCGCTAGAACTTAGAACTACTTAAACCTAACTAACCTAAGGATATCACGTACAGGATTCGAATCTGCGACTGTAGCTGTCGGGCGGCTCCAGACTGTAGCGCCTAAATACCGTACACCCCTTCCGAAAAATCATATGGACTTGCAGCTGAGTCGTTGCCCCTACGTTGAGCCTTGCCGACTCGAGGAGGAGCAAAGTCTGTGAAGACGTCCAGAGCAGTTCTGGCCGAAACGTTCGCAACAAAAGAGTGCCACGGACCACGACCTTGTACCTAGAAAGGTTTACCAGCAGTAATGTCATCCGGTCGTGAGAGCCTTGGTTTTGATAAGTGATCTGTGACCAGAAATGTACTGTTTGGGTGTAAAACACGTTTCCGGCTTCACGGTATGCACTCAGCGGAGACAAAGACCTCTGACCAGTGTGCTCTACAGGTGCTGCTCCATGTCTTGACGCCGTTATTCTTTGCACAAGATACGTCTGCGACGCATACTTTCATACACATGGCCCACAAATCCTGCTGTTTGCTGGATAATTTCTGCTGCCATCAGAGCTGGTGCAAGATCGTCTTCCAACTTTACAGGAGTCTCTTACACAAGACTCTTCATATGGCCTAGAAAAAAAGAGTTAAGTCCGGCGAAAGTGGTGGCCAAGGAGTTGATTCACATGAAGCTACCCACCTTTCACCGTATGTTTGGTTGAGATGTTCGAGAACCCCACGTGCAATATTCGCGGATGAACCAGCGTTTTCGAAATACGTTTGCTGACGAAGTGACAGTGAAATATTTTCGAATAACTCCACCAGCATCATCTGTCCTCGTCTCAGTTTGTGTGCATTTCGGGAAGTGAGAGATCTGAAAGTGAGCCGATCTTCAAACTAATTCTACATCCAAGCGGTACATTTCCGGGGATGGGTTCCTCACCAAATTTTATTTACAAATCCAGTCCAGAACCCCAGAAGCCCTCAATAGGAATTATGAAACACCGTGTATATGAAGGGGTAGCACAAAGTTTTGATTATCACTCGAAAAATAAAGTTAAATAATAATTTTCCTCTCCATGGTGCTGAACGGCTTTCAGTTAATTTCGGAATTGCAGTTTATCGTTTACAGCTGTTCTGTTGCTTCATTTTTACGCTCCGTTTAGATCTACACCTGGACCATCATTGTGTTATGAGAGCAATACTCAACTGTACATCTTTGTCATAAGTTTGGAATATCCCAGTACAGTAAAATCTTCAGATAATCTAATCATTAACCGCATATTTTGTCAGACTGCAACAAGAGTGAAACTAAATCACAAGTCGTAATCTACTGTTCCCAACTGCAAAGGCTGCATGCCACAGACCACATACGTTTCACACGAATTGAAGGGCGATATATATCTTAGCTTATCGCTAACCGAAATATATTGGTGACGTGTGTGTTGCAAGGAAATCCTTCAGATAAAAAGGGTGGACTGTTCTCTGACAGATACTTTTTCAGGGAAATAACACAGCAGCTAAAGGCTGCTAGAGACAAAAAGCTGTTTTCATAATCGATTTTGAGTACTCCTGTTCCTTGCAGCAGTTCTGTAGGTTCATTTTATTGTGTTACTAGCCTTTCCCCTGTGGCTTTTCCCACGTATGCGGTTGATGCAAATTTTGAACACACCTCTTCCTCCACCTTTCTGTGTCATTCTCTTCCTTCCTCTGTTCCCCTCAACCATCTACCTCTATCTGTTTCTTCCTCCCCCTCTCGTTGTTAATTTCTTAAACCTCTCCTCTCTGACCTAATGTCCTTCCTCCTCCCTCTCATCATTTCTTCCTCTCCTCTCTCCTCTGCATCCCCGTCTCTCTTTCCATCTCTGCCTCCCCTCTCCATTTTTCAACTGCCTACTACTCCTTCACTCCTTCTATCTGTCACATGCATCTCCTCCTCTTTTCCTCGCTGTGTCCATTTCCTCTTCCCATTGCTCTGCCCATCCCCTCCTCTACGCATCTCAACCTGTCCCAGCCCATGCTCAATGGCACGTGTAGTCCTCGCATAACATTTCAATAAAGCATCGGTCTGCCTGTCATGCAGGACAGGCTGCATGCAGAGGCCTGGAAAACCATTTCGCCCCTGACATGTAGACTGCCCTGCAAAGTAAATAGTTTTGCCAGACTGATACTGTTCCCACACTACATGGCTGTCGTAGTATTCATGCCAGGGCTTGAAAAAAACACGTTTTTGCCTATATCTCCCCATCTATTGGAACTAGAAGATTGTAAACCCCACAGCGCTGATACACATGTTGCCTGCTGTTTCTGTGACAGATATGGTTGAAATCGATCCAGGATTTGGGAGGAGATCCCAGACATGCACATAGACTCTGAATTATGTATAGAAGAGATAGGAATTAGACCACTAAAATGAATCAGAAACTAGGAAAAATGGTATTAAAGTGCCTTTCCATGATACACCATCCTGATTTTGGTTTCCCATGGTTCTCCAGAGTCAGTCATCAGGAATGGCACATGCAATAAAGTTTGGTGGTAAATATTTATTATTACTGTCATTTTGACTTTTTACTATATCTGATTTTTCAAGCAATTATAGTGAAATATTCTATGATCATGTACTGTAGACTCAGAGTTCCAATGGAATAAAATTAATCAATAATCACAAAACATACGTCATATAGTACGTTTCTTATTTAGTTTACACTGACAAATTGCTACATTAATCACCTATTAGTCGCTTCCGATTTAGTACAGTCTGATGAAATATGATGTAACAAAACTTGGTTTTCTTGAGGCGGTGTGAAGACACCTCGATCAACTATCTGGAATGAGTTACTAAAATGTATAAGATTATAAATATACCCATTTTTTCTTCTGTACCTGGCCTTAATCCGTATTTTAACGCAGTTTACTGGGTTTGGCAATGTTAGTGGTAGAGAGAGCCTGGATGCCCTTCCTTCATCACCCCTTCCCACCCGGGGAACAACTTGAGTTGTTCATCTGTCTGCATCTAGTGCTAACTCGTGTGATAGTATAAGATCGCTTTCGAAATGTTTCCGAATTGTGACGGGGGCATGGGTACAAGCCAGCCCACTATTCACCTAGTCGAAAGTGGGAAACGGATGTGCCACATCCAGGCTGGCTGACAGACCAGCCCTCGTCGTTAATCAGCTAGGCTGATTCGTTCCCAGGCTGGAGCGCTCCCTAACCCCCAAAGGGGCGAGCTAAGACGCGCGGATATCCGGGCTGGTTAAAAGATTATAGCTACGTTTATGAAAATGCCGATTTCACCTTCAAGAAAGTATGCTTAAGAAGTAAATAATTTACCAATCGAGACGAGAGGTTCATTATTATTTTCGTACTACAGCATTCATATTATAAATTTTACTTCTTGTTTTATTTATCTATTTTTACAGCTTCACTGTAAAAGCTATCATAATACTGTGTCATGATAACATTGGATTTAAATAAGGTAGATCACTTTCTGCTTTCGTTTATAGCAGATCAGTATCAAAACCATACAACTTGCAATGTGGCGAAACGGAGTAACACTACGGTACACGACGCAAACGTTTTCATAATGTAGCTCATAAAACGTAACTTCTTTCAGTTGTTGTTCTTTTTAAACTATTCTTTCTGTTCTTTTTAAACTATTCTGATCTCGTTTTTTTATTCTATTCTTTGTATTCCATTTAAACTATTTTGATCTAGGTTTTTGATCATTAGCAACATAGTGTTTGCACCTTCAGCTGAAACATTGAGATGCTCATTAAATGGAGATAACAACCGTCTGTTCTGCTGCTTGAGAAGTACAGGAAAGTCGCTACAACCGCACAAATAACTAGAGGAGAATATTTCGGATAGCTATACATTTTTAACAAGATAAAAAGCTGGTCAGTTAAGTTTTCTGCCCTAATAATCGGAGGGAACATTTCTAAAAAATATATACACAATTCACTGTGAAAAAATGATAACTTAATGAGTACCTTGAGAGATTTTCACTGAATTCTAACCACAAGTTACTTCAGTTCGCAGGAACAATGGTAATCTGATTATGAACGTATACCGCTGACAGGGAGAATATGCACCAGCAGAAAGATAATCCCATCGGAGCACAAAAAAGGCGAATGTGCTTCTGTTTATTAAAAGACTAACTGAAAAAGAGGTTTATCATCCGCCTCATGCTGCCTTCCTCAGCACCTTCAAATTTTTTTCGCCGCTTCCAATTTCTCCTTCTCTCACAGCATAAAAAAGCGCAAATATTTCCGCACGCAAGAATTTTTGGGAAAATCTTTAAAGGTGCTAATGGAAGGTAGAACGTGGCAGCTGGTAGCCCACTTTTCAATAAAAATCTTTTAATAAACAGGAGTATATTCGCGTTTTTGTTCTCCGGTAGGAGCATTTTCTTGCTCGTTTCCATTCCTTCCCTGCTACTTACAGAAACTGAAATAATGCAAAACTAATTTTACACCTCAGTCCTGAATTTATGTACACAAAAATTTTGCATCTGCTTCAGTACAATAACATGGGGTTCCTAGAGGATAACGAAGAAGCTTTACAGCATATTCATCGGTGCTACGTTACTTCAAAAGCCAAATTTTTGCCTCACACTGCGTTTCGTGTGAGTATTTTACGTGTGCAAGTAGGGTAACTTTAAACCTCTGTATCTCTGATATAGATATCAATAAAATTTTCAAGGCCGTCCGAGGTCGGGATCCTAAGAATATACCATGAAACTTTCAGCCATTTTCTGTGCAAAGCCATTATGAAATCCACGAATCAGCTTCGGTACCCAAAAACCATATTTTTCTGGTGTTCACAGCAACCGCCCATGAACTAAATGTTGCCTCCATAATCCACTTAAGGTGGACCGTAGACCACATCTAACGTAAGAAGAAACAACCGATTTGCTCCATTTCCCTTAGTTGGAGCAAGTGTGATATTAAAACTTTGACCCTGCATTGTAGGATAGCTACAGTACGACTATCCTTCTGTTTGGTATATAAATGGTCCCTGGCCCAAGGGCTACCCAAACAATATGACCCTACATTTCTGATACCAATGGAACGCGAGCAATGAGCCCCGGAAAAATTCCGTTTTTGTACGCGGCGCTTTTGGAACATACTAGGTTTTGCGTGCTGTCGCATTCGTACCGTTATATGCTCCGACGCTGTGCGTTACATAATGGGCCGTTATCGTATAGAGCATGACGCATGATAGGCGGCTCCGCTACTATCGACCGTACCACTAACTGTATGAGTTAGACGGGGCTCAGACGTTAATTCTGTATGGCTCCGTAGGTATTTGGAAGCGTCCTGTCTGAAGTTCTTCCCACAGCTCTGAATAGGTGATGGCAATGTGAAGAGGGAATCCAGACAACGGAAACGTTGGTCGAGGAGATCCTACGAACGCACAATTCGACCAAAATCCGGAGATTTTACTGCCACGCTTTATTGTGCAATTTAATCCACCTGCACACATTTAAAGTCGAGTGGATGGTCCCCGCCACGGGGTCATATCTTTCCCAAGAAAAACAATTTCTAACTATTTTTTAAAAAATGAACACACCGCCATTTGACTGTATTATCGTTTATTCAATTAAGAGCCAGGTTTCGGCCTTTTATGCCTTTTCGAGTGACTGAGTTTATGATATTAGCATGTATTGCAAGACATAAAACTTAAAATTGGCTATAAATTTTAAAAAAATTCTCTCTCCACGAAATGTCAAATGTAAACTCATCATCATCTCGTAAAAAGATCAGTAAATAACAGTGGGAGCACGTCATATTTAATAAAAACAGGTAATTAATTTATGGCCAATTTTAAGCTTGATGTCCTGAAATATATATTAATGACATAAACTCAATCACTTGAAACCGGCATAAAAGCCAGTAACCTAGGTCGTTATTAAATAAACAATAATACAGTAAAATGGCGGTGTGCCCATTTAAGAATATTTGTATGACTGTTGCTCAGCAACATCAAAATCATTCCTGATTATTCTGCCTTGAAAGCCTTGCTGATTTACTATTTTTATCATAAAATCGTTAATTTTAATTATTTCGGTGTCTTTGATATTGTTTCTTTCTAATTCCTTTCGTTATTCCGTAATCAACACTATTGTGGAGGTGTTTTCCTAAAACACAGGAATATTTTTTTGCTGTTTACAATGTTGTATTGTATACTACTAGTTTTTGCTTACCATATTTGTACCTATTAATCAGAGTACTAAGAAATGAAATGAAAAAGAAAATGAACACAGACTCTGTGCCACTGTTTATTTTCGCTCCCTTATTCTGATAGTTAGTCACATTAAAACTGCGTTTTAATGGTAATATCAACACGCATACACATTCGTCTTTGGGTACGATGGAGTACACGTAGAGAACATTATCGACTTAATCTCTTACACTCCCTTTATTCTGACAGTTAGTCACATCAAAACTGCGTTTTAATGGTAATATCAACACGCAAACACATTCGTCGTCGGGTGCGATGGAGTACACGTAGAGAAAATTATCGACTTAATCTCTTACACTCTCTGCTTAACTGGGAACCTAACGATCCCACTCTCAGCTCCCAGAGATTCGGCCAAAGAATAGATTAGACTTCGAGCAACCAATGTCTGTTACTGTATTTCTTCAGGTAATTCAGCCCATAGCCACGAAGTTAATCTACCATTATCATGAATATATTTTTGTTGACTAATCAAGATATGTGAATACTAGAGTAGAGAATGAAACGCCAAAAATTATGTCTCTTCATAAACAAATTCTCATTTTCCTGTTTCAGAAACATGAGCGCTACCCCACGCGAAGAAGATTAAAAAGAAAGTGAGTATTAATTTTTTACTCATTGCATCTGGCACGACACAACACTTAACGTAGAAATAATATCTCTTCTGCAGATTTAGGTGATCTTTGATTGTATTTATAGTTCTTCCACATCTTGATAATCAACAATGTGATATCAGAAAATTAGATATCCGTCTATTAGAAGAACTATGGAGTAAAATTCAAGTTAGCATAAATGTATTTACGTGTTATACATACACTGGTGATTAGGACCACATTATGATGCGTCATCTCGTCATGTGAATGATGTTTCTTGTTACACCAGGTCGATGGTCGAGTCCTGATACGCCAATATCTAGACTAAAGGCTGTGGTATGAAAAAGCAGCGCGCTGAATCGCGGTTTGGGGGCGGGGGTGGTGTGTTGGCGCTCGGTTCCTATTTGAGCTTTGAACATGGGGTGCAATGGTTTTTTTTCCCCTAACCAGTGGCCATTTGTTTAGCCATTCGAACAGGAGAGCTTCTGTAAAGTTTGGAAGGTAGAAGACGATGTACTGGCAGAAGTAAAGCTGTGAGGATGGGGCGCGAGTCATGCTTGGGTAGCTCAGATGGTAGAGCACTAGCCCGCGAAAGGCAAAGGTCCCGAGTTCGAGTCTCGGTCCGGCACACAGTTTTAATCTGCTAGCAAGTTTCGTATCAGCGCACACTCCGCTGCAGAGTGAAAATCTCATTCTGGATCACTTTTACAGTATATTAAGCAAGATTTGAACGACGAATACATGCTGGCGCCCAGGAAAATTGTGCGAATCGATTAATTCCTCTTGCAAAAGATTTTACGGGGCTCAAGTTAATACCCAGCTAATGACACAATGTGTATGTGCACCATTCAGATTTTACGCACAAAAACAGCCACACTCGTTCGGATTCGACGTGGAAAAATAGCCTTCCTTAAACAACCCCAGACTGGAACAAAACTGATGGTTCAAATTTGGTCCACCTGTGTATCGGACCTTGATAAAAGATCAGTTTTAAACTTTAGAAAAAAAAAATTATCCAGCAATTTTTACTCATTGTCGAAATATGATGGTTTAAAGTCGAGCTAAATGTAGCGGGTAAAATTCGTTCTTATGTGAATTGAATGCACAGAAACGGTTAGACAAAATAGAACAAATAAAAAATGCAATCTTACTATAAAATTGAAAACTCGTTTTCGAAAATCTTATCTTCATTCGGATTTCACATGCAAAAACACGTTTGTGTGTTTTGCGCCCGTCATTTCTGTGTTTGTCTTGAGAGAATCGGTTCCAATTTTTTAAGCAGGTGGGCAATACGTGCAATTAATGGTCATTCTTTTGTTTTGCCTCGATATAGTGGTCTAAAGTTGCGAATAAAATGCACGTAAAATCCGGTTTCACGCGAACAGCACGTGCTGTGACGGTTTAAAGTGATACAAATGATAATAAAAAAATTGTATTCTTACGTTATGTATAATAAGTGGTTGCAGAAATATTTCATTGTTCAGGTTTCACGTGCGTAAAATCACACGTTTGGACATTAAACTGTGTTTCGAAGAAATGCGTTGCATTTGAAGCGCTTCATTTTAGTATGATAAAAAACTGGTTATTACTGTTTATTATGGCTTCATTGTTTAGTCGCTAATGATTTTATTCACCAGTGGCTTAAAATAATCGAAGAGTCTTTGGAATTGCAAAACAATGCATTTAATCATACCCAAAACTGCACAAAATGGTATACTGTTTGATCAAGCATTTAAAGCCTGCTTGATGACCACGCAGAAAATTAAACTAACCCGAAAATAGCCATAAAAATAATTGTCATAAAATCACTTCATTTTTAACTAGCGTAAAGTGTTTTATTGCATTTTCTGCAAAAACTACTACGCTACCTCGTAGAAAATTTATTTTTGGACAAAAGAAGCTTAAGTTAGTCAGATTTCCTACAGGATTTTTTAATCCTTTAGATGGTATAATGTGGCATACATTGCTTCGCAGTTCTTCTACTTGTTGCAGCCATTCATACTCGTGCTTGATTTGAATTGGTTCTTGCAACATTAAGCACTAAAATTATGCACGTGAGGTTTTGTAATACCGGTTTTTTAATTTTCAGTTTTTGTTATTCTATAAGACAATCATAGCAGTATTAAGCTAAGAGATAATAACAAGGGTATGCGTTTCAGCAATTAATCATTTGTTGCACAAATCTGTCAGCTTTTAAGTAAATTTATGTATGTAATATCGTAAGTTTATCTACGTGTTATAAACTATTTACATGCATTATTGTCATAAACTTTGCACCATATTTAATATTTCTTTCTGTATCGTATTTATGTTTGCTGCCTTTTTACATCTCTAACTCCGACAATGATATATTCACTTATTTGTGTTATGATAGGAGCAATTTTCATCCTGATAAAAATATGGCGATGATTCCTGTTGAAAATCTAATCACTCTTTCTTGTAGGGGGGCCTGAAAATGGTCGATTGTATAATTGAAACCTGTTGAATTATATTTATTTTTTTATCATATGGCAATGCATATACAAAGATTACAGAACTAGGGCATGTCAACATTTTGACACAGCTCTTCCGCATAAAATAGTACAAATGACAGCAGCTATATAAGGATGTCAAGGTCTTTTATGTATTTTATTGCACCTATCGTAGCTGTCAGGAAAGCTTCGCAAGGGCACTTGTAGGTACGTGTGGAACGTGTTGATACAACATGAGCAACCGTCTGTCGTCCTGCACCACAATCAAACGATGGTGATGCAGGTGTGCCCCACTAGTGGAGAGTGCAACTCTTCCGTGGCCGATTCGGATGGGGCTCAGGATAGTTCAAACTGCCTGGGGCTGGCAAAAACCACGGGGTGTCACCTGGATGCAGGGATGTTTCAAGGAGTGTGGAGGATAGTTTTGTCTCAAGCAGCGTTTTCATTCATCGATGGTACTGAATTCAATTTACGTGAGATTGTTGGCTGTGTGGGATGTCTTGATCTTAATCCTTCTCACTCCGCAGGGAATACATCATTCAATATCGGAAGGTCGATGATATCAGCAATCTTCCGGTATTCACGCACTAGCGCGCTTTTCCATCTGACATCACGAGATGGAAAGTGACTGAAGATAGGTAAGAAGTGGAAGTAGATCGTAGTGACTCACTAACAATGCGCATGGCTTTATTAAGTTGAACATCTTTTTTATGTGTGGCCTATTAAGCCAGACAGGAGAGCAGTACTCGGTTGCTAAATATACCAATCCGTGTACTGATAGTCGAAGAGTGTCTGCTGGTGGTCCTCAATGAGTGCCACAAAGCTTATGAAGGATGTTGTTTCTGATTTTGAGCGTAGCAGATGTCAAGTGCGTCTTAAAAGAAATAGGAATGAAATAAAACTAATACACGTCGCTGGTGGTGTTACGACCGCTATCCATGTTCATGTTTGATGAGCCCTGACGGCGAAGGAATCTTCCAATAGGACAACTTTCCATCTGAGAAGGCCAGAGTAGAGCAGCAGTTGTTTAAGTAGCGTGATAGTGTTTAAAGTTGACATCTCGGCTACCAGAGTCGCCTGATCTGAACCCGATAGAACACGTCTGGAACGTTATACGCGGCTATCTCCGCGCGCACAAACCACTGATCAGTAACTCACGGAAATTGCGTGGCCTGTGCACAGGCATGTGGTGCCACACACTTCTCTAAATCTACCAGGGGCTCTTCGAGTTCATGCTTCGCGGAAGACGAAGTAAATATTCCAGAATTCGAATCGAGAACAGTTGCCAACATGAGTATTGTAGCAGTAAATATCCTCGGAGTAGTGAAGCAACTTACATTAGTTAATAAGAGCAAGTCTTCTGGTCCGCACTGTATACCAATTAGGTTCCTTTCGGAGTATACTGATGCATTAGCTCCATACTTAACAATCATATACAACCGTTCGCTTGACGAAAGGTTCGTACCCGAAGACTGGAAAGTTGCACAGGTCACACCAATATTCAAGAAAGATAGTAGGAGTAATCCACTAAATTACAGGTCCACATCGCTAACGTCGATATGCAGCAGGATCTTGGAACACATATTGTGTTCGAACATTATGAATTACCTCGAAGTAAACTGTCTATTGACACACAGTCAACATGGGTTTAGAAAATATCTTTACTGTGAAACACAACTAGTTTTTTATTCACATGAATTGTTGAGTGCTATTGACAAGGGATTCCAGATGGATTCTGTATTTCTGTATTTCCGGAAGGCTTTTGACACTGTACCACACAAGCGGCTTGTAGTGAAATTGCGTGCTTATGGAATATTGTCTCATTTATGTGACTGGATTTGTGATTTCCTGTCAGAGAGGTCACAGTTCGCAGTAACTGACGGAAAGTCATCGAGTAAAACAGAAGTGAAACTACCTGGCAGATTAAAACCGTGTGCCGGACCGAGAACCGAACTCTGGACCTTCTGTGAAGTTTGGAAAGTAAGAGACGAGGTACTGGCGGAAGTAAAGCTGTGAGGACGGGGCGAGAGTCGTGTTTGGGTAGCTCAGATGGAAGAGCACTTGCCCGCGAAAGGAAATGGTCCTGAGTTCGAGTCTCGGTCCGAAACAAGTTTTAATCTGCCAGGAAGATTCATATCAGTGCACACTCCGCTGCAGAGTGAAAATTTCATTCTGAAAATAGAAGTGATTTCTGGCGTTCCCCAAGGCAGTTTTGTAGGCCGTTTGCTGTTCCTTATCTATATAAACGATTTGGGAGACAATCTGAGCAGCCGTCTTAGGTTGTTTGCAGATAACACTGTCGTTTATCGACTAATAAAGTCATCAGAAGATAAAAAAATTGCAAAACGATTTAAAAAAGAAATCTGAATGGTGCGAAAATTGGCAGTTGCTCCTACGTAACGAAAAGTGTGAGGTCATCCATATGAGTGCTAAAAGGAATTCGTTAAACTTCGGTTACGCGATAAATCAGTCTAATCGAAAAGACGTGAATTCAACTAAATACCTAGGTATTACAATTACGAACAACTTAAATTGGAAGGAACACACAGAATATGTTGTGGGGAAGGCTAATCAAAGACTGCGATTTATTGGCAGGACACTTAGAAAATGTAACAGATCTACTAAGTAAACTGCCTACACTACGCTTGTCCGTCCTCTTTTAGAATACTGCTGCGCGGTGTGGGATCGTTACCAGACAGGACTGAAGGAATACATCGAAAAAGTTCAAAGAACGGCAGCACGTTTTGTATTATCGCGAAAAATGGAAAAGAGTGTCACAGAAATGATACACAATTTGGGCTGGACATCATTAAAAGAAAGGCGATTTTCGTTGCGACGATATCTTTTCACGAAATTCCAGCCACCAACTTTCTCCTCAGAACGCAAAAATATTTTGTTGACACCGACCTACATAGGGATATACGATCACTACGATAAAATAAAGGAAATCAGAGCTCGTACGGAAAGATATAGGTGTTCGTTCTTTCCGCGCGCTATACGTGATTGGAATAATAGAGAATTGTGAAGGTGGTTCGATGAAGCCTCTGCCAGGGACTTAAACGTGATATGCAGAGTGACGGCCGTGGTGGCCGAGCGGTTCTAGGCGCTACAGTCTGGAACCGCACGACCGCTACGGTCGCACGTTCGAATCCTGCCTCGGGCATGGATGTGTGTGATGTCCTTAGGTTAGTTAGGTTTAAGTAGTTTAAGTTCTAGTGGACTGATGACCTCAGAAGTTAAGTCCCGTAGTGCTCAGAGCCATTTGAACCATTTTTTTTTTTTTTTTTTTTGATTTGCAGAGTATCCATGTAGATACAGATGTTTTATGTTCCAAACAACTATTAAGTAGTTGGCCACAATGAAACTTCCTGGCAGATTAAAACTATGTTCCGGACCGAGATCCCAACTCGGTACTTTGCCTTTCGCAGGCAAATGCTCTATCAAGTTACCCAAGAGCGAGTCACGACACCTTCTCACAGCTTTACGTACAACAAGTTTCATATCATCGCACATTCCGGTGTAGAGTGAAAATTTCATTATGTAGGTGGCCGTCATTTTTTGGCTCATGAGTGCATGTGTATTGCTTATACTTAGTAGCTACATGTAGCGCAAAACATCATTTGCATTCCGGAAACATGTCACGGTTTTTGAGCGGTGCTGACAAAAGCATCGATGTGTTTCGCTGGAACAAAACTGCAGTTCATTAAGGTTAAGAAGCCAACATATCTTTTGATGTAACAATAACGAACTGTGGAATATACTTCGTCTTGCCCAAAAGTAAAGCTTTCAAAAATGAAAGGCGGGTCTCTGATGAAAGGGAAATAAGTAACTACTACTCTTTTTGTTTATGAATAAAGTCAGCGACGTGCACTTCAAAGGAATCAAAAATTAGTGTGAAATGGATTTTACAGACTTACGTGTAACGAAGCATTAATTCCTGGTAAAGCTCAATTCTGTTTTTCAAAAGCGGCGTTATATACCTTTGAACTTTACGCCCAGTCTCTCTAAGTTCTCATCGACAAATGAAGAACTACGTCAATTAGACAGAAGACGTGCCTTCTGCAGATACGGCCCGCTTAATACGTACAACACCCACACGCCTCTTCGTTTAATGAGGAGAATCTAATTAATTTTTAGCGTTCCAGGAAAGCTGCTTTTCATAGAAAGTGGTAAAGGCGTAGAACTATAAAATATAATTTAAGGAAGTAGAAATTTGTCTCGTTAGCCGAAGGATAGTTGCTGAATATGACTGTAACTTCTCTGCTATTTTCTCTGTTCAGTACGAGATGGCATCCATAAGTAAACAGTATTCAGTGTTTGCCTGTCTGATTACATAAAATGTTTCGGACGTTATCTATATTGATCCTCAAGGAAACTATTTATTTAAATCTGTGTAAAGAGTCACGTAGAATATGTTAACGTACATATTTCAGTAGGTATAATTCGTTGTATTTTATTGACTAATGAGTTCTTCACTATCATATCAGCTATGTCGATTACCATTGAGTAAATGTTTGAGCTAGGAAAGAAAGTAGTCGAATTTTGTTAGAAGAAATGCTACAAACATATAGGAGGAAAATACTATATTCACAGATAAACTACACAATTAGCTTTAATTTTAACAGAGAACGTACGAAATTCTGTGAAATATGGCTATGGTTCAACTGATGTTCTATAATTTACATTTTACTTGTGCCTTCCCTTTTTTATGTCAGTTTCTGAGTTAAAATCGCTTCACAATCAATAGGGTCTCGGAGTGAGAAAGCAACCACGATTGGTATGATGTTTTACAAGTATTAGAACGCTATCCATAGACGTTTGTGCTCAGAAATATATATCTATCTTGTTGACTTTTTGGTTAAATGTTTGAACGGAGAGAAAACGGACTCTGTATAAATTGCACTATGCTGTTTTTGTCCGAATTTTCATAGTAAAATTCAGGGTGGGAAAAAGACAAAATAAGCAATCAAACTGAGAAATGGGTGGTCTATCTTTGAAAAAAAGGGACTATCTGCCCGAAATTAATCCAGATAGTTAAGAAAAAAATAGACATTTGAGGGGAAATTCTTGTCTGAATTTTCATAGCCAAACGAAGTGTGTGGAATGGACAAATAAGGTATCAAACTGACCATCATGAAGTCTAATTTTGCAAAACAATATTTAGTTGCTTGAAATTCATTAGAGTACTTAAGAATAAGTAAGTGTTTTGATGGACAATGAAAATATTTCACGAAAAAGCTGCTGCTACGTATGTAAAACACGTGTCAGAAAATGGATCTAGTCAAGGCGTAGCTATTTTGCGAATAGGGAGTTCCGTTGGTGTGATATTTAAATGTCACAATGGCTTCCTTCCAATCAAGTAGTAAATGTAGGACGTTTCTACTTGTAGCACAGAAGCCACTAGGAAGAAAAACGAGGCGTCAAGACGTTCAGCTCTTCAAGGCGTAGCTATTTTGCTTAAAAAATTTACATTGGTGTGTTGTTTAGCAGTGAAAATCGTTTCTTCGAATCAAATATTAGTCAGGTCATCTCGAGAAGACTCTAGGAAACCAAATGATGTGTCAATAACAACATGCTTTCTGAACACAATTTGAAAACTAAAAAAAAAAAGATAGAAATTGAAACAAATCGGTCAAATATTTTGTGAAATGTTATGTCTCTAAGTAACAAATAAAGTAGATTAGAGAAACATTTGACATGACTTTAAATGTTGCTGTAAATCTTGTACAACAAATGACGCGTGTCACATATTTCTCTAATCTATTTTATTTGTTACTTTCAGACAAATCATTTCACAAAACATACGACCAATTAAAATGTTGTTGTTGGATAAACTGACCTTCTGACTTATTTCCATATTCCTCATCTGTGTACCACAAAATAAATGAAGAGGTACATTTGAACACATTTTGTGAATTAACATGTTTTGTATTTCTTTGATGTAGTTTGAAAATTTATTGTGTAATTTTAATCGGTGCTTAAATGAGCAAGTTGGAAATAATATCTTAATGTCTGTGGTTTTTATACGTTAATTCCATCAGGCTCGTGTTTCATAACTGGTAATAGAACACCTTGTACACAGATTCTTAAGGGACAATATGGTTTTATGGAATTACTTCAAATACACAGCACAGGTCTCTACTCACAGCCAGTTTCATTCTTGTTGCTAATTGTGATTCCAGTTGTCTCTTAAAATGTGTGTGTGTGTGTGTGTGTGTTTGTTTGTTTGTTTGTTTTTCCACATCTATGTATTTTGTATATCTTTATGCTATTTACCACATTATCATATATGATTTATTTGACCCTGTGACCTAGCTTACTCAAGCTGAAGTTTATACTGTTTGGTTACTTTACTTTTTAATGGCCACATCACAGTATACTGGCGGTTTATAGAGATCTCTTGCATTTTTATTTGTTTCTTCTACAAAATTTTGCTATTAACCGAAAAATATCGTTTCATACCAAATGTAATACTCTGCGTAAAATAGGAAGTGCATATTAAGAACAAATTTCCAATATATTTTCCCAAGAAAATATATTTAAAGCCGGACGTGAGTTTGTTTGAAAAATTCGATTCATTTGGAGTATGGGGTATTTGAGTACTATGAACCCTACTTTCCTTTCATAATAGAAACTAGTCATTAGCTATTACTTTTAGAGTAAAAACTGATTGGGTGTAATGAAGAAGGGGAGGTTAGCGCTGAATATCCCGTCGACTCCGAAATTTTTAGAAACGGAACAAAAATTCCTATTAGCGAAGGATGGAGTAGTAAATCGGCTGTAGCTACGTTTAAGGGTCTGGCATTTTAACCCAACTCCAGCATCTCAATCAGTGTACCAATATGTCTGGCCAAAACTGCATGACTACAACCATGATGTGGAGAAAAGATGATGGGAAATAAAAATCAGAAACTTTGAGAAAAGCAATATCGAAATACAGGAAGACCTACAGACAATCGACGCATCGTGCAAGTACTGGCAGGCAGGGCGTGTTGGTGGTATTCGAAGCAGCTTCCGCCACACATTTTAAACCGGTTTGCGGAGAGCATTTACGGACCTGGATGTCTAAAGTTGTTCGGTTCAGTCAATATCAATACACATGAAGCACCCGCACAAGAGGTCCCTTGCGCGGTGGAGATGTAGATGTAGATGTCTGCAGTGTGTCCCACGAAGGAGTTTACACTGTCTGAATTTTAATTATTCCAACAAAAATATGCAAACGCTATGAACTTTTTAAGTCTGAAAGGTGGTCACGACATTACTGATGATGTTTTAGTGTTGAATATGTACAAAACGTCCTCCGTAGACAGCAACAAGGCGTCTGCAACGCTTCGACATACCTTCCAAGATGCTACTCCAGGCAGGTGTAAAATGAATGTGCGCAACGGGGAATAATAAGCGCTAAAATAAAGATTTGGCCCTGTCTGACTACCCCATGAAGCAGATCTTAGGATCCCTTAATTCTATAAATTACAATCTAAACATAAATGAATGATGAAGACAACTAATCCTACTAAATGATAAACGTTGTTTCTGGCTGTATATTTATTATAGATTAAAAGAAAACTTATATTGCAAAGTTTACAGTTCCTAAGTAAAACTACTAATCAGTTGCCCAACTATGCCCTTTATTATGACTGCGCGATCTAATATCAATAACGCAAAATGATGACATCACCTACGTACGAAACACTAGATACACTACTCTCAAAGATGATCGTTGGGCCGGCCGCAGCGGACGAGCGGTTCTAGGCGCTTCAGTCTGGAACCACGCAACTGCTACGGTCGCAGGTTCGAATCCTGCCTCGGGCATGGATGTGTGTGATGACCTTAGGTTAGTTAAGTTTGAGTAGTTCTAAGTCCTAGGGGACTGACGACCTCAGATGTTGTCCCATAGTGCTCAGAGCCATTTGAACAATGATCTAAGGTGGTGTGGAACCTCAGTGGAAATAAAATAACTTGATCAAAGCTGTTTAGCCTTATAGCTCTAATAATCCGTAGCAATTTGCGATATCACCGTATGTACTGCGTCGGATGCGTCGAAGTGATGGTTTTCGTATTCGTCTGCGACAAAGGAAGAACTCCAGCCACAAATAAACTCTTTCAGACACCAGGACGGCAGATGGCGGTCCTCTGACTAATATACTGTAATACTGTCTTCTCCTCTCTGTGTTCTACAGACGAGAAACGCCAACTCCCAGCCACAAGGACGGAGTTCACGTAACGTCTCAACGTAAGTATAGGCAGAGGAAGTGCTCTCAATTACTGAACGCTGCGTACTCAACGAATACTTCCAACTCGGAGGTGAAGTCCAGAATCGTATAGGTTCGCAACATTACAGTGCCTAACTGTTCCAACTATCAACTCTCCTGATATCAAGGACGGCAAGTCAACAAAGATGATATCCAGCGGGCGCTCACACACGGGTGCTCACAACGGAAGGCCACATCTCTCCAGCACTGGCTTCCCAGCAAGGCTTGGCTCCCCACACTCGTAGTTCCGAAAAGAATCATATTCCCGAAACCACGGTATATTTTCCCTCTCCACAGATTCTTCCGAACGGCGACCAACCATATTTTAGTCTTTTGTCCTTCCAGCACGGGAAGTTTGCGAGGAAAAACCTATACTCGTACAATGGTACGCTTCTGAGTAAAAATCCTTGGTAATAACCCAGCCTGCGTGGGTTCCGAGGTGCCGCTTCTTTGTTCCTCTCACCTACGTCCAAGATATTCAGCGTTTCCGGAGTATAATCCTTCCTGTTCGGCTGCAACACTGGCCGGTCGAGACTCTATTGTGCTCCAGCGCTTACGTGCTACGGTGTCCGTCTCGCTGTTTCCTGTGATTAAGCAGGACGAACACACCTGTGTGGGCCTTCCACCCAGGGCTTCAATTCCGCCAGCCGTTTCATTTCCACTGGCGTTCCAACCTCTACTAGTATTGGCAATCATTCATTACGCCGTTTTTATAATAAAGACACTCCGTCACCTTTCATGCAATAAGCGTTAACAATTATTTACAAAACGTACGTGACGATGTCAGTCTCCTTTATATATTCATATATACGATGTAAAACCTGCCACATGATACCCAACTGTGTTTGTAGATCACGGCAAAGTATGTAGATGAGTGCTTGTAAGGTGCGAAATTGTAGCAACCTTACAACCTGTGCTCACAGGCAATCACTGTCGCCTTTCTCACGTCATCCAATGAACATGGCTATGTGACGTAGACGGCGTCCTTCAGAGCTCTCCGCAGAAAGAAGTCTAACGGCTTTAAATCGGGAGATCTTGGTTGAAATTAAACACTTTCTCGTCGGCCTGTCCACCTGTCAACATATGTGTCATCCAGGAATATCTGCACGTCACGATGGTAAAGTGACGGTTTACCGTCTTGTTGGAAAAAAAAGAAAAAAGAAAAACAGACACCCTGGTACCGTTTTTGAACAGATAGTACAATTCGTTCCTGCAACGTGGTAACGTACATAACACCTGTCACTTTTCCTTAAAAAAAGAATGGCCTTAGAGGTCCTCTGATAGACATACGACACCGCACTGATAATCCAAGAAGATCAACAACTGTTTCTTCCATCCGCGGGGATCACCTTTTGCCCAGTACACCCAGTTATGGTGAATGATGGTTCCATTCAATTCAAACATGGCCTCATCAGACCGAACAATAACGTCAGTCAGCTGTTCGTTATCTATCCTAATCGTCTTCATTCATCGCGTGAAGAAACCTGAGACTGTAGAGCTTCCGCTTTGCTTGTTGTCAAACACGAAGGGCAAGTGATTTGCTTACACCTGATTCACATACAGCTTGCCGTGTGGACTACTATGGGGATCTTGTGAAAGCTTGTGACACAGAGTCCTCCCCTCTTTGCCCGTTACTGATGTCTTCCTTTCACACAGTCCTTTCTTCAGGTAACTCACATTTCGTTCCTTCTCAAGTTTATCACGGAATTTCGTTATTGTTACACGTGACTGTGGCTCAGTATCAAGCTATGCCCGCCATAGTCTTTGTACTTCGTTCATGGTTTTACATTGACAATAACACTTCAAAATACAGTTTCTTTGCTCCAAGGACAAGTTTCCAGTTATCTTGTTTCCTTTACGTTCGATTATTGGCAACCGAAAACAAACAAAAGAAAAATAAATGAATGGCTACACACACTTTTCATGAGAGCACGATATAATCACAGTTGGGCCAAGCTATCATCAATACTTCGTAAGTTATTGAAGTTCAAACAGTGTAAACCCCTTTGTGGGACACCCTGTACAATCGTTTGGCTCGCTGTTTACTGGTAAATGCATGGCATATTACCGAAAATGCAACTACAACTCCCTTAAGGTTTTAATAAACAAATTACGTTAGGTCATTCTGTATGTTCTATAGATCACTTCAACAAATATTTCACAATTATGTGGAACTACGTCGAACATTGTGAAAAAATTCAAGTAAGTTCATTGCGAAGTGAAAGATAATTTTGTAAAATGAAAAAGAGACTGAATTCGAAATGGATATTTGTCTATTGATAAGGGCTAAACAGACTAATTTGCCTCGATAATGAATCTCAGCGCGATTAAACGCTACAAACGTATGCATTTGCTAATAGACTCCTTTGCACGCAGTATGTCTTTCTCCTCCCTGAAACTGCAGTACATAATACCGTTGGCGACGTGGGATCGACATTTAGCCGTGGTTTAACAGTTACGGCTGCGTGATTTATACACTCTGACTGACGAACTGCTTTTATCTGCCGAATTGTGCAGACGCGGAGAGCTCATGAATTACGCTATTGGCTGTAATGCGGTACGACCCTTTTATCTGCCAAAATATCCCTTCAAACGCTACACAATAGCTTTCCGTCCCCGCGACGTCTATTGTCAGGCTAATAAATGCGTAAAGCTCTGTTTGACCGCAATCTGACAAGCACGTTGTGTTGGTTGTGACTGCCTCTGAGGCTGGAGGTAGGTGCTTGTGACAGTCAATGCGAAGAGGGGGCTGCATCCGTCACGTCGATGACCGCCATTGTTCGGATAACAACTGTGGTTCAAATATTACTGCAGTTCGTTCGCTTGTAGTGCTTTATACTGGAGTAGCTGATTCCACAAACTCGCACAAACTCGAGAACCAACAGTGTGTTCATTACCAAGTGCCCTCTTCCACTTTTTCTAGCTGACTGGGATGCAGGGGGTGGACAGAAATATGAAAAAATAAAAAATAGAAACACTACCATTCTGTGGTGAACGTGTGGGTGCTATTCTGTCATTCTGCACAACGGATTAATCTGAGATGTACCCTTTACCCTGTGGCTCCTGCAAGATGCAATTTCCACCCCCACACTACTACAGAAGCCAGACAGACGCTCCTAATGTTCTAAAGAGAAATGCCTGAAAAACTTTCAGCAATAAATATCTTCTGGAGTCGTCCGCTGTAAGGAAATGACACAAAAATTCACAATTTCTTACGTAACTAGTGGGATACTTGGGTACTGGAGCAGTGCTAGTTAGTGTAAGAAAACCATGAAACTAACGAAAATTATTATTATTATTATTATTATTATTATTATTTTTTTTTTTTTTTTTTTTTGCAAAAATTCTGAGAAATCACAATGTCACTTTTAGTTATGAACTGAACAAGTTATTTCCGGGTTCTTTTCGGAATGTGAAGTTACCTCTTAAGGATAGGATTCGCTTATTGAAATTTCTGTACAAAGTTTAAGATTGTTATTGACTTGGCAGAATGGCTGAGAGCCGCGCCTACTCGAATAATTATCCATTAGAATGTTGCTAGGTACGGTCGAGGATGTTGTGTGTGAAATGCAGTGAAGTGTACTGTTGTGGAGGAAATTTTGGGCTCACAAGAACTGTAGCACACAATACCGTAAGCTGCGACGACTGCTGTCTGCGCCGCTCGCTGCTGACAAATAAGATAACTCCCGTTCTATCTGGATTGACCTTTGCCAATCTAACTCTCCCTACGCCTTTATGAAATCAAGGACTCCTATTCGAACCTAGTCTAACTATTGGCGTGGTACACCGGTCAGATAACCAGTCCACCATGATGCCACTCAAAAATTCGCTCGGAGGCATTTAACTATAACTCTGTCCATTCACACTACACAATAAGTGTGGCAGCCAACACAGTGAACAATGCTTAATCGCAAGGACTCAATATAGTCGCACTCCGATTTGCTCTCGACAGAGGTGCTCTCCCAGTGAAGTACTGAGGAGAGACTTGTTCCTCACTCTTTGAGTACACATACGAGCGCACACACTCTCGTTATGTGTTCTCGCTCCAAGAGCGACAACGGACCAGCCCCTCTCCATGCCAGACATGAAGGGGTATATGTTTCAGTCTCTTCCATTACTCCTTCAGGTCAAGGCATCAGGAATATTGTCTGCCAATCAGCATCGCTCTTTTAAAATGGGAGAATGACATTTCGTTTAAGGCGACCAATCCGGAAATCTGTAGCATCGGCGTTTGGCGTCTCCCTGTGAAAACCTCTGAAACTGTGTGCTATGTTTGTAAAGAATGCATAGGCTGGGCGCTCCCACACAATGTGGCGGAATTTGCTTTTAAGCCTAACAAGGGGTCGTTCTCCCTTTCACTTGGGCAAACTCTGTCTGCTCTACGGGCAGTCACTGGCCGACATAGATAGGTTGACTCATCCTCTGAAGGGACCGGCCTCTCTTGAACTAAAAGCTTTTGTGACCGTTGTGTCTTGAATGTGTGTGTGTGTACGCCAGCATCGAGTATTTCTATCTCAGTGCGCATTTGCAATTTACTGGTTATTTGCATATCGTTTACATGAATTCATACAACATTGACTTTATCTTATCGAATTTGGGTTCGAATGAAGTGTCTTGATGTGCAGAATATGATTGTGATGGCGGAATATGTAAGCAATGAAGGTCAGGAGACCACAACGTCTTACACGATGTCCAATAAGGTGTGGGAAAGCCATTGACACTCGAAACAGCTTCCAGTCGTCTCGTAATCGATAAATACGGGTCCTATATGGCTTTTAAGGGAGCCTTATATCATTATTTCCGAAATTATTGCTAAGGTAAAGTAAAGAAGACGGGGACTGATAACGATCACGCACCCTTAACTCCAAAACAGATCGCAAAAGGCACTGTAATAGTGACGTCTGGTACTGTGGTGGCCAGGCAAGATCCCGCAATTCATTCGACCTCACAAAACTAGTGCTGTACTATGCGAGCTGAGTGAGACCTGGGTTTCTCCTGGCGTATACAACTTTCAAATAACTTCCGGGAATTCAGCCAGGTAACAGTTTCAGCGACCGCCGATATTTCGGCGGGAGAACACCCCGCCATTTTCAAGGCAAACTGCAACGGACAGGCGACGTACATGCAAATTTAAAACCTCGGTTCTCGGACTGATGCAGGAAAGATAACACACACACACATTTATTGTTCTTCGACCAGTTTCGTTCGTAGAATATCTTCAGGCTAAAGCCATGATATACGTGGTCTAATTGTCGTATATAATGTTATACACCAAATCCAGAAACACTGATCACAAACATTTTGCCAATGGATTCTAGAAAGTATGGTGAATAGGCACGGTATGCTACGAACGATAAACTACGCCAACTACAGTAGTACACAGCTGGGATATCGAGGAAGACCGCGATGAGGAAGCCACGACGGACGAGTCTGGCAACGTTTGTAGATTCCTCATATGAAGCCATTTGGGTTATAGTTTACTGCCATTGTGGTAAAATATCTAACAAGAGGAGACAGAGACGTGTAACCAATGGCACCCCACACCATCACGCCGGGTGATACGCCAGTATGCCGATGACGAATACACGCATCCAATGTGCGTTCACCTCGATGTCGCCAAACACGGATTCGACCATCATGATGCTGTAAACAGAACCTGGATTCATCCGAAAGAATGACGTTTTGCCATTCGTGCATCCAGGTTCGTCGTTGAGTACACCATCTGTGATGCAGCGTCAAGGGTAACCGCAGCCGTGGTCTCCGAGCTGATAGTCCATGCTGCTGCAAACGTCGTCGAACTGTTCGTGCAGTTGGTTGTTGTCTTGCGACCGTCCCCATCTGTTGACTCAGGGATCGAGACGTAGCTGCACGATCCGTTACAGCCATGCCGATAAGATGCCTCTCATCTCGACTGCTAGTGATACGAGGCCGTTGGGATCCAGCACGGCTTTCCATATTACCCTCCTGAAACAACCGATTCCATATTCTGCTAGCAGTCATTGTAGCTCGACCAACTCGAGCAGCAATGTCGCGATACAATAAACCGCAATCACGATATGCTAAGTCCGACCTTTATCAAAGTCGGAAACGAGGTGGTACGAATTTCTCCTCCTTACACGAGGCATCACTACAAAGTTTCACCAGGCAACCCCGGTCAACTGCTGTTTGTGTATGAGAAATCGGTTGGAAACTTTCCTCATGTCAGCACGTTGTAGGTGTCGCCACCGGCGCCAATCTTGTGTGAATGAAAAGCTAATCATTTGCATATCACAGCATCTTCTTCCTGTCGGTTACATTTCGCGTCTAGCACGTTATCTTCGTGATGTAGCAATTTTAATGGCCAGTAGTGTACTTCATGAAACTATAGGGGCTGAAGCGGGAATATTCCGAGATATCCTGGAACAAGTTTCTCATTTTTGCCACCGAATTTGGCCTAGAAAAAAAGTGTGCTACACTAGTTACTGAATGCCCCTCGTACATAAACGCTACGCTATATACAGCGCAGGGACTCTGTACCGATACAAGTCTCTCCGCTCTCTGAGCCAGAGTCGACCTGTTTTAACGAAAGTAATTTGTAGCTGCACGGTACTCGGCCGTATTCATTCCTATGATACCTGTAACCGTTATCGCTGAAGACATCTGCGCAAAGAATTGCGTGTTTAATGTGTTTAATACTTCAAACGGTTTCAGGTTCCTCGGCATGCCACTCACCAAAATTGCCAGTTACTTTCACACAACAATTTGCAGCGGTCATCAATCTACCCCGATATCGCACAGTAGATATGGAAAGGGGAGGAATGTAAGTGAATGCACACGCAGAAGCAAGCGTGACTGGCGGCCAGTGGCCACGGATTAGGCAGATGTGTAAGCCCTGCTCGTGTGCTTCCATGCCTGCGGGGGTTTAGGCGGTGCGTGCTGCGTTCTTCCCGCCTGTTCCCATCCCCCTAATCCTGTAAACAGAGAAAATAATTTATAGCCTCTTTCCAAGTATTACGCCAACGCATGCTCGCCATCGAAACTGGTAACCGTGATAGCGTTACGGGGATGTTTAATAAACTCAAGTGGCAGACTCTGCAAGAGAGGCGCTCTGCATCGCGGTGTAGATTGCTCGCCAGGTTTCGAGAGGGTGCGTTTCTGGATGAAGTATCGAATATATTGCTTACCTCTACTTATACCTCCTGAGGAGATCACAAATGTAAAATTAGAGAGATTAGAGCGCGCACGGAGGCTTTCAGACAGTCGTTCTTCCCGCGAACCGTACGCGACTGGAACAGGAAAGGGAGGTAATGACAGTGGCACGTAAAATGCCCTCCGCCACACACCTTTGGGTGGCTTGCGGAGTATAAATGTAGAAATGTAGAAATGCTGAAAGGGAATCAGATGCGGTACGCACACACAAGCACATCGGACATAACTTTTCTTCGGAGCATTTTCTGGGATTCATGAACACTCTAAAAATTGCTAGATCTTGCGAGGGACTTTAACGTCGCGCATCAGCTCTACACTTACGAAGCATAAGCGAAGCTTTCAGGTACTACAAGCTAGATTTCCATTGCTCGGGAGTTTTGAACACGATATTATTATAAGCGTACGTGAATTTGCTTGCATTTACATTTACCTGATCACTCGGCAGTTCAGAATAAAGTGCCTGCCTGATGGTTCATCGAACACCTTCAGTTACAGGTCTTAGTGGCAATTTCAACTCGATTGCAGTCAAAGTGTTGCGCAACAATAATACGAGGGCTGTTCGGAAAGTAAGGTCCACTCGGTCGCGAAACGGACTCCGCAGTGAAAATCCGATTACGCTTTGCATGGATATGTCAGAGAGTGTCTTTGGTATGTCCGTCGCTCACTACACGTCACTCTTTTCAGCTTTGAGAGCACAATGAGCACGTAAAGACGCCTAGAAAATAGTGTATCCTGACAAGTATAAATGCCTGTGACAGATTTCGCCTGATTTCATGCAGCCCACACAACGTAACTGCCATGCATTCCCTTCTTCATGTCAGTTCTCGGCCGCACGCTCCAGTGTCCTTGAGGACGCTACTGCAGTGTTTTCAAATAAATGGCTCTGATCACTATGGGACTTAACTTCTGAGGCCATCGGTCCCCTAGAACTTAGAACTACTTAAACCTAACTAATCTAAGGACATCACACACATCCATGCCTGAAGCAGGATTCGAACCTGCGACTGTAGCCGTAGTTTCCAGGCTGTAGCGCCTACAACCGCTCAGCCACTCTGGCTGGCGCATTGTTTTCGACGGGAAATATTTGGTCACCCACCATATAACCCGGACTTGCTTCACATGAACTGCTAGCTATGAATATTTTGGCACAGACAACGAGCTGTAGATCAGTGTAGAGAATTGGCAGAAAGCACAGGCAGGTGCCTTCTGTGATGAGGGTGTTGGAATGTTGGTACACAGCTACGACAAATGTCACTGGAGCGAGAGAGAAATAACATTTTTGAGTTTCACTGCAGTTTCTGTTTCGCAACTGATCGGACCTTACTTTCCGAACAGCCTTCGTATCATAATTCTTCACCGCACTCCAGGCAACACAAAATTATATTTAACTGAAGAATTAAAATTTTGCAATAATAGTGATAAGCGTCCAATCTTCTTACTTTCTTTTCTAAAAACACCGCCTCTGTGTCTTTTTAGACTGCGCGCAATTAATTAGATGGCTCACTGGTGAGACGGTATTATGTTACGATTTTACTCTCGCTGCTTGAGAATAACGTTGACATCTGACAGCGATATTTTTTTAATAACAAAAATTTCTATCCGTCATCTTCTCTCACTGAAACTTAATCTGGTTGAGGGAGATAAATATTCACTTTTACATTGAGACAAGTCTATCGGTGCAATAACGTGCACACTACTTTGAAATACCATTATGTAACCAAAAAATATTTAAAATTAAATAAACGGAGACATCTGGTTACAGAAAACAACACACAACTCTTTTATTATCTGTCTTATGTTACACCGAAAGCAGCCGGCGCTGTTGCCGAGCGGTTCTAGGCGCTTCAGTCCGGAATCGCGCGACTGCTACGGTCGCAGGTTCGAATCCTGCCTCGGGCATGGATATGTGTGCTGTCCTTAGGTTAGTTAGGTTTAAGTAGTTCTAAGTTCTAGGGGACTGATGACCTCAGTTGTGAAGTCCCATAGTGCTCAGAGCCATTTTACACCGAAAGCAACAGTTGGGTCCATTTATTAGTTCTCTTTTGTGAACAAGCGATCTAACCAAGATCTTTAAAAGAAATCACTCAACGTCCTAAACTTGTCCCTCGATTTTCTCTGTCCTATAAAATGACAGACCTTGTACTCTCTTGGGGCCTACGCTACTGGCTACCACAATACTCAGCAATTTTGATTAACACCTCAGTGTGTGCTTAATCGTCATAAATATTTCGGGAACGATACTACATTACGCTTTTGTTTGTCCACAACAATTATAAACACAGAAGATAGGATACTCCCGTATTTCGTACTAAAAGTACGTCTCAAATTCAAAGCGTCCTGTACCACGAACAACCCTCTCAGCATAGCACCAAAGAACAAAACTGAATAACTCACTCAAGACAAACGAATGACGGCTAATGTTGTTACAATGCATTTGTACATTAGCAGTGATAGTGATTTTCAAGATTTTATGTTCTTTAAGTTAGATAGTTTCATCGAGTATTTTCTCTGGCCCTCGTTCTAGAACATGTCATTCAAGGCTACTTGATGGTACCACATTCTCACCACCTCTGGGTCTCAGGCAACAACTCTCTACCGCTCCCGCACAGCTCAGTTGCTCGAGACGTTTTACACACTACATTTTTTTTACAATACGCATGATTCTTTCTCCAGGCAGTAATTTCACAAGTAAAAAAGGATTTTTTTTCAGATTCCAATATGCTGTAAAGTACGTTCAACACTTTCTCGCAATAGTTTAACGCGTTTTATTATGTATTACTCTGTTCAGTCACATCAACGTGACGACCTGTCAAAAGCCTGGATAGCCACCTGTCGCAGCGCGTACATGCAGGAAGAGAATCAGTGGGGTTCTGAAAGGCACCGATAGGGTTATAGAGCCACGCCAACACCATGCCGTGGTCATATGTGCTAGGTTTCTCGGTTGAGGATCCGTGACGCGAAAAGCCCGATCGAGCTGGTCCCACATATTCTCGATTGCGTTTTCATCTGGGGAGTTTGGTGGCCAGTGGAATACAGTTAACTCATGCTGGTGCTCTTCGAACCACGCTCGTACACTGCGAGCTGTGTGACACGTTGCATTGACCAGCTAGTAGATGCTACCGTGCCGAGCAAAAAGAACACAATGTACGAGTGGACGTGGACCCCAAGGACAAATGCATACTTTTGTTGAACCATTGTGCCTTCCAGAATGACCAGATCACCCAAGGAATGCATTCCCAAGACCATAACGGTACATCCTCCAGCCTGGCCCTTTTGTTTCAGGCTTTTCACGCGGTACACGCTAACGGTAGTCTGTGCGATGGAGCACAGAACGTGATTCATCTGAAATCCACTCAATGGGCGTTCAGTTCAAGTTTTGTCGTGGAAATTCCAACCTTCGTCGCCGATGAACAACAGTCAGCATGGGTGAATGAACCAGGCGCCTGCTGCGGAGGTCCATACGCGGCAACGTTCACTGAACGGCCGTTGAGGATGCGCTTGATTCATCTGTGCGGTCAGTTGCTCAACAATTGCGCGTCTTTTCGCCCGAACACATCTCGGCAGCCGTCGTTCACCCCTGCCTCCTATGACCCATGGTGCACTACAGTTGCAATTTTGTGTAATGCCATTTTGCCATGCACAGTATATTTTAACCACGACTCCACTGTTTATAAACTTAGCCGTTCCGTAAATATTCCACCTATCTCCCGAAAGCCAATGATCACGCCGATCAGGATGTCAGATAAATCTCTCCGTTCCTCGCTACGAAAATGGTTAAAATGGCTCTAAGCACTATGGGACTTAACATCTGAGGTCATCAGTCCCCTAGACTTAGAACTGCTTAACCCCAACTAACCTAAGGACATCACACACACAGCCATACCCAGGGCAGGATTCTAACCTACGACCGTAGCAGCAGCACGGTTCCGGACCGAAGCGCCTAGAACCGCTCGGCCACAGCTGCCGGCTCCTCACTACGATAACGACTGCATTGTTTTACCGCGTTGCCCCGACACACTTTATCCATCCTCCATGGCTAATGCTGTCACCTGCGGTCTGTTAGTGGTTACTGCACGTTGACGTCAAAAGTAGGCGGTGTTCGCATTACTGTGACTGGACTATATTTATATAGTGGTTCGTTTACTATCGATTAGTAAGACTTAGATAATTGCACAGAATCTGACGTAAGAAATATTTAAGTCAGTATTACATCCTGATCGTCGATGTATTTTCACAGCATACAAGCTATCATCAATGCACATGGCTTTCCTATAAAAATTTCGGTGCATCGAGGTTCATCCAGTAAGTAACTCAGTCAGGACGGTTTACTCTAGTACGAATATTTTTTGTGACATACTGAAAGCCACTTTGTTAGACAGCCGCTGTCAGGTTGCACATGGTGAATTCATTTCCTATGTTTTATTATTATTATTATTGTTGTTGTTGTTGTTGTTGTTGTTCTTGTTACTGTTAGTGTCAGTATAATATTATTTTATATTTCTTACCGTCCCTCATTTTTCATTACTTAATTCAAGCGTGTGCCAAATTTAATTCATTTCTGATGGTTTTTTCTTCTTTATTACTATTTTAGCAAATAATAACGTATTATTTACTTGAAATTGATAATAATTTAATTTTATAGAGTTGACATACAGTAAATATATCCCCATATATTTGAAAGAATTTTTTTGTGAAACAAACCGCATCCAGCTTTTACCAGACTATCATGAACGGACAGAAGAACTGGGAAACGGAAAAGATTTTAGATAGTGAAAATTGTAACGACTGACGACAGAACGCACCACATCCTTCTGTCAACCTGTTATAAGATGAGATTGTTTGTATGAAAAATTATGGCGACACTTAGCACTCTCTCGTCTGAGGAGGCCTGAAATGTCTATAATTGGACTGTTATGAGACGTGGGCCGAAACAGTGAAATCACATTTGTGAGAGGACAGCTACAGGTGATGCAATTACACATCCCTCGGAATTCGTCAATGATGCCTCCCCTTGAGAATTCGGCGCTTGTGATTTGGCAGCGGAGTTCGTATCCTATGCTGGACGGTTTACCAATAGGACAACAGGGATTTACAATTAAATACAGTGCCTCTAGGGTGAGCGATCAAACGCGTCCTCCTGTCAACTATTCGGAACCTTGCCACATAAAATTTGATAATGGATGGCAGTTCTGTAGCTAATCTGAAACTAAATATGACAGTAAATTAAAAATTGTACCACCACGTTTACACCCGAGAAAGACAGACGAAAAATAAAATTATGAAATGCTGTAAGCACAGTGGCACTTCAACACGCGCTCCACTAGTAGATGGTTAGTACAGCGCCATGGAGTTATTGCAAGAGTCTAAATTATATGGTACACTGTACTTCCGGGTCTATTACCCTTGTACAGAAAATTACACTGCTATTTGAACTCAAGCTTCAGGAATTATAGCTAATAACGAAATTCTGCTTATTGTGCCTGTGCAGTATACTAGGAAGAAGTAATAAGTTATCCATCCTCAGTATCTGTAGTTACATATATCGAAATAATCAGCAACCAGTTGCACACAAGAAATGTAATTTCTTAACCGGTTTCAGGAAATTAGTGTCCCTACTTAAGGAGGGTGTACAGGGAAATACAGCACACATAAGTAGAATGCAGATAAGGACATTAAAATTAAGAATGATAAGTTCACAAGTTTTAAAAATTTAAAGTTAAAAAAGGTTGTGAGTGTGTGGGTTTTATTTTGTCAAGTTGCACAATGGATTGATCCAACAAGTACCCTTTGGCTCCTGCAAGAAATAATTTCCACCTCACACTACTACAGAAGTCAGACAGACGCTCCTAATGTACCAACAAGAACTGCTTGAAAAACATTCTGGAGTCGTCCACTGTAAGGAAAAGACACAAAAAATTCTATATTCTTACATAACTAGTGGATTACTTGGGTACTGAAGTATTGCAAGTTAATCTAAGAAAAACATTAAACGAACGAAACATTATTTATTGCAAAAAAATTCTGAGGAATCAAGTGAAACTTTTTCTTATAAATTAATAAATTTCCGGGTCCTTTTCAGAACAGTAGATTGCCTCTTATGGATAGGAATGCTATTAATTTACAAAATATGGAAAGGTTCTTTTCTACCTTTTCTTTATGAATGTTATTTACTCGGCGGAATGGCTGAGAGCCACACCTACACAACTTGAATAACTTTCCTAGGTACGGTCAAGGCTGTCGCATGAGAAATGTAATGGAGTGTACTGTTATGGAGGACAGATGGGGCTTACATACGCAGCAGCACACAATACCATGAGCTGCGACGACTGCTGCCTGCGTCGCTCGCTGCTGACAAATAACACAACTATCTCTTTCTATCTGGATTGACTTTCACCAATCAAACTCTCCCTATGCCTTGATGAAGTCGAGGATTCCTACCCACCCCTAGTCTAACTATTGGCGTGGTATACAGGTCAGATAACCAGTGCACTGTGATGAAACTCAATATATGTGGCAGCCAACACAGTGAACAATGCTTAACCGCGAGTGACTCAATATAGAGTATCACTCCGCTTTGCTAATGACAGAGGTGCTCTCCCAGTGAAGTACTGAGGAGAGACTTTGTTCCTCACTCTTTGCGTACATGCTCACTCTCGTTATGTGTTCCCGCTCCAACAGCGACAATGGAACGGCCCTTTTTTCTGGAAAAGTTGCAAGGATATATCATTCACTGTCTTCCCTCACTCCTCTGGCTCTTTGCGTCAGAAATATTCCACCAATAAGCGTTGCTCTTTTAAGTGGGAGAATGACGTTTCGTTGAAGTCGACCAATGGAGAAAGATGTAGCATCTCCATTAGGCGTATACTGTCCTCCTGTGAGAACTCCGTAACTATGCAGTTGGTCCATTAAAAATGCGTCTTCTGGGCGCTCCCACGCAATGTAGCGGAATTTGCTTTTAAATCGAACACGGGGGTTGTTATCCTTTCGCTCTGGCAAAAGTTGTCCTCTCTCTGGGTGATCGTTGCAGCTGAATTAGGTGTGTGCCGACCAACCCCACTGAAGGAACGGGCCTCGCAGTGGGACGGCCGCCTACCTAGAACGAAAATTCCTGTGGCTGTCATGTTGTGTATGCCAGCCTCGACTTTTTCAACCTTGGTGCGCACTTGCAATTTACTTATTAGATTTGCATATAGCTTACATAAATTCATACAAAATTGACTCTACCTTATCGAGTTTGGGTCCGAATGAAGCGTCTTGATGTGCAGAATACGATTGTGAGGACGGAAAATGTAATAAATGAAGGTCAGGCGACCATGCCACCTTACAGGCTGGAACTATGGCATTATTTGTGTGTGTCAACAATAAGATGCATACAGCAGTATCCTGTGGCACTAAAATAATACAAGAGTAAATAATACGATATTGAATCTGTTAACACAAGAAGAGCTCTTAGATGCTTACATGTGGTTCATAGTGCCCGCACAAAAATGGTATAAAGAAGCCAAACTACAAGAACAGAGATCATGCCAGAACTGGAGCTAATCAGCTAATCACATGCACATCTTGAAGTTAGTCTCAGGATGGGGGTGAAAGTACAATAAAGTAATAAAATAAAATCATACACAACTATAGTTGTCATAGGCCATAAACAAAAATGCAAGTGGATGTACGCAGCATAATAAGTAAAAAAATCCGAATGACAAAATAAGTTAATATCATTTCACAAAATGCGTCGTGAGAGACAAATAGAACGAGAACAATGACTGACAGCAGAAAAATTTATTTTGTAAAAGAAAAATCATTGTTCTTACCATTACCGGCTTTCTCGACATTGTCGAATGGATAAAAGAAAGACTTGTTTCTGGTCATCCACATTAAAAATATTGCTTGACGTCTAACTGCTGTTTGGACTTACCTAAAAGAAGTCGAGTTACAAATAGGGTGTAATGCAGTACTCAGATCAAGCACTTTTGCAAGAAGACTCCAACAAATGTGCGTCTCTGTGAGACCACACATTTTCAAGTGACCACATCATATGTTTCCCTCTCTGGATGGAGATGGTTCGATTTACTCGACAGTTAGCTGGATTCATAGCTACAGTGGTCTGCATGTAACAAGGCGGGTAGTGGGGCACTGCACAGTTGCAAAGAGCAGAATAACACTTGACGCTCCAGCCTCTGACGCTATCCTACTGCGTGTGGACACTTTGGGAACTTGTCTGGCAAAACGGTAATAACTTATATACAAAGGCCTCCTTCGTCAATCAGTCTATTTATTTCTAAAGAAACGTTTCAAATTCCCTGCAGTAGTTCCTGAGATTATCTTCACATACAGGGAGAAAAACGTGGTGGAGAACTTTAATTAGCCATAACTCAGACAGATTTAAAAAAATCCTCGAGAATCTGTTAGTGAGCACTGTTTCAAAATCCCTACAGTAATTCCTGAGATTAGCCTCCACATATAGATGGAGACAAGTTTCACGGGATGTAATTTTTCATTTGTACCATATGATCTTAGATACAGTGAGGGCATTTAGCCGCTCTAGTGAACATAATGGGTGGTATAAAGCAAGCACAACTAGTATTAACTTGTTAAGAAGTGATAGCGATGGTTTTCCGAGCATAGAAATGCCCCAGCGTTGCCCTGGAAACCGCGAAGCGTGGGACACAGACAGACAGCACACTGGCGACGCCGCGAAGTGTGCTCCAACCATCTCTGCACAGTAGGCATCGCTGGGCAGTGCTACACTCTTTTCTAAATCACGTTAGGACTCACATTTTGGTTGCCTCACGAGGAGGCGCAGAGCAGTATTTCCACACCTCAGACGTAGCACATACGTAATCTTAAAGTTCACTCACCGAGCGAGGTGGCGCAGTGGCTAGACACTGGACTCGCATTCGGGAGGACGACGTTTCAATCCCGCGTCCGGCCATCCTGATTTAGGTTTTCCGTGATTTCCCTAAATCACTCCAGGCAAATGCCGGGATGGTTCCTCTGAAAGGGCACGGCCGACTTCCTTTCCCATCCTTCCCTAATCCGATGGGACCGATGACCACGCTGTCTGGTCTCCTTCCCCAAAACCAACCAACCAACCGAAGTTCACTCAACTGGATTGAACTGGCAAGTTATTTAGTTTCCAGAGCTGAACCTGTGATCAGTGATTTCTGGAAGTCCTGACCTATATTATCATTTTAATTTTGTTTACTACAGTAACATAATAAGATGACCTAAAGGAACTTTACAAAATTGTATGTCCTGTAGAAATTAGCGTATTTTCAGCAAGAGTGAAACTTTCTTATTACTGAGGTAAGGTGTACATATTATGCGAACTAAATCTTACGAATAAATCAAATTTTCATCTGCTCGAAAACATAAAACTATCTGAGATCTGTAACCGTGATAATTAGAGGTAAATACAACGGATGGTACTCCAATCGCGCGTACAGAGCTAAGCGATTTTCCGTTTGGCTTCAACAGATCGCTAGCTTTATAATCAACGTGATACTACGTTTTCTGATCAGGTACGCTCTAACATTTCTTCTCCTCATCCATAATGTGAGCCAATTTGTGCATAACTATAAATCCCAATACGCGGGTGTCAAAAGTGATAATTTGCTGAGCGCTGGATGTTCCTTTTTGCGATAAAATGGTAAACGTAAGATCTGCCACAACTCTGACAAATACATATTCTTCGACAACCAACCTAGCCATAGAGCGCTTTCTTTCAGGGTTTCGAGTTTCAATAGCTTTCCAGATTCCTATTCGTTCTAGAGCACTTCCTTGTCAATCTTTACCACCGTGATTTGTTTGTATTCTGAGCACAACCTGTTCTTTCGATTATGGAGCTAAGCAGACCTCCATTACACTTTTTTAAATCGAAGTGTGGGATGAGGCACGAAAGACAGGCCACCTGAATGACTCAGCCAATTTTAATGATAGAAGAAAGTCTTTGAAATTAAGGATGCTTAGCTTGACTGCGGATGTAGTGTGGTGGTTATCATTCTTTCGTAGGTGGAAGGCTAGAAGAGATATGATAGTTTTGTTATTCGAAATGGATTGGCATGTTATATTATTTAACTTATAATACACTACTGGCCATTAAAATTGCTACACCACAAAGATGACGTGCTACAGACGCGAAATTTAACCGACAGGAAGAAGATGCTGTGATATGCAAATGATTATCTCTTCAAAGCATTCACACAACGTTGGCGCCGGTGGCGACACCTACAACGTGCTGACATGAGGAAAGTTTCCAACCGATTTCTCATACACAAACAGCAGTTGACCAGCGTTGCCTGGTGGAACTTTGTTGTGATACCTCGTGTAAGGAGGAGAAATGCGTACCATCACGTTTCCGACTTTGATAAAGGTCGGATTGTAGCCTATCGCGATTGCGGTTTATTGTATCGCGACATTGCTGCTCGCGTTGGTCGAGATCCAATGACTGTTAGCAGAATATGGAATCGGTGGGTTCAGGAGGATAATACGGAACGCCGTGCTGGATCCCAACGGCCTCATATCACTAGCAGTCGAGATGACAGGCGTCTTATCCGCATGGCTGTAACGGATCGTGCAGCTACGTCTCGATCCCTGAGTCAACAGATGGGGACGTATGCAAGACAACAACCAACTGCACGAACAGTTCGACGACGTTTGCAGCAGCATGGACTATCAGCTCGGAGACCACGGCTGCGGTTACCCTTGACGCTGCATCACAGATGGTGTACTCAACGACGAACCTGGATGGACGAATGGCAAAACGTCATTCTTTCGGATGAATCCAGGTTCTGTTTACAGCATCTACATCTACAAACATACTCCGCAATCCACTATACCGTGCGTGGCGGGGGGATACCTCGTACCACAACTAGTATCTTCTCTCCCTATTCCACTCCCAAACAGAACGAGGGAGAAATGACCGCCTATATGCCACTGTACGAGCCCTAATCTCTCTTATCTTTGTGGTCTTTCCGCGAAATATAAGATGGCGGCAGTAAAATTGTACTGCAGTCAGTCTCAAATGCTGGTTCTTTAAATTTCCTCAGTAGCGATTCACGAAAAGAACGCCTCCTTTCCTCTAGAGACTCCCACCCGAGTTCCTGAAGCATTTCCGTAACACTCGCGTGATGATCAAACCTACCAGTAACAAATCTAGCAGCCCGCCTCTGAATTGCTTCTACGTCCTCCCTTAATCCGACCTGATAGGGATCCCAAACGCTCGAGCAGTACTCAAGAATATGTCATATTAGTGTTTTATAAGCGGTCTCCTTTACAGATGAACCACATCTTCCCAAAATTCTACCAATGAACCGAAGATGACTATCCGCCTTCCCCACAACTGCCTTTACATGCTTGTCCCACTTCATATCGTTCTGCATTGTTACGCCCAAATATTTAATAGACGTGACTGTGTCAAGAGCTACACTACTAATGGAGTATTCAAACATTACGGGATTCTTTTTTGTATTTATCTGCATTAATTTACATTTATCTGTATTTAGAGTTGGCTGCCATTCTTTACACCAATCACAAATCCTGTCCAAGTCATCTTGTATCCTCCTACAGTCACTCAACGACGACACCTTCCCGTGCACCACAACATCATCAGCAAACAGCCGCACATTGCTATCCACCCTATCCAAAAGATCATTTATGTAGATAGAAAACAACAGCGGACCTACCACACTTTCCTGGGGCACTCCAGATGATACCCTCACCTCCGATGAACACTCATCATCGAGGACAACGCACTGGGTTTAATTACAAGAAGTCTTCGAGCCACTCACATACTTGGGAACCAATCCCATATGCTCGTACCTTAGTTAGGAGTCTGCAGTGGGGCACCGAGTCAAATGCTTTCCGGAAGTCAAGGAATATGGCATCTGTCTGATACCCTTCATCCATGGTTCACAAGATAACATATGAAAAAAAGGCGAGTTGCGTTTCGCAGGAGCGATGTTTTCTAAAGCCGTGCTGATGCATGGACAGCAACTTCTGTGTCTCAAGGAAATTCATTTCATTCGAACTGAGAATATGTTCGAGAATCCTGCAACAAACCGATGTTAAGGATATTGGCCCGTAATTTTGAGAATCCGTCCTTCTGCCCTTCTTATACACAGGCGTCACTTGCGCTTTTTTGCAGCCACTCGGGACTTTACGTTGGGCAAGTGATTTGCGATAACTGCAAGCTAAGTAAGGAGCCAATGCAGTAGAGTACTCTCTGTAAAACCATATTGGAATCCCATCAGGACCTGGCGATTTATTTATTTTCAACCCATTCAGCTGCTTCACAATCCCAGGGACGTCTATCACTATGTCCTCCATACTGGAATCTGTACGAGACTCAAACGGCGGTATGTTTGTAATATCCTCCTGCGTGAAAGATTTCTCAAATGCTAAATTTAAAATTTCAGCTTTCGTTTTGCTGTCTTCCGTTGCCAGGCCTGACTGATCAGTGAGTGACTACATGGAAGCCTTCGACCCGCTTACCGATTTTACGTAAGACCAGAATTTTCTTGGGTTTTCAGCAAGATCTTTTGCTAAGGTATGACGGTGGTAGTGGTTGTATGCTTCACGCATCGCTCTTTTTACAGCAGCACGAATCTCTACTAACTTTTTCCTGTCCTCATTCTCCCGATCTTTCATGTACCGCGAGTGCAACTGTCTTTGCTTCCTGAGCATTCTCCGAATTGCTCTGTTGAACCACGGTGGGTCTTTTCCGTCTGTAACCCACTTTTTCGGCGCATGCTTGTCCAATGTGTGATTTACAATATGTTTAAAATTTGCCCATAATTCTTCCACGTCCATCGAACCGGAAGTAAATGAAGTCGATTCATTTACTAAGTGGGATGCTAACAACTGCTTATCTGCTCTTTCTATTAAGAATACTCTCCTAGCCTTCTTGAGCGACTTCTTAACTTTCGTAACCATAGTCGTAATGACAACATCATGATCACTAATCCCTGTCTCAACACTGACACCGTCGATGAGGTCTGGTCTGTTCGTGGCTACCAGGTCTAAAATATTTCCATTACGCGTTGGCTGTCGATTTAGCTGCTCAAGACAGTTTTCGGATAATGTGTTCAAAAGTAATTCACACGATGGCTTGTCTGTACCATCTGTAATGAATCCATAGACATCCCAGTCTATACTAGGTGGGCTTAAGTCGCCTACGACTAATATAGCATGATCCGGGTCTTCTGCGACACAGAGTGTAGACTCCCTTTGAATGATTCTAGAACTGTCACGGTGGAACCTCAGTAGACACAATATTATTGTCAACTGCAATGAAGACACCACCTCCTACGGTGTCTAATCTGTCTTTCCGATACAAGTTTCAACCCTCACTAAATATTTCAGAACTTCCTATCTCAGGGATCAACCAGGTCTCAGTCCCGAGAATAATTTGCGCGCCACACGCTTACTGGACGGCGGTAAATTCAGGAACTTTATTCCGAATACTCTGAAAATTTGCTGCTAGTATTTTGATAGCTGAAGTGTCTTTACACTGAGCGCGTCCTGATTTCCCTGCCTGCACGTCGACTGGTGAGTGTTCATCAGGACACCTCGCACTACTGCCTAGCCTAAAAAAAACGATGTGCACGTCATCATGATGGTCGCATCCGTGTTTGACGACATCGCGGTGAACGCACCTTGGAAGCGTGTATTCGTCATCGCCACACTCGCGTATCACCCGGCGTGATGGTATGGGGTGCCATTGGTTACAGGTCTCGGTCACCTCTTGTTCGCATTGACGGCACTTTGAACAGTGGACGTTACATTTCAGATGTGTTACGACCCTTGGCTCTACTCTTCATTCGATCCCTGTGAAACCCTACATTTCAGCAGGATAATGCACGACCGCATGTTGAAGGTCCTGTACGGGCCTTTCTGGATACAGAAAATATTCGACTGCTGCCCTGGCCTGCACATTCACCAGATCTCTTACCAATTGAAAACGTCTGGTCAATGGTGGCCGAGCAACAGTCTCGTCACAATACGCCAGTCACTACTCTTGATGAACTTGGTTGGTTGGTTGGTTTTGGGGAAGGAGACCAGACAGCGTGGTCATCGGTCTCATCGGATTAGGGAAGGATGGGGAAGGAAGTCGGCCGTGCCCTTTCAGAGGAACCATCCCGGCATTTGCCTGGAGTGATTTAGGGAAATCACGGAAAACCTAAATCAGGATGGCCGGACGCGGGATTGAACCGTCGTCCTCCCGAATGCGAGTCCAGTGTCTTACCACTGCGCCACCTCGCTCGGTCTCTTGATGAAACTGTGGTATCGTGTTGAAGCTGCATGGGCAGCTGTACCTGTGCACGCCATCCAAGCTGTGTTTGACTCAATGCCGAGGCGTATCAAGGCCGTTATTACGGTCAGAGGTGGTTGTTCTGGGTACTGATTTCTCATGATCTATGCACCCAAATTGCGTGAAAATGTAATCACATGTCAGTTGTAGTATAATATATTTGTCCAATGAATACCCGTGTATCATCTACAAATCTTCTTGGTGTAGCAATTTTAATGGCCAGCAGTGTAATACGTTTGAAGACGCTTACTAAGTATTAAGCTGCACTCGTGCAAATGCATTTGCAAACGCATACAATGAGAGTCAGAGGAAGTGTACAATTAGTAACTTAATGACATCAGATAATGTTGTTTCAACACTTGCTCATAATGGTGATCACTGGTGTGACTTTATTTTATTTACGCATGGAGACAAAAACAACAGTGGTCTTAGCCCACTGTTGCCCACACCGAAACTGAATTTATTCTACGGTTTCGTTCCCTGTGATTCTAGTAAAGCCAACCGGTACCCTTAAACAAATAATAGAAGGCCATTTACTAGTTAAATATCAGAAAAGATTTCGTCAGGCTCTACTAGCCCGAATATTCTTTTGCTTTTGTCCTCAAGAGCTTTGGATTGTAAGGTAAGATGCAGGGCGGTTTCATCGTCCTCACCACAGAATAAACTCTTCAGGAATTCTTCCTCTGTAGCTATCATGTGCATGGTGACCATTTGCAGCACACATGCTGTAAAACAATTTAATGTCGACAGTATTACCCGTCAAACTTGATCCGAGCTGATAGTAGATCAAGCTCATGAAACACAATCATTCACGTCCTTGCGAATGGTTGAAATTTCATTGTAAATTTTTGTTTCAGTTTACCCACAAGTAAAAGTCCAGAGGCGTTAGGTCTGGCCATATTGTGTTGCCGGACAGACCAATACAACGATATTGACATCTATTGTTGAGAACCTCTGTAATTAACCGTTCTGAATGAGCAGGACATTCGTCGTGTTGGTAGCACATAACTTGCCGCATGTCCAGTGGGATGTCTTCTAGAATTAGTATCTCTGTTAAGAAATCAAAATACCTCGTGGTATTTGAGTTCTCATCAATGAAATAAGGACCAATAGTTCGGTTACTTAGAAGGCAGCACCACATTTTGGCTGACCAAGGTCTTTGTTTATCCACTTCTCTCAGCCGCTGTGGATTTTCTGAGGAACAATAGTACTTGTTGCGAAGAATAACTTGCCTATGAGAAATAATATTTCATGTGAAAATAACATCTTGATCAAGAAACCGAATTTCTGTAGCCCCGTTTCAGAGAATTCTGCCTTTTGTCGAAGTAATATGTGATATGGGTGAAATTTGTTGGAATGTAGTATTCGCAGAACACGTCTTTGACTGATTCCACCCTCTTTACTAACAGGTGGATTGTATGCTACAGCTGCTAAGATGTCAACTGCGTGTCGCTCGTCGGTTGTTGAGCCGTTTACGTGTTTTTACTACCGACGTTTATGTTTTTTGAAATTTTTGTATTGTATATGCAAAGGTAATTTATGAAGTTATTGCACTGTGAGGCTTTGTTGCTGATACTCCATGATTAACGTACCCTCACGTATATCGCCAAACCATACAGAACCTAATGCACTGTAAGCAATTTCAAACGTATTATTAAAAGGTAAATAATATAACACGCCTATCTATTTAAAGTAATGAAGTTGATTGTTATCTCTTCTTCCCTGCCACTTACGAAAAAATAATGAATACAATACTTTGTTCCCCCTTCAAGCTAAGTAGCTTTTATTTGAAAGATTTTCTTCTATCACTGAACGAGGCTGAGTTATTCAGGTGGCCTGCCGTGACGTGCCTCACGCTGTCTGTAAGTGCAGCATGCAAAGTATAGTTTGTTCACGATTTCCTGGCCGGCCGGAGTGGCCGAGCGGTTCTAGGCGCTACAGTCTGGCACCGGGCGACCGCTACGGTCGCAGGTTCGAATCCTGCCTCGGGCATGGATGTGTGTGATGTCCTTAGGTTAGTTAGGTTTAAGTAGCTCTAAGTTCTAATGGACTGACGACCTCAGAAGTTAAGTCCCATAGTGCTCAGAGCCATTTGAACGATTTCCTGGTTTCCAGGCGGTTCGTGGAGCAGAAGAAACAGGCCCCCCGCACCAAAGCTTAACGCATAGACAGCAATGGGGACAGTGTAGGTGTGGGGGTGGGGCGCTATTCTGGCACTGTTTACTGATTTGGTGTCGAACCTGGTCATCTAGTTTTAAAGCGCCTGCCTGCAGACCGAACTGTCATGGGATCAAATCCTGGTTGAACAACGGGAATTTTTAAGTCTGCCTTTTATCTAGCCTTCAACTCTCAATGATGTGAAAATTCTCCTAGGCAGTAGTGGCTAAACTATTCCCGGGAGGTTTTCTGGGATAGGTTAGGAACACACAGGTCACTGAAGTGTGCTGCATTTGAAAGACCTGCACTAGGCAGTTCAGCCACTCGACATTATTATTGTTACTATTTTGCCACGGCACTACACGCAACCACTTCGTAACGGCTACAGTACGCACAGATACTACATTTGTAGCTCGGGAATGTTGGCAGCATCTCCACACGAAACACTCTTGCGCTAAAGTCGAGCGACTTCTCCTGCCCTCAGCCAGTCTACGACTAGGGACCCTCTTGTTCAGGAGGGTATGAAAGAATTATTTTTCTCTCAACAAGGTCTGTCATCGTCTAGGTTTACTCGGAGTTGTTCTAGTTTCGGGGGCGTCCAGGTGCGTCCTATGTGCTTTTTTGAAACATCTGCCCGGTGTAAACCATGAAGTTTCCTTATGACTGAAGAAATTCGATTGATTCTAAGTAAATGGATTTTAGTAAATTTTACTTAAAATTCTCTAAATGAGGACTGGCGAGTAAATAGTTCAGCTTGCGCTGTAAATCATAGCGCTGCTAATCGGTATGAGGCGCTTGCACTCTGGCGTTGTCAGCACTGAAAAAGACCGCTCCCCGCAGGATGCTGTGGCCATCGCCCAACTTAACGTCGACAAACAGTACAGTGAAGTGACAAAAGTCATGGGCTAGCGATGTGCGCTTACACAGTTGGCAGTAGTACCGCGAACATTAGGTACAAAAGGGCAGTGAATTGGCAGAGCTATCATTTGTATTGAGGTCATTCATGTGAAAAGGTTTCTGACGTGGTTATGGCCGCAGGACTTAAAGTAATAGACGTTGAAAGCGGAACAGTAGTTGGAGCTCGATGCAAGGGACATCCCATTTCGAAAATAGTTAGGGAATTTAATATTCCGAAATCCACAGTGTCAAGACCGTGCCGAGAATAGATTTCACCACGGACAATGTAGTGACCGATGGCCTTTAAGTAACGACCGAGAGCAGCCGTGTTTGCGTAGAGTTGTCAGTGCTAACAGACAAGCAACACTGCATGAAATAACCGCAGAAATCAGTGTGGGGCGTACGACGAACGTATCTGTTAGGCCAGTGCCACGACATTTGTCGTTAATGGGCTATGATAACAGAGGACCGTCGGGAGTGCCTTTCCTAACAGCACGACATCGCCTGCAGCGCCTTTCCTGAGCTCGTGACCATGTTGTTGGACATAGACGATTGGAAAATCACGGCCCGGTCAGATGAGTACCGATTTCCGTTGGTAAGAGCTGATGGTAGGGTTCGCATGTGGTGCAGACCTCACGAAGCGATGCACCCAAGTTGTCGACAAAGCACTGTGCAAGCTGCTGGAGGCTCCATAGTGTCGTGCGCTGTGTTCACATGACGAACTGGATCCTCCGGTGTAAGTGAATCGATCATTGACCGGTTTTATCTTCGGCTACTTGGACATCATTTGCAGCCATTCATGGACTTAAAGTTCCCAAACAACGGTGGAATTTTTATGGATGACAGTGGGCCATATCACTGGGCCACAACTGTTCGGGCTTGGTTTGAAGAACGTCCTGGACGATTAGAGCGAACGATTCGGCTACCCATCGATCATTTATCGGACATATTAGAGAGGTCATTTCGTGAACAAAATCCTGCACCGGCAATACTTTCAAAATCATGGACGGCTGTGCAGTCAGCATTACTCATTATTTTTTGTGCAGAGGACTTCCAACGATTTGTTGAGTCCATGCCACATCGAGTTGCTGTTCTACGCCGAGTGAAATGATGTCAGACACTATGTTAGGATGTATCCCATGCCTTCTGTCACCTCAGATTTGACCCAAATGTCCGGGTTTTCGATGTATTTGTCTGGTGTCGGCAATGCCGGACGTATCCAAAGTCAAGCTTGACGAATTTGCTTTTAATATTTATGACACAACAAACAGTAGTAACGGCAAATAAAATGGTATATATATGAAGATGGTATCTGTTCTTTCGGAGATGTCCGAAAGAACGGAAACCACAGGTCACCATGCAGCTCGTTTTTAGAATGAAATAACAATGAAATTCAATGAATTACTACGCTTAGCTGCATACAGTTTTGGTATACGTCAACGGGGACAGTCGGAAATGGGTGCCCCGACCGGGACTCGAAACCGGGATCTCCGGCTTAGATGGCAGACGCTGTATCGATCTGATCCAGATCGATAGAGATAGCAGAGATAGTCCCTGCAGTCGCACTATCCTCTGTGCCCTCGGTAGCTCAGATGGTTAGAGCGTCTGCCATGTAAGGAGATCCCGGGTTCGAGTCCCGGTCGGGGCACACATTTTAACCTGTCCCTGTTGATATAATCAACGCCAGTGAGCAGCCGACGGTATTAATATAATTTTAATTTCGTTATAGACGGTTGCAGGTCATCAATGTCCGGAAGAACAGACACCATATATATATATATATATATATATATATATATATATATATATATATATATATATATATATATAAAAATATGTCCCTGCCCATTATACTCATTACTCGCGGCTTTTTGCCGATTCCCGTAAGAGTTCGGGCACTGTATAGTGCGGGACAATATAGTTGGGAATGTGGGTCTCACGGGAGGCGGGCCGGAGATAAGTCGCTGCTGTCGTACTATCCTCTGTGTCCTCGGTGGCTCAGCTGGATAGAGCGTCTGCCATGTAAGCAGGAGATCCCGGTCGGGACACACATTTTCGACTGTCCCCGTTGACGTATATGAACGCATGTGTGCAGCTAAGCGCAGTGATTTCATTGTAATTTCAAAATAAAATGGCGACATACGTTACCATTAGAAATGACAGCTGACAAAATTACAGCTCGCTACAAACTGTGCTGTCCTGAAACGGAAACATAGTGCAAGCTGAACGTGTTGAATGGTGGAGGTGAAAGTTTGACCACCGAGGATCGCTGCTGTGGCTACAGGCGTTTTGAGATTGGTTGATTGCGCGCCGTCTCTCACAGGTGACTGTAACTTCGAAAATAATTTTGAACGTACTTCAGCTGCTGCCACTGTTGGGATGGTCAGCAACGTTTCTTGTGGCGCACCACGTTTCGACGTATTAAACTTCAGTATTAATACCTGCTCGCCACGCTTGCATTAGTACGGCTGTTAGCTCGGGCACCGTTAACCGGCCGCCACAACTCACGCGGGGGCGTCGATTAGCTCGGACGGTTCTTGCAACAGGCACACAGTCGGAGCGGAGTTGTAGACTTTACAGGGCGGGGGGCTGGGGAGGTGCTAATCCCGCCGAGCATCATCCCCTCTCCTCCCTCTGCTGCCCCCTCCCCCGGCCACCCCGGACCTCCAGTAGCCGCTTAATCTCCGCCGGTGCATTAGCGGAGGCCCCGCTCGCCTCATTACATTTGCATTTTACGGCGACGGCCACCCCTCGGCTGTACACATCCGTCTGCGACTCGACCCGTCCGAGATTTCCAGGCGCCGCCAGGTGGGGTCGACGGCTGCCGCGTGGTTCCGAACTGCTACGGCAGTGGCGTCCTGTTATCTCCCGAGATGGGAAGAGACGCTCTATGCTGCGACATATTGCGATAAATAAAAATTTTGCTAAATATTATCTGCAGCCAGTGTTGCTCAGCTTCGACGTATTTAAAGAACGGCATCACGAAACTGCTAGTAGCTGCTGTATCGCGTGATTGTGCATCGACAGCCGGATTCGGGTAAGCGATCATTTTCAGGTCACGACACAATTACCTCGGGTTAAAAGAAGGGTCCTTGTCGTCAAGTACTGCCCAAACTGTTTTCGCTACCGCTCTCGCAAGGAGTGACGCGATCACCGAACATCTTGAACGAATTGTGGTTGGTATGGTCACCTGTAGTCTGTGTGGCACTAAGAGGCGAATCTCGGTGCCAAAGCAATGTTCTACAATAGCAGGTTTGCTCGGTTGCTGTAAGCGCGCGCGTTGCTCACGCTCAATAAACCGGCCATCCACAGACATAATCAATACATAACATGTCACAACTACACTGAAGCGCCAAAGAAACTGGTATCGACATGCGTATTCAAACACAGAGAGATGTCAACAGGCAGAATACGGCGCTGCGGTCTGCAGCGTCCATATAAGACAAAAAGTGTCTGGCATAGTTGTTAGATCGGTTATTGCTGCTACAATTGCAGCTTATTAGGATTTAAGTAAGTCTGAACGTGGTGTTATAGTCGGCGCACGAGCGATGGGACACAGCACCTCCGAGATAGTGATGAAGTGGAGATTTTCCCGTACGACCATTTCACGAGTGTAAATAGTTTGGACAAGAAGAGAATAGAAGCTTTCGAAATGTGGTGCTACAGAAGAATGCTGAAGATTAGGTGGGTAGATCACATAACCAATGAGGAGGTATTGAATAGGATTTGGGAGAAGAGAAGTTTGTGGCTCAACTTCACTAGAAGAAGGGATCGGTTGGTAGGACATGTCCTGAGGCATCAAGGGATCACAAATTTAGCATTGGAGGGCAGCGTGGAGGGTAAAAATCGTAGAGGGAGATCAAGAGATGAATACACTAAGCAGATTCAAAAGGATCTAGGTTGCAGTAGGTACTGGGAGATGAAGGAGCTTGCACAGGATAGATTAGTATGGAGAGCTGCATCGAACCAGTCTCAGGACTGAAGACCACAACAACAACAACAACAACAACAACAACAACAACCGTAAATATCAGGAATCCGGTAAAACATCAAATCTCTGACATCGCTGCGGCCGGAAAAAGATCCTGCAAGAACGTGACCAACGACTTCTGAAGAGAATCGTTCAATGTGACAGATGTGTAACCCTTCCGCTAATTGCAGCAGATTTCAATACTGGGCTATCAGCAAGTGTCAGCGTGCGAATCACTCAACGAAACATCATCGATGTGGGCTTTCGGAGCCGAAGGCACACTCGTGTACCCTTGATGATTGCACGACATAAAGCTTTAAGTCTCATCTATGCCCGTCAACACAGACATTGGACTGTTGATGACTGGAAACGTGTTGCCTGGTCGGACAAGTTTCGTTTCAAATTGTATCAAGAGGATGGACGTGTATGGGTATGAAGACAACCTCATGAATCCATGGACCCTGCAGGTCAGCAGGGGACTGTTCAAGCTGGTGCAGGCTCTCTACTGGCGTGCGGAGTGTAGTTGGAGTGATATGGGATCCCTGATACGTCTAGATATGACTCTGACAGGTGACACTTACGTACGCAACTTGTCTGATTACATGCATGCATTCATGTCCATTGTGCATTCCGATGGACTTAGGCAGGACAATGCGACACCCCATACGTCAATAATTGCTAGAGAGTGGCAGCAAGAACACTCTTCTGAGTTTAAACACTTTCACTGCCCACCAGGCAGGAACATTATTGAGCATATCTGGGATACCTTGCAACGTGCTGTTCAGAAGAAATCTCCACCTCCTGGTACTCTTACGGATTTTTGGACAGCCCTGCACATGGTGTCAGTACCCTCCAGCACTACTTCAGACTTCAGTCGAGTCCATGCCACGTCGTGTTGCGGCACTTCTGTTGACTGAGGCTCCTACGCGGTATTTGGCAGGTGTACCGGTTTTTTTGAGTTTTCAGTGGTTAAGGAATATATTACACAACCGTCTTACGCAAACAATATCAGTCGTCAGGATCCCAGGAGGGCCCTAATCTTAGATACCACTTCTACCGCAACGATCTCGTATGTAATATCCCAATTTAGAACACATTGAAATACAACATTATCCTATATGAGAACATCTTCCCATTTGCATCTGTGAGGATTTTGCCGATCTTACGTTGAAACTGGAACATTATCAAAGTAGACACATCAGCTGTATAGCATTTAACACCCCTAAAAAGAGAAATCATGCACGCAGAAAGGACTAATATAGATATAAGGAAGGTAACTTGGAAAGTAACTTCGCGTCACAGAAGAAATACTTCGGTTGACAGACGAAAGAAGTAAATAAAAAAAAATATTTAGGAAAAGAAACAAATGCAGCAAAATATGTCACGTACTAATGAAATGCAGACGACCTTAAATGAAACGGCTTCACGATAAAGATGAAGAAATTGGAAAGGAAATGGTCGTTAGGTTGGTTCAAATGGCTCTGACCACTATGGGACATAACATCTGAGGTCATCAGTCCCCTAGTACTTAGAACTACTTAAACCTAACCAACCTAAGGACATCACACACATCCATGCCCGCGGCAGGATTCGAACCTGCGACCATAGTGGTCGCGCGGTTCCAGACTGAACGGCCTAGAACCGCTCGGCCACACAGGCCGGCAAATGGTCGTTAGGAGGACAGACTCAGCACACAAGAAAATCAAAACAAATTTTTGGTGAAATTAATACATAGGATTCCGAAATTGAGAGTTCTAAATAGTTCCACTGTAACGGAGAGGGCAGTTCGGTTGAATGAGTGCCCAAACGAGGAGTAGGAGTTGTCTGCTTGACGTGCGAGAAGAAGAAATCTGTGTCAAATAGGAAAACGTAGGGAATCCAGTACAGAGGTTGAAAGAGCTTTGGAAGACTTATAATCATACAATGTATTGGTTACATTACTTCTGAATTTCTAAAGGCATGGTGGAAGTGGCAACCAAACGTTTATTCAAGTTAGTACGCAGAATCTACATGGGAATTTTTTATGAATATCATCACACAGAACCGAAGATATCAAAGACAAATAAATCCGATAATTTTCGCGCAATAAGCTTAACGGCTCATGCATTCACTTTCTGACAAGAATATTAGTTCGAGAAATGACAAAGAAATTAGAGTATCTATTAGATGGGCATTAGGAAAGGAAAAGGCACCAGAGAGGTGGTTCTGATGTTGCATTTGGCAGTGGAGGCGAGACATTTTCATAGAATTAGTCGACTTGAAGAACGCTTTCGACAACATAACATGCTACAAGTAGATTGAAGTGTCAGAAAAATAGAAATAAACTATAAGGAAACACGGATAATTTATAATTTGTTCAAGAATCAAAACTGAACAATAAGCATAGAAGATTGCGACAGAAGTGGTCGAATTGAAATGGGCTTCCTGTGTTAGACGGAAGCTGTTAATTCTTATAGGATGACTACAGGAAATTACCCTTATTAATTATTGTTATCTGCGAGTATTGACCCATGAGAGTACTTTTGTAACGCGATATGATTTCATTTTAAGAACAAGTTAACACAAATGTCACATACTTCGGGCGACAGTTAATCTTAACTTTGCTTTAATGATAGAGCTTCCTATTAATAGTACTAATTTGAATTAAGAAATGTTTAATATGCTCCACCTTATGGGCAAACATGTTCATTGGGCGCGCCTGGCTTGTAATTGCAATTTAAACACTTCTGCATAAAGAAACGGAAAATCTTGAGTAATATTATGGAACTTTATATCATTTGTTGCTCACGAGATATCGACAAAAACTTATCTCCTGGAACTTTGAAGAATCATACCAAAATTACTGTTACCAATCTAATGCTGGCTAAATGGGTTCAACACATGACGAACAATTCTCAATGAATAAGTATTCGTGCTGAAGGTAAATGATCACGGTCGGATTCCCATTAGTGGATGATTTAAGTCCGTGACTATATGCGTTCTTGAAAAGAATTGTATGAATGCCACAAATTTAATGATGAGAAGGCGCATGAATAAATATAAAAAGGATTGTATCAGTTATTATTTGTTGCAGGCGAAGGACGCAGTCTATATGAAGAACACAGTTATAGTTACACGAATCACGTGACATCTATAATATTGCAGCACGAAAACTTCGTCCACAAAGCACTCGAAGAATCGTAAGATAATACGAAGAATCGTTAGATGAATGAAGAACTGCTCTATACAGCTCTCCCACGAATCAAAAGTGTCGCATCGAGAAAACCTGTTACGGACCACATTAACCGAAGTTGGGTGTTCCACGCTATGACTCATAAAGGTTCTGTAAGGACGTGATTACTTTGCATCAACACGACACGCCAAGCAGCGCGTTGCCAACCACATTAATGTGACCGACTATGAAAAGCCTGCAACGCGGATCGCTACGAGATATGCAGGAAGAGAGTTCGAAACAAGCACGTACGTTGCGAGCTGTGTAACAAGCCGCATTGTCCTGCTGGTAGATACAATCGTGATGAGGAGCAACAACTGCATGTAAGGGGGTACGTAATCACCAAGGATAAATGCACACTTGTGTTCGTCCACTGTACCCTCCAGAGCCACAACGCACCCTCCTCCGGCTTGGACCGTTCAGACGATTGTTGCAGGGTCTGTTCTATCAGACGTTTCACGCCATACTCGCTAACACCCATCTCTCCTGTTGAGCATATAGCGGGATTCATCTGAAAAGACCACCTGTCGTCACTCAATGAACCTCCAGTTCCGGTTTTGGCGTGCAAATTACAGCCTTCGTTGCTGAGACACTGTTGAGAGCTCCTTGGTTCTTCGGGGCAGTCAGTTGCTCAACAATTGGACGGGGTGCATCGCAGTTGCCTCGCTGCCGGTTTAGGGTAGCGCTATATTGCCATGCTCGGTGAACTTTGACCACAATGGCACTCGAACATTTTACAAACTTAGCCGTTTCGGAAATGCTTCCGCCCGTGGCCAGAAAGCCAATGATGTTGTCCTTTCGTACATCAGATGAATCTTCCCGGTTCCGCATAACGGCAACTGCGCACACCCTCGGCCTTACTCTCCCCAACGCGTGCAACATACTCTCTAGTGTCAGTGCTGCCACCTGCCGTCTGTGAGTGGTCATTACACGTTGGCGTCGAACATAGGCGTCAGTCACTCGTCGCACGTGACAACAGAACGTAGATCGCAATTCTCACTATAAGGATTCACGTACAAACGCAGGTTGTAAACACCAGCCTGTCTCTTTTCGATATACTTCAGAGCAGCCACACTTCCGCCTTGCATGGAACACAGCACAGCACAGCACAAAGCCTTTTGTTCCCCTTTCACAAACAGTGTTGCTCTCGCACTGGCCGTGGTGAACTCCTATTGGCCGAGACCTGCTGTTGAAGAAAGACCAATTGAGCAACAGCTGACTACACCACAGATATCGATTTGGTCGTGAATTATCAGACATGTAAAACAGGAGACGTTGACGTATACAGGATGTTCATGGTGTTGAGACAGCAACAATCCACAAATTTATTTTAAGTTCCTTTATTCAAAAGCTGCCGCTACCCTTTTCGAATCATTACGATTCATCGTCATACGGCTTTCATGCTTTCACTACAATATGTTCTGCGTTTTTTACTGACTAGTTACCATAAAATATAAATAATACATAATTATAATCACGTCACAAAGATGGTTGAGTTACAGATTTGCATTGCGATGTGACTCACATGAAATGTCGGTTTGGAGTACTTGTTTTCATAGTTTTCGTCCAGAAGACAACGTTTGTAGTTTTCGCTGTATTGAGATCATTGCACGCATAAACTTGCATAATTGAGCGATTCAGATTTGTGCGACGATAGAGATGTGGTGAAAATGAATTCAGTGACAAATCTGAAGCGCTCAATTATGCAAGTTTATGTGTGCAATGATCTGATAATAGGATAGGATCCTATTAGTCAGTAAAAAACGCAGAACATGTTGTAGTGGAAGCATGAAAGCAGTCTGACGATGAATCGTAATGATTCGAAAAGGGTAGCGGTAGCCTTTGAATAAAGGAACTTTAAATAAATTTGTGGCTGGTTGCTGTCTCATCACCATCAACATTTATCTTCAAACAACAGCCACAGTCTCCAACCATGTCATCATATGACAAAATCCATACAGGATGTTCATTTTAACAGAAGACACTAAAATATCTCCAAAACTACACATCTAAACAAAAAAGGTTGTAAGTCCTATTTGTTTGTCTCGCAGGGAGACGTCCAATGATACCACACTTGTCCCCCCCCCCCCCCCCTCCCACCCCGTGCCTGGGGGCCAACTTTGAAATCTTCATTGGGAACCTTCTGTTTTTACTGTAGATTACGATTCTAAGGCAAAATCTGCATACGTTTTCTCTGAGCCATTTTCTTCGTTTCGCCACAGAAATTGAAAATCGAAGAAATTGAAAAGTGTGCACAGTCATAATTTACGACATGCTACTCAAAGGCCCTTGAATATCCAATGGCACGTGGTACCCCACTTTCACGCTGCAAGGGTAGAACAGGCCAGTATTTCATAGCTTCTAACTGGAATTTCCATTCGCAACATTGTATTCCTCCGACATATCGAACAGGAGACTAATCGTGGTCGTGTAGCGACCGGAGCTTACTTATAGTGCAGACGTAGAGCAGATAGCTGCTCTAAATATTACAATACTCGCGCAGTGTTTATTGCCTGCACACCTACCTATCATTTGGTGAACAGACGTGCTAGTGGACGATGAATGTTGCAACCTCAGAAGAAACAACTGAAATGATCCTGATTTACGGAGAGTGTAGGAGATATGTTGAGGCTGCTGTTGCCTTGTATGCAGAGGATTTCCCAGAGAAAGCTCGCTCTCGTTCGTTCTTTTACAGGGTTATGAACTCCTTTATGTCTGATGATAGCGTGCAACCGGTGACAGGAAATGAAGCAAACATATTACAGGAGAAGCAAATGAAATAGCTGTAATAACGGCAGTGCACTATAACGCACGGATAAATGCCCTGCAATTACACAGCGATTCCAGTTTGTCCGTAGGTTGTATTGTCACATTACTGCATCGTCATAAGTATCATTCATATCACGTGTACTACATCAAGAACCTCATGGGACCGATTTCATAACCAGGTAGTGTTTTTTTAATGGGCACGTAAACGAATGCAGACGACCCCGAGACGACCGATGTATTATTTTGCTATGAGTCTACGTTCACAAACTATTGTAGCGTTAACCCGTATAACATGCGCTATTGGAGTGTAGACAATCCCCACTAGTTACGGTAAGTTGACCAACAACGTCCTTCGTCGGTTAACGTGTGGTGTGGCATCATGGGGAACAAACTCATTGGTCCGTATTTTATCGACGGTGCGTTGAATGGACGGAAATATCAAACGTTTTTGGAACAGGAACTACCGATAGCACTGCAGGGTGTTGCCCTGGACGCTCGACAACGTATGTGGTTTCAGCATGAAAGTTGTCCAGCGCATTACCCAATAGAAGCACGGGAGGTATTAAAACATGTTTACACTGGCCAGTGGATCGACAGAGGTAGCCCTATTAATTGACTCAGTAGGTAGCCGGATTTGACGTCGCCAGATTGCTTTCTGTGGGGATATTTACAAGTTAAGTTGTACCAGCAGGTGGCAACAGGTCTTGAAGACATGGTCGAATACATCACGAGCGCAATTCCTGTGCTGACATTTCGGCAGATACGCTTCTATCCTGTGTACTGTCATTTGCAAAGCGGATCATTAAGTGTATTGACGTTGGCCGTACTACATATGAACGATTATTCTCATTTGAAAAGTAGGATAGAGTTTGCCTCGATCAATGGCCACAGTGGCGCGTCGAGTAGTCCCCTATTCGATATGTCTGAGGAATATAACATCGCGAATGGGGTATCCAATTGGTCTGCGCAACCCTCGCAGCCTGGAGGTGGGGTCCCACGTGCCACTGGATTTTCAAGGGTCATTGAGTAGCATGTCGTAAATTTCGATTGTGTAGCCATTTCTATTCCTCCGATTACAGCGCCATCTGTGGCGGAATGAAGAAAATGCTTCAGAGGAAACATATTTAGATTTTACAGGGGTCTCCATTGAAGATTTCAAAATTGCCTTCCACCCCCACCATCTACGCACGGATTGCAGTGAGGGGTCGAGTGTGCTATCATTGCACGCCCCTTCCGAGACAAACAAATTGGAATTATACCTTATTCTATTGTTTCGATGCGTAGTTTTCGAGTTATCTCGATGCCTTTAGTTAAAATGAACACCATGTATAGCGTTCATTTTTCAGGTTCTGAGATCCGGATGTAGCGTTTCACCTCTACTGTGAATCTGTGTATCAAAGAAGCGAGGACTGAGAAGTTTCAGGAGTGCGATAAAAATTAGGGGTGGAAGGACAACAATATTAAGATACGCGATGACCTTGCTGTCCCTAGTAAATTTGGAGTATAATTACACGACATGTTGAATGGAATGAAGAGTCTAATCGGTGTAGAATATGGCTTGAGAATAGAACAAAATAAGATGAAAGTAAATGAGGTACAGCAGAAATTTTATTAGCAGCAAACTGTCAATTAGAACTGGGGAATCCGTACCAAAACAGGTGAAGGAACTTTGCTGCCGTGGAAGGAAAAAAAAAAGAACAAGAAAAAAAGTGCCTCACGCACTAAGGAAAGTGGATGTAATAAGCAGAATATTCCTCGATAAAAGAATTCTACTAGCGTCAAACGTAGATCTTAATTTGAAGATCAAATTTCTGGGTATGAACAGCATCGTATAGAAATGGATATTGAACCGTGATAAAATCAGGAAGAAGGAAATCAAAGCGTTTGAGTTGTGAGGAAAGGAATATGCAGAAAACATTGACTGAAAGAAGGGATAGAATTATAGGACAACTACGACGAAATTAGAGGAAGCCCTAGAGGACAAAATCTGCAATGGAAGGCAAAGGTCGGAAAAGACTTAGCAAATAATCCAGAACATTGGTCACGCGTGCTAGTCTGAGTTTAACTCGTGTTTTTCGTTTTCTTTTCTTTTTTTTTTTTTTTTAAAAAAAGACATTTCCGCCATTTTTTAATTGTTCACTTATTTTATACAGTCTTGATTTCGGCTTTGTAAAATAAATGAACAATTAACAGTCAAATGGTGGAAATTTCTTTGAAAAATATTCTATATGACTGTGGTCCCCCAAGAAGGAAGATCATTAATTGGCCTGTGTGCTGTTTCGATATCAAATCGAAAGTCGGTATCACCAGCCCATAATAAAACAACAGCCTTCTTCGTGTTCCGCCAGAGGAATGCAAGTTATCGGTCGTGCCGACTTAACGGTGGTCGATATGAGCTCGCTTTCAGTTGTTGAACTATAACTGTCGGGTGGCCATCCCTTGGTAACTGCTGTAGTTGTGTGGGACTTGGACGCTATAAGCAAGTGCCGGATTTGATATCACGGTGAGCGAGGGTGTGTGTTGCTAATCTGTCAGTTTACATGCCTGAGAACCACGACGCGCGGATCTGGTGAAAGATGGCATTGGTATCGCGTCTGCTGCTCGGTATTTACAGAAATCATGGGTGGAATGGAATGGCTGGGCTGCATGGCCTTGTTTGACGAGGTACGTAATTTTTGAACTGTTCAAGCTGCTATTCTGTGTCATCCACTCTGCCATTAGATTTTTTATGCTATGTGTTTTAAGCTTGAGTCGACCCTGGTGTTCTTTGAAAGCAGTTTATCTGCTGCACTAAGTTACATAGGAATTTTTTTTACGTCGCTGTTATTTCTGACTATTGGCTTTGAGCCTTCTTGATAGTTTATGACTATTATACAAGTTTTTCTGTAAGCTATTGTGTACGCAGCATAAATGGAAGTTCAGTTTTTCTAGCTTAGCTGAAGCCATATTGGTGTTCTGGTTCAGTGATCTCAATTAAAAATCACGCTACTTACATTGCTAACAGTTTCTGCTGTACCAAGGGCTCACGCCTAATCTGCCATCATTAACTACAGCATCCAAGTTATGCAGGCAGCTGGCTTCCTTAGAGACGTAACTTCGGAACTGCCATACGCAGCGGCTACAAGACAGCGACCAAAGCGCCAACAGAGGACACTGATCACGTGGACATCTTTCCTACGCCGGCCACGTGACAGGAAGCAAGACCAACTGCGTCCTGGCATCGAGGACTGTACTTAGGCTGGCACACAGGCCCTGAGAGGCCACTTTGAGTGCGCTCGACGGCAAATGCTTATGCATTTCTTCAGTCAGGAGCTCACTCTGGAGTCGTCGCTATGCTGTCACTGCAGTCCGAGCCGGTTATCTTGTTCTGGATCCTGCAGCATGGCCATCCAGAAGACGACATGGCCCTGATGTAGTGAATGACCAACAGACTCGTAATGTATCAAAGTACGTTTTGAACTCAGCTTCACTGGACCATTACGAGGCCTTCTGCATGAAGAACTGTTTTGTGTTTAAACCAGAACAGTTACTCCATTACCAGGCCTTCTGCCAGATGTACTGTTTTGTGTTCAAGCTAGAGGAGTTTATTTTGCTGACGAGTGTTTCAAGACTTGCTCCCAAGAAGGAAATTTGTGTTCTCTTAATTAAAATAAACTTGGTATCATTTTTGATCGCATATGGGTTTCTATCTGTCCATGGCAAATGGCGTCAAGTCCTGTTTGTAATTTGTCTCTAGTATTTGTGCTCGCCTTGGCATTCAGAGTTGAGTTTACTAGTTTTTGAAGCCAGATGGGCAGCACTCTCAGTATTTCCTTTATATGTTTTTTTAGTTGCACAATTGCTTCACACTGGATAATTGACTGGTCTGGTCTGATAACTAAATGTTTATTTATATTGAATTTATTATTATAGAACACTTATTACGTAAATGCTCTTCTCTTTAGTTTACATCATACTGTGCTTCATTAAATGTATGTAGAAACAGAACTACTGGAGTGGAATGGAAATCAACGATTTGCTAAGTCAAAGTGAATTGTTCATTTGCTAGCATTCATTTAAGTTCATTAAAGAAATATAAACAACAAAAATATAACTGTCTTTCATGGTTCAAACGTTACGTTTTAGTGACCTGGAAGCTTGCCATTCCCAACTCCTCACCTGCTACAGTATTTCAGAGATGAAGACGTTTGATACAAGAGAGAAAGTCTTCACTGGCCATATCGGACCAGTTAGTGGGGAAAAAAAACTATGTAGCGATGGTGAAGTCTGTGTCTAGTTACGAAATGGCTCATTCCTGTATTTCAGTTCTCACGCTGCAGATTCATTCTTTTGTGAATGTCTGAGAATAATTCGTAAACGCGATGGCGGTCGTCCTTATTGTCCCAATCCCTTTGCCACGCTCTGCCTCTCCAGGACTTTAATGGAGCTTTATTCGTGATTTGGTCCCGAGTGACGTGCCTCGCCATCCACGGGAATGGCTAATGTAACGCCAGCTTGTACAGAGGCTGCAGACACCCAGGACGGGTCGTGGCGCCTATCCGGGCACGACACGGCATGCCACGCGTGGGTGCGAGCGGCGGCATTGTGCTGCCTGGCTGGACAGCGACAGCCACGACTGCAGCGGCGGCGGCGCCGTAATGAGCGGCCTTTGTCTGGCTCCAGCCGCCCCCGGCGCCTCCTGAATCCTGCATCGGCCTGTCCTCCGCTCCGCTATGCTATGCTATGCTATGCCGTGCTGTGTCGCTAACGCCCCTGCGTGGCAAGCGCTCTACCCACACACCTGCCGACGCACGGTATGGGTGGCAGAGAGTCCCTCACCGCCACTGAATCTACCGTAAATAAATGAGGCTACTAAAATTACAAAAGAGTAATTCACAGAGGTTCCATAGTTGCGCATGACATGGCAAGAGAATTATTTTTATTCCCTCTTAAATTCTACATTGTTGTCCATTTAAATTGCGACACCGTATCACGCAACAAACGTCAAACTGGCACGGAGTGTAATAAATGCTCCACTGTGCAAATGATTAGCATTTCAGAGCAACCATAGGAAGTAGGTGGAATTAATGGCATATAAATTTTGCATCTAAGGAAATACTATGCAGTGGCATGACTGTCACCTATCGAGACCACAGTTTATCACTCCGTGATATTGCTGCTCATGTTAGTCAGGATCCCATGACTGTCATGTGAATATTGTATCAAAGGATAGTCAGCGCCCTGTAGGATCTCAATGGCCCCCTGCAGAATCTCTGGATCATGCAGCTGGTAATTTTTTCAGCCACCATTAGATTTCTGACCTGCTAAGGCCGGTGACTGATCCCTATCATTGAGCTCTCCATGACATTATCTTCCAACAAGATAACGCAAAACATCACAGCGCCTCACTGTCCTTATCTACCTCACTACAGAGTGTTTGATTGTTGCCCTAGCCAACACAATCTCAAGTTTTGTTACCCACTCAATACATCTAGACATGGGTTGCCAAGAGATTGGGATGCCACCAGTCACAAGCCCCTACAATCATAGAGATGCAGTATTGAGTTGAAGAAGCACAGAATAATGTTTCCATATATGTCATTTGAACTGAGTTCAAATCAGTGCCCATTTGGGCTAGAACTGTCACTGCATCCAGATGTGGCAGCTCTGCCTGTTGGTTTTGCGCCCTGCATACTTACAAATCACCTTCTAGCTTAATACTGTATTTTTGCTGCTGTACTGTACAAGAGGAGGTGGAGCAGCATGAGACATGTAAGACTGTTTAAAATTACAACGTTTTTATAAAGATTGTTCTGAAACAGTCTTCACATTAAATAAAAATGTGCAACATTACTAATCGTCTGTCATACATATAAAGCAGACTGTACTGGAACTCCTCCTAATCGCCTGCACCAAGTTCAACCAAATTTGGCACAGAAACAGCAGGTCTGACAAGTATCTGCACTGTGGCCTGTATAGAGTCCTAGCTTCAGTACGAGCAGAGATACAGACAAAAATGTGTTTTCTTGCCCTTCGCTTTTAGGCTGCCTTGACAGATATGTAGAGTCCAAACAGTATTTGTCTTCCAAAGCAAACTGCCTTGCAGGACAGCAAGAAACGATTTTATGGGCCCTGACAGATAGGCTGCAGTGCGTGACATGAATGTGTGAGTAGTATTGTACAGCTTTATTGACCCATTTTGCATGGCAGCCTGTGTTCCAGAGCAGAGAAATGGTTTTTCAAGCCCCCTGATGTATAGCCTTCCTGTGTGACATGCATTTTGTGGAAATAGTACTGGCCTGCTTCATTGAACTGTATTGCAGAGGCTACACGTATGAATGAGCATGGATGCAGCAGGTTGAGAGGGATAGTGTGAGGGGTAGTAGGAAATAAAGTGAAAGTGATGCATAAAGCAGGTGGAGGTATAGAGGAGTAGTGATCACGTGCAGAAGGAAGAGGAGGAGGCAGAGATGGTAAGAGATATGGGGAGGAAGATATGGTCAGAGGGAGGGGAAGGTGGGTATGATCAGAGAGGGAGTTTGGAGGAATTGCTCAAAGAGAGGGGAAAGAGAAGTTGAAAAGAGACAGATAGTAGGAGGATGAGGTGGATAGAGGGAGGAAGAGGTGGACACAGAAAGGGGGAGGAGGGGACGTGTGTTCAATAAATGTGTCAAACGCATACATCGGCGAAGCTGCGGGGAGAAGGCAAGGCTAGTAGAATTATAAAACTCAATGTTTTAAGAATTTACGTGCGTCCAATATTTTACGTTTTTCCCATCCTTTCCATTATGGTCATTTTTGGAGGGTTCTATGGCTCAAATGTTCAAATGGCTCTGAGCACTATGGGACTTAACATCTATGGTCATCAGTCCCCTAGAACTTAGAACTATCTAAACCTAACTAACCTAAGGACATCACACAACACCCAGCCATCACGAGGCAGAGAAAATCCCTCACCCCGCCGGGAATCGAACCCGGGGACCCGGGCGCAGGGTTCTACCGGACGTGAAATTGTAATGCGTAAAAAACACACTTGTGTTACAGGGAAATTATAATTGAACTCTAAATTGTTATAAATATTAGGCTAAATCAATTATACATCTTAGTATTAAGTTTCTACATCAAGAGAAAAGTGACACGAATCAATAAAAACTCACTATTAAGCCATGAAGTTAAAGTTTTGAACACTGAACTAAATCAAAATTTTAGGTTAACCTTTAGTGAAAAACCTACCATATGCGTAGTAAAGATTGTTGGAGTCCGTACGGGCGCAGTTCTCACGGACCCAACCCTGAAAAATGGAACACTGAGTCAAATCTTCTTCGAAGGTGACTGTGGCAGTTCCATTCAACATATCATAGAAAGGGCAATATTTACGAGTACAGCTACGTCTTTTATGACAATTTTCAATGTAAACATTTTCGCATCCAGAGTGAGCATGTCTCAAGGTATGCACTTTTCAAGGGTTTTATAACCATCCTCTCAAATACACTCCTGGAAATTGAAATAAGAACACCGTGAATTCATTGTCCCAGGAAGGGGAAACTTTATTGACACATTCCTGGGGTCAGATACATCACATGATCACACTGACAGAACCACAGGCACATAGACACAGGCAACAGAGCATGCACAATGTCGGCACTAGTACGGTGTATATCCACCTTTCGCAGCAATGCAGGCTGCTATTCTCCCATGGAGACGATCGTAGAGATGCTGGATGTAGTCCTGTGGAACGGCTTGCCATGCCATTTCCACCTGGCGCCCCAGTTGGACCAGCGTTCGTGCTGGACGTGCAGACCGCGTGAGACGACGCTTCATCCAGTCCCAAACATGCTCAATGGGGGACAGATCCGGAGATCTTGCTGGCCAGGGTAGTTGACTTACACCTTCTAGAGCACGTTGGGTGGCACGGGATACATGCGGACGTGCATTGTCCTGTTGGAACAGCAAGTTCCCTTGCCGGTCTAGGAATGGTAGAACGATGGGTTCGATGACGGTTTGGATGTACCGTGCACTATTCAGTGTCCCCTCGACGATCACCAGTGGTGTACGGCCAGTGTAGGAGATCGCTCCCCACACCATGATGCCGGGTGTTGGCCCTGTGTGCCTCGGTCGTATGCAGTCCTGATTGTGGCGCTCACCTGCACGGCGCCAAACACGCATACGACCATCATTGGCACCAAGGCAGAAGCGACTCTCATCGCTGAATACGACACGTCTCCATTCGTCCCTCCATTCACGCCTGTCGCGACACCACTGGAGGCGGGCTGCACGATGTTGGGGCGTGAGCGGAAGACGGCCTAACGGTGTGCGGGACCGTAGCCCAGCTTCATGGAGACGGTTGCGAATGGTCCTCGCCGATACCCCAGGAGCAACAGTGTCCCTAATTTGCTGGGAAGTGGCGGTGCGGTCCCCTACGGCACTGCGTAGGATCCTACGGTCTTGGCGTCCATCCGTGCGTCGCTGCGGTCCGGTCCCAGGTCGACGGGCACGTGCACCTTCCGCCGACCACTGGCGACAACATCGATGTACTGTGGAGACCTCACGCCGCACGTGTTGAGCATTTCGGCGGTACGTCCACCCGGCCTCCCGCATGCCCACTATACGCCCTTGCTCAAAGTCCGTTAACTGCACATACGGTTCACGTCCACGCTGTCGCGGCATGCTACCAGTGTTAAAGACTGCGATGGAGCTCCGTATGCCACGGCAAACTGGCTGACACTGACGGCGGCGGTGCACAAATGCTGCGCAGCTAGCGCCATTCGACGGCCAACACCGCGGTTCCTGGTGTGTCCGCTGTGCCGTGCGTGTGATCATTGCTTGTACAGCCCTCTCGCAGTGTCCGGAGCAAGTATGGTGGGTCTGACACACCGGTGTCAATGTGTTCTTTTTTCCATTTCCAGGAGCGTAGTTACAATTTGTGTGAAGTTGCGTACTTAGCATCGGATGTGATAGGTTTTGGCAATGGTTACCACTGCCACCTCTTTGTGACTTGAGTCACTGCAGGGCACAACCTTTCTCAACTGGATTCAACAGGCCTTTAAAAGTTTCAGCCACTTCTGAACACCCTCGGCAGCTGTACAACCTATTTCTGACATAATAGTCCCGAGAGGTTCCGAAGTTGTGTCAATATTTAAAATTCATTATTTATTTTGCAGTCTCAGTTGCACATTTATTTTTATAAAATGACTTGTATCGACCGTCATTTACAGTTTCTAAATTTACCAACCATTTGGTTGAGCATCTAATTACTTTTCTACTGGTGCAGCCGGCCGGTGTGGCCGTGCGGTTAAAGGCGCTTCAGTCTGGAACCGCGTGACCGCCACGGTCGCAGGTTCGAATCCTGCCTCGTGCATGGATGTGTGTGATGTCCTTAGGTTAGTTAGGTTTAAGTAGTTCTAAGTTCTAGGGGACTGATGACCACAGATGTTAAGTCCCATAGTGCTGAGAGCCATTTTGAACCTACTGGTGCATAGTTATTCTAATAATTATTTAGTCTGGCCAGGGACGCCCAGAATGTTGACGCATAGAGGTGTAAAGGGTAGCGTTTCGGACGCTTTCTGCTTAAAGTTTACCTACTTGCTTTAAAGTAAAGTAAGTAAGTAAGCTTTTTGCTTTTGACAGACATAACTTCAAGGTCATTGGTATGGACACAACTTGTGCCGTTTTTATCTACAATAAGAAATCTTTGCCCACGAGCTCAACCCGTTTGACAAAGAATCTGTCAACTTTTGCTGACCCCTACAGTTCGCTATAAATTCATGGAGTCAGCTGTCCTCAACCCTAAGTCTGTATGTCTTCCCATAAAATCATATAAAAAGTCTTTTCATTTTTGTCTTTCTGAATCACTGTGTTATTTTCAGTTTCTCTGCATATTTGTATACTAGTAAGGAATCATATAAAAGGTGTTCGGAAATTTTGTTACAAACTTGTAAGGCTTGTAGAGGGGAGTTGGTGCACGATATTTTGAATAGGAAGCAATGTCCGGAAACGTACCGTTTCCATTCTAAGACGGTTTCAGTTCAGATGTTTAACTCATCCACTTCTGCTTGAGGAACTGAATTACTAATGACGCAGAACAACTACCAGATAACAATTCGAAATAAAACATAAAGAAACATCCATTTATTGCTTAACCAAATTTGTTGTATTAACACTTAAACATTACGTTCTTTACGTATAGTATACTAGGTTCTTTTTTGTTTTTGACTAATGTAAACACGTAATGTTTCAGTATTAATAGAAACAAATGTGCTGAAGTCATAAAAGGATGTTCTGTTATGTTTCATTTCGAATTGTTACCTAATAACTGTACTGCGTCACGCCTAATTCAGTTCCTCAAGCACAAGTGGATGAGTGAAACACCTGAAATGAAACAGTCGTAGAGCGAAAACGGTACTTTTCCGAACATAGTTTCCTTTTCAAAGTATTATGTACTCACTCCGCACTACAAGTCCTAGAAGCTTGTAACGGGAATTTCCGAAAACCCTGCACACTCAAAGGCATAAGCTGTCTATCTACATTTTTAATATGATTGTGGAACTTTGATTCCTGTTTATTACTGAATGTTCACGGGAAATTGTTTATTACGAAAAATTTCATGGACACCTCTTTGATTTATCATTCAATGTGCTTCTTGGACCTGAATATTTGTCGCTCGAGTCCCTGCTTGTCATTTCAAGAAGTCTGACGTATTCTGTGGCTTCCTTCGTGTTTTTCTCTGCCATTTACGGTCGCGACTGCTTCATCTTTGCCTGCTGAAGAAAAATAAACCGTAAAGCCTTCCAATTTTTATGCTCACTTTTTGTCCGATACAACCCGAAATAGATTTGTCCTATACAACCCGAACATTTCGATATGGTACTTAACATCCCCTCTGTTTGCACGTGGGCTAGACATTAGCTAAAAATACAGAGAATAATACCAGTTATATCTAAAAGTACAAAAAAAATGTAACATTACGTACTGACAAACAAAGGCTGTCAGTTCAGCTAAGTACCCAGGAATTACAATTACGAACAACGTAAATTGGAACGATCACGTAGATAATGTTGTGGTGAAGGCAAACCAAAGACTGCGTTTCTCTGATAATTCTTTTAGAAGATGCGACATGCCTACTGAAAAGATTGCCTGCACTACGCTTATTCGTCCTCTGCTAGAATATTGCAGTGATGTTTGTATCATTAGAAGATACGATTGGCGGAGGAGGGCAGTTCGTTTTGTATTATCGCGAAATAGGGGAGAGCGTGGCACGGCTATGATACGCGAGTTCTGGTGGCAATCGTTAAAACAAAGGCGTTTTTCTTTGGCGCGAGATCTTTTCGCGAAAGCATGTCAAACATGCTCCTCCGAATACGAAAAAATATTGTTGACACCCACCTGCGTAGGGAGAAATTATCATTGTACCAGAATAATATAAATTAAAGCTCGAACGGAAAGATTTAAGTGTTCGTTTTTCCATCACGCTGTTAGAGTGTGGAACAGTAAAGAAATAGAGTGAAAGTAGTTCGATGAACCTTTGCCACGCACTTAAGTGTGAATTGCAGAGCAGTCATGTGGATGTAGACGTATAAAACACAACACACAAATGTTAAGTTTGTGCACCGAAAACAAGTGACTAGAAAGAGACAACTTGTTGCCGTTATGAAACTCGCTGCTGTTTTGATTCAGAATCGCGTGAGAGTCACTCTCCTCCATGGTTCGTGTCGCGACAGACACTGCCAATGGCTCAATACTTTAGGGACAGTGCTTATCCGACACAGTCTGCTGTCCGGTATCTCTGTCATACGGTACGCACAATAAATAACACTTCGGTATCGGAGGACCCGTGCGAAACGTTCACACCTCCATAGTTGTAAATAATTACAGTATTTGAAATAACTGTAGTCGTTGGAATAAGGGTAGGTCTGGAAATTGAGAAAAAAACATCTATATAAATTAAACAAACATTGTGAAATAATAATCATGAATGCATGATATAGCCTTGTGTGTACATTTGCAGGCATATAATTTTGTGCAAAATTCCCTACAGGGCAGTACAATACTTCGACTTAAACGATATTTGACGTCAGAATGTAATCTTCGTGTACATTTTGGTTTTCATTTTCTTTAACGGATACAAAATTGTTAGCCGGTTTGGTTACCACTGTAAAGGCTACATACAGTTGTCTGTCAGTGAAGATGTGATTTGGTAAATAAAGTCCTGCTCTTTGAAGCCGTTTGTCCCCGCGACTTGTTTATAGTGATCGCAAGTGCAATTTTAATAGGCAACAATCTTCTTGTCAATTGAAAAGGCATGCTTGGAGCAGTTGGTGTTGAGTTTATCCGTGGTATTACAACAGGTTTCCCGGTGACAGTCAACTGAGAATTAATTGTAAACAGTAGACCCATGCGAAACTTCCGCAGTTTTATAGCTGTAAATAATGACAGTACTTAGAATAACAAAAGCCGTTGATAATTGTTGTAGGAATGAAGAGAAAACGTATTTAAAAATGAACCGAACTACGTGAAAGAATAATGAATTTATGATACATCCGTGTACTCGTATATACATTTCCATGCACATAATTTTGAACAAAACTCTGTTATAATAAGCATGGCAGGTCGTAGTAGCAATAGGTGAACCACAATTCAAGGCGACAATGAGAAATATATTTGTCGTTTCGGAACGTACACTCGCTTAGTAAAGTTAACTTATACGACGGGCAGCCGGCCGGTGTGGCCGAGCGGTTCTAGGCGCTTCAGTCTGGAACCGCGTGACCGCTACGGTTGCAGGTTCGAATCCTGCATTGGGCATGGATGTGTGTGATATCCTTAGGTTAGTTAGGTTTAAGTAGTTCTAAGTTCTAGGGAACTGATGACCTCAGATGTTAAGTCCCATAGTGCTCGGAGCCATTTGAACCAGTTTTTTTATACTACGGGCAGTGATAACAGTCTACCGTGGTGATCATTGTTATTATCTAGAACCTTAAAACAAATAAATCGACATTTGTAACAAGATAATATGAAAAGGAAGTCTCTTATTCGTGATTAATAAGTTAGCTTTGTAAAATACGCGTATGATGTTGGGCAACAATGATGCCCTTCTTTCTGTGTTAAACATTTTCCACAAGTAATCTGTATCAGTATCAGAACCTGGTTAAAAAAGTTTGTAACGATATCTCATTTATCCCTGTATGATTAGCTTGTGTTGAGATATACTGTTTTAATGGCCGGTAGTGAAGTTGTTGCTGGCAGCTGTAAAATGCTTGCTGACTCGTTCTTTGCACTTTGGTTGCAGATACACTGCTATCGCACTGCTTGTCTGGAATGTGTGTTAAGTCATACGTCTCGAGGCAACAAGAACTCGGTGAACATTACTATAAACAGTGTTACCACGCCCTACTATTATTGAGATGATATCCAGACAAAAAATCCTTCTCCCGGGGCATTTCGTTAAATATTAGAAACTGTCGTATGACAACGAAGTCTTTCGCGACGGCACTTATACATAAAACATTCTCGGTTTTGCTCCTGACAATGACGATGGAGGCTATCGTCTAAAGCTTGAGGTTTTATCCCGAATTGAAGCGTCAAGAAAAGCGAGAATGTTTTATAAATTGGAATTGTCGTTAGTCGCACAGCAAGGTATTTAGACGCCACACAATTACGATGGTTGAATATCTAGGCTTCGGTCCGTATCGAATTATCTAGGTCGAAGTGTTGGAGGCAGAATCGAATAACCGTATGCAACCGAACCCTCTGCTTTTTACGATTTACATAAACGATCTGGTTGATGTTATTGACAGCGGCCTTAGACTGTTTGCCGATGATGCTGTAGTCAACAGGAATGTAGTATCACACGAAAGTTGTGAACAAATCAGTGAGGATTTGCAGAAAATAAATGCGTGGTGTAATGACTGGCTGTTTCAATATTAGTAAGTGTAACCTACTACGTATAACAAGGCGAAAATCCCCATTAATGTACGAGTACAAAATAAATGCCCAGTCTTTGGAAGCGGTAACATCCGTCAAGTATCTGGGTGTGACTATTCGAAATGATCTGAAATGAAATGATCAGATTACACAAGTAACGGGTAAGGCGAACTCTACATTGCGGTTTATTGGTAGAATCCTGAAGCGATGCAGTCCTTCAACGAAGGAAATAGCTTACAATACGTTAGTTCGTCGAGTCCAGTCTGTGTGGGAGCCTTACCAGTTGGGTCTGATTGAAGAGACTGAGAAGGTCCAAACAAGAGCGGCAAGATTCGTGACTGGTGCATTTAGCCATCACGAGAGCATTACAAATCTCATAGAAAGTTTGAAGTGGGACACTCTTGCATATAGACGAGCTAAACAGAAGGGGCTGCTTACTAAATTTCGAAATCCGATCTTCACTGCGGATGTAGAGCATATATTATTACCACCAACTTTCAAATCGCGCAATGATCACCATTCAAAGATAAGGGAAATAAGAGCTCGCACTCAGGCGATCAGAGAGTCGTTTTTCCCTCGCACGATCCGCGAATAGAACAGAGGGGGTGAAATATGACTTTGGCGCGAATTGTGCCCTCCATCACACACCGCTTGGTGGCTAGGGGAGTATATATGTAGATGTAAATGTAGACAATACATTTATCAATTTTTACTTCATTTAGTAGCGTCTGATTTTTTATTACGTTACTGTTACTGAAATTCTGATACACTGTGAACATATCATTTTACCTATTCTTCGCTTCGTCTGTTAATATCGTTTAAAAATGCCAAACGTTACGAAAACTATTATACTTTGCTACGTAAGGTACAACACCGTGTCTTCGGACGATATGCACGAAAACAGACGTTCCGCCGGCCATAGGCACAATCGTACTGCCAAATCTTCACTATTAAACGTACCGTAACTTTTGTCGTCGCAGCAGCCGTTAATACATATAAAAGATTCGCTGTATCTTGAGGAAAGAGTGCAGCGTCACAATAATTTTGACCGTTGAGGGTACCGTAAGATTTTAAGGTACCTTCACATGGCGGGAGGTGGGAGCACATAATGCACCCATGAACTTTGTTGAACGTGATCGATTTTGTGGTTCAAATGTTTGAACAAGACACAATCACCTGTCGGCGTTATTGTGATACTATACTCCTCCCCCACTTGCCTCGTGATGACTGGGTGTTGTGTGATGGCCTTAGGTTAGTTAGGTTTAAGTAGTTCTAAGTTCTAGGGGACTGATGACCACAGATGTCAAGTCCCATAGGGCTCAGAGCCATCCCCCACTTGCGTCTTATCAGGGGTGCGTGCATTCTGCCCTGACTTCATGTTTATTGATGGCACTAGTGGTGTCACAAGGCTTAGGCCTGTCCCACCCCTTATTAAATGGACCAAGACTTATAGGAATAATTGTAAGAACAGTTATTATTATTATGTTCCTTAAGTTTGTTTTGGGGTTTTCAGAAATACTGTGGAAAGGAAGTTTATTTATGTTGCAGATAACGTGTAAGACGTTGCCCAACGATCACCACGGAAGTTCGACGTAGCGGCAAGTGGGCAAGGAATAAAACGAATGCTGCAAACTACCGGGCGCCATGGAAGAGCCTGGGCCACGAGGGCGTCGAGCTTCCTAGGTCGTTGTTGGACAACGTCAAAGGAAGAGATATTCTGCTTTCTCTTTGTAAACAGATCTATCGAGTCTTGAAAGGTTCATGTAAAACGTATAGGCGGGTGACACATTAGGTGGGACCCGATGCCTGTAATACTTCCACAGTTATTAAAAAGTTGTTAAACGGCAAAACCAGTAGTTCATCATTTATATAGATAAAAAGTTGTAAAGATATATGAAAGGAAGAGTTGCGGCGTCAGAACGAAAAGTGATACATCGCTCAGCAACGAAGAAGGATGTAAACAGCGGGCGTTAAGTGGTGAAAACAAATCAACTGATAAAATAGTAAGTCTGTAATTCAGCATAAAGCCACGTAACACTGCACACTGCGCGACCTCGTCGAACAGCGCAGGTAGAGTAGCTCTTGGAACGAGATGGTCTGCCGGTTCGTGCACTTCAACCACAACGATCACTTTCGGGATGCGTTGGGAAGGCGCATTGCAGCACGTCCACATGCTCCAGCGACCACCCGTCAGTTGTCAGTTGCGTTGCTGGAGGAATGGGATGTCATACCACAATAACTCCTTAGCAACCTTGTGGCCAGCAATGCCGTCCTTGGTGAACACACACCCAGTTAAGGACCATGTCCCGCCAATCGTAATGTCCAGCGGAGCATCATTATACGCGGTGCCTTCCGTGTAATTATATCTTCGAAGAAAGTGTCATTTCTCGGGTTTGATTCCACAGGGAAGTAGTTGTGCGTGCTGACATATTCATTTTAGGTAGTAAATGGTACGGCAGTCAGTCGCAATTATGTTTATTGCATATCTAGATTTCGGTCGCTGTGTGGCCATCTTCATTGCTAAAAAAATGCGTAGAACCAGTTAATATAAGGTAATGCGCATGCCTTATTAAATGTACAATTGCATAAGGTTTAAATTTAAGTCTGTCGTAAAATACATACCGCTAAATATAAGTTAAAGCATTAAAAACATTTGTAGATGCACATACAGATAGCGCGAACTGGACTATTCCTGTCAGAAGCGGAGTTCGCACTGAGGCCATTATTTACAGTTACAACACAGCTGGCTTCATTGTACGTCTTAATGATCTACAGCGACCTCTTTACCCTTATAATGCATTGGCAACATTATTAATTTTGAAGAATTTGACAAATCAGCCACGCAGTTGCAAAACAAAGGTTTATTAGCCCGTGACCTATGTTTCGATATTTCTATAAATATCTTCTTCAGAAGGAGTGGACTTCGTTACATCACATGATAATACACTCCTGGAAATTGAAATAAGAACACCGTGAATTCATTGTCCCAGGAAGGGGAAACTTTATTGACACATTCCTGGGGTCAGATACATCACACGATCACACTGACAGAACCACAGGCACATAGACACAGGCAACAGAGCATGCACAATGTCGGCACTAGTACAGTGTATATCCACCTTTCGCAGCAATGCAGGCTGCTATTCTCCCATGGAGACGATCGTAAAGATGCTGGATGTAGTCCTGTGGAACGGCTTGCCATGCCATTTCCACCTGGCGCCTCAGTTGGACCAGCGTTCGTGCTGGACATGCAGACCGTGTGAGACAACGCTTCATCCAGTCCCAAACATGCTCAATGGGGGACAGATCCGGAGATCTTGCTGGCCAGGGTAGTTGACTTACACCTTCTAGAGCACGTTGGGTGGCACGGGATACATGCGGACGTGCATTGTCCTGTTGGAACAGCAAGTTCCCTTGCCGGTCTAGGAATGGTAGAACGATGGGTTCGATGACGGTTTGGATGTACCGTGCACTATTCAGTGACCCCTCGACGATCACCAGTGGTGTACGGCCAGTGTAGGAGATCGCTCCCCACACCATGATGCCGGGTGTTGGCCCTGTGTGCCTCGGTCGTATGCAGTCCTGATTGTGGCGCTCACCTGCACGGCGCCAAACACGCATACGACCATCATTGGCACCAAGGCAGAAGTGACTCTCATCGCTGAAGACGACACGTCTCCATTCGTCCCTCCATTCACGCCTGTCGCGACACCACTGGAGTCGGGCTGCACGATGTTGGGGCGTGAGCGGAAGACGGCCTAACGGTGTGCGGGACCGTAGCCCAGCTTCATGGAGACGGTTGCGAATGGTCCTCGCCGATACCCCAGGAGCAACAGTGTCCCTAATTTGCTGGGAAGTGGCGGTGCGGTCCCCTACGGCACTGGGTAGGATCCTACGGTCTTGGCGTGCATCCGTGCGTCGCTGCGGTCCGGTCCCAGGTCGACGGGCACGTGCACATACCGCCGACCACTGGCGACAACATCGATGTACTGTGGAGACCTCACGCCGCACGTGTTGAGCAATTCGGCGGTACGTCCACCCGGCCTCCCGCATGCCCACTATACGCCCTCGCTCAAAGTCCGTCAACTGCACATACGGTTCACGACCACGCTGTCGCGGCATGCTACCAGTGTTAAAGACTGCGATGGAGCTCCGTATGCCACGGCAAACTGGCTGACACTGACGGCGGCGGTGCACAAATGCTGCGCAGCTAGCGCCATTCGACGGCCAACACCGCGGTTCCTGGTGTGTCCGCTGTGCCGTGCGTGTGATCATTGCTCGTACAGCCCTCTCGCAGTGTCCGGAGCAAGTGTGGTGGGTCTGACACACCGGTGTCAATGTGTTCTTTTTTCCATTTCCAGGAGTGTACATTAGATTAGCTGAAGCCGAGCGGCTCTTGCAACATACAAAATCGACAAAAAAAGAATTATCCCAAGCGATGGCTTTAGCTATATTTATCGTACTGTAGAATGAATGTTAACTAGTAAATACCCTTAGGTAAAGACTCATGTTAATATAAAATTGTCACAGGATGAAATATTTGCATAAGTTACGTGTACATATTGTCAGAGACTGAAGCCAGCGACCATCCAAAGCGATGGCATGGAATAATTCTTGTTTTGTCAGTTTTATATATGACAAGAGCCACTCGGCTTCAGCTAATCTAGTGTACTACAATGTGATGTAACAACGCCTACTCCTTCTGAAGCAGATATTTTTAGAAATATCGAAACATAGGTTATGGGTTAATAATCCTTTGTTTTACAGCTGGTTGGCTGATTTTTTCGACCTCTTCAGATATACACAGTTGCAGCCATGTTTAAGATTTTTTATTAATTTTATTAATCATTGTTTCGTAATGGTAAACAGTTTCGCTCAGTCTGGACGCAACCTCTGACATGAATAGTCCAGCTGGGGCTACGTGCATATAAAAATGTTTTTAATGTTTAACGCACATTTACTGGTGTGTATTTTATGGCTGACTTACATTTAATGCTTATACGACTGTACATTAAATAAGACGAGCATGTAACCTTATTGCAACTGGTTCTTCACATATTTTCCAGCTCTGAAGATGGCCACACAGTGATCGAAAAGTATACAGGGTGGTCCATTGATCCTGACCAGGCCAAATATCTCACAAAATAAGCGTCAAACGGAAAAAACTACAAAGAACGAAACTTGTCTAGCTTCAAGGGGGAAACCAGATTGCGCTATGGTTGGCCCGCTGGATGGCGCTGCCATAGGTCAAACGGATATCGACTGCGTTTTTTAAAATAGGAACCCCCATTTTTATTACATATCCGTGTAGTACGTAAAGAAATATGAATGTTTTAGTTGGACCACATTTTTCACTTTGTGATATATGGCGCTGTAACAGTCACAAACATATGGCTCGCATTTGTAGACGAACAGTTGGTAACAGGTAGGTTTTTTAAATTAAAATACAGAACCTAGGTATGTTTGAACATTTTATTTCGCTTGTTCGAATGTGATACATGTATCTTTGTGAACTTATCATTTCTGAGAACGCATGCTGTTACAGCGTGATTACCTGTAAATACCACTTTAATGCAATAAATGCTGAAAATGATGCCCGTCAACCTCAGTGCATTTGGCAATACATGCAACGACATTCCTCTCAACAGCGAGTAGTTCGCCTTCCGTAATGTTCGCACATGCATTGACAATGTGCTGACGCATGTTGTCAGGCGTTGTCGGTGGATCACGACGGCAAATACCCTTTAACTTTCCTCACAGAAAGAAATCCGGAGACGTCAGATCCGGTGAACGTGCGGGCCATGGTATGGTGCTTCGACGACCAATCCATCTGTCATGAAATTTGCTATTCAATACCGCTTTAACCGCACGCGAGCTATGTGAAGGACATCCATCATGTTGGAGGTATATCGCCATTCTGTCATGCAGTTAAACATCTTGTAGTTACATCGGTAGAACATTACATTGCACCATTTAGATTGCCATCGATGAAATGGGGGCCAATTATCCTTCCACCGATAGTGCCGCTGCATACATTAACCCGCCAAGGTCACTGATGTTCGACTTGTCGCAGCCATCGTGGATTTTCCGTTGCCCAATAGTGCATATTATGCCGGTTTACGTTACCGCTGTTGGTGAATGACGCTTCGTCGCTAAATAGAATGCGTGCAAAAAATCTGTCATCGTCCCGTAATTTCTATTGTGCCGAGTGACAGAACTGTGCACAACATTCAAAGTCGTTGCCATGCAATTCCTGGTGCATAGAAATATGGTACGGATGCAATCGATGATGATGTAGCATTCTCAACACCGACGTTTTTGAGATTGCCGATTCTCGCGCAATTTGTCTGTTACTGATGTGCGGATTAACGGCAACAGCAGCTAAAACACCTACTTGGGCATCATCATTTGTTGCAGGTCGTGGTTGACGTTTCACATGTGGCTGAACACTTCCTGTTTTCTTAAATAACGTAACTATCCGACGAACGGTCCGGACACTTGGATTATATCGTCCAGTACACCGAGCAGCATACACAGCACACGGCCATTGGGCATTTTGATCACAATAGTCATACATCAACACAATATTAACCTTTTCCGCAATTGGTAAATGGTCCATTTTAACACGGGTATTGTATCACGAAGCAAATACCGTCCACAGTGGCGGAATGTTACGTGATACCACGTACTTGTAGGTTTGCGCCATATGTCACAAAGCGAAAAAAGTGGTCCAACTAAAACATTCATATTTCTTTACGTACTACACGAATATGTAATAAAAATGGGGGTTTCTATTTAAAAAAACGCAGTTGATATCCGTTTGACCTATGGGAGCGCCATCTAGCGGGCCAACCATAGAGTCATCTGGATTCCCCTTCAAGCTAGACGAGTTTCGTTCTTTGTAGTCTTTTCGTTTGATGCTTATTTCGTGATATATTTGGCCGGGTCACTATCAGTGGACCACCCTGTATGTGCAATAAATATGATCGCGACTGATGGCTTTACTATTTGAAGTATCGTTTCTATTTGTCACCTTGTGTATCTCTTTGTTACTTTCTGTACTATACTCTAGGAGATCTTTCTATTTATGGTTACCTCGACCTTTGCTACTTGGCGCGAAAGTTACTTTGGTCCTTCAGTTTTGCACACCAGTGTGTTTGGCGCGTAGGGTTCGTCAGCCACCCCCTGGGACGACCGTCAGCTGTCCTGGCTGCTCTCGTTATTAATAACGTCGCAGGTGGGTACCGGCTGGAGGCGCTCGCGGCCGGGATCTGGTAAACGGCGAAGTGCGCGCCGCGTCCTGTGGCACCTGAAAGAGGCGATCATTAACCCTCCGCCTCGCGCGGGCTGTGATCGATACAGGCCCTTACAGTGAACCCCCTGGCGGTAATTAATCGCTCCCCACCGCCGTCCTCTCGCTGCCTCCCACCCCCTGCCACCCAGCTCCCACTCAACCCACGCTTGACGTTCGGTGCAGCCTCGCAAGGCGACAGACGAGTTCGCGGGCGGCATTTTATAGGCACCCGAGAGACCGACGTATTCGGTCTTACTACGCGAGATGGAATAATTGCACTAATTGGTTTCTTCGAATGGAGAACGAGGACCGAGCTCATCTGATGAAAAGGCGTTCTCAGTTTACATTTAGATGCTAAAAAGGAGAATTATTCAACGCGAATGTAGCTCCGGAGCTAGATTAATCGCACTGTAATTAATCTTGGCTACTGCAAGCTGACGTAATTCTCCTAATTGCTTCGGTAATGGATATTTATTAAGGCTCAATGGCCGCTGCGCGCATTAATGGTATCTTTGCATTTATCTGGCTGATCAATATACGCTTCACTTAAAGTCTAACACCGAATGAGTGAGTTTTCGAAGAAATGCCATTCTTTAGAATCGCCTGCCATTTTAAAGCTTGCTAGTGGCGTGGATAAAGATAAGAGGATTAATGAGAAACGTTCAGAGTGTATCAGCCGTCTCAGCGTCTTACGTGCCGATGAGCAGCATTTCCGCGCTCGCAGTGGATCGTTGTTCCATTATGTAAATCGAGCGAGAGTTTAATGAGACATTGTAAATACTTCACGAGGCGCTAAGTCGTACAGTTTCCGATCAGAGTGTTCAGATAAATATGTGTCTAAGATTCAGAGATGCACAATTAAACCCTTGCGAATGTTGCATATAGAAAGGCCCCATAAAAGCAATCAAATGTACTGGAAATTACTGTTTCGATAAATAACACCATTTCTTCAGAAACAAGGATCGTTTTTAGCAACAATATTCACAATGTTAGGCATGAACAAGCCTGAATTTGTAATTAGTCTTTTTATTTTGTAACCTCTCCGCAAAATTAATTAAATTAGAATTTGTGAAATGGAGCCAAGTGTAACCTCCCAGCAGAAATTGTTAAATGAAAATAATGAAAATTGACCATAAACCCACAATAATAGTAATTAAATAATGAACCATGAACCAAATGTAACCTCTCAACAGAAATTATATCATCTGGTAAATTTTATAAGGACAGCAGCGCTGACCTTCGGCCCTGTATTCTGAATAAAAAAAGCAAAATTCTTACCTCAATAAAAACTGCAACTATATCTGCTCTTATTTATCGACACAGCTTCGTGCAATGCTGGCGTATATATATATATTTTTTTTATTCTTGGAAGCAATGATAATGCATTGGAAAAATTCTTTAAATGAAATGAATACTTTTCTTTAAAAGAGATGGCCTATATATATATATTTGGATTCTTGAAAGGAGTGACGATCCATTGGAAATGTTCTTTAAATTGAAATGAATGTTTTCCTTTAAAAGAGTTACTTTATTAAAAAATTATTATTGGGGCATTTTTTAACAAATTAGATTACAATTAACATACATTATTAATTATGCGCAAGGCTGCTTCTTTACCTTCTACAACAATACTCATCCTCCAGAGTCCTGACCAGAGTCGCGACCACACTGCCGACACGCGCAGGCACGCGCCGACCGCCAACTACCGTATCCGACTGACCACTACTGCAGACTCGCGCAGACAAGCGACAAGCAACAACTAACAATAAACTACTCTCTGGTCAGAGATTCTGTCATGCCTCGCCCATCGCCGGCGAAGCATACACCTTACAATTTTAATATAATCATTATTGGTTTCGAATTTAAACAAATTCAACATTAGCTGGTATACATGTTTTTTTTTCTGTTAAAAATCTCAGTTTAGCATCAGTTCACGCTGTACGAAAGGTAAAATACATGGTGCTCTTTGTCAAGAAGTATTTTGCCTAAGAAGGAGGTGATAAAACATAGCAATATTGCTTATGATGCACCTCGGACTAACTTGCTCTAAATAGTTAAAATAAAGTCAAAAGAAGTTGGGCTAAGAAACTTTGACTGTGAATATAAAGTGCAATTAAATTCTACCAAAGAAGGAATATCAGCAAAAATGTATGTCATACGCGTGCCACACCCTAGATACGGTCTTATCTGTAGGAGTGCCTAGAGGTAGGGCTGGTTTAGGAAATTTCGGGGACTTCTGCGAAGTTTTTTCTGGAAAATATTTTTTTTTACAATTCTTATGATTTCATATCACTGTTATATATACGTGTGTGTACAGTTCAGGTTCGATGAAAATGACGGATTTAGGTTTCTTTGAGTCTATGTATAAACGGCCAGTAGTTCATTAAGTACTAGCTTACGCCCCACTTGGCATGGACTTGATAAAAATACTTTCTGATTCAGTGATTTTTTTATGGACTGTAACGCAATAAGCTCGAGTTGTAAGAATACCGGATGGTGTAGATTGCGTAATATCTCCGTTTATTTTTCTTTTCTCTAATGTAAACAGGATGGTGCCGCCACCCTGGCTAGAATCCAGTTGTCTTTGCCAGGTTAGATGTACTCGTGTAAGCATTAAAATACGCATACTGTTATCGGAAATACAGCTGAAACGAGGGAAATATTCACCAAAAATATACGAATACGCGTATGCACTTGAAATGAACGAATCTGTAACTAATCCAGCACCAAAACAAAGGGAGAAATAGGAAGCTAACAATTTATTAGGCGTTTCTATCATGACAGTAAAACTAAACAAATTCTCAATTGATTTTAGTTGTGTGTTTTATTGTAAATTACTAAATATTTCTTTCGATTTTTTCATAAAGATCTTCCTCACATCTATCGGATAGCTTTCACATTTGGAAATGTGGTCTCTTATCGCATTACGTCCGCCCCCAGTAGCTGAGTGGTCAGCGTGACAGACTGTCAATCGACAGGGCCCGGGTTCGATTCCCGGCTGGGTCGGAGATTTTCTCCGGTCAGGGACTGGGTGTTGTGTTGTCCTAATCATCATCATTTCATCCCCATCGACGCGCCGGTCGCCGAAGAGGCATCAAATCGAAAGACCTGCACCAGGCGAACGGTCTACCCGACGGGAGGCCCTAGCCACACGACATTTCATTTCATCGCATTATGTTACAAAATAGAACTTAATTGTTGCAGTGTCACTTGCAACATAATCCTCGAAAAGTAAGTCCGGAATCAAAATGTATGATGTTTTCGTTTACCTCGTCGGTTTACCATCAGGCTCGTATACACTGAATTCGTAATGTATGAAAAAAAATTCCTTATAATATTTCAAATACATTGAGGGAACCACAGATTACTGCAGAGACTGCAATGACTGTAACGATTCAACGTGTCATTGTAAATTTAATTTTTAAGAAGCAAGAAGTGGACGGTTCAGCGCTGGGTTTCCAGACTGACCAAGACAACCAGCCAGTGAGAGCTGTCGTAGAAATAAACTCGATTTACATGCTTAATTAAATTTTGTTTTTGCCCTCCTGTATCATTGTTGACCACTCATAAGTAAAAGTTCACTTCACTGAGATAAGCTCGGCTGACACGGTAGTAATGACTTTTGCATGGATTGCTGTAGCGATGTAAAATTAGGCATTTTTAATACATTCTGTCTAAATTTAAATAAAACGAATTAAATCGTGCAAACGTAGTTTTAAAAATGACGCACCTAAATCTACACTTTTCTTGATTTTTGAGCACCAAAGACCTAAAACTTCTCCACGTCGAGCGAATGTTCTGTCTGTCTTTCCATTGCTATTATGGCAAGATCTGTTAGCCGCTCGTCGCTTACTGGAAATTTCAGGTAGTTATTAATGATTTTAACTTGGAGAAGCTACGTTATGCAGAGGCTACAGGTACTGGCACGCACAAAAATATTCTTAACGCAGTTATTGTCACATTTGAGATTATGTCAAGCAGGCTATTTTCGAAGATGAACTGAGGTACTTCTAAACACGTGTTGGCAGTTTTTGGGACATAAGGAACCACAGTTCCCATTCATTTACAAGATTCAGCGAACTTATGTCTCCTGATTGCATTTTAGGCTGTTTTTAAGCAGCTGTAATATTTATGCATCTTATGTTGAAATGATATTCCTTTAGCCGGGCGGGGCGGCCGAGCGGTTCTAGGCGCTACAGTCTGGAACCGCGCGACCGCTACGATCGCAGGTTCGAATCCTGCCTCGGGTATGGATGTGTGTGATGTCCTTAGGTTAGTTAGGTTTAAGTAGTTCTAAGTTCTAGGGGACTGATGACCTTAGAAGTTAAGTCCCATAGCGCTCAGAGCCATTTTTGATATTCCTTTGTTGACAAGTTCTTAATGTCGTGAATAACACTGGACGCGTCACCGTATTTGAAGTTACTGAGTTGCTGTTGAAAGACGTAATAGCGGAGTCTACCACAAAATAGGAGTTCTCTTGCCTTCCTTTCGCAACAAAACTGCCTTTTAGCAATCACAAAACTTGTTTCTCTTAACTCATTAACAGTTCCTACAGCTGCAACCAATTCGTCTGCTTCCTTCTCAGCCTTTTCAAAACCGTTTGCCCTATATTTGTCAATAACATAAAGTGTAGATTGTATTAATTTTACTGTCGTGTTTAATTGCATACTTTCTTGCTCAACAGCGTGGCAAAGGATGCTATGTCATATCACAGCACATGAAGAAAACTCGAATTTAAAGAAAGAAGATACTTCACTGAAACACATTGTATCGTTTTTGCAAGTCTTTTTCTTTTAACTCTGCTCATGCAAGTCTTTTGTTGTTAAGCTCACATATCACAACATGAGCACTTTCAATCCTAGCCTCTCAACATCTGTCCCACAGCTGTTTCAGAGTCAGGATTACCCCCCCCCCCCCCCTTCCACTCACGCTCGGTCGCCCCCGCGACTGCGGTTCTTGCGGTAGCCTTAAACCGGCTCTGAATATTGGCGTTGTATGCTCGATAATAGCGTAATATACACCTTCCTATACGATAGATACTTATGCAGTGAGACACCGAACAGCAAGTATATTCATACAGCATTTGGGAAATGATCATAATGGCATGATTCATCAGGCAATCTGGCTATTTACATTAATGGGCGACCGCATGCAATCAAGTAGACTGGGGCTCATTTATTCCTATTGCCAGAAACGGTTGTTAGCGAAGCCATCTGGGACCCATTAATTTCCATGTGCGGAAAATTGTGGACTGGAACAAGTAGTATTAACCACACATGTGTTTGCGAGGACAGGAATTCACCTGCAGAGAAGGTTCGGAAATTAACAATGGCAGAAAGTTTTCCCACATGTAGAAGTCGTCTGCTCACTTGTTGAAGAAATTTATTCAGCTAATACTCACCCTGCTGTTGATCATTGTAGCCCGCCTAACAGACTCAATGACAGGGTTATAAGTCTGTCACTCTTAACAGTCAGCTTCGTCCAATCCCAGCTGAAGCACTACTGTGTTCGTTTCATCTTAAGCACAGTCAGGTATGTGGCAAACTTGGCTCTTAACGTCCCATTTATTGTTGCTCTGTTGCATAATTGTGTGGTAGGAGATTACAACGTTGTCTAGTTGCCTTTTCACGCAGCCGCCGGGGTTTTCTTTGTCAATAGCCAGTAGTGCAATGTGGCGTGGATCTATGCTATTACTGCTTCTTTCGTGCTAGCGGTCTCTGAGATAGCACCTGGAACTTTGCATTATGAATTCAGTAGCCGGATCTACGTCTGATGGTCTGTGGACGCTTTGGGAAGTAATGATCAGATAGTGTCAACGAATTTTAAAGTGAATACAGAATAGGAACAGCGCGAAAGTGAAGCCGAATTCATTTTTACACCTCTGAATTCCTTAAAGGAAACAAGCGATGAAAGTCATGAAGACAGAAGTGTGGAAACTGAATGTTCAGCTTGAGGTTCTGCAAGAAATACACTACTGGCCATTAAAATTGCTACACCAAGAAGAAATGCAGATGATAAACGGGTATTCATTGGACAAATATACGAGAACTGACATGTGACTACATTTTCACACAATTTGGGTGCATAGATCCTGAAAAATCAGTACCCAAAATAGCCACCTCGGGCCGTAATAACGGCCTTGATACGCCGGCGCATTGAGTCAAACAGAGCTTGGACGGCGTGTACAGGTACAGCTTCAACACGATACCACAATTCATCAAGACTAGTGATTGGCGTATTGTGACGAGCCAGTTGCTCGGCCACCATTGAATAGACGTTTTAAATTGGTGGGAGATCTGAAGAATGTGCTGGCCAGGGCAGCAGTCGAACATTCTCTGTATCCAGAAAGATACGCCAGTACGGCGATGACGAATATACGCTTCCAATGTGCGTTCACCGTGATGTCGCCAAACACGGATGCGACCATCATGATGCTAAAAACAGAACCTGGATTCATCGGAAAAAATGACGTTTTGCCATTCGTGCACCAAGGTTCGCCGTCGAGTACACCATCGCAGCCTATCGTGATTGCGGTTTATCGTATCGCGACACTGCTGCTCGCGTTGGTCGAGATCCAATGACTGTTAACAGAATATGGAATTAGTGGGTTCAGGAGCGTAATACGGAATGCCGTGCTCGTATCACTAGAAGACGAGATGACAGGCATCTTATCCGCATGGCTGTAACGGATTGTGCAGCTACGTCTCTATCCCTGAGTCAACAGATGAGGACGTTTGCAAAACAACCATCTGCACGAACAGTTCGACGACGTTTGCAGCAGCATAGACTATCAGCTCGGAGACTACGGCTGCGGTTACCCTTGACGCTTCATCACAGACAGGAGCGCTACCGTGGCTAAACTGTGAACTATGGCTCAGGATATCGGGTTAGTAATGTAATTGTGTAGAGTTCCCTAACGAGATTTTAATACCATTCCGCCTCCCTCCATCAAAAACTGTGGGGGGTAGGATACATTTTGTGAAAAAATAGCTTAATTTGGCATAATGAAAGAATTGGTGCACATTTTGTATCGATTTGATGCGTCATTCTCGGATCATTTTAAATAAATCGGAGTTCTTCCCCAATTTTAATTTTTTGCGATTTCAGCGTCATCTTGTAATGTCCCCACAGCAAATACCCTCTACCACGCACCAATTAATCATTTTCAATCAAACCATCCACATTCATTCACTTTGGAAAAGTTATCTGATCTGATTTTCTCGTAATATATGCGGTGACACCTCGTCGACGCCAAAGTATTTTCTAGTGCATTTATTCTTTGAAATAACAGAGATGCATATATGCATTCTCCATGGTTGCTAGAGTGGGTAACTAGGACAGCTTCTGGAGTATCTGTTGAGAGATTGACGTGTTTCTGGGAGATACATATTCTGTTTTTCTTCTCGCTAAAGCGAGCCAATTAACATTTGTGCTGCTAGCGGTTTGTTTTGAAGAGAAAGAGATTGTAAAAGGAAAATAATTAAGGCGTGGAATCACCGGAGATCTGGATATGTAATGGAGATGGATTTAATACACGATTTCCTCCACAAATATGGTTTGTGACTCTTTTGTTCTGGAGTGAATAAACGAATGAGTTTTTTCTGAATCATTTGTTGATCACGTTGGCTCTGTAATTAGTGGGGAAGTTTCAGCTGTGTCGAAGAGAGCCTGCAATCACTGAGTCTGTGCTAAATCGTCCAAAAAGGCTTCGTACACAGCTGGGATTCGCAATCTTTCCTAAAAGGAACAAATTGTCCAAACGATTGATTCTCCCGACTGACTGCAGTGTTTAACAGTAATAACAAATGTAAAGATCTCTTACAGCAAGCCAGCCGCTAATTACCAAGACGAAGGACTCCACCAAAGATTCTATTTGACTGATACTTTTTATCACTATATCACGTAATGAAATCTTATATTAAAAACTATACATAGATAAAGGAGAGAAAGAGAGATACCGAATGAAAATGGAGATAATACTAATAATCCTCCATTAGTCTAATTTTTCGCCTGTCTTATCACGGATCAGTCAAGAACTGGGAGGGCCTTACTTTGCTGTATAGACTTATGTGTGAAGGAGGAGGAGGAGATTAGTGTTTAACGTCCCGTCGACAACGAGGTCATTAGAGACGGAGCGCAAGCTCGGGTGAGGGAAGGAAGGGGAGGGAAATCGGCCGTGCCCTTTCAAAGGAACCATCCCGGCGTTTGCCTGAAGCGATTTAGGGAAATCACGGAAAACCTAAATCAGGATGGCCGGAGACGGGATTGAACCGTCGTCCTCCCGAATGCGAGTCCAGTGTGCCATCCACTGCGCCACCTCGCTCGGTTATGTGTGAAGGTGTAGGGATCTTACAGACAACAGATACACGTCTATACAGACAAGACATTACACAGAGATAGCGGCTAGCTGCATTGATCATCTATTCTTAGATTAAAGGGACGGCAACTTATTATCCGAACATTAAAAGGTTAAAACCTGTCAATTGTTCGAAAAATGTTTCAGACAAAACTTGATTACTTTTTTATGGAGAATCCGAATCTGCAATAAAAAATGGGTGTTTCCATTTAAGATTTAAAAGTTGCCCCCTCCTCACCCAAGAGGGTGGGGGCTGGGGGTCATGTGTAGTATCATTTGATGTCCCCCTTTGAGCTTACGAACTTGTCTTACCCACTACTTTTACCCGATGTATAATTTTCGAGATAATCTCACCCGAAGCTTCAGATGGACCACACTGTAAAAATGCGCGCCGCCAAAAATCCGATGCCTTACAGCAATCAGCTAGGTAGTTGAGTCCGAACTTCGCAAATAACACTCAGATTAGAGCATGAAATAAAGAAATGCATAAGCAACTTTCCTGCCCAGAGACAGAAGCGTGATCAAGAACTAGTAGTCTGATACGAAACCGGACACAAACCTCGAACAAACAACAAGAAAACTACCGAACTAAACAGTCACATTTCAAGTACAGAAAATGGCAATGTTAGCTATTATTACTCCTGATGCTCAGGACTAAATGAAATCGGTGGCTCACCAGACATGTCTGTACAACGATTCGGGAAGGGCAGCGTGGAATCTATACACAACTTCACCACAGTGTCGGTCCGCCGTCCGTCTCCAGGTCCGATCGGTCGCTGAAATACAACAGCATGCTCCTTCCCTCAGTATGCACCACACATGTCCAAAGGTTTACAGGCGGCCGCAATCGAGGTAATAATGGTTCGCAATCCGTGAACCTGCCTGACAGTCTCTTCCAGGTATTGCTGCAATGTTGAGGGCCGATGACTGTTAACTGCCGAGTTTGTACCAGCCATCAACTGCCGGCGCACTACTCCCCTGGCCGCCAGGTTCCAACCCAGTAGCCCCATTCCGAGCGAACTGTTTCACCTACCCGGTGTCACTGTCACTGCCCTCGCACCTCCGGTCTCCACGTGAACCACACACTCTTAAGGCAACCCCAGAATCGTCTACCGTGGTGTGAGGATCACGATAGTTAAGCGAAGCAGGTTATAAGAAAATTGTGATTTTATTACCTTTTTATTGCGATCAAGACAAAAATTTTTGCCGAATATTACAGATAGTCGCATTCCGTTCACCCAACGGTGTCACGCCTTACGAATAGTCAACACAGTTTCATGTCTTGAGCACCAAATTTGCATAATGCGGATCCAATACGATACATCTGAGACGCTATCGGGCTCAAGCTCCGTCTCCACAAACCAACTGCTGTAGTAATTAGGTGAACTGCGACGGGATCTGTTCCGTATTCCTCCGGAAACATACAAAGGACTTGTCTGATTTCATGCCACGTAGAATCTCTGCTGTACTGCGACCCAAGGGTGGACTAACAACCTACAGAACAGGTGGTTATCAGAAACTGCACACCTCATAATTAAATTAAAATTCTACACTCCATGTCAGAGCAATGCAGTAAAGTAAAAATACCTCAATACAACACAGATAATTCACGCTCTATGCTAATCGAGGAGCACAAAAAAATATTCAAATCAATAATAATGCGTTCTGTCGCTCACCCTACTGTCTTCATTAAATACGCGCTGTAACATTTTCTGCGCTAAATGTACAACTTAGGGAACAGAATAAATGACTGCTGACTAAATAAATACTGCATACATATATGGCAAGTTCTATTTCACTTGTTAAGAATGATTAAGCATGAGCGATTTGGTTAATTTTCGGTTCGACATAAATACTGTTTTTCTATTACATGTTCCGTTGCGAAGGTGTCTTCTGTTGCCTCTTTCATCAAGCTTAATGTTGGAATGTTGCGCTCCTCCTGTCCTGACAGACGCCCGTTACCGTCTTCAATTCCGCACAACAGCTGTGTCCTACAGCAAAAATCTATCTCGTTTACTCATATCTAGGTCGTCCCGTGCGTTTGCCTCTTTCCGCCATCCTTTCAACAACAGTTTTGAGAAACGACTCATTTCATAACAGATGTCCAGCCATTTCACCTCTTCATTTCATTATGTGTCTTACACCACACATTTTTACCTCGTTGTCTAGTCGCAGGACGTATTCGTACCTTACTCGATCTGTCCATCTTACCTTCATTTTGCTGTAATGCTACTTTTCGTAAGCTGTCTAAACGTGTCATTGGTCACCTGAGAAACTGTGGGCATCCCGTGCTGTTTCGACTGTAACAGGCATGTTTCGCTTCGGTCGCTTCATTATCTGCAGAATAAATCGCGGAGGCTGATTCATCGCAGCTGCCTTTTCTACCCAAATATCCCCGTTACATCCGTCCGTCTCAATACTTCCTAGCGGGTCCTTCTTCGTTTAGCATGGGTTTTAACAGTGGTCCATTTCCACGCATATCTATCCATGTTTAAAAAGTCGTACAGACGATACAAATTTGTAATCTAACCCTTGTGCAAAGTCTACGTCAATCTGCAGTATGTTTCTCAATCGTTGAAACTACACTGAAAGAAAAAAATCGCAGCACCAAAAAGTAGTTGTGCGACATGAACAAAAGTTGGTAGTCGTGTTTCTACATGTAAAACACGATTTATATTCAGATTTGGCGGCAGTCGCATTAGAGTCGCGTTAGCAGTGCCATTCAGAGGATGCAAATCAGGTTTGCTTTGAACAATCACTCCTTAACGGTTGTGATCGTTTGTTGCCCTTGAGATTGGACGTGGTGATTTGATGTTAATCGAGAATGTCTTTAAGGCGACAACGACGCCACTATCAACACCTCATTGGGTTAGAACAAGGTCTTATAATAGGACTACGAGAAGCTGAATGCTCCTTCTGCGATACTGCAGAAAGTATTGGCAAGAATGTAGCCACGGTACATAATTGTTGACAGCGGCGGTCACGAGAATGTACGGTAACTAGGAGTCTTGGATCCGGACTGCCACGTGGTGCTAACGAGAGGGAAGACCAGAGTCGGCGTATGGGTCTGGCGCATCATGATGCAGCAGCAATTTTAACAACAGTTGGTACCATAGGGACACAACGACCTGATATAAATCGATTACTTCAAGGACGGCTCGGAGACAGACGACCCCTAGCGTGCTTTCCACTGGCGCCAAACCACCGCCATTTGAGACTTCAGTGGTGTCAGGTTAGTGTTCATAGGAAAGCAGGGTGGAGGTCTGTTGCGTTTTCTGACGATAGCTGGTTCTGCCTCTATGCCGTGTGTTGGTTAGGAGGCCAGTTGATGGCCTGCAACCAACCTGCGAGCGTGCTAGACACACTGGACTTACACCTGGAGTTATGGTCTGGGGTGCGATTTCGTATGATAGCGGTAGCACTCTCGTGGTTATCCGACGCACGCTGACTGAATTTGAACGTCAGTCTGGTGATTCGATCTGTTGTGCTGCCACTCAAGAAAAGCGTTCCATAGAGTGTCTCACAACAGAATAATGGTCGCCCATATACCTCTGTTGTCACCAGTCATGTTCTGCAGAGTGTCGACATATTCCCTTGGCATGCTATATCATCAGATCTGTCTCCAACTGAGCACTTACGTGACATCATCGGATAACAACTCCAGCGTCATGCAAACATAGCAGTAACCGTCCCTGTACTGACCAACCACGTGCAACAGGCATGCAACTCCACCCCACAAACTGACGTCCGGCATCTGTACAACAAAATGCTTGTACGTTTTGCGTTCCTGCGTGAAACATTGTGGCGTTACATTGGTAATTAAAATACTAGCATTTCACTCTGACGATGACTTATCTCGCTCTTGCACGAACCTGTGATCTTGGAATTTTACCCACTTAAATATATTACCTAGACAAATGTTTTCATGAAATTTCGTTACTATACATTAATTATTTTTTGGTGATGCGGTTTCTCTCCGTCAGTGTACATGCTACAGAAGAACCAATGGTTACATATAGAACATTTCTTAAAATATTGAATGTAGCTCTGCTCATAAGGATGAAACGCATCGGCTATTAACATTCCAACTCATTTCATAAATTAATCTGTGTTATCCTTCCACACGCTGCAATGGATCAGTATAAAGGATTTTCTTTGCTGTTATAGTAAAAATTGCGGATTTAATTGATAAAGTCTGGGGTGTTTCTTTGTCTGAGAATGCATGTAGACTGCGCCTCAAGAGAGTCCGTTTACTATCCTTTGTTCTATAGTTATTTGTATTCGACTTTATCGATGGGCTATGTTTTCTAATATTGTACTAGTGAAGTCACTGCGCGTGCAGCAGCTTCATAACTTTTCTTGTTGATTTATTATAACGACGAGTCGTTTCCCCGACGGACGCTGTATAACCGGGAGTTTTATAACATTCGTATACTTCATTTACTTCATACAAGTCCTTAGCGCAGACCTTTCTTTCCGATGCGTTGCCCATTAGCTAAGAACTGTAAGGTAGAGTTGTCTTAAATCAGTGAGTTTCGTTACTCAAATCTGTGTTCTAATTTTTATACATAAAAATGTGGTATAGGGTATTCGATTCCTGCAAAATCAATAAATACCTATAGTTTCCAATTTTCACTTACTACCCAACTCAGCCGTATCCCGGAATTAAATACATAACCAATTTCTCAGTCACACTTAAAATAGAAAGAATCTTTTCAGGAAAGTTATTTCACACGGTTGATTACGTCTGAGACAGCATCAGACGGCAGAAGCTTATATGTTATTCTCTGCCTGTGTGGTGGATTCGTATCCTCCTCAATCTGATGTCTTATTGACAATAAAGTGGGCGATGTTGTAACTGGACGGGATGGTGTGGTTGCACTTCACGACTGACGCGCCCCAAAGCAATTGAGAGTGTTGATTAATCCCAAAATTAAAACAATAGTCAATCCATGGTATGTAAGGGCTCCTCTTGGCACGACTTCCTTTTACTTAAAAACTTATACCTTGCATTGTGAAAAACGTAGTGGTTTCCTAGAGAATCGGTAGGGAAATGAATGTGTGAAACACCCAAAGAGAGGCAGGGTAGGACGACGACACGTGTTTTAAGGCATCAGTGTTTACGACAAGATGAATTTACTGGTACTACAGGAAATTGCAGGCGGCAAATACTGTAGGGGAAGAGAGGGGCTGAAATATAGCCCACGAATAAGCAATGACGGTGGACGTGCTGCTCTTGAGATGAAGAAGTTGGAGCAGGAGAGGATGTCTTACTGGGTCGCATCAGACCAGTGGCTACACTCACGATAAAAACAAAAGAATAAAAGGTGCTAGCAATTGATGGCTTTACTATAATACCGTAAAGCCTCACGGCGTAGAAAACTTGAACTTGCAGTATGAATGCTCTAGAAGAAAAAGTATGATGTGTATCTGTCCGGTGTCTTTACAAATTTCAGAGATAGATTTCACTAGGTAGAATAAGTTCGTGTATTATGGAATACCGTTGACTTTTGTAGTTCTATCTCTATGTTGAACTCTTTCTTACCTTTCAAGCACTCTTCAGCTATTTGGTAAAGTATTTGTATTGCTGTTTATAATATTTAAAAAACGGACATCCAAAAAAAAATTTAAGATGAAGTTGTACTTAGAAGTTGATACAGGATAGTCAGGAAATTTGAGACAGGGTGGTAAAAATGCAGCTAATGATGTAAATTAGGGCAGAAACGTATTTAATTCACACAAAATTCAATTCTGAAATTCCCCTTGATTTGAACTCTTCACATAATTACTAATCACTAACAGAAGAATAATCTGATTCGATAAAAAATCTGTACAGTTCATTAACTTCAAAACATAGTTGTCAAACAATTTGTTTACGTACTAGAGGTAGTTAATGTATCTGCAGAAGTCACAAATGTAATTTTCGCACTCAGCACCTGCACAGTCAAGGAATACCAAGTATTCCATATTATCCGACGTGCAATTTTAGTGTTCACAACATACGTAACCACAGAACCAGCTGTAGCCATACGAAAAATCCAGCAACACATACCGATCTACTACTGTTTTACTTAATAAATTGCTTAGTTAGTGTAAATTTTCCAGCATTGTTGTATATTTTTGAAAACTGCAAAATTTTGTATAACTACGAAAATAATGCTTTTGCACTGTAACTCACACGGTGTCTGTAGACGAACTAAAGTAACTACAGAAAATCACGGGAACATTTTGCAGTACTTCATGCATCTCCCGCTTGGGAATCCCACACAACGGATAAGAAATCAAGTTATTCCACAATATCCAACGTTCATCCACATATATTGTAGGTAGCTTACCGCTTTATTTTTCCGTGAAAAGCACAGAAATTGTATAATTTTATTTCTATCAGTCCAAAAATATTCAATTTTAACGATGTTACACACAAACGTGAATCGGGCGAAGCCTGGAGAAAAATACAGTCTGTGTCTGTGACTTTCTCGGGAAAATTGTTTAGCTCTCCCGCTATTACCTGCAGGCACAATCTGAGGACAAAGTTCTTTCTGTCGAACTCATTTGCTTGTCGTTAGACTAATTTCAACGGATGAGCGACTTGGCAGTGGGAGAAGTTTGAAGGAAACGAGATGAACAGGGCGGATCCGGTGCACCCCTCTCCCCACGCCGCCCTGTTTAACAGCAGAAGCTGCTCCCTGTGCCCGCGGCTGCGTAATTACTTCGTGTCCTCTGCCCTCTCCCCACCCCCACCCCTTTCCCCTACCACCAGAAAACTGTCGAATAAAGACAGAGAAGAAGCGAAAACTGTTTCCCAGGGGCTGCTACAGTAGCGCGGAGACACCGTCGGGGACGCCTTGTGGCGCGACCGGTGGCGCTGCCACCGGCAGACGCCTGCAACACACTGCCTTCAGACGACACCCAAAGCTTAAGAAGTTCTGTTTCAAGTACGGCGAAGGTCATTTTTTTTAAGTAGTACTTTTTATTATCAGAGAATCTTCTGGAGTGTGCCGTGAATCCAAAAGAAACGAGTTGCAATTGTGTGTGCGTCATACTCGAACCTCCCAGTCGTGGTGGTTGCTCTTCAGGGCGACTATCAAGCTTCAACAAAGAAACCGGTGAATTATCACATACACGTTGAGTAATGTTGTTTACACTATATGACAGTACTGCAGCGTGTCAACAATACTTCATTCAAGTTTTCAGGGGGCCTTAAAATTTACTGGACACGTTTAAACTTGTGGCATTACGAATGTTTGAAAGTCGATAAAAAAAAGGCTGATCGGCTTGATATACTGGCTGGTCCATCGATAGTGACCGGGCCAAATATTTCACAAAATAAGCATCAAAAGAAAAAAACTACAAAGAACGAAACTCGTCTAGCTTGATGGGAGAAACCACATGGCGCTGCCACAGGTCAAACGGATATCACCTGCATTTTTTTAAAAATAGGAACCACCATTTTTATTCCATATTCGTGTAGTACGTAAAGAAATACAAATTTTTTAGTTGGACCACGTTTTTCGCTTTGTGATAGATGGCGCTGTAAGAGTCACAAACGTATAAGTACGTGGTATCACGTAACATTCCGCCAGTGCCGACGGTATTTGCTTCGTGATACATTACCCGTGTTAAAATGGACCGATTATCAAATGCGGAAAAGGTCGATATCGTGTTGATGTATGGCTATTGTGATCAAAATGCCCAACGGGCGTGTGCTATGTATGCTGCTCGGTATCCTGGACGACATCATCCAACTGTCCGGAACATTCGCCGAATAGTTACGTTATTTAAGGAAACAGGAAGTGTTCAGCCACATGTGAAACGTCAACCACGACGTGGAACAAATGATTATGCCCAAGTAGGTGTTTTAGCTGCTATAGCGGCTAATCCGCACATCAGTAGCAGACAAATTGCGCCAGAATCGGGAATCTTAAAAATGTCGGTGTTGAGAATGCCACATCAGCCTCGATTGCACCCGTACCATATTTGTATGCACCACGAATTGCATGGCGATGACTTTGAACGTCGTGTACAGTTCTGCCACTGGGCACAAGAGAAATTACGGGACGATGACAGATTTTTTGCACGCGTTCTATTTAGCGACGAAGTCATTCACCAAAAGCGGTAACGTAAACCGGCATAATATGCACTGTTGGGCAACGGAATATCCACGATGGCTGAGACAAGTGGAACATCAGCGACCTTGTCGGCTTAATTTATGGTGCGACAATATACGAGGAAGGATAATTGGTCCCCATTTTATCGATGGCAATCTAAATGGTGCAATGTATGCTGATTTCCTACGTTATGTCCTACCGATGTTACTACACGATGTTTCACTGCATGACAGAATGGCGATGTACTTCGAACATGATGGATCTTCAGCACATCGCTCGCGTGCGGTTGAAGCGGTATTGAATAGCATATTTCATGACAGGTGGATTGGTCGTCGAAGCACCATACCATGGCTCGCACGTTCACCTGATCTGACGTCTCCGGGTTTTTTTCTGTGGGGAAAGTTGAACGATATTTGCTATCGTGATCCACCGACAACGCCTGAGAACATGCGTCAGCGCATTGTTAATGCATGTGCGAACACTACGGAAGGCCAACTACTCGCTGTCGAGAGAAATGTCGTTACACGCATTGCCCAATGCATTGAGGTTGACGGACATTATTTTGAGCATTTATTGCATTAAAGTGGTATTTACACGTAATCACGCTGTAACAGCATGTGTTCTCAGAAATGATAAATTCACAAAGGTACATGTATCACATTGAAACAACCGAAATAAAATGTTCAATCGTACCTACGTTCTGTATTTTAATTTAGAAAAACCTGCCTCTTACCAACTGTTCGTCTAAAATTGTGAGCAATACGTTTGTGACTATTAGAGCGGCATCTATCACAAAGCGGAAAAAGTGGTCCAACTGAAAAATCGATATTTCTTTACGTACTACACTAATATGTAATAAAAATTGGGATTCCTATTTTTAAAAAAGCAGTTGATATCCGTTTGACCTATGGCAGCGCCATCTAGCGGGACAACCATAGCACCATCTGGTTTTCCCCTTCAAGCTAGACAAGTTACGTTCTTTGCAGTTATTTTTTTCGTTTGATGCTTATTTTGTGAGATATTTGGCCTGGTCACGATCAATGGACCACCCTGTATAACACAAGTAATCCACAAATCTACTATGAAGGGTTTGATGCCTGCCTTATACTCCAGGTCCCCGGTCCCGAAATTCACTTCTGCTCTCAGGTTTTGTAACTATGTGCATTGTAAATATGGATAAATCGAAACAAGTCTTTGCAGCTCAGTGTTTATTTTTGTGAAAAACTCGTGGAGGTAGCTCGTAACTAACATCGGATATGTTAATCACTGTTGCCAACCCTCATTTGGATAGCATTTAAAAAATTAAAAGTATTTCACTTTTGTGTGACCTACCACAACATTAGCTCACGCTCAATAGCGCTTGGCCATTTGCGAAATGTATTTAAAGACAGGCCTCTCCCAACGAGTTTATGGATTCGTGATGTCACGAAACCAAGTAAAATGTGAAACTTCTTGGCAGATTAAAACTGTGTGCCGGACCGAGACTCGAACTCGGGACGTTGGCTTTCTCGAGTAAGTGCTCTTCCAACTGAGCTACCTAAGCATTACTTACGCCCCGTCCTCACAGCTTCAATTCCGCCAGTACCCCGTCTCCTACCTTCCAAACTTCACAGAAGCTCTCCTGCGAACCTTGCAGAACTAGCACTCCTAGAAAAAAGTAAAATATAATAATAGAATTAAGCTGCCTGACGGCTTGCTCTATTTTAATTTATATGAGTATTAATTTAAAAGAGGTTTACCATTCCATGTAAAAATTTTTGAATGTATATTAATATGGTAGCAACCGTACTTGAGTCCACTGTTTTATTGTCTTTACGAAATTTAGAAGAAGTGACAATTTTTGATTGAAGTGTGTCACCTTAAAGAAATTTTACTGCTGATTACAAAATTGCAAGCCCGTAATACACTGAAATGACGAAAGAATTTAATATTCTGACGTATTTTTTAGTAAAATTAATTCAGCTGATGCATTTAGATTACAGCTGTATGTTTAAAGCATGGCCTTTTGTCCTCCACTATACACTGAACACATGTTACTTCTCTAGACACTCTTTTCATTGAACTGGAATATTGCACTACAGCTTTCATGCTCATATGCGATGTAGTTTTAGAATTACACAAATGAGTCAGTCTCCCACCAAAACCAATATCATGCTGTGGTCTGTAGTTGCTATCGACCCTCACGTCATGGTAGCAAAGCATGGACTGATGAAGTAAACTGGTTTCAACATTAGAAGTATGGATTTCTTGCAGAATACTAAAATACAAATTCATAAAAGTTTTGTGATATCAATGGAATCAGCAAGAAATGAGCAATATTGTACTGTTGCTAGATATGTCTTACGTATAAGAAAAACGGATTTCATTTGGTGTAATATATAATATATATATATATATATATATATATATATATATAATTTAAGCAGATTGTTGATGTTAGGCGTCGCAATCGACTTTTGCTTCGATAATCGATTATGAAATCATATCAGAAAAATTATATCAGAAACCGTAGAATATTCACGTTCAGCACGCAGTGTTGCCAAAAGCGCTGACTTGAAACGCCTGTAGATCATCCACTCGGTGACTACAATAAATCCCGCGTTCGGCCATCCTGATTTAGGTTTTCCGTGATTTCCCTAAATCGCTCCAGGCAAATGCCGGGATGGTTCCTTTGAAAGATCACGGCCGACTTCCTTTCCCGTCCTTCCCTAATCCGATGAGACCGATGACCTCGCTGTCTGGTCTCCTCCCCCATAAACAACAACTACAACTACAATAGCGGGCTAATCGTCAGAACAGGAAGACAAAGCGGCGACCGGGCCAAGCAGCGAACAAGTGGCCGCACTGCGTGCACAGCCGGACCTTTGTGTCCTCGTGGTATCGTGTGAGTGCACCATGGGGGAGGCAGGGGTGGGTGCAGTTTGTCTTTGGCTGTGGAGGAAGCAAATTCTCCCGAAGAAAACGCCTGCTAGAAAAACTGAAACCTCTTTAAGATGAGACAGGCAGTCACACACCGCCGCAGCGGCAATCAACTGAGTTTCTAACAGCTGCGATCTGGCTAAACATAATAGAAAAATTGTCTGTTATGCGAACAACGACTAATTCAGAGGTGAGTGCAGCACTGTATCTTACCAGAGGCTATTGCCAAGTTCCACAGTTTATAAGACTCATACAAGAAAATAACAACGTATGAAACCATTATTGACCGGTTCTACGCGCTTCAGTCCGGAACCGCGCTGCTGTTACGGTCGCAGGTTCGAATCCTGCCTCGGGCATGAATGTGTGTGATGTCCTTAGATTAGTTAGGTTTAGGTAGTTCTAAGTTTAGGGGACTGATGACCTCAGATGTTAAGTCCCATAGTGCTTGGAGCCATTTTTTGAAACCATTACTATTACTTTTATAACCATCTAACCAGCGTGGTTTTAGTGTCCAGCGGTAAAGAGCACACCAAACGTACTACGTATATGTGTCGCGCCACATAATCCGTATCTCTCATACCACTGGTAGGTCGTATACTGTTCCATTAGTATAGAAGGGGTTAGAATTGTACATTGGTTCCACATAGGCTACTTTATTAAGAATGAGGTAAGTACCGGATTCATGACTCAGCCACAACCTTCAAATGTTGGGAAGATGATATTAGATGGGAGGATACCAGTCTCACATCCAAGGGAACAATATCCTATGATACTGAAGCTATGCGAACTAGCCATGAACGCTATACTCGGCAACTTTACACCAAATTATCAAATGGCTCTGAGCACTATGGGACTTAACATCTATGGTCATCAGTCCCCTAGAACTTAGAACCACTTAAACCTAACTAACCTAAGGACATCACACACATCCATGCCCGAGGCAGGATTCGAACCTGCGACCGTAGCAGTCGCGCGGCTCCGAACTGAGCGCCTAGAACCGCTAGACCACCGCGGCCGGCACCAAATTATCGATTTAATTAAAATCACTATTCCAGTCGTGGAAATTCATGTGTAATTGCTATGAAGCTGTTATTGACAATGAGTAGCGAAACCAGATTATAGGTAATAATGTACATACAATCAAGACACTTCTGTGTGCTACGATTAAATCTGTTACATTTCTCACACTTTAACCGTTGCCTTTCTGTCGTCCTTCCTGGGACAAACACAAAAGCGTCCACGTCAGGCCTGTTATGTTACCAAATTATCACTTTGTCATCGACTTCCACATCCCTCTCAAGGTGACAATCTTTGATTATTTCACTGAGTCCACACACGTCTCCTTCAGCATCACTTCCATTGCCACAGTACTGTATCTTCAGAACCTCCTCGTTCAAAAACTTTTCCTTTTTCAGCAATACGGTTTATAAAAAAAAATAAAAAACCTCATCTGTCGATTATGTCCCATGATGTTCGGTGGGATACACGGTGATGTTTTGTTTGTGGGGCGCTCAACTACGCCGTCATCAGCGCCGGTACAAAGTCCCAATTTTTATTCAGTTCAGTCTTGCCATTGTCACAAATGACGATGAGGAAATGATGAGGACGACACAAACACCCAGTCCCCCGGCAGAGAAAATCCCCAACCCGGAATAACCTCCCCACAAAATTTATTAAAATGAATATGTTTCTAATTTTAGTGCAACTTCAGAACAAAAAATAATAATATTATTTTGATAATGATTCTAATTTTAATGTAAGCTCAGAACAAAATTGGTTCCCATTTAAAATCTCCGTACAGAAATGCATTCACATTTAATGTACCCACAAAATTATATCTCATTTAATGTAAGCTCGAAACAGCAAAATTCCTAAACCTTGTAATAAAAATTAAATTCAGTAACCTGGTAAATTTTGGACGACAGCAGTGCTGCGTCATTGCCCTGTATGATCATTCAGAATAAAATGCAAAAATTCTTACCTCAATAAAAACGACGAATATATCTGCTCTTAATAATTTTTTCCGGCACAGCTCTGTGCAATGCTGGCCGATAGATTTGTCATTTATGAAAGGAAGCAACTGAATTTTCTTTTGCAACAATAGGAATAATCATGGATTGAAGGCATTAGTAAATTCTTTAAATTGAAATGAATGTTTGTTAGAAATTACTTTATGTCACGAAGATTATTATTAGGACATTTTTAAAAGATTTACATGGGAGTTCACATAACATTACTAGATATGCGCGAGGCTGCTTTTTACCTTATACAATAATATTCAGGCTCCGGCATCGCTGCACTGCGACCGGGCCAGCCAACACGATACACCAGACCAGAGCAGACTCCACACCAGACAAGCGCAGACTAGCCACTTACTGCTACAGCTACACAGTACCTACTCAGTCAACACTGCTCTCTGGTCAGCGATTCTCTTATACCTTGCATATCGCAGGCAGCGCATGAGCAATATATCGAAATTACACCTGCTCGGACCTCTTACATAAAATTACATCTGCTCGGACCTCTTACACCGGCCGGGAATCCAACCCGGGACCCCGTGATCCAGTGGCAGCAACGCTAGCCACTAGACCACGAGCTACGGACGGTGCGATTCATGCTGGGCGATCTGGGCGGCCAAATCATTCGCTCGAATTGTCCAGAAAGTTCTTCAAACCAACCGCAACAATTATAGTCCTGTCAAATGGTGCATCGTCACTCATAGTAAATTCCTTCGTTGTTTGGGAACATGAAGTCCATGAATGGCTACAAATTGTCTTCAAGGAGCCAAACGTAGCCATTTACAGTCAATGATTAGTTCAGTTGGACCAGAGGACCCAGTCCATTCATGTTAACACAACCCACACCAACGTGAAGTCACCACCAGTTTGCACAGTGCATAGTTGACAACTTGGGTCCTTGGGTTGGTGGGGTATTCGCCACACTCGAACCCTACCATCAATTCTTAGCAATTGAAATCGGGACTCATCTGAGCAGGCCACGGTTTTCTAGTGGTCTGGGGTCCAACCAATATGGTCACGAGCCCAGGAGAGGCGTTGCAGGCGATGTCTTGCTGTTAGCAGAGGCATTCGCGTCGGTCGTCTGCCGCCATAGCTTATTAACGGCCAATTTTGCCCCACTGTCCTAACGGATACGTTCGTCATACGTCTCTCATTGATTTCTGAAATTATTTCATGCCATGTTGCTTGCCTATTAATATTGACAATTCTACGCAAACGCCGCTGCTTTCGTTCGTTAAGGCTGTTGGCCACTGTATTGCGCACGGTGAGAGGTAATACGTGAAATTTGGATTTTCAGCACACTCTTGACACTGTGGATATCGGAATACTGAATTCCCTAACGATTTTCGTAATGGAATGTCCCATTGTCTAACGCCACCTACCATTCTGCAGACTTATGTCTATTAATTCCCGTCCTGCGGCTATAATCACGTCGGAAACCTGAGTTCACATCGTAGCTCAGCCAATGCACTGACCTTTTATACCACGTGTACGCAGAACCACCGCCATCTGGATGTGCGCATATCGCTATCCCATGACTTTTGTCACCTCAGTGTAATTTATAATTATTAAGCCCATTACTACTACTATCACCACCACTACCACCACCACGGCTACTACTACTGCTGCTACTACTACTACTACTACTACTACTACTACTACTGCTACTACTACTACCACTCCCCTACTAGTACTACTCCTCCCCTACTACTGCTATTATTACACTACTGGTCATTAAAATTGCTACACCACGAAGATGAAGTGCTACAGACGCGAAATTTAACCGACAGGAAGAAGATGCTGTGATATGCAAATGATTAGCTTTTCAGAGCATTCACACAAAGTCGTGTGAAGTTAGCGCCCCTTTTTCGAGAAATATACATTTTTTTCACAGTTCTTGATAGATGTGGCATAGTTCTAGAGTTCTTTGTACAAAATTTCAATAGTTCTGCAGAATTTGGCGACGAAAACAACAATACTCGAAAAAATTTTCGTATCGAAAATGTTCTTTGGCAGTTTCCGCAAAATGTAAATAAGTACAAGAGTTCTGAGCACAGTTCTGAACAGAGCTCCAAGAGTTCTTTCGAAAATCCAAGTAACATTTTTTTGTGCAGCTAATAGTTTACGAGATAATTGCATTTTAATGAGAAAATCTTTTCACTTACTGTGAAGTTGGCACCCTTTTTCTCTGAAATATATATTTTTTCAGAGTTCTTGATAGATATGGCATAGTTCTAGAGTTCTTTGTACAAAATTTCAATAGTTCTGCAGAATTTAACGACGAAAACAACAATACTCGGAAACATTTTCGTATTGAAAATGTTATTTGGCAATTTCCGCAAAATGTTAATAAGTACAAGAGTTCTGAGCACAGTTCTGAACAGAGCTCCAAGAGTTCTTTCGAAAAACCAAGTAACATTTTTTTGTGCAGCTAATAGTTTACGAGATAATTGCAATTTAAGAAGAAAATCTTTTCACTTACTGTGAAGTTGGCACCCTTTTTTTCACAAATGTATACTTTCTTCAGATTTCTTGATAGATATGCCATAGTTCTAGAGTTCTTTGTACAAAATTTCAATAGTTCTGCAGAATTTAGCGACGAAAACAATATTACAAAAAATTTTCATATCGAAAACATTCTTCGTCAATTTTCGCAAATTGTAAATAAGTACAACAGTTCTGAGCACAGTTCTGAACAGAACTCCAAGAGTTCTATCGAATACCCAAGTAACATTTTTTTTTGTGCAGCTAATAGTTAACGAGATAATTGCAATTTAAGAAGAAAATCTTTTCACTTACTGTGAAGTTGGCACCCTTTTTTTCACAAATGTATACTTTCTTCAGATTTCTTGATAGATATGCCATAGTTCTAGAGTTCTTTGTACAAAATTTCAATAGTTCTGCAGAATTTAGCGACGAAAACAATATTACAAAAAATTTTCATATCGAAAACATTCTTCGTCAATTTTCGCAAATTGTAAATAAGTACAACAGTTCTGAGCACAGTTCTGAACAGAACTCCAAGAGTTCTATCGAAAACCCAAGTAACATTTTTTTGTGCAGCTAATACTTTACGAGATAATTGCAATTTAAGGAGAAAATCTTTTCACTTACTGTGAAGTTGGCACCCTTTTTTTCACAAATGTATACTATTTTCAGAGTTCTTGATACATATGCCATAGATCTAGAGTTCTTTGTACAAAATTTCAATAGTTCTGCAGAATTTAGCGACGAAAACAATATTCGAAAAATTTTTCGTATCGAAAACATTTTTTGTAAATTTTCGCACAAATTAAACTTGTAAAACAGTTCTGAGGACAGTTCTGAACAGAACCCCAAGAGCTCTATCGAAAATCCCAACAACATTTTTCTATGGCGATAATGGTTTGAGATAAATTGATTTAATATGGGACACACTTTCTTTACGGAAAATAGAAATACACTCCTGGAAATTGAAATAAGAACATCGTGAATTCATTGTCCCAGGAAGGGGAAACTTTATTGACACATTCCTGGGGTCAGATACATCACATGATCACACTGACAGAACCACAGGCACATAGACACAGGCAACAGAGCATGCACAATGTCGGCACTAGTACAGTGTATATCCACCTTTCGCAGCAATGCACGCTGCTATTCTCCCATGGAGACGATCGTAGAGATGCTGGATGTAGTCCTGTGGAACGGCTTGCCATGCCATTTCCACCTGGCGCCTCAGTTGGACCAGCGTTCGTGCTGGACGTGCAGACCGCATGAGACGACGCTTCATCCAGTCCCAAACATGCTCAATGGGGGACAGATCCGGAGATCTTGCTGGCCAGGGTAGTTGACTTACACCTTCTAGAGCACGTTGGGTGGCACGGGATACATGCGGACGTGCATTGTCCTGTTGGAACAGCAAGTTCCCTTGCCGGTCTAGGAATGGTAGAACGATGGGTTCGATGACGGTTTGGATGTACCGTGCACTATTCAGTGTCCCCTCGACGATCACCAGTGGTGTACGGCCAGTGTAGGAGATCGCTCCCCACACCATGATGCCGGGTGTTGGCCCTGTGTGCCTCGGTCGTATGCAGTCCTGATTGTGGCGCTCACCTGCACGGCGCCAAACACGCATACGACCATCATTGGCACCAAGGCAGAAGCGACTCTCATTGCTGAAGACGACACGTCTCCATTCGTCCCTCCATTCACGCCTGTCGCGACACCACTGGAGGCAGGCTGCACGATGTTGGGGCGTGAGCGGAAGACGGCCTAACGGTGTGCGGGACCGTAGCCCAGCTTCATGGAGACGGTTGCGAATTGTCCTCGCCGATACCCCAGGAGCAACAGTGTCCCTAATTTGCTGGGAAGTGGCGGTGCGGTCCCCTACGGCACTGCGTAGGATCCTACGGTCTTGGCGTGCATCCGTGCGTCGCTGCGGTCCGGTCCCAGGTCGACGGGCACGTGCACCTTCCGCCGACCACTGGCGACAACATCGATGTACTGTGGAGACCTCACGCCCCACGTCTTGAGCAATTCGGCGGTACGTCCACCCGGCCTCCCGCATGCCCACTATACGCCCTCGCTCAAAGTCCGTCAACTGCACATACGGTTCACGTCCACGCTGTCGCGGCATGCTACCAGTGTTAAAGACTGCGATGGAGCTCCGTATGCCACGGCAAACTGGCTGACACTGACGGCGGCGGTGCACAAATGCTGCGCAGCCAGCGCCATTCGACGGCCAACACCGCGGTTCCTGGTGTGTCCGCTGTGCCGTGCGTGTGATCATTGCTTGTACAGCCCTCTCGCAGTGTCCGGAGCAAGTATGGTGGGTCTGACACACCGGTGTCAATGTGTTCTTTTTTCCATTTCCAGGAGTGTATATTCGTACAACAGTTCTGATGACAGTTCTGGACAGAACCCCAATAGTTCTATCGAATATCCTAATTACAATTTTTTGTGCAGCTAACACGTTACGAGATAATTGCAATTTAATGAGGGAATCTCTTCACTTACTGTGAAGCTGGAATCCTTTTCTTCAGAAAGATATATTTTTTCAGAGTTCTTGATAGAAATGTCATAGTTCAAGAGTTATTTGTACAAAATTGGAATAGTCCTGCAGAATTTAGCGAGAAAAACAACAATACTCGAAAAATTTTTCTTATCGAATACATTCTTTGTCAATTTTCGCAAAAAGTAAATTCGTACAACAGTTCTGAACAGAACACCAAGAGCTCTATCGAAAATCCTAATAATATCTTTTTGTTGCGATGGTACTTTATACGGTAACTGCTTTGATGTTAGACGCACTTTCTCCACAGAAAAAGTAAATTCGTTCAACAGTTTTGATGAACAGTTCTGGTTAACACCTCAAGACTTCTATCGATAATCATAATAACATTTTTTGTGGTTATAATAGTTTGTATGGTAATTGATTAATTGTGGGGCACTCTTACTAAAAAAAAATTATGTCTGTTCGTATGCTCTGATGCCAGCTCTGGATTGCATTGTAAGAGTTCTATCGAAAATACTAGTAACATATTCTGTGCAGGTAATTGTTTACGTAGTAACTGCCTTTATTAAGGAATGCTTATGAGCATTTCCCGTGAAGTTTGAACCCCTTTTACGATAAATATAAATTTTTTTCACAGTTCTTGATTTATATGCAATAGTTCTAGATTCCCCTGCTCAAAACACGAATAGTTCTACAGAATTTCGGGAAGAAAACATTAACTCGGCAAAATTTTGGTATGGTAAAAAATTATTTGTCAGTTTGGAAAAAATAAATTTGTATAACAGTTCTGTTGGCAGTTCTGGATAGCACCGGAAGAGTTGCATTGAAAATGATAAGAACATTTTTGTGGCGATAATAGTTTATACAATAATTGTTTTAATCTGATACACACTTTATCTAATATAGCAAAATTCGCAGAATAGTTCTGATGATAGTTCTGAATATCACCCACAGAGTTCTACCAAAAACTATAATAACATTATTTGTGACGATGACATTATATGATATAATTAATGTGGGACTCACTTTTGTCATGTAAAAGTAATAAATTCGTACAAAAGATCTGATGGCATTTCTTAATACGACCCTAAGAGTTCTACCGACAACTGTAATAACATTTTTTGTGGGGATAACAGTTAATGAGATAATAGCATTTTCGAGAGACCCACTTGGTCTACATTATAATAAATTGGCACAACCCTTTTGCTGACAGTCCTGGATAGCACCGAAAGAGTTCTTTTAAAAACCCTCATAACATTTTTATGGTGCCAGTAGATTATGAAATAGATTGTGTGTTCACTCTGCAGTGGGTGTGCGCCGATGTGAAACTTACTGGCAGATAAAAACTGTGTGCCGGACCGGGTCTCTAACCCCAGGCTGTGACGAAAGAATATCGTCACAATATCCTTTCGTCCAGGAGTGCTTCTTCTGCAATTTTCGTAGGACAACTTCTACGAAATTGGGAACGCAGGAGTTAAAGTACTGCTGGAAGTACAGCTATGAGTACGATCGTAAATTCTCACTTTTATTTTGGAAAACCGAAAATCGAAAACCCGGATGTATATTCTACTAAATACAAAAAGTCTAAATGTTCAGCACTATACAAATGCCAGTACACCTTCTTAAGACTGACTGTAGTAACTGTAGGTGGAAGCGTGGGATGTGCACGCTTAGATGATTCAAGGAGAGAAGGCTCGTCAGTGCAAAACAAACAGATGGCTGAGAGAGCAGATACATTCACACGCGCCACTAACCAGATGGTGTCACACCTGTCGAGAATCGCACCAGAGGTACAATGAGCTGTGGTGGAGTGCTGTTGGCGTGGTTACTATGCAACTTACTTGATGGCCATCAATACACCGTTATATTAATGTACAATACTTGAGAAACAATGTCATTCACACACTCCGAGTTCCTTATCACTCAGTACTAGACTAAATTACCGGCCTAGTGATAAGCAGCCTATGTACCTCACCGACTACGCATCTTCGTGTTATAAGAAAAAAAAGAGAAAAAACCAAGGGACACAAAATATGAATCCGGATAAACCGGAAATCCGGATTACTGAGGACCAAATAAACGAGGTTCTTATTTACAAATTTCGAACTTCTTATTAACTTTAATACTGTATCCCCTCAACATTATAACACCTCTATCAGTCATGTATTGAATTAGGATGTAAACATACTACTTAGTTCGTTTGTACGATATATCCAGTAAATATACTTACATTTCTATACATTGTAAAGACTTTTAACTCTCGCTGTAGTGTAACTCATCAAACTTCCACACTTCCTTTCTAACTAGAACAAATGTTTGCAACAATATTAACGACAGCAATTTCAAATTTATTCGTTACACACAGCACATGTTTTTATGTATCCTAGCGGCTGGTGATGTTGTCACATAACTGTCATCCATGAGGGTCCTGGGCATATTTTTAGCTGTTAGTGGGTCCTGGATGTCATGAGAGCTCAAGACAATTACTGTTTTATGTAATAAAATTCATCTGGTTCTTCCTGATTCTAAAAGTATACACTTCATGTGTGCCTTTCATTGTTGTATGATTCAGTATCGACGCTAATGCTCTCTTGATGAGATATGAGCCGATTGCTCGTTTTCATCCACTGTGCCCTTTCATATTTCATTTCAGCGATTAATTTATTTGTTTATCACCGTAGTAAGTAGAACAAAGCTAATCCAGAATTTAAACTGCACTTAAATTCTGTTTGAACTGTTTAATAGTCAGTGTCCGCTGTCTGAACGTCAAATTTCAGATCAATACACTGCGCGTGGTTGCGTTATTTTATAGAAATTTTATTATTGTAAGTGGGAAGTACTAGATAGTGTTGAAGAAATCCAAAGCATATTGTTCGAAGAGCATAATATTATTCGAAATTTACCTGTACCAATAGGTGCAGCCAAAGCAGCATTTGTGATGCTGTAATTACCTCATAGATAACGATATTTGTCTATTGTAATTCTGTATTCCAATCAGAATTTTGAGAGCATCAAAGCCTCATTTCAACGTGAGAGAGGGGTAAAATCAATAGATGATATTGAATTGAAAGCCTTCATGAGTCTCTTGTTTTTAATTGTTGTTAACAAAAGTAACAGATAAAGCCTGGAAGATCTGTGTGGAACTGATGGTGATGGCATTGAAAAATTTCACCTCGCAAATGAACATAAAACGTTTCAAATTTATTCTGGAGAGCCTTAGATTTTACAGTCGCGCTATTCGTGATGAAAGGAGACAATTAGACAACCTAACAGCTATTCGGGAAATATTTACTGTGTTTGTACGCAACTACCACAAATCTTACACCCTTGGAGAAAATGTTACAGTAGACAAGAAGCTGGAAGGATTCTGTGGAAGGTACAGTTTTCGCCAATATGTATCAATCAAAACAAACGAGTATGGATTCTTAAGTGTGGATTCTTAAGTATTTTACCTGTACAATTTGGAAATATACGCTGTGTTGCAACCAGAAGGATTTACCAACTGAGCAATAAACATTTTGATGTTGTTCTGTGACTGTGTAAACATATATATCAGTCAGGTCGAAATGTGAAAGCGGACAACTGGTTTACTAGTACTGGAATGATAATAGAGCTATGAAGGGAGAATTTTTCTTTTGTTGGCATGATGAAGAAAAACAAGCGTGGAGATTTCTCTAGAGTTTGCTATCAGTAAAAGAAGGGATGCCCACATTTCCTTTTTTGGCTTCCACAAGACTGAACTCTAGTTTCTTCCGTACCTAAAAAGGGGACGTGTGTGATCCAGGCATCACGTTTGCATGAAGATAATTCGATAGATGCTGACATTGTAGATAAACGGGAGCCATCCACTGTAAATTTTAAAATAGCGTTAAGCGTGGTATTTTCACAGCGGATAAGCCGAATGCTTTGTACAACGCTGCAAGAAATGTGCGCCGCTGGTCAATGGTTGTATTTTTGTAATGATCAGTACCGTTGGAATCTATGCACAAGTGATTTATTGTGGCAACAGTAAGAATTGTATCAGAAGGAAAGGGTTCCTGAATCAGCTATGTTATACAATGTTGTTTTCTTCGCTAAATTCTGCATAACTATTGAAATTTTGTACAGAGAACTCTATAACTATGACTTATCTATCAAGAACTCCGAAAAAAATATATATTTCTGAAAAAAAGGGTGCCAGCTTCACAGTAGGAGCTCTTATGGGGTTCTTAATTAAGTTGCAATTACCTCTTAAACTATTACCTGCACTAAAAAATTCTACTAGGAATTTCGATAGAACTCTTCACGTGGTGTCCAGAACTGTCATCAGAACAGTTGTACGAATATATTTATATTTTCTGTAGAGAAAGTGTGTCCCACATTAAAACAATTTATCACAAACTATTATCGCCACAGAAAAATGTTATTAGGATTTTCGATAGAGCTCTTGGGGTTCTGCTCAGAACTGTCCTCAGAACTGTTGTACAAGTTTAATTTTTGCGAAAATTGACAAAAAATGTTTTCGATAGAAACATTTTTTCGAGTATTGTTGTTTTCTTCGCTAAATTCTGCAGAACTATTGAAATTTTGTACAAAGAACTCTAGAACTATGGCATACCTGTCAAGAACTGTGAAAGAAATATACATTTCTGAAAAAAAGGGTGCCAAATTCACAGTAAGTGAAAAGATTTTCTTCTTAAATTGCAATTATCTCGTAAGCTATTAGCTGCACAAAAAAATGTTACTTGGGTTTTCGATAGAACTCTTGGAGTTCTGTTCAGAACTGTACTCAGAACTGTTGTACTTATTTACAATTTGCGAAAATTGACGAAGAATGTTTTCGATATGAAAATTTTTTCGAATATTGTTTTCGTCGCTAAATTCTGCAGAACTATTGAAATTTTGTACAAAGAACTCTAGAACTATGGCATATCTATCAAGAAATCTGAAAAAAGTATACATTTGTGAAAAAAAGGGTGCCAACTTCACAGTAAGTGAAAAGATTTTCTCTTAAATTGCAATTATCTCGTAAACTATTAGTTGCACAAAAATATGTTACTTGGATATTCGAAAGAACTCTTGGAGCTCTGTTCAGAACTGTGCTCAGAACTCTTGTACTTATTTACATTTTGCGGAAATTGTCAGAGAATATTTTCGATACGAAAATTTTTTCGAGTATTGTTGTTTTTTCGTTACATTTTGCAGAACTATTGAAATTTTGTACAAAGAACTCTAGAACTATGGCACATCTAACAAGAACTGTGAAAAAAATGTATATTTCTCGAAAAAGGGGTGCTAACTTCACACGACTTTCACACAAGGTTGGCGCCGGTGGCGGCACCTACAACGTGCTGACGCGAGTAAAGTTTCCAACCGATTTCTCATACACAAACAGCAGTTGACCGGCGTTGCCTGGTGAAACGTTGTTGTGATGCCTCGTGTAAGGAGGAGAAATGCGTACCATCACGTTTCCGACTTTGATCAAGGTCGGATTGTAGTCTGTCGCGATTGCGGTTTATCGTATCGCGACATTGCTGCTCGCGTTGGTCGAGATCCAATGACTGTTAGCAGAATATGGAATCGGTGGGTTCAGGAGGGTAATACGGAACGCCATGCTGGATCCCAACGGCCTCGAATCACTAGCAGTCGAGATGACAGGCATCTTATCTGCATGGCTGTAACGGATTGTGCAGCCAAGTCTCGATCCCTGTGTCAACAGATGGGGACGTTTGCAAGACAACAACCATCTGCACGAACATGTAATCACATGTCTGTTGTAGTCTAATATATTTGTCCAATGAATACCCGTTTATCATCTGCATTTCTTCTTGGTGTAGCAATTTTAATGGCCAGTAGTGTATATTACTACTGGAACACTAAAGCAGTTTCATACCGCTACAAAAACGCCTTGTAAACTCAGATGTGTGGGAACAGATACTTGCAGTAAGACTATATTGAAGTAGGTGGCATCCCAACAGTCCTGCTACTGAAAAACAGAACCTCTTTAAACAAGTTTGCGCTTGCTATTGGACTGGTACCTACTGGCCCAAATATTAGCTTGAATCTGAAATAACAAAGTGCTGCTATCTCTTTGGAGTATTTTAAAGAATTATGAGTGAGGAACACGAGTTTAATACTCACCGTATTATTCCAGGGTTAAGGGCAGAGGTAACGCATTTGGGTGACTTGATCTTGGTGGGTTTCACAGCCTTGATAAATTGAAATAACGATCTCTTTTATACCAGTCTGCTGCTTTAAAGGAGTACTTTAGGAAACAGTACTAGTTACTCTGGAGCGTTGCACGTTTTCAAATGCACGATACATCTGAAGAGATCATTATCTTAGGAAATATCTATCAAGGTGGCACCTGTTCAAGAGATTAGACATAACACGATCTGCGCGTCATAGGAGATTTATAAGCCGAATTTAAAAGTTTCCTATGTAATTGAAATGCTGTAAGAGAACCAGGCGTAATGGACAAGAATGTTATGAATTATTCGCGACAGTCTAAGAAGATCGTTTTGGCATATCTTCACGACAGCATATTGCAGGAGATTAAATTAAATCCTGGAGGATACCGTAATAAATGACTTAGAACCCCCAGGAGTTTGTAAGAGCCGTAAATTATAATCTGAGATGAACGTCAGAGAGCAGAATGTTCTCCGACAGAGGTGGGTGCTGTATCCAGGCTTGTATCTTGTGTGAGGATGGAACATTCCGGGAATTCAGCAGACCGTAATGTTTCCAGGTTTCGTTCGCGCGTAGTAATTGTTTGTGTCTGGCTGTTACGCAGTCGGCAGACCCCTGTTTTCCGGTAACGTGTTGCTTCGGCCGGCTTTGTAGTGGTTGGTCGCAGGCAAGCGCCCCGCCGCGTTAACCAGGTTGCCACTGCTGTTGCTGCTGCTACACTAGAGATGGGAACATACTTCAAAGCAAACGGGCACTGATAAAGATGGTAAAGTTACAAATAAACGCAACAGCTCAGTTAAGTGGAATGACTGTCAATGAATGTGGTGATGTGGTTCAAATTTTAAAATACATTCACCGCTTAGTTCTTCGTTAGCACCTGGCAAACTTCACATGATGTGTCACATGATGTGACGCAGCATGTCAAGGTTGCTGTGTGTGGACGGGTTACTCCTGTAACAGAAATTGCGGATCTGAAGATGGTTCTAGAGGAACCGAAATCGGTCATGTGAATAAACATTTTGCAATCAAGACGGATTATAAGTAACTTTATAAAACCACTGATTACGGTTATCCCATCAGACATTATGCCTGTTTTTGCAAAGATAGGGTTTCCACCGCCATTGCGCAAAGAAATCATTGGTTGTGCCTTGTCTCTTGCATACGTTACACACGACTAGAATCTTTTTGGACTTTCTGCCAGGTTTCGAGACACAATTTCGTTGCGGGAACTGTTATAAGCATCTCGCATCGAAGTCAGCGCTAAATTTTGAGCTTCTGTAAAAGATTGCCATTCCTGGGGATCCTGCGTTCGTTTAAATTTGGCATGCACTATTTTCTTGTGACTGACTAGCATTAATCATTGAAACATCGTAGTAATGTGATAATTGCGATTAAATTTATGCAGTCAATTTGGAAAGAATGAGCAATCCACGTCGTTTCGCCATATTCACAGTATATATACTGTTTCCCGCAACGACGCAGGGTCGGCATGCTTAATCGGAATTGGCAAGGTTAATTTAAGGGATGGCCAGATGCCCTTCCTGCCGCCATCCCGTACCCCTTAGGACGGAATTAGTGTACCCCAACTGTCTGTGTCTAGTGTAACCCATGGAATAGTGCGAATGTGTTCAGATGTCTGAGAACCGTGTAACTGAGGTGGAAAGTGGGGACCAGCCCGGTATTCACCTAGTGGGATGTGGAAAACCGCCTAAAAACCCCATCCAGGCTGGCCGGCACACCGTCCGCCGTCGTTAAGCCGCCGGGAGGATTCGATCCGGGGTTGGCGCGTCTACCCGAATCCAGGAAGCAGCGCACTAGCGCTCTCGGCTAACCTGATGGGTCATATATATTGACGAATGAAACGTTGTTCGATGTTGAGATGCTATTCCAATGAAGTTGGGCAGCCTTTGCGATGCTTTCTGAGTTTAGAGGGAATAGCAGGTGGCTGAGACGTGAATGGGGATTTGGACTGAGGACGGAAGTGTGCAGGGTAGTGCGTGCTGCTGTGCAAATCCACTGTGCCACAGTAAGGTAGTGCTGTGGACGGAGATTAGATGTTAAGATTGCCTGAAGTCAGCCACCCCAATTTTGTCTAATCTTAGGCCTTAGTAGGCCACTTTGATCAAAATTTAAATAATGATTTTAATCATACATTTTCTAATTGCTTGTGTTTTGATAATCAGTCAAATGTTTGGAATACTTGTTATTCGGTACTAGATGCCAATAAAATTCTCCTAACAGCAGAAAATATGTAATGTATTGGTAGTTACTTGCGTGTAGTATTTTAACAGCTATTACATAAAAGCCCATAGGCAGAAACTGCCGGCATAATGAAGGAAACCGATCGCCTTGATTGGGACGATGACACATGTTTTCCTTATTCAAAAACTTCATGAATAACTAATATTTATGACGTCTGTGTCTGCCATAGTGAAATGCAAAAGTTAAAGTGGCACTGAAAAAAAAATTTTTAGAATATCCGATGATTTTATCACACATTATCTTTAGGTGACCAGTCGATAGCAACCTCCCACTGTAACATTTGATCGCATCCCACAAGGGAATCTGGGGCTGTAAACAAAGAAGAATATTCCTCTCCAGGCCAGACTCAAAACGAGAAATCTGAATGAGACAGAAAATAAACAAGCGGTCGGAAAAAACCGTACAACAAATTCTAGCTGCCAGTGAAACAGTTGTTTTATCAGCTAAGTTTTTAATCCTTTCCTTGTTTTTGGGCAGAAGATGCAAATACGAATACGAGAGTAAACACGAAAGTGAATTTGAAACGGCGCGGCCGTCACTCGGTGTTTACTTTGCTTCGGCGGCGAGCAGAGTTCAGGCGCGTGCGAAAGCCTCCAGCTGCCGGGTAGAGCCGGCTGGTCGGCTGGTCGGCTGGCCGGCTGTGGCTCCACCGCTGACTGAGTGCGGGACGAGCCATGTATCACTTCGTGCCGGCGGCGGCGGCGGCGGCGGCTGCGGCCGTGGTGGCCCCGAGGCCGGTATCAGTGGGGCCTCCAGAGGACCCGGTGCAGATTACACCGCGAGACGGGCGTAACAGCGAGCTGCTGCCGTCCAAACACGAGTATCACACGGCTGAATTATTACCGCTGATACCTCCCTGTTTTCGCTCTCGGTATATCTGTCATGATGGTCTCCTTTCCGAGGAATAGAAAAGCAACTGAAATCACTCAACAGAGGAAAGTCCACTGGACCTGACGGGATACCAATTCGATTCTACACAGAGTACGCAAAAGAACTTGCCCCCCTTCTAACAGCCGTGTACCGCAAGTCTCTAAAGGAACGGAAGGTTCCAAATGATTGGAAAAGTGCACAGGTAGTTCCAGTTTTCAAGAAGGGTCGTCGAGCAGATGCGCAAAACTATAGGCCTATATCTCTGACATCGATCTGTTATAGAATTTGAGAACATGTTTTTTTCTCATTTCTGGAAACCTAGAATCTACTCTGTAGGAATCTACATGGAATCCGGAAACAGCGATCGTGTGAGACCCTACTCGCTTTATTTCTTCATGAACCCTGAAAGCATTAGATACAGGCTCCCAGGTAGATGCCATTTTCCTTGACTTCCGAATGGCGTTCGATACAGTTCCGCACTATCGCCTGATAAACAAAGTAAGAGTCTGCGGAATATCACACGAGCTGTGTGGCTGGATTGAAGAGTTTTTAGCAAACAGAACATAGTATGTTGTTCTCAATGGAGAGACGTCTACAGATGTTAAAGTAATCTCTGGCGTGCCACAGGGGAGTGTAATGGGACCATTGCTTTTCACAATATATATAAATGACCTAGTAGATAGTGTCGGTAGTTCCATGCGGCTTTTCGCGGATGATGCTGTAGTATACAGAGAAGTTGCAGCATTAGAAAATTGCAGCGAAATGCAGGAAGATCTGCAGCGGATAGGCACTTGTTCCACGGAGTGGCAACTGATCCTTAACATAGACAAATGTAATGTATTGCGAACACATAGAAAGAAGGATCCTCTATTGTATGATTATATGATACCGGAACAAACACTGGTAGCAGTTACTTCTGTAAAATATCTTGGAGTATGCGTACGGAACGATTTGAAGTGGGATGATCATATAAAATTAATTGTTGGTAAGGTGGATGCCAGGTTGAGATTCACTGAGAGAGTTCTTAGAAAATGTAGTCCATCAACAAAGGAGGTGGCTTACAAAACACTCGTTCGACCTATACTTGAGTATTGCTTATCAGTTCAGATGGTTCAAATAGCTCTGAGCACTATGCGACTTAACTTCTGAGGTCATCAGTCCCCTAGAACTTAGAACTACTTAAATCTAACCAACCTAAGGACATCACACACACCCATGCCCGAGGCAGGATTCGAACCTGCGACCGTAGCGGTCGCGTGGTTCCAAACTGGAGCGCCTAGAACCGCTCGGCCACATCGGCCAGCGCTTATCAGTGTGGGATCCGTACCACGTCGGGTTGACTGAGGAGATAGAGACGATCCAAAGAAGAGCGGCGCGTTTCGTCAGAGGGTTATTTGCTAAGCGTGATAGCGTTACGGGGATACTCAAGTGACAGACTCTGCAAGAGATGCGCTCTGCATCGCGGTGTAGCTTGCTGTCCATGTTTCGAGAGGATGCGTTTCAGGATGAGGTATCGAATATATTGCTTCCCCCTACTTATACCAACCGAGGAGATCACGAATGTAAAATCAGAGAGATTCGAGCACGCATGGAGGCTTACCGGCAGTCGTTCTCCCCGCGAACCATACGCGACTGGAACAGGAATGGGAGGTAATGGCAGTGGCACGTAAAGTGCCCTGCGTCACACACCGTTGAGTGGCTTGCGGAATATAAATGTAGATGTAGATGTAGCAGGGTCAGGGAATTGCTTACTTCCCGTGTGTTTCGCCTAAGTCACATCGACGTTTTTGTTACACTGCACATGTCGAGAAAAAATCTGGCTTTAGTCACTAATACATTTCAACAGTTCCTCTAACAGGCATTAGGCATTCCGAAAAGGGTTTTCGGGAAACCAGTTTATCTAAAAGTGGGAACTCCTTTGCTCCTCTATCAACTCGCCTGATAGTGAACTCCAAAATGTATCGAATTTTCAAGAGCCCATTCTACCCTCACCGCTTACCACACAGTACCTACAAATTAGAGCACTGCTGTGTAGTACTTCCTTTTTTATTAGAAAATTATCAGTTTTTGTGAGGGGACGAAAAACTGTCGACTCTCTTGGTGCAACTGGAGAGGAGTAGGTGATGTGCTGGCACAGGGATTCATCCCTTCTTCATATCTCTTTCATCATCATCATAATCAAAAACACAAACACAACAGTTTACTGCGCAAGAATTTGTCACAGTCACCGAGCAAGGTGGCGAGGGTTTAGCACACAGGACTCGAATTCCCGAGGACGATGATTCAAATACCCATCTGACCATCCAAATTTAGGTTTCCCGTAATTTCCCTAAATCGCTGCTAGCAAATGGGATGGTTTCTTTGAAAAGGTTACGACCGATTACCTTCCTGTTGTACTTTGCCTCTAACGACCTCGATGTCGACGGGGTGTTAACACCAATCTTCCTTCCTTCCTTCCTCCCCCCTTTCGTCACTGCCATCTAACAAATCTTATTTCAGTCATAAAGCACAGTTTTCACAAAATTACATTTACATTTTTTTAGTCTCACAAGCTGCGACGTAGTTAAGAATAAAAACAGGAACTACAAAGTGTACAAGTTGTTTCTTTTATTCCAGTCTATGGTATTATGCTGCTCGTGTCATTGTCTTGTTTGACAGCCTTGCATAATAATTTGTCTTTCTTTCCCTGACACGATGAATCGACGGTTCTACTCGATAACTTACTCCACTCTTAAGCTCTTTTCGTCTGGCTTCTTTGCTCTCACTATTTTTATGTAATTTTATGATCTCCTTAAGTTTGTACATCAGCAATCTGAAATTACCGCAGTAGCGTTTCAGAAGGACATATTATAGTTCAGCCATTTTCTTTTTAATAATTTTAAAATTAAATTCATTTGCGTTTCTAATGTATTTCATTTTATTACTGTAAATGTTTATCGCACCTTATATTGACAGAATTTTTATTTTTTATTTTTGACTTATCAGTCTCCTAACTGGTTCGATGCGGCCCACCACGAGTTACTCTCCTGTGCAGCTTATTTCTCTTCTGTGCTAGCCTTTAACCTTATCGTCTCAGATTAGCGCTCGCAACCTACATCAATTATTTTTTTGATTTATTCCAATCTGTCTTCTTCTACAGTTTTTACCCTCTACAGCTCTCACAAGTACCATGGAAGTTATTCCCTGATGTCCTAACAGATGTTCTTTCATCCTTTCCCTTCTTCTTGCCAGTGTTTTCCACATATTCCTTTCGTTCCCCATTCTGGAGAGAACCACCTCATTCCTTATCTTATCATTCCAACTAATTTTCAAATTTTTTGTGTTGCACCACACCTCAAATGTTTCGAGTCTCATCTGATTTTCCCGGACTCCATCTTCGACTACCATACAATGTTGTGTTCAAGACGCAAATTCTCTTTCTTAAATTAACATCTATGTTTCATACCAATAAACTTCTCTTTGCCAGAAATGACCTTTTTGTCAGTGCTAGTCTGCTCTTTATGTGCTTGCTCCGTCCATAGTGTGTTATTTTGATCCCTACGTAGCAAAATTCCTTAACTTCGTCAACGTCATGAACCGCAATTCTCATGTTAAGTTTCTCATTGTTCTCATTTCTGCTATTTCACATTATTTTCGTCTGTCTTCGATGATCCTGTAACTCTTCATTTTCACTGAGAATACCAATGTCATCAACAAATCTTATCGTTGATATCCTTTCACCTGGAGATTTAATTCCATTCTTGAAACTTTCTTTTATTTCCGCCATTGTTTCTTCGATGTACAGATTGAGTAGTAGGGGCGAAACACTACGTCCATGTCTTCACTCCTTTTAATCCTAGCGCTTCGATCTTGGTCTCTTATCCCAAAGTATTGTCACCCGTCTTTCTCTATGGCTTACCCCTATTTTTCCCAGAATTTAAATATTTTGCACCATTTCACATCGTCGAGCGTTTTCCAGGTCGACACCATCATAAGTTTCGTAAAAGTAATCACTGTTTCATGTTAAGTTAAATATAAAATCCTTGTCATCAAACGATTAAAACATGAATTAGAATTGTTACCGTATCACAATGAAAATTACATCGCAATCCATAAAAACTGCATTAGGTAGTGTACTCTTTCATGTTATAACAGTACTCGGCGTTAAGGCTGTGAAGATATTCATACCAGACAGAGCCGACTGCGGGATCATCCGCATGCGCACAAAATTGGACGATGCGAGCTGTGTGAGCCAGGGGCCCTGTCGTTTTGGAACGCAGCTTCACCATTGGAGAACAAACACTGTGTCATGGGATGGACCTGATCATACAAAAGTGTCACACAATACTTGGCAGTAATGTGACCTTGCAGAATACTCAGGTCGCTCAAGAGGTACCACTGTTGGCTGCCCAATTCATCACCGAAACACCGCCATGCTTCGCTCTTGGGACGTAGTAGCCGACCACGATATTACTACAACTGCTCTCCCGTAGCCGTTATTAGAAACATGCGGTGACGCTAGAGTATACATGTACTAAGAAGAAGACGTCGCATTGTGAATGCCTTCAGTGAAGTTGTGCTTATACTATCAAGTGGTTCAACGTGTCCTCGTGAAATATCATGATAGAAACTCACGATAATAAGCCGACCGAGACTCCCTCACTACTAGGTGCAGTAATATTGTGGTCCTCTAATAAATTAGGCCGAAAGTTGGGCACAGTGTGAAACAAAACTCGTGCGACCATAGGATTTTCTTCAATTGCTCGAGAGTCAAGGTTTACGGCTTCACCACAATGTTTTTCTGTTATGAGTATCTCCAATACTGATCAGTGGTTTTGGAATTCCAGCTCACCTCGTTAATTTCTGCTTATGGAGCTCCCTTCATGTTATTTTAGTGCTGACAGTATTCGCGATTGTGACGTTCACTGCCACAGCGACTTTTACAGCTGTTTCCCTCTTGTTTTTCGTCACAACTCTGTCCAATGACCGTCCATCACGGTCGGTCTACACACACTTTCGTCCGCGTTGTGACTTAGCGGATAACATTTTTCCGTTTCCTTGTGTCCTCACGTTCGTATTAACTGAGTAGGGACATAATGCAGTCGCAACTACACAGCACAATGTTCTGATCGTGACTGACATCTGTCACGTATTGAAGATACTGCACAGGTGATGTTCATGGTCAAATGAAACTGTATAATAAACAGGCTTGCTAGCATCTGCATTTATATTCAACCATGCATTTCTTGTGGTGTTTCTGTACACAGTAACGGAGAAAAATAGCACATCAGGAAAGATGACGTCGATTTTGCTCCGATGACAGCTAGAGACTAGTAGATATACTGATAATAGTTTCAACGTCGTCCACCAACAGATAGCGTAGTGGCATAGCTACAAGAGCGTCACATGTGTCTACCCTTTAACAGGAAACACTCAAAGGCAGAAGGTTCAGTGTGATGCAGATGTGTGAAGCAAGCAGGAAACCATGTCGTAGACGTGCACCTGCTTTCTACAGCCAACTGAGCGAGTTTGAAAGGAGTCTAAGGGTGGCCCTCCGAGTGGTGGGATGGTCCTTTCGGAGAATTGCTACACATGTTGACCGTGCTGCGTTACTTGTGCAGCGACGATGGTATTGGTGCTCACGTGAACATTCTCACACCCATAGACGAGGCTCTGTACGTCCACGCAGCACAGACGCCCCCCAAAATCATCATATTGCAACTACAGCTACCACAGTACAGATAAGAGGGCTTGTGAGCCCAGACGTGTCAGCATGAACTGTTGCGAACTACACTCATGCTCATAAATTAAAGATAATGCTGATATATGGTGACACAACGCTCTGGTGGGCAGTTTGCTGTTTTAAATCACCTCGGGGTATGCCCATGAGGTGCATTTGACCCGCGGTCGTCGCACCGTGGCGGTGGAAGCAATCCACATACGCAGAGGTGTGTTGGTGCATGTCAGAGTACGGAGCAGCGAGCAAGTGTTCAGACGTTTTCAGACGTGTTAATGGTGACTGTGTATTGAAAACGGCTCAAGGAACACAAGTTGATGACTTTATGAGTGGTAGAATACTAGGGTGACTGGAGGCTGGTCAAACACAACAGGTCGTAACATTGGCCTTCCGTGTGCCACAAAGTGTGATATCAAGATCATGGCAACGATTCCAGCAGACAGGAAAGGTGTCCAGGCGCTACAGTACGGGACGTCCACAATGTACAACACCACAAGACCGATCTCTCACTATCAGTGCCCGCAGATGGCAAAGGAGTACTGCAGGTAGCCTTGCTCGGGACCTTACCGCAGCCACTAGAACAGTTGTCTCCAGACAAACAGTCTACAGACGACTGAACAGACATAGTTTACTCGCCCGGAGACCTGCAAGATGCATTCCACTGACCCCTGGTCACAGGAGAGCCTGTAAAGCCTGGTGTCAAAAACACAGTACATGGTCACTGGAACAGTGGTCGCAGGTTATGTTCACGGACGAGGCCAGGTATAGTCTGAACAGTGATTCTCGCCGGGTTTTCATCTGGCGTGAACCAGGAACCAGATACCAACCCCTTAATGTCCTGGAAAGGGACTTATATGGAGGTCGTGGTTTGATGGTGTGGGGTGGGATTATGATTGGTGCACGTACCCCTGCATGTCTTTGACAGAAGAACTGTAACAGGTCAGGTGTATCGGGACGTCATTTTTCACCAGTATGTCCGCCTTCTCATGGGTACAGTGTATCCCACCTTCCACCTCATGAATGATAACGCACGGCCCCACCGAGCTGCCATCGTGGAGGAGTACCTTGAAACAGAAGATATCAGGCGAATGGAGTGGCCTGCCTGTTTTCCATACTTAAACCCCATCGAGCATGTCTGGGATGCTCTCAGTCGACGTCTTCAAATCCCTACGACTCTTCAGGACTCCAACAGGCACTGGTACAAGAATGGGAGGCTATACACCTGCAGCTGCTCGACCACCTGATCCCTAGTATGCCAGTCCCGTTGTGTGGCCTGTGTACGTGTGCATGGTGATCATACCCATATTGATGTCGAAGTACATTGACGGGAAACAGTGGCGTTTCGTAGCACATGTGTTTCGGGACGGTTTTCTCAACTTATCACCAATACCGTGGACTTACAGATCTGTGTCGCGTGTGTTCCCTACGTGCCTATGCTATTAGTGCCAGTTTTGTGTACTGACACCTTGTGTGGTACCGCATTCTGCAATTATCCTTAATTTATGAGCATGAGTGTAGTTATTGGCAGTGGGACTACGGGCATACACGCCTCTGGCCCGTATTCCACTCGGACTACGGGCACGCACGCCTGTGGCCCGTATTCCACTCACGACACAGCATCGACGTTCACGCCTCGACTGGTGCTGCCAGAGGATCAGCTGGAAAACGGAATGACGCGCAGTGGTCTTCGACGACGAAAGCAGGTAGTGTCAGTATGCAAGTAGTGGTCGTTGGCGCGTACGGCGTAGACCTAATGAGTTCTGTCTCGTAACAGTGCATTCGACCAAAACACATCGGCCCCACCCGGCCTGGTGTGCAATAAGCTATAACTCTCGTTCACCTTTGATGTTTCTGGAGGGGACGCTAATCAGCGCTCGCTACATACATAATGTTGTTAGACCCGTCTTTTGACTTTCTTCCAACAAAAAAGTGATGTGTTGTTCCACCAGCATAATGCTCGCCCACAAACTGCATACATCTAGTGAAAAGTCTTGCAAATTTTTCTGTATCGAGTGATATTTGAATATTTAGAGACTGTTGTAAATATTCAGAACACAGCCTTCCGAAATGCCTTCACAAAAGAAGACGAAGTAAATGTTCCAGAATTCGAATCGAGAACAGCTGCCAACATGAGTAACGTAGAAGTAAATATCCTCGGAGTAGTAAAGCAACTTAAATCACTTAATAAAAGCAAGTCTTCTAGTCCAGACTGTATACCAATTAGGTTCATTTCGGAGTATGCTGATGCATTAGCTCCATACTTAACAATCATATACAACCGTTCGCTCGACGAAAGAGCCGTACCCAAAGACTGGAAAGTTGCACAGGTCACAACAACATTCAAGAAAGGTAGTAGGAGCACCAAATTACAGGCCCATATCGTTAACGTCGATATGCAGCAGGATTTTGGAACATACATGGTGAGTCACCTAACGTTACCGCTGGATATATTTCGTAAACCACATCAAATACTGACGAACCGATTCCACAGACCGAACATGAGGAGAGGGGCTAGTGTAATTGTTTAATACAAACCATACAAAAATGCACGGAAGTATGTTTTTTAACACAAACCTACGTTTTTTATAAATGGAACCACGTTAGTTTTGTTAGCACATCTGAACATATAAACAAATACGTAATCAGTGCCGTTTGTTTCATTGTAAAATGTTAATTACATCCGGAGACATTGTAACCTAAAGTTGACGCTTGAGTACCACTCCTCCGCTGTTCGATCGTGTGTATCGGAGAGCACCGAATTACGTAGGGATCCAAAGGGAACGGTGATGGACCTTAGGTACACAAGAGACTGGAACAGCACAATACGTCCACATGCTAACACCTTTTTATTGGTCTTTTTCACTGACGCACATGTACATTACCATGAGGGTTGAGGTACACGTACACACGTGGTTTCCGTTTTCAATTACGGAGTGGAATAGAGTGTGTCCCGACATGTCAGGCCAATAGATGTTCAATGTGGTGGCCATCATTTGCTGCACACAATTGCAGTCTCTGGCGTAATGAATGTCGTACACGCCGCAGTACATCTGTTGTAATGTCGCCGCAGGCTGCCACAATACGTTGTTTCATATCCTCTGGGGTTGTAGGCACATCACGGTACACATTCTCCTTTAACGTACCCAACAGAAAGAAGTCCAGAGGTGTAAGATCAGGAGAACGGGCTGGCCAATTTATGCGTCCTCCACGTCCTATGAAACGCCCGTCGAACATCCTGTCAAGGGTCAGCCTAATGTTAATTGCGGAATGTGCAGGTGCACCATCATGCTGATGCCACATACGTCGACTCGTTTCCAATGGGACATTTTCAAGCAACGTTTGCAGATCATTCTGTAGAAACGCGATGTATGTTGCAGTGCTCTCCGATACACACGATCGAACAGCGAAGGAGTGGTACTCAAGCGTCAACTTTAGGTTACAATATCTCCGGATGTAATTAACATTTTACAATGCAACAAACGGCACTGATTACGTATTTGTTTATATGTTCAGATTTGCTAACAAAACTAACGTGGTTCCATTTAAAAAGAACGTAGGTTCGTGTTAAAAAACATACTTCCGTGAATTTTTGTATGGTTTGTATTAAACAATTACACTAGCCCCTCTCCTCACGTTCGGTCTGTGGAATCGGTTCGTCAGTATTTGATGTGGTTTACGAAATATATCCAGCGGTAACGTTAGGTGACTCACCCTGTATATTGTGTTCGAACATTGTGAATTACCTCGAAGGAAACGGTCTATTGACACACAGTCAACATGGGTTTAGAAAGCATCGTTCCTGTGAAACACACTAGCTCTATATTCACGTGAAGTGTTGAGTGCTATTGACAAGGGATTTCAGATCGATTCCGTATGTATGGATTTCCGGAAGGCTTTTGACACTGTACCACACAAGCGGCTCGTAGGGAAACTGCGTGCTTATGGAAAGTCGTCTCAGTTATGTGCCTGGGTTTGTGATTTCCTGTCAGAGAGGTCACAGTTCGTAGTAATTGACGGAAAGCTATCGAGTAAAGCAGAAGTGACTTATGGCGTTCCACAAGGTAGTGTTATAGGCCCTTTGCTGTTCCTTATCTATACAAACGATTTGGGAGACAATCTGAGCAGCCATCTTTAGTTGTTTGCAGATGACACTGTCGTTTATCGACTAATAATGTCATCAGAAGATCAAAACAAACTGCAAAATGATTTAGAAAAGATATCTGAACGGTGCGAAAAGTGACAGTGAATCCTAAATGACGAAAAGTGTGAGGTCATCCACATGAGTGCTAAAAGCAATTCGTTAAACTTAGGGTACACGATAAATCAGTCTAATCTTAACGCCGTAAATTCAACTAAATACCAAGGTATTTCAATTACGAAAAACTTAAATTGGAAGGAACACATAGAAAATGTTGTGGGGAAGGCTAACCAAAGACTGCGTTTTATTGGCAGGACACTTAGAAAATGTAACAAACCTACTAAGAAGACTGCCTACACCACGCTTGTCCGTCCTTTTTTAGAATACTGCTGCGCGGTGTGGGATCCTTACCAGATAGGACTGACGGAGTACACCGAAAAAGTTCAAAGAAAGGCAGCACGTTTTGTACTATCGCGAAACATGGGAGAGAGTGTCACAGAAATGATACAGGATTTGGGCTGGACATCATTAAAAGAAAGGCGTTTTTCGTTGCGACGGAATCTTTTCGCGAAATTGCAACCACCAGCTTTCTCCTCCGAATGCGAAAATATCTTGTTGACACCGACCTACATAGGGAGGAACGATCACCACCATAAAATAAGGGAAATCAGAACTCGTACGGAAAGATATGTGTGTTCATTCTTTCTGCGCGCCGTACGAGATTAATAGAGAATTGTGAAGCTGGTTCAAAACTGGTTCAAATGGCTCTGAGCGCTATGAGACTTAACATCTGAGGTCATCAATCCCCTAGAACTACTTAAACCTAACTAACAGGACATCACACACATCCATGCCCGAGGCAGGATTCGAACCTGCGACCGTAGCGGTCGCGCGGTTCCAGACTGTAGCGCCTAGAACCGCTGGCCATCCCGGCCGGCGAAGGTGGTTCGATGAACCCTCTGCCTGGCACTTAAATGTGGTTTGCAGAGTATCTATGCAGACGTATGTGTAGAAACCTGTGGAAATGGATTGTTCGAAGTAAAGTAAATCTTCATACCTGTATTATAATAAAGTGAAGAAATAAGTTACGTGGTACAGTTCCACTCAGTGTCCTCCTGGAGCAAACCTGTCATTCCACCGGCGAGTGTAATTTCGTCAAGCACAACAGTGGCAATTACAACTGTATGACCAGCCCTTAATAAGCGGTATTTCTTCTTGGTTTCTTACTTGGTAATTTTTTCTTTCCGTATGTCCATCAGTGAATAATAATTCTCACGATGGCGCTCTGTTTGCTACAGGAAAGGAGACACACTTGTCCTCAACACATAGAACTGAAAGATGAGCTGCTCAAGGTAGTAATTTTGGTGATATCCATCGTTTTTTCGCCTCAGTAGCACGGGGTACGGGAAAACAAACGTGGGAGAGGGCGCAGCTGCGCGTCCACCTCTGATCGGCCCGACCAGACGAGGCGTGGCGAATATTTCATGGCGGCCGCTGCGCCGCGCCCTTCCGGCTCAGCGAGCGTGCAAGTGGAGAAGTGGAGGTGCGTGCCGGGAAATCCCCCTCAGCAGCTGCGCGAGTCTCTAGATATCGAACTGTGGGGCTCAAGCGGCCTTAGGACTCGAAAAATTTGAATTATGTGGATGGAGCGCGATTTTGCAGGGGCAGTCTTGCTTCGCTGACGAATAGATTTGGCGTACAGATGCAGAAAATTGCTTTGAATGTTAAGCCAGGACAAAAAATAAGAAGACTGGAATGTGAGTTTTTTTAAATCCATGGAGAGGCCATGTACGTAGAGGAGGGCTGCTGCTACACGTTTTCCCTGTAACAGAAAACAAGCGTGAGCTATACTAAGCAGGGCCTGTTATCGAACACCTAAATGTGAGATTTTTGGAGGTTTCGTGGCACCTTGGTAAATCATTCTTTAAATATGCTGTAGGGTGAGTGACAGCTGAGAGATTTTATGCCACAGGAGATGAAATACAGAGACTAGGATCTGAATCTCATGGTCTGCGTTTGAATAGGAGAGGAACGACAAGTTAAATTACAGTAGAACCTCGCTAATTCGACCTCGGATAGTCCGACTCCCCGCTTAGTCCGATGATACAATTTGTTTACGTACACGGGCGACTACTGCATGTCTGGACTTCTCGACGTCTCATCGTCTGCGATATGGATCTGAAATCAGGCGACGGTTGCTATGCGCGATAGTTCGATCAGTCTTAGTATGAAATAACTTTGCTCTGTTACTGTGCATGCATTTGTTTTATAAATTAATGACAGTGTTCTTCTTAGATATTTAAGTGCTTAAAACTGAATTGTGCTATCAACTACAGATAAATATGTGACGCTGAGAACCGGGCGTCGAGCGCAGTGACGTAAATCAGTACGGCTGATATTCACTGCACAACGGAAGCAGAATTATCTGACCACCTTGCGCGTCAATGCGTAATGTAACAAAGTATGTGCAGATCTTAAAAACTTTCAGTCCCAGTAAAACTATCTTACTGTTCGATACAGACTTATTTTACAGAGCAGCCACTACTTTACGTTACAATTTCATGTAAGATTTTTTAGTGTGTGAATCATTTTCTTTGGTTCGTTACTGTTTTAACGTGGAACAATATTTGAGACGGTATATCCAATTGAAAATTAAAGTTGTACTGTACTATACTGTAATGTTATTGGCCAATAAAAGTGTTTCTCTGATAAAACGAACTTTTGTGCGTTCCAATCATGCTCCCGGGCCCGCAGGGTACGGATTAGCGGGGTCTACTGTATATGAGAGTTTAAGAGAGGCAAGCATCCTGCTAAACCAAGTTACTTGTGGTACTGCGGCCAGGAAAATATATTTCATACAGTGAATTCAAATAGAGATTGTTTTCTTCAATTAATCCAAAGTGATATAAATTCTCAATTTGTCAAATAAAAGTAGAAGAAACGACTTGCTTTCCAAGAATATTATCCGAGAGAAAATGACACATTAGGATATTCGGAATATTTCGAGAATTAATTAAAAAAAGATGTATTTTGCCTATCAGAACATCGTATAACCACGGAAATAGAAAATTTTAATATCATTGGCCACAAGGCCATTATAAAGATACGGTAAGTACAATATGGATGATCACGGAGCAGTCCATACTAAAAGGGTGTAAATTTAAAAAACAGAGAAATATTAAGACTTCCTGCAAAAGAAATAGTGAACTGCCCAGAGTAAGAGGAGGAAACAAAAAACTTAGAACTTACTCCAATCCTTCGCTGTGTGGTACAGCAACCTGTGGTAACAATATAAAAGAACAAACAGTACTGGTTGCAAATTTGGATTCTTTTAATCCTCGATTACGCGTTTTCTCTTACGCAAGACATCTTCACCTTGGTCTACGAGAAAAAAATATAAACGGCGAAATATGGTGTTAAGCACAAAGAATGCCGCGCATACGAATGTCCCAGCAGGAAACCGTATTGGCCAGTTACCACACGATGTTTTTTTTTCAAATTCTGACGACGGCAGTTTCCTGCCACGACATTAGTAGGTGTTTAACGGTTAACAACATATTTTACAGTTGCATTTTTCTTGTAGGCCAATCTAAATATGCCGTGCTTAAGGTGGAACGCGTCGTTGGAGAATACCAAACATACAAAATACAGTTTTGCAACCAAGACTGTTTGTTCTTTCGTAAAATGAAACCTCACTGCTTGAGAGGATATCTGATGTTATCGCAGTGATCAGGAAATTGAGTCAGAGTGACGAAGAACAATGGCACTATAAGCCCACTTATCCGAAGCCAACAAGATATGCTGCGCCTGCCACGACCGAGTGACGTCACACTGGAACGCTTATCCGCGACACTTCCCGAACCCTCGGCTCCGTCCAGAGTCAGCGGGAAATAAATATTTAATTGAAATGGTCCCTACTAAAGGTCTTAATTTTGTCGTGTGCCATCGAGAATTTGAATGCATTCAAACACAGTCAAGAATTATTAAACACGTGTGAAATAGTTACTCGATACCCGCCGGAGACGGCTGATGGCACTCTTAATATCTACAGTGTCACGTGGTGTGACGTATGCGCCACGGCCTTTCTTTCTCGTAGGCCCCGCACTTACCAGTATGACGTTGTACGTCCCCTGCCTAGGAACAAGCACTGATTCATCTGGAAAGTCTGGCATAAAGCCGTCGAATCTTCTCCCGATTCAAGCTGGCTCACAGCTGCAACTGGTCGATGGTACACAGGGCACTGGCGCTTGGACGGGGTTTACGTCCGAGCTAGTTTCACACATGTTCTGCCGGAGACAGATCTGGGAATCTTTGTGGCCTTGGAAGTACCTCAACATCACTCGAACAGTTCATACGTACGCATGCAATCTGTGGACAAGCATTGTCCTGTTGAAAAATGGCATCATGGTACTGCGACATGAGGGGTAACACGTGAAGATGCAGAATGTCTTTGCAGTCAGGATTCGCTTGATCACTACCAGAGCCATACTACATAGAGAGTGGACTGTATCTATTCACGGCGTTAACTCCGTTTACAGTTAATACATGAATTCATACACTATCTGGCACTGTTTTTACACATTGATGATGAAATTTATAGTAAATTATGATCACAGTGTACAGCTCATGGTTTTATCGTCTGACGATAGTGATTTTATATTTCGCCCTCAATGATGGTACGAATAGTTTTATGAACTTGATGGTGGTCAGACGAGTGAATAAAGAACTTTACCAGCAGCTCAAAGCGGTAGTATGACATTTTCCAAAAACTGAGAAAATTTGAAGAAACAACATTTGAAGTTGACCGATGAACTATTCTACTGCCGGCAATTCACAGGACCACGAGGATAAGAATGGAGAAATTAGGGCTCGTATGGGGGCATTTAGGCAGTTATTATTTCCCTCTCTCTGTTTGCAAGTGGAACAGGAAGGAAATAAATAGTTGTTACAAGGTACCCTCCGCTATGTACCATTCAGTGGCTTGCGGTGTATGTATGTAGAGAAAGATGTAGATGCAGCTCTAGACGTAGATCTTTATATAGAATTATTTAGTTATGAGTAAATATTGGAAATGCAGTCTTAGTTGCTACAGAAAAAACCCCTACCGGGTTATTGGAAAGCAATTATGAAAAATATTCACACCATATCAATTACGTGACATTGTCTGCTGCGAGGCTTATTAATCAGTGTGGATATCACGCAAACTGCGTTCACGTGAAAGAAATACTGACCTAAGATGTTGTTAGTGATTTACAGTTTCGTATCAATCGTGTACCTTCCTGTCAAGGAAGTTCAAGATAGTTGACCCGTGGTAAAAATTGCTGCTTTGAAGAGCGCGCGGCAGCGCGTAGTGTGAAGCAGTCGCCCTCCGTTTCTGGCGGTGGCGCCGCTGTGGCAATCGCAGCTTTGGTGTCTCCCTGTGGTGGGAAAGTTTGCCTATTCACGTGCATTTAAGGGGCGCTATGAGCTCGCCAGTCGGTCAGGCTGGGTCAGTCTCTCGTCCCCAGCTTGCTAGACTGTCTCTCGTCCGCATTTGTTAGGCAGTTAGTGTCTGTCTGTCGTTCGGAGTGCTAGTATGTTTGTCGTTCGGATCAACCTTTAAAGCCGGCAAAATGAGTGTCTTTCCACTCTGACAGTAAGAGAAGTCAGCGAGTCGTCGCCTGGTCAGGGCTTAGTTCCGGCATCTGAGTCTGCGAGTTACGCCGCCAGTCTGCTGGAGTTTGCTCAGGCAATGGTCATTGGCGGTTGGATCGATCAGTTGGTCCGTCGTGCACTGAGACACAAGATGACTTGTCCGTCTTGAGCGTCGGCACATGTGAGGTCTCCACGTGAGTCCAGTGGACCGCGGCGTATAGCGAGGGGTAGTGACTTCGCTGTCGACACGAGAGCAACAGGAGTCAACACACGACATCAGTCTGGCCGGTGCGAGCTGCGACGCCGTGAGACGGGAGATCGACGTGCCTTCCTACGTCCGTTGAAGCGGCTGGCAGCGGACGGTTCGGGAGAGCGATTTGTGGGTGTTGCGCCAGTTCTTCTCGAGAAATCGCAGTTTATTAGAAGTTAAGTGATTGGTGATATGTTGTTTGATTTATTCTTGTTAAATTCTATTTGTTTTCTTGGTGAGGTCACCAGCCGTTTTGCTTTGGGGTCGTCCCACCATTCCTTTCCGTTTACCCACCCGCGGAAAGGTGGTTGTTTCTAAATTGCGTGGTCCGTTTTTCCCTTGTGGAATACAGGCGGGTTAGAGCAACGTGCGGTTCGGGTTGTTCGGTAATCTCCCTATCAATCTACCGCACGTTAGTAGCTGCCTCTGTCATGTTTGTCGGATTTGGTGTGTTAACGAATTTATTGCTTGAAGTGTAAAGGCCTAATACCTGAAATATGTTTTGATCTTTGGAATCTTTGATATTATTGCCTATGATCTTGAGAGGCGGTATCTGTGTACTGTATAACATCTTAACTATTGTTTGGCCAACCTTGTAGATGGCTCTGAGCACTATGCGACTTAACTTCTGAGGTCATCAGTCGCCTAGAACGTAGAACTAATTAAACCTAACTAACCTAAGGACATCACACACATCCATGCCCGAGGCAGGATTCGAACCTGCGACCGGAGCGCCAAACTTGTAGAATTTTATATAAGATTGCATTTCATGGACTTTTATTTATCATTTAGTATATGAAGTTGTCACCCTTTCACCGTAAGATTTTTCTTACAAGTTAAAATCAAGTTGCACCTTCGGTGGCAAGGTTAATATTTTAATTGTTAGTGCTTTGTACCATTTCCATCTCTCCTACGGGGGGTACATAGTTTGTGTGCTTGTGTAAATTGTTAAAAATCTTAGTTTAAAGTAATCTGGTGTGTTGCAGATTTGCACCAGTGTAGTCTTTCAGAGGCTGTTGTGAGCGGTCGTAACTACGGCCGAGTCAAAAGGGAGTGGCAAGGTTCTCTGCACGAAATCTCATACAGTCAATACTTGTTTCTTTCTGCCTCTCAATAAATTGTAACTTTGATATTTAGAGGGTGCTTTCTGATTATAATGTTGAATCTGTTTCTTTTAAGAAAATGCATTTAGGCACGGGAGGACGACGGTTCAATGCCGCGTCCGGTCATCCTGATTTAGGTTTTCCGTGATTTCCCTAAATCGCTCCAGTCAAATGCCGGGATGGTTCCTTTCAAAGGGCACGGCCGAATTCCTTCCCTGTCCTTCCCTAATCCGATGAGACTGATGACCTCGCTGTCAGGTCTCCTTCCCCGAAAAACAACAACAACAACAACAACCTACATAGTGTGATTAAATGTGTAACGTTCTTGATGAATCGGTAGAAAATAAAATAAATTCTTAAGAATATTCTTTGAAAATAAATCACAGTTCATTACTGGTAGCAGAGCGTGGTTACGATCCACGGACCTCTGGGTTATGGGCACAGCACGGTTCTTTTAATATAAATCACGGTTCAATAATAATTCACTGACATATGATATTGGTATACATCAAGCTGAAGTTAAACAAATTATTTACATTGATAAGCCAAAATATTGTGACAACCTGCTTAAAAGCGTGTTGCTGCAGCTTTGAGCGTAATACAGCAGCTACTATGTGTGGCATGGACGCGGCAAATACTTGGTAGGTTTCCACAGGTATGTGGAACCAAGTGTCTGGGCATGGGTCACACAATTAAGGGCCGGTAGTTTGTGGATGTGGAGCTGGCACCCGACAGCTTTTCAGTTGTGTACTGCTGGATTTGGTCGAGATGAATTATGTGACGAAGACCTCATAGTGATTCACTTCCATGCTCCTCAAACAACTGTATCATGATTCTAGCTTTGCGACACGAACAGTTGTCATGCTGGAAAAAAATTTCGCTATCTGTGATGCTGCGAGGTCGCCAAACACTTTGTCGCCTACTCATGGTTTCACCGTCGTTCATCCACTTTCTGTAGATGGTCATGACCGTTGCACGCAAACAGTCAATGAGCCTCGCATTTTCCAAGATGCTCGTTCCTCGGAGCTGCTCATAGCTGTCTGCCTTGTGTGAAAGTCGCATGTGTCAGTGGATAACCCCACTTCTGGCACGTATGATGTACGAAGCAAGGGGGACGTAAAAAGCAGATCTGCACGGGCAAGGAATGCATTCCTGGCCAAGAGAAGCCTGCTAGTGTCGAACATCGGTCCTTAATCTTAAAAAGAGATTGTACAGCTGATGGTTGCTTATATGCGCAATTGCGAATACATTTCATGTATTTCATAACTCCTGTAGTCGTCGTAGTCGCTGTAGTCCATATACTGCATCTTCATTCGGAATAACACAGGCATTGCTATATCGTATCAGAGAACTGTTCTTACAATTCAGAGAACAACAACAACAACAATAACAAGAATTTCTATGACTGGTGCAAGAAATTAAAAACCACGCCATTAGAGTCGTTGAGACACTGGGTACATATGCAGAAGGGGTGATTTTAAGGAGTCTATTTGGCCATTCAGGGTTCGGTTTTCCGTCGCGTTCGCTAACTTGCGGAAGGCGAATGTCACTATAGTTCCTTGAAAAACTGAATGCCAGCTTCCAGCTCGTGGAACGGTTTCGAGACTGACCTCGTATGAGCTGCAACATCAGACGGCTCGGTTCGTCACCGCCTCATTAAATACGTTACAGGTTGCGTAAGAGGCAATTCTGTTGGTAAGCCTTCTGATTACCTTGTTTAATTAATGCGGCGTCGCACAGCTGCTGTATGAGGGTAAGAGGGGATCATTAGCATGTTAGGCGGTTCGTCAACGTCCAGTGACCCCTTGATGTAATGAGTGGCATGCAACGGAGCACAGGGCACGTGATCTGAACAGATTTAAATCACTCATTGGTCCAGCCTAACTGACGCATGACCCACCACCTCGCACCGTAAGCACAATTCGCATGTGTAGCTGACACAAAGTAGTTTTTGCACTTTGATAATAAATTGTACGGCAAAAAAATTATAAAATAAAACAAGACCTTTTTTGTCATCAGCCTTCTGAATAGTTTGATGCGGCATGCCACGAATCCCTTGCCTGTGCCAACGTCTTCATCTCAGAGTAGCACTTGCAACCTACGTTCTCAACTATTTCTATTCCAGCGTCTGTCTTCCGCTACCGTTTCTACCCTCTGCAGCTCCCTCTAGTGCCATGCAAGTTGCACTGTGATGTCTCAGCAAGATGTCCAGTCATCCCGTACCTCCTTCATGTCAGTGTTTTCCATATATTCCTTTCCTCGCCGATTATGCGCAGATTCTCCTTACTCCTTACGTTATCAGTCCACTTTATTTTCGACGTTCTTCCTAGTAAAATATAAAATGTACGAACGTATCACAAAAAGTATGCTCTGATCAGAGATCTACGTAAATTCAAGCCCGGTGTGCGACATATAATAAATGACTTATTCGACGTTTTGTTGCCACACACTGCTGTCAGGCGTTAGGTTTGCGTAGGTTAGGGCCAGTCAGCTTAGCCCATATACTCCTCTTCTACGTGAACCCCTCTACTACAGCTAAGGAACGTGTCACATCTTCGTAACTGATTTGCGGTTGACTCCCATGTCTGATGCTATTCTGTCTTGATGTTTAAATTATGTGTCACACTCTTCCAGCTTCTAGAAATGTCCTCTAGAACCACATGAATCAGGAGACCTTCGGTGGTGTGGTTTCTTCAGTTCTTGTATTGTTAATATTTGCTGCATATGTTGCAGTCGGCATATTACTGATAATACTAATGGTGAAACTTCATGGCAGGTTAAAATTGTGTGCCGGACCGAAACTCGAATTCGGGACCTGTTTGATGTCCTTAGGTTAGTTAGGTTTAAGTAGTTCTAAGTTCTAGGGGACTGATGACGTCAGACGTTAAGTCCCATAGTGCTCAGAGTCATTTGAGCCATCAACAATAGCAAAGCGAGGATAATGGAATGTTGTCAAATTAAGTCGGGTGATGCTGAGGGAATTAGATTAGGAAATGAGACACTTAAAGTAGTAAAGGAGTTTTGCTATTTGGGGAGCAAAATAACTGACCATGGTCGAAGTGGAGAGGATATAAAATGTAGACTGGCAATGGCAAGGAAAGCGTTTCTGAAGAAAAGAAATTTGTTAACATCGAGTACAGATTTAAGTGTCAGGAAGTCGTTTCTGAAAGTATTTGTGTGGAGTGTAGGGAAGTGAAACATGGATGATAAATAGTTTGGACAAGAAGAGAATAGAAGCTTTCGAAATGTGGTGCTACAGAAGAATGCTGAAGATTAGATGGGTAGATCATACAACTAATGAGGAGGTATTGAATAGAATTGGGGAGAAGAGGAGTTAGCGGCATAACTTGACTAGGAGAAGGTATCGGTTGGTAGGACATGTTCTGAGGCATCAAGGGATCACGTGGAGGGTAAAAATTGTAGAGGGAGACCAAGAGATGAATACACTAAGCAGATTCAGAAAGATCTAGGTTGCAATTGTTACTGAGAGATGAAGAAGCTTGCACAGGATAGAGTAGCATGGAGAGCTGCATCAAACCAGTCTCAGGACTGAAGACCACAACAATAACATGATGTTGTGGCACGAGAGGCTGACTCTTTCCTGTAACGATATAATGCAAATCTCTGTTTTGTACGGTTAAATCCTTCGCTGGCAAAATTTCATGTTCATGCTATTCTTTTATTGAAGTGGAACGCTTATGCTTCCTTGACAGACATCTTTGGACGTAGTCGCCAATTTTTGTAATATGAAGTTATGGTTTGTAGGTCCCCAGAATAAACTTTCCCTCCTTGCTCTGTTGCCAAGTGGCAGTACTTCACTGCATTGCAGTTTGGCACTGGCAAGTTGATTGAGTTTCAACCGAAGATCAGTGAACCCACTACAATTCCACATTTTCAGATAACTGGAGAAACCGCTCACGTGATAGGCGATATGCGGCCAAAACGACATTCGTTAAGGCACCGTAGAGAATTCAGAGACAGCTTTATTTATGCTCGAACTTCATTATTAATGTTCTGATCGGACGAATGTTTGATCAACCACAGTGACTATGTTGGCATATGGCAATTAAGAGTGTCATGCATTAAAATGTAAATGCAAATAAGACACAAATAAGAATTGGCATGGAAGCTTTTATACCTCACTACTCAAAAATTCAACGTTTTGTTTCTGAAAGTTGGCGATACTGGATAAGTATGTGTCGCCTGTACTGTAGGCTATAGCTCTTGATCTCTTTTTCTGTAAGATTTCCTCCACATCAACACCGAAGTTTAGCACGTCGTAAGTTAGAGATAGGCTACATGCGTGATGAATGTGCTTTTTTTTTCATCGGGCTTCTAATTGATTTGACGCAGCTCATCACGAATTCTTCCCCTGTTCCAACTTCTTTTAGTCAGAGTAGCACTTACACCCCAAGTCGTCAGTTGCTTGTCTTTATGATGTACTCAGTTACTTATTGGTTATATTCCAATCCGTGTCTTCCCATACATCTAAGAAATCCATGGAAAATCTATATCTCGCTTTTCACAGTTTGAATCGACAACTTTCCGAATATCAGTTCACTGTTTCACGAATGCAGAATGTACACTGAAGCTCCAAGGAAACTGGCGTGGGCATGTATATTCAAATACAGAGATATGTAAACGGGCAGAGTAGGGCGCTGCGGTCGACGACGACTATATAAGACAACAGGTATCTGGCGCAGTTATTAGATCGGTTACTGCTGCTACAATAGCAGGTTATCAAGATTTTAGTGAGTTTGAACGTGATGCTATAGTCGGCGCGCGAGCGACGGGACACAGCATCTCCGAGAAGCGATGAAGTGGGCATTTTTCCTTACGACGATTTCACGAGTTTATCGTGAATGTCACGAATCCGGTAAAACATCATCGCTCCGGTTGGAAAAAGATCCTGCAAGAATGGGACCAGTAATGACAGAAGAGAATCGTTCAGCGTGACAGAAGTGCAACCCTGCCGCAAATTGCTGCAGATTTCAATTCTGGGCCATCAACATGTGTCAACGTGCCAACCATTCGACGAAATATCATCGATATGGGCTCTCGCAGCCGAAGGCTCACATGTGTACCATTGTGACTGCACGACACAAAGCTTTATGCCTGGCGTAGACCTGTCAACACATTGGACTGTTGATGATTGGAAACATGTTGCCTGGTCGGACAAGTCTTTTTTTCAAGTTGTATCCAGCGGATGAATGTGTACGGGTATGCAAAAATCGTCATTAATCTATCATGTCAGCAGAGGACTGTTCAGTCTGGTGCAAGCTCTGTAATAGTGTGGGGCGTGTCCAGTTGGAGTGATGTGGGATCCCTGATATGTCCAGATACGACTCTGACAGGTGACACGTACGTAAGCATTCTGTCACCTACATCCATTCATGTCCATTGTGCATTCCGACGGACTTCGGCAATTCCAGCGGGACAATACAACACCCCACACGTCCAGAATTGCTACAAAGTGGCTCCAGGAACACTCTTCTGAGTTTAAACACCTCCGCTGGCCACCAAACTCCACAGACTTGAACGTTATTGAGCATATCTGGGATGCCTTGCAACGTGCTGTTCAAAAGAGATCTCCACCCCTCGTACTCTTACGGATTTATGGACAGCCCTGCAGGAGTCATGGTGTCAATTCCCTCCAGCACTACTTTAGACATAAGTTGAGTCCCGCGACACTTCTGCATGCTCGCGGGAGCCCTAGATATTAGGCAGGTGTACCAGTTCATTTGGATCTTCAGTGTATTATCTTGATCGGTGCCGCGCTACCGTTCAGGACGTCTCTGCAGCCTACTCATCAGCACATAAGGAAGAGTTTACTCATAAAATTCACTGTAAGTGATTCATTGGAGGCATATTGAACCCTACGCTTTAGACAGCCTTCGGAAATCGTATGTATTGAAAGTAATGTCTACCATTTTGAATTCTGTAGCTCGTGGTGCTGTCCCAAAGACGATTGTAAGTTTAATGACCGTGAGACTCTGATATATAACTCGAAGGCCGTTTTCTAAGGCGTGGTTTCTATGGATGGTTTCTTGATGTAGCGTAGCCACTATGGACTCCGGTGCTTCTTCTGCGGCTGCCTCATGGGGCGTGCTACTTCTTTGATGACAATACATGCTCCCTTAAAGCCTTCATAGGCCTCAGAAATTGCCGTACTTCTTTTGTGGAGGCCATGAAAGTGACTTAACTCTGCACCTCTTTAATGGCTTGCAAACCTTCCACATCAGTGGGCCACAAAATTCCATGAATTCAATACTGTAAGGTGGCTATAATTTCGTACTTTACAAGGACTGATCTACATACTTTGTCGTGGTTTACATTCGGAATTAGGTATCATTTGATAGATTGTACCTCGTATATATGAATATTTAAAGAAGACTGACATTGTCACGTACACTTAGTAAATAGTTGTTAACGCTTATTGCATGAAGGGTTGTAGATTGTCTTTATTATGAAAACGGCGAAATGAATGATTGACTATACTGGCAGAGGTTGGAACGCCAGTGGAAATGGAATGGTAGGCGTAACTCAGGCCCTGGGTGTAAAAGCCTGCACAGGTTTGTTGGTTCTCCTTAACACAGGAAGTAGCCCATTACGGACGGTCGGGGCAACTGAGTGCTGAATCACAGCAGAACGATGGCCGGTCGGTATTGTAGAGAGGTTGGAAGGATAATATAATAGGATAATGTACTTCGGAAACTCTGAAAATCTTGGACACGACAGAGAGGAACGAGAAAGCGTTACCTCGGAAATAACCCAGCCTGCGCTATTTCCGAGGATTTTTACTCTGAGAAGCGTACCATTACATGAATTCCTAATTAACAGGAATAGGTATCTCCTCGCAAACTTTCCGCGGTGTACGACAAAATATTAGATATGGTTGGTCGGGGTTCAGAAGAATCTGTAGAAAGGAGAATATTCCGTGATTTCGAGAATATTCTGTAATTACGTGGGAGGGGAACCGAGCTTTCCTGGGAAGCCAGTGGAGGAAAGAGGTCTTCCGTTTTGAGAAACCATGCTTAACAGTCGCTCAGTATCAGCTTTTGTTGGTACAGGTAGACTTGCTGTCTTAGCTCTCAGGAGATCTTATAGTTAGTGAAGGGTTAGGCACTGTACTGTTGCGAACATATTCGACTCTGGACTTCGCCTCTGGGTAGGGAGTTGTCGTTAAGTATGCAGTGTTCAGTGATTGAGAGCACTTCTTCTGTCCATACTCACGCTGAGACGTTATCTGAATTCCGTCCTTGTGGATGGGAGTTCGCGTTTCTTGTCTGTAGAACACAGAGAGGAGAAGACAGTATTAGATCTTACTGTGAGAGGACCGCCTTCTGCCGTCCTAGAGTTTGAATGAGCTTTTTTTCTTTGTATTTTGTGGCTGGAGTTCTTCCGTCGTCGCAGACGCGTACGAGAACCGTCACTCCGACGCATCGGGCACAGTACTTACGGTGTTATTGCTAATTGCTTCGGCTTATTGGGGCTATAAAGCTAAACAGCTGTGATCACGTAACTTTATAACTTTATTTTCACTGAGGTTGCACACCACTGTAGATGATCTTTGAAAGTAGTGTCTTCCAGTATTTGGTACCTATATGATGTCAGTCATCTCGCGTTATTTATATTAGATGGCGTAGCCATAAAAAGTGCAGATTTGGGCAGTTGATCAGTAATATTAGCAGGAAATTCATTTGTACCTCTTTACGTCCGTTGGACATTGATATATAAACATTTATGATGTATAAAGGGGTTTTAATCTACAATAAATGTATAAGCAGAAACAACATTTATCATTTTGTTGTTACTAGTTCCCTTAATAATGCATTTATATTTTACGTTGTAATTTATATGTTGAAGAGTAATAAGGAGGAAATAACATCACCATTAAAAGATCCTAAGATCAGCTTCAGGGAGTAGTTAGACAGGTTGAAACCTCCATTTTCGCGTTCAGCATTTTCCATTGCGGACATTCATTTTTACACCAGCTTGGAGTAGCATCTTGGATTAGTACTGCAGTTCGCCTTGTAGAGGCTTTCCAAACTCAGACGACTTTGCAACCCATTCCATCCATTTTATCTGAGTACCTAATGTAGGTGGTTCAGATCTTGCGGGCGGGGGTCAACTTCTAGAGTGATGAAGCAAGAGTTCGATGTGCTTGGAGCGTCAGAATAGCGTGCGGAGTGCGTACCGGAAAAGCCTCGTACGCATTGTTCTTGTAGAGAAGCTGAGAGGCGCACTGCGTAAGCGATGGACGATTGCTTAGAGCGGGAGCAGCATTCGGCCACCTTCCTCTTTCATCACGATTTTGAATCAGTGATGAGTACGTCCAGTAATGGGTGCGTTTCCTTTCAGCAATAAATGGAAGTAATAACAGGACATTAACGCCATTTATCAGCGAGGATCGCCATCATTATAATATTGTTCGCTGACGAGGCTGTTGTGCGCAAGAGTCTATCATCAATGGACAGTTGTAAGGAATTTCAGGAAGCCATGTGCAAAATTCACACTTGGTGTAATTGATGGCAGCTCTCTTTAAGTGAGGATAAATGTGAGATAATGTCTATAACAAAGAGAAAGAAGCCTATGGTAATAGTGAACATATTGACCACATCAAATCGTACATTTAGGGATAATACTAAGAAGCAACGGCGTAGGTACGATCACGTAAAGGCGTTATTAGAAAAATGGTGGTGAGGAAATGTAATCTATCAGTAAAGGAAATCGCATACAAGACACTAGTGCTACAAATTCTAGAGTTTTGTTCTAGTGTTTGGAGTCTTTATCTACTGGACATGACAACAGACATCGAAGGAATTCAGAGATGCGTTGCTATTATCATGAGGGGTACATACAGCGCACATGAAAGTCTCGTAGATATACTCGGGAACTTAGACTAGTATCTCTGAAAGAGACAACGTGTATACGACGAAGACTGTGTGATCATTATGGTGTCACCAACGTAGGCTATCTGACCAAAAGCATCCGCACACCCCTATTTAATGAGGAATGCATGGGTATGTGTAACAAGAGGCGGATCCGCTAGTATAAAAAGAGGGGAGTAACTTGTTGTCAGTAGAAAAGCAGTGGCGGCAGAATGGGTCGGACAGGAGAGCTCACTCACTTCATAAGTGAACCAGTCATTGGATGCCACCTGAGCAACTAACCCATCGGCGACACTTCAACCGTTCTAAAGTTGCCCAAGTTGGTGATGGATGGCGAAGTGGAAACGCGAAGGGACGGACACTAGGCAGATCCTATGTACTGACAGACAAACTTTGCCGCGCGGGATTAGCCGAGCGGTCTCGGGCGCTGCAGTCATGGACTGTGTGGCTGGTCCTGGCGGAGGTTTGATTCCTCCCTCGGGCATGGGTGTGCGTGTTTGTCCTTAGGATAGTTTAGGTTAAGTAGTGTGTAAGCTTAGGGCCTGATGACCTTAGCAGTTAAGTCCCATAAGATTTCACACCCATTTGAACATTTTTGAACACAAACTTTGGAGCATTGTGGAGAACGGTTGTAAAAAAAACGCTTGAAATCAGCGGATGGAATCACTCGTGAGTTCCAAAATGCTAGCAGTAACCCAGCTAGCACAGTGACTGTGGGTACACTCGGCAAGCAGTACTACTAGTAGTCCAGAGAGCTCAGTGGCTTTGGGCACAGTGGTCTGGTATCTCCCCATCTCCGTAGTCAGTGCTGAGTGACGCGTTAGGCGATGTGAAGAGTGGTTCATCACTGGATACGAGTAATTTGGAGTGATGAATCACTCTACACGCTGTGACAATCCAATGAATAGGTTTGTGTTTGAAGAATGCCTGGAGAACGTTACCTGCCATAATAGTAAATGAAAGGGTGCAGCTACAATCTTAAATAATGATTTGGCTCTGATTATTATTGAGGGGATAAATTCTGTTTCCCACCCTATTGGGTATTTGAATCAACAAAATTGAAAATAATAGTATTGTAGATGCTATTGCTTGGACAATAAAATATTTAATTGATGATTCACTTATCAATATATTTTTATTTCTTGTTAGAAGTGGAATAAATGAAAATAAGTTGATCTCAGGTCCTATTCAAACCCCAAATCAGGAATTTGATGAAATGGACAGGATCGTTCCTATCATTAATGTTGATAGGAAGAGAAGTTTTGTAGAGTTGTTGGTCATTAAAAAGGAGAGGATTGATACCTCTATAAATGGGGTATGAACCCATTAGCTTGATTAGCTTACCTTTTTCCTTTAAGGTGTATGATGCACGTTCGTTTTTTATACTAAAGAAGGTAGTTTAATTCTATCTTATATAGCTTGTTTAAGAAAGGTAACTTTTGTTTACTTAATTTACCCTATCACGGTAACCCTTTTAATCAGGCACTTCATTTATTTAATATATAAATTAAAAGTTTTCTTTAGAAATTAGGTTGTGTATTGTTTCGGTTATTTTGAATCAATTTGTTTCGATTTAGGCATCTTTTCTTCTTTTAATATATATATATATATATTTAATTGATGATATATATATATATATATATACATAAATGATTTATATTAATATATTACATTTAATTAAATACACTCCTGGAAATGGAAAAAAGAACACATTGACACCGGTGTGTCAGACCCACCATACTTGCTCCGGACACTGCGAGAGGGCTGTACAAGCAATGATCACACGCACGGCACAGCGGACACACCAGGAACCGCGGTGTTGGCCGTCGAATGGCGCTAGCTGCGCAGCATTTGTGCACCGCCGCCGTCAGTGTCAGCCAGTTTGCCGTGGCATACGGAGCTCCATCGCAGTCTTTAACACTGGTACCATGCCGCGACAGCGTGGACGTGAACCGTATGTGCAGTTGACGGACTTCGAGCGAGGGCGTATAGTGGGCATGCGGGAGGCCGGGTGGACGTACCGCCGAATTGCTCAACACGTGGGGCGTGAGGTCTCCACAGTACATCGATGTTGTCGCCAGTGGTCGGCGGAAGGTGCACGTGCCCGTCGACCTGGGACCGGACCGCAGCGACGCACGGATGCACGCCAAGACCGTAGGATCCTACGCAGTGCCGTAGGGGACCGCACCGCCACTTCCCAGCAAATTAGGGACACTGTTGCTCCTGGGGTATCGGCGAGGACCATTCGCAACCGTCTCCATGAAGCTGGGCTACGGTCCCGCACACCGTTAGGCCGTCTTCCGCTCACGCCCCAACATCGTGCAGCCCGCCTCCAGTGGTGTCGCGACAGGCGTGAATGGAGGGACGAATGTAGACGTGTCGTCTTCAGCGATGAGAGTCGCTTCTGCCTTGGTGCCAATGATGGTCGTATGCGTGTTTGGCGCCGTGCAGGTGAGCGCCACAATCAGGACTGCATACGACCGAGGCACACAGGGCCAACACCTGGCATCATGGTGTGGCGAGCGATCTCCTACACTGGCCGTACACCACTGGTGATCGTCGAGGGGACACTGAATAGTGCACGGTACATCCAAACCGTCATCGAACCCATCGTTCTACCATTCCTAGACCGGCAAGGGAACTTGCTGTTCCAACAGGACAATGCACGTCCGCATGTATCCCGTGCCACCCAACGTGCTCTAGAAGGTGTAAGTCAACTACCCTGGCCAGCAAGATCTCCGGATCTGTCCCCCATTGAGCATGTTTGGGACTGGATGAAGCGTCGTCTCACGCGGTCTGCACGTCCAGCACGAACGCTGGTCCAACTGAGGCGCCAGGTGGAAATGGCATGGCAAGCCGTTCCACAGGACTACATCCAGCATCTCTACGATCGTCTCCATGGGAGAATAGCAGTCTGCATTGCTGCGAAAGGTGGATATACACTGTACTAGTGCCGACATTGTGCATGCTCTGTTGCCTGTGTCTATGTGCCTGTGGTTCTGCCAGTGTGATCATGTGATGTATCTGACCCCAGGAATGTGTCAATAAAGTTTCCCCTTCCTGGGACAATGAATTCACGGTGTTCTTATTTCAATTTCCAGGAGTGTATATATACTTATAAGTTTATTTTGTTATTATTAAGAGATTATTTTATTACATTTGTTTACCAAGGGTTATAGCTACTTATGTTTTTAGCTTAAAATAAATTATTGTATTATAAAAGATATAATAATGTGTAGACGAATATTAACTATTATTATAATTGGATATAATAAATAGGTAGGAGGTGTTGTCATTGTGTGTTGACTTGTTTCGTGGTTACGGTGTGATGCTCTTATTTTGCTAAGTAAACGTTAAGATGAGGAAGGATATGAACATACACTATCTACATCTACATCTATACTCCGCGAGCCACCTTACGGTGTGTGGCGGAGGGTACTTATTGTACCACTATCTGATCCCCCCTTCCCTGTTCCATTCACGAATTGTGCGTGGGAAGAACGACTGCTTGTAAGTCTCCGTATTTGCTCTAATTTCTCGGATCTTTTCGTTGTGATCATTACGCGAGATATATGTGGGGGGTAGTAATATGTTGCCCATCTCTTCCCGGAATGTGCTCTCTCGTAACTTCGATAATAAACCTCTCCGTATTGCGTAACGCCTTTCTTGAAGTGTCCGCCACTGGAGCTTGTTCAGCATCTCCGTAACGCTCTCGCGCTGACTAAATGTCCCCATGACGAATCGCGCTGCTTTTCGCTGGATCATGTCTATCTCTTCTATTAATCCAACCTGGTAAGGGTCCCATACTGATGAGCAATACTCAAGAATCGGACGAACAAGCGTTTTGTAAGCTACTTCTTTCGTCGATGAGTCACATTTTCTTAGAATTCTTCCTATGAATCTCAACCTGGCGCCTGCTTTTCCCACTATTTGTTTTATGTGATCATTCCACTTCAGATCGCTCCGGATAGTAACTCCTAAGTATTTTACGGTCGTTACCGCTTCCAATGATTTACCACCTATGGCATAATCGTACTGGAATGGATTTCTGCCCCTATGTATGCGCATTATATTACATTTATCTACGTTTAGGGAAAGCTGCCAGCTGTCGCACCATGCATTAATCCTCTGCAGGTCCTCCTGGAGTACGTACGAGTCTTCTGATGTTGCTACTTTCTTGTAGACAACCGTGTCATCTGCAAATAGCCTCACGGAGCTACCGATGTTGTCAACTAAGTCATTTATGTATATTGTAAACAATAAAGGTCCTATCACGCTTTCCTGCGGTACTCCCGAAATTACCTCTACATCTGCAGATTTTGAACCGTTAAGAATGACATGTTGTGTTCTTTCTTCTAGGAAATCCTGAATCCAATCACAAACCTGGTCCGATATTCCGTAAGCTCGTATTTTTTTCACTAAACGTAAGTGCGGAACCGTATCAAATGCCTTCCTGAAGTCCAGGAATACGGCATCAATCTGCTCGCCAGTGTCTACGGCACTGTGAATTTCTTGGGCAAATAGGGCGAGCTGAGTTTCACATGATCTCTGTTTGCGGAATCCATGTTGGTTATGATGAAGGAGATTTGTATTATCTAAGAACGTCATAATACGAGAACACAAAACATGTTCCATTATTCTACAACAGATTGACGTAAGCGAAATAGGCCTATAATTATTCGCATCTGATTTATGACCCTTCTTGAAAATGGGAACGACCTGCGCTTTCTTCCAGTCGCTAGGTACTTTACGTTCTTCCAGCGATCTACGATAAATTGCTGATAGAAAGGGGGCAAGTTCTTTAGCATAATCACTGTAGAATCTTAAGGGTATCTCGTCTGGTCCGGATGCTTTTCCGCTACTAAGTGATAGCAGTTGTTTTTCAATTCCGATATCGTTTATTTCAATATTTTCCATTTTGGCGTCCGTGCGACGGCTGAAGTCAGGGACCGTGTTACGATTTTCCGCAGTGAAACAGTTTCGGAACACTGAATTCAGTATTTCTGCCTTTCTTCGGTCGTCCTCTGTTCCGGTGCCATCGTGGTCGTGGTCAACACTATTGGCCATTAAAATTACTACACCAAGAAGAAATGCAGATGATAAACAGGTATTCATTGGACAAATATAGTATACTAAAACTGACATGTGATTATATTTTTACACAATTTGGGTGTATAGATCCTGAGAAATCAGTACCCAGAACAACCACCTCTGGCCGCAATAACGGCCTTGATACGCCTGGGCATTGAGTCAAACAGAGGTTGCATGGCGTGTACAGGTACAGCTGCCCATGCAGCTCCAACACGATACCACAGTTCATCATGAGTAGTGACTTGCATATTGTGACGAGCCAGTTGCCCGGCCACCATTGACCAGACGTTTTCAATTGGTGAGAGATCTGGAGAATGTGCTGGCCAGGGCAGCAGTCGAACATTTTCTGTACCCAGAAAGGCCCGTACAGGACCTGCAACATGCGGTCGTGCATTATCCTGCTGAAATGTAGGGTTTCGCGGAGATCGAATGAAGGGTAGAGCCTCGGGTCGTAACACATCTGAAATGTAAGGTCCACTGTTCAAAGTGCCGTCAATACGAACAAGAGGTGACCGAGACGTATAACCAATGGCACCCCATACCATCACGCCGACTCATTCGCCAGTATGGCGATGACGAATACACGTTTCCAATGTGCGTTCACCGCGATGTCGCCAAACACGGATGCGACCATCCTGATGCTGTAAACAGAACCTGGATTCATCCGAAAAAATTATGTTTTGCCATTCGTGCACCCAGGTTCGTCGTTGAGTACACCATCGCAGGAGCTCCTGTGTGTGGTGCAGCGTCAAGGTTAATCGCAGCCACGGTCTCAGAGCTGACAGTCCATGCTGCTGTAAACGCCGGCGAACTGTTCGTGCAGATAGTTGTTGTCTTGGAAATGCCCCCATCTGTTGACTCAGAGATCGAGACGTGGCTGCACGATCCGTTACAGCCATGCAGATAAGACGCCTGTCATGTCGGCTGCTAGTGATACGAGGCCTCTGGGATCCAGCACGGCGTTCCGTATTACCCTCCTGAACACAACGATTCCATATTCTGCTAACAGTCATTGGATCTCCACGAACGAAAGCAGCAATGTCGCGATACGATAAACTGCAATCGCGATAGGCTACAATCCGACCTTTATCAAAGTCGGATACATGATGGTACGTGTTTCTCCTCCTTACACGAGGCATCACAACAACGTTTCACCAGGCAACGTCGGACAACTGCTGTTTGTGTATGAGAAATCGGTTGGAAACTTTCCTCATGTCAGCGCGTTGTAGGTGTCGCCACCGGCGCCAACCTTGTGTTAATGGTCTGAAAAGCTAATCATTTGCGTATCACAGCATCTTCTTCCTGTCGGTTAAATTTCACGTCTGTAGCAGGTGATTTTCGTGGTGTAGCAGTTTTAATGGCCAGTAGTGTATTTTACAGCATTCTCTACAGCGCACAGTAGAGGAACGGCACGGGGACGATGATTGTCTGCATCAGCACGACAATACACCCTGTCTTGAGCAGCATCTGTGAGGCAGAGGTTTGTGGGTAATAACATCCCTGAAATGGACTAGTTTGCTCAGATTCCCTGCTTCAACTCAATGGGACACCTATGCTAAGAGCTGGAATGTCGACTTCGCTCCACACTCCAGCGTTCAGCATCACTACCTTCCGAATGGGCTGCCATTCCTCTACAGACATCCAGTCACTGAAAATGTTCCCAGCAGATTTCAAGCTGTCATAAAGGCAACGGGTGATACATCCCGTGTTATTGAGCAGTAATAGGCGTCCAGATACTTTTGATTAAGAAGTGTACATCTCGTGTAGCGATAATTAGACATTAGGGCGCGTAGAGGGATAGATAAACACTATTATTGTCCTTTTCCCAGTAAATATATGCGATAGGAAAGAAAATCGATAATTTTGGTACGATGTACCCTCCACCATGCACTGTACGGTGGGTAGTCGGGTGTAGATGTAGGCGTCGACCAAAAAGTCAGGCATTGGATCCTGCATCATTCAGTTGGAAAAAACAGGCACACAATAGGATAGAAAGATTTTTAATAATGTAACAATGATAACAAGGTGTTACGCCCGATAGACTTTCCACGCAGACGTACGAGTAGTTTACAGCAGAAAACTAGCTCGTATGTCTTCTCAAAGACTTTCTACATGAGCTGTTGTTTGGCTGGACGGTAAGAAAGTACCTGTCGATTCATTGGTCAAGCGTTCGTGAGTGTAAAAGGGCAGCGCAGAGTGGCCGTAAAACCTAGCGACCGTGGCGTCCAGAGTAGACTGCCTGTGGGTGGCGTTGCGTGGGCGGCGACCTGGCTGGGTGGGGTGTAGGGGGTGGGGGGGAGACCGTCAGGCGGACGATAGGGTGTGCACGGCTATCGACCTGTTTGTGCACCCCTGCAGAGCGACACGTCCGCCTAATAGCACAGGATCGCCTTCCAGGAATCAGCCCGCACTTCCGCGGCAGCCGACGAAACCAGCGTACTCGCTGCCAACATGTGATCCAGTTTGTGCGTCGAGTTAAAATACTATCTGCCATCCACGAAATTGAAACGTGTGGTTTTGTTATTAAGCAAATGTACCACTACAGAATTGTAGCAGAAACGCACCGACAAAGTTTCTAGGAACAGGGCTGGATCGACGGACTCGACGGGAAAAACGATGCCTCGCTCCGAGCGGCTTACAAGCCGCTCGCGGGCGCCGTAAAAATTTGCGACCAGGGCCACACCGAGCGGCCGGGGGGGGGTAGATCCCGTCCCCCCCCCCCGCCCCCCCCCCCTCCAAGTACGCAGACACAGAGACGACGAAAAAACTGAATGACGAAAACAAGACAGGTGACATGTTGAGAAGTCGGATCTCACGTGTTAACGCACACAGTGTTATTTCTACGTTGTCATTTCGTCTAGGGAGTTTCATGGAAAACCGACGACTATCGAAGAGACACCTCTCGCTAAAGTGATATTTCGCTTGGTTCACACCGCTGCTACCACACGGCTCGCTCATGTTATTTTTTGTAAAACTTTATTTTTATTAATGTGCTCCATTGCATTAATACACGATGGGGCAAATGTAAGTGGCCCGGACTAGTGGATACGATTGAACGTGAATGTATACATATAAACACACCACATAACTGCACTCCACATGGCCGGCCGCGGTGGTCTCGCGATTCTAGGCGCGCAGTCCGGAACCGCGCTACTGCTACGGTCGCAGGTTCGAATCCTGCTTCGGGCATGGATGTGTGTGATGTCCTTAAGTTAGTTAGGTTTAAGTAGTTCTAAGTTCTAGGGGACTGATGACCATAGCTGTTAAGTCCCATAGTGCTCAGAGCCATTTGAACCATTTTGCACTCCACATGGGCCGGCCGGAGTGGCCGAGCGGTTCTAGGCGCTACAGTCTGGAACTGCGCGACCGCAACGGTCGCAGTTTCGAATCCTGCCTCGGGCATGGATGTGTGTGATGTCCTTAGTTTAGGCGGTGGCCGTGCGGTTCTAGGCGCCTCAGTCCGGAAACGCGTAACTGCTACGGTCGCAGGTTCGAATCCTGCCTCGGGCATGGATGTGTGTGATGTGCTTCGGTTAGGTTTAAGCAGTTCTAAGTTATAGGGGACTGATGACCTCAGAAGTTAAGTCCCATAGTCCTCAGAGCCATGTGAACCATTTATTTTTGCACTCCACATGTACACCCACCACGAGATCCACACCGGTTCGGAGCGTAGCGCGGGCTGCGTCAGTTGAGTGGATCAATGCAAAGGGGACGATGTTACTCACAGTGGAGCAGCAGGTGTTCGTTGCGGAAAGTTCCGTGACAACAGAGTTCGTGGAAACGGTGTGGTCATCTGTTTGCTGAGGAGTTTAATAGTGTCAGAGTGCCACCAAAGAGTTCCATGCAACGCTTAGTCCGAAAATGGCCTCAGGATCTGTTTTGAACAAGTCAGAAACATTCCGAAACGTGTCCACGCACCAGAAAACGTCGCTATATTTCATCAGAAAATGCTTCAGAGTCCTACCAAATCAACTATATTTCCTTTCCTCTGCTGTGTTTCTTTGTACCCTGAAATTCTGTTCTCTGGGCCACTTCTATTTTCCCCACACTGTATACTGGATGCTTCAGGACCTCATCGACTAATTGTGAGGGATGATAGATCGCATAAAGACGATCAGTTTTCGTCAGGAGGAACATACAGATTGCGAGCCGCCGTTTACGAGTTATGCACATCGTCATGATAGTCAGCGCCACCTAGCGATCTAGTGCGTAGCTCCTAGTGAGTTTGTTATTCTGTGGAGTGTACCAGTCCTATCACTCAGCTTGTGTTGTGGTAATACGGTATTTTCAGTGGAGTGCATCTTACCAATGCTGCACTCAGCTTGTAGCACTGTATCCTCGATGCAATGCATCTTACTAACCACGAAATCAGGCTTTCTTGCTGTTAGTCGTCGGTGAAATATAGAGTAAGGATTTGATGACGTCATTTATTTGATTATATGTTGCAGTGAGGCGAGGGAAATGGAAGAGGAGCTCTTCGTATCAACCAAAATCGGTTCCCTAACTTTTCTTATGGACGCTTATGAGAAACAGGGAGTTCCGGTCCTCACCATGCTGATAGTGGTAAATGTGACGTTAGAAGCCCAGATTTTGAGGTAGATGTGATCTGTAGATTTAATAATGCTCCCTCAAGCAGCAAGGGGAGCTATAGCCCGCGCTACAGGAGCAGGTCACATATCCATTTGGAGAGTGTTACAGGAATACAGCCTACACAGGTACCATCTTCAAAGGGTGCAAGTATCAAGACTCTCTGCTTATCCACATCGTATATAGTTTGTGCAATAGTTACATAGAATTAACTTCACAATTACAATTAAAAAACGTCTAAACTGCTGATGTAAGATGAATGAACGAATTTTGACCCAGGTAATATGACAGACAATAAGGTAACAATTTTTATTGCAAGCTAGGTTTCAAACCATTCAAATGTAAATTATCTTAGCAGCAAAGGACTCTAACATAACTGAGCTCCGTGATTAATAACCAAACAATGTGCAGCTTACAGAGAAAAGCATAAAAACAAGTATCGAGTGATCATTATTCAAAGCAGCAGCCTGAAAAGGATAAACACAAACTAGCACACTATTGCCGGTCGACGTTGAACAATGACCGCGCGCCTGAATTTCGTGCGTGAGAACTGACCGGAAACAATAACCAGCGCGGGCAGTACAATGGCAAAAACTTCTATAGTTCACACAAAACCAACATTAATACACAATTCACTTAAACAAACCGCACAACGGTAAAATACAGGATCATCAAAGCAGAGAACAAATGGAGATAAATCCGGCTCCAAGTTTTTTGAATTCGGTGTTGCGTAATAAACTGCAGCTACAGTTGATATAATTCTGCCGTTAAGACAGTTTGAATCAAATTAACATTCATAAAAGATAATCTGCAGACCAACTCACTCAGGACTTTGACCTTTGACCAAGAACGAAAAGGCCGAACGGTTCTGGGCGCTACAGTCTGGAACCGCGCGACCGCTAGGGTCGCAGGTTCGAATCCTGCCTCGGGTATGGATGTGTGTGGTGTCCTTAGGTTAGTTAGGTTTAATTAGTTCTAAGTTCTAGGGGACTGATGACCTTAGAAGTTAAGTCCCATAGTGCTCAGAGCCATTTGAACCATTTGAACCAAGAACGAAAACCTGGACACAGTTTTAACTACTAAGAATACGGCCTTTGACGGCACAAGGTTTCCAACAAATTACAACCGCCTACACGCAGAATGTGGCACAGAAAAATCCAACTTAAAATTGAAAGTTAACCTTTAGCCCGCTGGCGTGGAATTCACTGACAAATCGTGAAAAGCAGCAATCCATTCGGATAAGATACAAATTCGCCGAATATCGGCCACAGCCGACAGCAATCAATGAACTGATAGCAGTATCAAGCAGGGTAGTGATTAACAGGGATGCAAACTCAATACGCAAGCGATTTAGAACAACACCTCTCGAACAAACAGAGTGGCCACACGGAGAAATCACGGTTTGAGCACGATCCACCAGGCAAATAGCGCACCATTTGAAGATTAACCCATGCAGCTGCCGTAGGTGTAAAAGCCAGGTCGAACTACGGGGGTCTCGTCACAGCGCAAATGCGGAACGATTCTTGAACAGAGCCTACCATATGTTTACTGGTCACTGCAGCTACAATCCAGTTCCGCTCGCCAACAGACACAGGCGCGCAATGACAACAGCAGTGGAGCACAGCAGTTCACCACGCGCTAACTGAGCCCCTGCCATGCCCCGTGCAGAGCCGTTCCGTACTGCAGAGCGCCGGGCCCCGCATTTCAAGGGTGCGCTCACTAACCACCTCGCCGCTAATCATATTGTTTAGACAGAGAAAACTCCGAGAAAGCATGAGCATCGTTGGAGATCACGACACAGATTGCAACAGTCATTCGGGCTATCAGCTCAGCTCTAATGTCAACTAGAAAGCATAAACCACACTCTTGGTACGTGGCTCTGAGCACTATGGGACTCAACTGCTGTGGTCATAAGTCCCCTAGAACTTAGAACTACTTAAACCTAACTAACCTAAGGACAGCACACAACACCCAGCCATCACGAGGTAGAGAAAATCCCTGACCCCGCCGGGAATCGAACCCGGGAACCCGGGCGTGGGAAGCGAGAACGCTACCGCACGACCACGAGATGCGGGCTCTTGGTACGTCCCCGAAGCAGGTAGGTAAGGGGCGTCAAGGCAAATGAACGAGGTAGCCACACGACAGGTCCTCCTTGTCCTATCCAGTGTTCCCACAATCTACAGTTAGCTGTGTTTGCGCATCAACACTGATCTGTGGTTGGGCTCCATCATGCTGGAACCAGAGACCTCTGTGCACAGTAAACGGTCGATTGTTCACAATTTGGGAGCTGTGGTTTGCAGGAACTGTAAGTAAACTGCTCCAGTGAACCTGGGCGGCAGTACTGTAGGTCGTAGAAGATGGGTATCCACAAATTCCACCCACATGTTTACCGAGGACCGTCTTTGGTGTGATCTAACAGCAACTGCGTGCTGTTTCTCATAGTCCCAGATGTGGCGGTGTTCCTGCTGTTAAAATAACCTCGACATTTAAGACTTCGACTGTAAATAAAAAATGGGTGTGAAAGGCCACATCATTATTCTGTAACTGTGTTGTTCATCTACATCTACATTTATACTCCGCAAGCCACCCAACGGTGTGTGGCGGAGGGCATTTTACGTGCCACTGTCATTACCTCCCTTTCCTGTTCCAGTCGCGTATGGTTCGCGAGAAGAACGACTGTCTGAAAGCCTCCGTGCGCGCTCTAATCTCTCTAATTTTACATTCGTGATCTCCTCGGGAGATATAAGTAGGGGGAAGCAATATATTCGATACCTCATCCAGAAACGCACCTTCTCGAAACCTAGCGAGCAAGCTACACCGCGATGCAGAGCGCCTCTCTTGCAGAGTCTGCCACTTGAGTTCGTTAAACATTTCCGTAACGCTATCACGGTTACCAAATGACCCTGTGACGAAACGCGTCGCTCTTCTTTGGATCTTCTCTATCTCCTCCGTCAACCCGATCTGGTACGGATCCCACACTGATGAGCAATACTCAGGTATAGGTCGAACGAGTGCTTTGTAAGCCACCTCCTTTGTTGATGGACTACATTTTCTAAGGACTCTCCCAATGAATCTCAACCTGGTACCCGCCTTACTAACAATTAATTTTATATGATCATTCCACTTCAAATCGTTCCGCACGCATACTCCCAGATATTTTACAGAAGTAACTGCTACCAGTGTTTGTTCCGCTATCATATAATCATACAATAAAGGATCCTTCTTTCTATGTATTCGCAATACATTACATTTGTCTATGTTAAGGGTCAGTTGCCACTCCCTGCACCAAGTGCCTATCCGCTGCAGATCTTCCTGCATTTCGCTACAATTTTCTAATGCTGCAACTTCTCTGTATACTACAGCATCATCTGCGAAAAGCCGCATGGGACTTCCGACACTATCTACTAGGTCATTTATATATATTGTGAAAAGCAATAGTCCCATAACACTCCCCTGTGGCACGCCAGAGGTTACTTTAACGTATGTAGACGTCTCTCCATTGATAACAACATGCTGTGTTCTGTTTGCAAAAAACTCTTCAATCCAGCCACACAGCTGGTCTGATATTCCGTAGGCTCTTACTTTGTTTATCAGGCGACAGTGCGGAACTGTATCGAACGCCTTCCGGAAGTCAAGAAAAATAGCATCTACCTGGGAGCCTGTATCTAATATTTTCTGGGTCTCATGAACAAATAAAGCGCGTTGGGTTTCACACGATCGCTGTTTCCGGAATCCATCTTGATTCCTACATAGTAGATTTTGAGTTTCCAAAAACGACATGATGCTCGAGCAAAAAACATGTTCTAAAATTCTACAACACATCGACGTCAGAGATATAGGTCTACAGTTTTGCGCATCTGCTCGACGACCCTTCTTGAAGACTGGGACTACCTGTGCTCTTTTCCAATCATTTGGAACCTTCCGTTCCTCTAGAGACTTTCGGTACACGGCTGTTAGAAGGGGGGCAAGTTCTTTCGCGTACTCTGTGTAGAATCGAATTGGTATCCCGTCAGGTCCAGTGGACTTTCCTCTGTTGAGTGATTCCAGTTGCTTTTCTATTCCTTGGACACTTATTTCGATGGCAGCCATTTTTTCGTTTGTGCGAGGATTTAGAGAAGGAACTGCAGTGCGGTCTTCCTCTGTGAAACAGCTTTGGAAAAAGGTGTTTAGTATTTCAGCTTTACGCGTGTCATCCTCTGTTTCAATGCCATCATCATCCCGGAGTGTCTGGATATGCTGTTTCGAGCCACTTACTGATTTAACGTAAGACCAGAACTTCCTAGGATTTTCTGTCAAGTCGGTATATAGAATTTTACTTTCGAACTTTGTTACCAGTGTTTGCATCTTGGTTTTGTAAAATAAATCTCTTTTTTTTACAGTATCATCAAATTGTGGCTCAGCATTCCACTCCAGCAGCCTTATGCCCTGCTCCCTCACCAAAATTCGTCAAATCCTCCAGAATCCTGAAGTGCTCTCCAGAACTGGAGGGTCATTGGGACGGTGTGCAGCATGTACTGAGGCGCAGGGTGCTCGGTTTCAACCATGCGTAATAATAACAAACGCCAATTTTTGTGCAATTGTAGTTCTTCATCATAATAGTTTTAAGGATGAGCTTAAGACAGTGAGGCCCTTAATATCATGAAAATGATTGTCTTTGTGTTACCAGTCACGCCTCAAAGTTTGTCGGTGAGGTCTGAAACATCCCGTATTTGAAGAAATTCATGTTACCACCTAGTGAAAAATGATGTATTGATGACTATTTTCGGCAGGAAATATCATTTTGAGTTCGACAAAAAAATAATGTAGTTGATGCTACTTAACTACTTCTCAGAGGTCGACGAGCGGATAGTGAAGCTAACTAGTAGAAGCCGTCCAATTTCTGCCGATTTCTATTTAAACTTGTGGAAATTCACTGTAAGATATTTTTTGATATTTCATTAAATGAAATTTAGAAGAGTATCGATCTTTCACAGCTCAACCCAGTGCTACCACGTCCCCTAACTGCACAAATTGCAGGTTTATATTATAACAGGGGAAAAAGGAGGGAATACAGTTTTCGGAGCTCTGCCAGGTTAGCAGCCTCACTCCAGTACGGCTCCGCTGCCTTAGCGACTGCTCAAAGGCGTCTCACGACCCACTTGGCTCGCAATTGTTTTCCTGTTTGTAGAGACGTAAACAATAGTGCAGTTGGACATTGCGGGAAGAGGTAGTGCCATTACACCTCCATACGGCCCAACTGGAGAGATGGTATGCTGTGCTGTGGGACTCAGTCAAAGGAGAGTACGCAGCCCTATAAAATTTAAGAGGTCCCTATGTAGAAACAGGTTATGGAAGTGTGAGACCTGGAAATCCCAGCGCTCAGCTATCGACCATCGAGATATTACAGAGGTGGCAACTGAGGTCGTGGGAATGACGTGTATCAGAGTAATGCAAATATGGCCAGCTACGTCTCTGTGGTGTATAATCGTCGTATTCGGAGAGTACGAACAACAAAGTGCAACAAGTGAACCTACTGAATAAGTTATTTTTAATTGTATGTTTGGCTTCCGTCAGAGGCAGTTTTCCAGCACATTTTTTTATAACATGTGTCATATATATCTCACAAGATAATTGCCAAATATGACATCTGTAAATATTTTATCATGCATAGGTGTCTATGCTATCAGGTTAGGGAAGGAACACTCCCATCTTCAAACATGCATGCCGTTCAAATTCGGATAGTAGTGGATTAGTCTCGTGACTCTCCAGTACAGTTTACAACCTTGCTCTAGGAAAGTTGTTGTCGCTTTCGATGTTTTAATGTCGTCATCATGCCGTTTGTACCCTAAATCTTGCATGGTAGAATATTTGGACACCTTTAATCACGACAGTCATACATCACGTTCTCGGTATCGCTGGATGTACCACAAAGTGTGATTTCAAGGCTTTATCGGGAGTTCCGAGTCACAATAAACGCTCTATGTAGCTCAGAGCCAATTGCACCAAAAACAGCACTGTCTGGAATCTGGTGTCACTTGGACGATCAATACTTTCAGCGTCTCAGTTTGCAGTAGACTTCACAATTGTGTCAGAAGTTGTAGAGCGGTGGATCCTCTGAACAGGTGATCTGGTGCCGCAACGTGTGTGACATGATCACAGCAGTATAGGGAATGAGACCATTAATGAAAGGAGTATGAAATTTTAGGGGTACATTCGGTTTCTTAACTAGTTCTTCCAACTTCTATAACTTTGTACTGAGAGAATTCATGATAAATCTAGAAATACAGCATGGTGGGGAATAAAAAAATTTGAAAATTTTTTGATGAAAAAGAATAAAAATCTAAGATGGCGGAACTAGCCTAGTTGTCCTTTATAATACCTCCTCCTACCCTCCCCTCCTCTCTTTTCCAATTAGAGCCTACTGCTTTAAAGACTTCTCAGATGAAACAGCCAGTCACAAAGCAGCCATCTGGTCCACGCTCAAAAGTCTCCAATCTGAAAATTTTTTGTGCTATGTTCAAAAGTATTTATCCCGAAAATTATGTAAAGCAACGTTTTCGTACGTGCAAAGTTAGATTTTTGTACCATAGATGATTTGAGACACAACAAAATCTCAGACTAATTATTTTATACATATTAACTATTCTGTGATTCTTGTCAAGTGTCACAAGGCAAACAGGCAGATGTCGAGATACGTCACATGCTAACTGAAAGAAGCGTGTCTTACCTACGTCGCAAATATAAGTACAATAGCTGAGAGGATTGTACAAACATCGCGCGTCCCTGCTGCATCAAAAATGGTTCAAATGGCTCTGAGCACTATGGGACTCAACTGCTGAGGTCATTAGTCCCCTAGAACTTAGAACTAGTTAAACCTAACTAACCTAAGGACATCACAAACATCCATGCCCGAGGCAGGATTCGAACCTGCGACCGTAGCGGTCTTGCGGTTCCAGACTGCAGCGCCTTTAACCGCACGGCCACTTAGGCCGGCCCTGCTGCATCGACAGTGGCTATGAGCAAGAGGATCAATAGACCAACAATAATTACTGGACTGCACGCTCATCGAACATGATTCAACAACAACAGTGACGACTTGCCAACCACACCAGTTTAGTGAAGATTGACTTATCATACAAAAGCTTAACCCATGCGGACTTTTACTGAAAGGAATTTAAAAATTGATGTGTTAAAGTTATATTAATTTCTCATCATCACTGTCTTTCACGTAAATGCTACTCGACTTTTAACAATACTTCTTAGTGACTTCTGAATTAAAATTAAATTATTTCATTAAACAGTTTCCACTGTATACATTTTTGAAGCACATTACCTTACCATCGTTATTATTGCAAATGCGTAGTATTAGTAGTGACACTAAAGTCATCACTATTTATTTTCTTGCTTTTTTTTTTAATTCGCTTTCATTGTATGTGTGCAGATATTGTATGTTATTTGTTAGTGCTATTTTTTCCATTTTAGTGTCGTGTTTTTTTTGAGTCAATTCTCGTGCGCATTACTACTGATTGTTGATCAAATATGCACGTTGTTCAGTGTACACCGTTAAGGTAGAAGCAGACAGTCATTAGTGGCCAGTGTGTTTCGTGAAGTACTTTCCTTCGGGGAAATATTTGATTTTGGCAGATGTGTGATGATTCAATATTTTATGTTTTTCCGAGTTTTGCTTACATTTGTGTGTGTATGTGTGTGTGTGTGTGTGTGTGTGTGTGTGTGTGTGTGTGTGTGTGTGTGTTTGTGTGTTTGTGTGTGCGTGTGTAATATTCAGTTAATCCTAGGACAAGTTAAATATTTTTGTTTCAGTACTTACAGTCATCCTGTATCTGAGGTCCTTCACATTTATGAGATGAACAAGAACACAGTCATTTCTCGATAGATTAATATTAGAAGTGATTCTGCTTCGCCACAATTTGTCAAGCATCATAGTACAATATAGATGTGGAAAAGAATTAAGTGAGGCTACACTCTACCTTACATCTGCAGTACACAAAATTGAACTTCGGACGTAAGCAAGTACTGCTTTTCTTATTTTTTGGATAAATACTTTTGAACAGAGCGCAAACAAGATTCACATCTTTTGGACACTTCTGAGCATGGTCAAGATGGCTTCATTTTGATCTTCTGTGAAATTTTAATGGCCTGTAAAGTTCGAGAGTCTGATTAGACGAGATGTTATTTCATGGTATAAGGACACGTTGCAAAGCCAACTGGGCTTGTTCCGTCGTCTTAGTTTTCTTATTGTTTTAAACTTATCTAGATTTTTTAACATTCCCATCTCGCATTTTTAAATTTTTTGCCAACGTGACGTCATAGAAAAAGTGGAGTGGCTTATGACATCATGATGACGTCATAGATAACGGAACATGGGTTATGATGTTACGGATAGGAAACTGACCCCCTCTCATGACGACACAATAGTACACAAAGTGCGCTGGAACATACGTAGCCTTTCTACTGCTAGTCTTAAAAAGTGATTCGACATTGCCACTGTTTTTAAAAGTTAAAAGTATAACTTTCGTCATTACTCAGGTTAGAAGCAGGAATCTTTGCAATGATAAACATCATCAGGCAGAGGTAATCTATTACTACACTACCTCGTACTTTAGTACAATTAGATCATTAGTTGACGTGACGTCAGGTTCAAACACAGGTGTCCGACGTCTTATTTACAGTTTAACTCACGATTAAGCATATCACATGTTAATGAAGCAGATTTTTATGCTTTAATGTATGAGGAGAAACTTCTTCTCAAGTAACTAAAATGTTCATACTTTTATTATAATGTAACACTTTTTGTAAACCAGAAAATCACAGAAATTCTATGATGTAACTGAATAAAAATGTTAAATTTGTACGAGAAATCCTCGCTGCCGTCTAATGATAGGTTGCTTATGGCGAAATAAATCATTCATTCAAAATGCCTGGTTCTTGCTCTTTTTTCTTCAGTGATGTTTCGAAAACAGCGGCGGTATTCTCAAACGATCATGGATGAAACAACAGGAACGCGCAAGTTAGCATATGTGTGTGTCAGGCCACGTATTTAACCCTTCTGTAAGAGACAGGACCTATATATCTCACTTACAGCGCTGTTTCACCCGTGATTCTTATTTTCGCCATCTGATCTTAGTGGTTATATTTTCTGGAGTCTATATGGCTTTCCTGAATGTAGCAGTCACCTTAAAAATCAGTATGTCGAGCGTTGCGTGAGTTCTGTCCTAGATATTTTTGTGATTGTCGAGCGTTTTTCACCACAAAAGGGGAAATAAGCATATTTTTCTCTTAATCGTAGTCGACTGAGCTTAATTTTTTGATATTTTCCTTATTTTCTGTCGCTAATTAGGAGCCACGTATTTCCACACACAAGAGGGTTTTCGTAAATTTACGAGTAATTCTGCACATCTTTCACTGGGAAATCTCTCCATAGTCAGTTGATAAATTTAATAGAATCACTCAAAGCGTGGACGTAGACTTGAACTCCCATTTTCATTTGTCTTAGATGAGACGTTGATAAACTGCGAGCCGACTGAAAACAGGAGCACTCTTTTAAAAATAAAGGGCAGCCTTCAGTAAATAATGGGTATGAGATGTGTCTGTGCGAAAGGTTGTGAAATATTTACCTGCTATCTCAAGCATAAAATGGTGTAGTGCGTGAAATCCTCTGCGTATATTAAATTAAAGTAGCTTATATTTGCAATCCATTAGTAACAAATGAAATTTGTTGGATAATATTTCACCTATGTTCGAGACACATAATTTAAATTGTAGTCCATCTGTTTATTTCTTTATTGTGAATACATCTTCCGTTTCTGTAAAACTTCCTTTAATATTTTGCAGACAGCAAAGAGCTTCGAAAATTGTTTCAAAAATTGCCTTCGATTTGGAGCTATTTCAAGTCAAATATCATAACTTTCAACAGTTAATTCTATTGCGAACGTGCTAAGAGATCCTAAAGGAACGGTGCCGGGAGGAACGAATGGAACGAATACAGTAGTTAGAAATATGGCAGTACAGGCACGATGGACTGTTTTTTCAGATGTCTCGTTTCACGACCAGGGATATTACCGGAAAACCAATTTGGAGGGCCGTTGCAAGGCACGACACACACGTGTCCGCTTTTTTTTTTTTCTCTCGTTTGTAACGCCAGCCAGAAACAAAGAAGGGAGTGGGCCGCTTATAGGGCGCACGTGAGAGAGAGAGAGAGAGAGAGAGAGGGGAGAGGGAGAGACAGAGAGAGAGAGAGAGAGAGAGAGAGAGAGAGAGAGAGAGAGAGGCAGAGAGACGAAGATGCGCTATCGAGCGTGGTGACTGCTGCTGTGGCTTATAAAAGGGCGTTAACGGCTTGGTTCCTGAATTCCGCGTGCCCCACCCGAATGAGAGGATTTAATTTTTTTCACGATTGGAAGAATATAAATAAATAGCTAATTGCCTGGAATGCCTCTCCAAGGTAATGAATTTAATTGTGCTGTTAATTGCAATTTACGGTACTTCATGAAATTAATTTATACCGGGATGCACTGGTGGCCGTCGAAAAGGTACTGCTGCGCGTATTTTTAATTTTTATCTCGTGCTCGCATTTCGATTCCGTCTGGGGCGTAATTCAAAGGAAATTTAATTTAAATGTTAATCTGCGCAAAATGGCGTCAGTGTGGCGCGCCGGATCTGCATCCGCCGCCCCCTCCCCCAGATAGGGTCGTCTTCGCCCAGAAAGCGGCGGCCAGCTCTTCAGGGAGCAACTGGAACAGCCGCCTCTGTTCGCCATTCATTTTGGCAAGCGGGGCCGCACCTCGCCCACTGCAAATGGCCTACTTACTGACGTCACACGTCCGTTTCTCACCGGGGATTATCTGTTGTCTGCGCAACGCACAGAAGCCTGCCGTGGCAAAAGGACGGAATTTTGGAAAGCTGCCGTAGTGAATCCGGTCTGTGATTCCTCACAGACAAGTCGTTAGCAACGGACATCAAATAAAGCCGCACGAGAGATGAGCCATGCAACCAGCTTACGAGCTAATGTACCCTCTGTTTTAAGAGACGATGAAACGAACGTGATCCGTGACATTCTATATAAATTATTAGGTAGAATATTTTAGTGTGCTTTCAGGTTGGCTGGCTCATCCTATTTTATTTTTTCTTCCATTGGTCACCCAGTCACAGCTACTTGTTACATTAAAGGGTGCTTCAAAAATTTCCTTCCGATTTCATAAGACAAAACCGCTATGCATGCGACAACATGCTAACCAGTAACTTCTAAATCTCTGCCCACAAAAACGGGGTTTTCCGGTGCTCATACCTCGAGTTTTATTGGTGGTAGGATCAAGTGTTTTGGATAGCCCTTGGGCTAGGCATCAACTGTATACCCAGCAGAAGGATAATCTATCCTACAATACAGGCTCAAAGTACGAATATTACGCACTTTCTTCTGCTTCGACAAATGGAGCAAATCGATTGGTTCTTTTTGCATTTGTCGTATGTACGGGTGGCTTGATGGAACTTACGGAGGCACCGTTACCTAATGGGCGGTTCCTCGGAAAACCCCCAAAATGTTTTTTTGCCAAATACAGAGGTTCAGAGACACAGTCGCACGTAATGTATGCAGGAAACATGAAATAGACTGATTAAACACGAAATTTAATTAAACTTTCTGGTGTACACGTATATGAATGAATGCGTGAATGAATTAATTAATGATGCATTCGAGTAAATTCATTCGCCGTCCCTGAGAAAACCCAAAAAAAGTGTTTTTAACCATGTTTTCGCCATCCGCAGCGGCCAAACCCCAGTCACAGAATTCATGGTGGCTATGCACAGCGAATGGCTGCAATTTTTAGAATATGTACCTAAAATCCGGATCTCGAACTATCTTGAAAATTTTCTTCCTATCTTTACTCATCTGCAAGATACAAAAGTTCGAATTATCTTCTTGTTAAACTGATTGATGATGACGCGTCTACTATCCGTGATACCCGTGATTTAAATAAATTGACAGATATGCTCATGAATGAATGAATGAATGATGCATTCGCCTAAATTTGACGGGTACGCTTCTTCAAATTTGGACCAGTACTTGTAAATAATTCTACCTTTACAAGTATTTGCATGATAAATTTTCATAAATTTTACGTGTATAATTCGTTACCTAAATTATGCCCGTTGACGTCAAAAATTGTAAATTGACTGGTATAAACACGAAAAACCTGTGCAAGGCGAAAACTTAGTTTATAAAGTGACGTACCACTGAGAAATATGCTCTAATATGTCTCCGTTCTCACCAGAAATAGTTCAGGGAACCATGTGTTAGTTTTGCAGTATTTGAATCGCACATTCGTAAACTATCAAAATTTTACTGACCCATAAAGTTATTTTCATAAGAGCGATATGTCCAGCTGTGGTAGGGAAAAGAAGAGAACCAGCGGAAAACTGCTTCTACAGAGGCGCAAAAAGGCGAATATGCTCCTGTTTAAAACACTGGATAACAGCTGCCTAATCCTACCTTCCGCAGCATCTTTAAAATTTTTCCCAAAAATTTTGGTGTGCTAAATTATTCGCGCTATTTTATGCTGAGAGAGGAGACAGTGACAGTGGCAGTGGGAAAGAGACAGAAAAGCAACAAATGTTGGACAATAAGAGACAGCGGTTGTGCTTTAGAAAGAGCGAGTGAGACAATGGCAGTGTGAGAGAAACAGAGGTAGACAGCGACAGTGGAACATATTTGTCACAGAATAGTGTTACGAAAAGAATGAAACAGATAGTACCAGTGTGAGAGGAGTAAAGATAGGGAGAAAGTGGGTGATAGTCAGTGATAATGAGAGAAAGAGTATGTGACATTGACAACAAGAAAGAGAGAAATGACAACAGTGAGAAAAGATAGCAGGAATGGGAAGGAATGAATGAGATAGGAGCAGCGAGAGAGAGCAAGAGGGAGAAAGGGACAGTGAGAGGAGACACTAGTAGTAGGAAAAAATGAAGGAGACAGCGGCTGTGAGACAGGAGAGTGTGACATTTAGAAAGACACAAAGGAATAATGACAATGAGTTGGGCTGAATGACTGAGTGAGAATGACAGGTGGGAGTGGATCGGTATGAGCGACTTCCAGGGATGGATTAGTAAGTGTGAGTGAGATACAGTTAGGGAAGCTAGTGGGAGTGAAAAGTGAGACGCATGTTAGAAAGAGCACGTAAACTTTAGAATGCCATTTTTTTGGGACAATTTTTGAAGGCGCTGAAGAAGACAGAAAAAGGCAGGTAATACCGCATATTTCAGTCAGTCTTTTAAACAGCATCCTTTTTTTTTTGCTCCGACAGCAGCGTTTCCCCACTGGCCATGTATAGGGATAAACCTGAATACTTTAGGTGAGTTTTAACTTACAATTATGAGGACAAATTAATTAATTAATTTAAAAAAGAATAATCCGAATATACAAGGGTTTATCTTGTACATACATGCACGTAAGACTTTGGGGTGCATTTTTCAGTTAAATTTAAGGTAACAGTTGTCTTTTCTGTGACACAAATGTTGAATGTGCCGTTTACCAGATAAGTGATAACATCCCGACAACAATCAACAGTGTAAGATGGCAAGAACCATGCCCCTTACATGAAGTCATTAAAGATCACCTAACTCACTTTGAGTGAACAGTAGGGCTGAACAAAAGAATGATTGACAAGGCACAATGCATCTTGTAGAGGAGGGCATACTGAAATAATTAATGTCAGGTGATGGTTTTAAAGTAATTCACACGACATGAAAACTTTGTGGAAACGCGTCGATTTACTGGAGGCTATTTTATCCCAGGGAAGTACACAGAATTGACCGTGGTCGCTGGGGGAGCGGCTAAGGGAAGCAACAATGGGCAGTTTAGGGCGGCTCAAGCTCTGAGAGAGTGGTAACGGGGCACGGCCTCCAGCCGCCTTAAGATGAGTGACAGCATTGGTGATTGATCCCGACCCCATGCTGGTGTACCAGTAAGCAGACGGAGAACTTCTATGCCTGTTGATAAATGTCCGTCATCCCGTTTTCAGTGAAACATGTGAGAAAGCCGCGCAAAGCTGCGGTGGAGCGGTCAACAGAGGTCAAAATATGCGTGTTCGTGACTATAGCAACTTCACGCTGAATTCACGGTCCGCAGAGTCTGAAGTAAATCACGTGAAGAGCGACAGAATGAAATACGCCGGCCTCCGATGGGAACATCGGACTGAGGAATTTGAAGTACGCTCCTGGGAGTCAGAATTCCGGAAAAATTGGTGTTTGTGCAGACGCTAACCTTGATGGGTGGCCTGGGAGGAGCTAAATAACAGAAGTTGAGAGGAAGGGAAATTTTGTGGGAATTTGTTCACTTCCCAGAGCAGGCATTGGTCGGCGCTGGGAAGCGACGTATAATTAACGCGACTTGCGCTGTAATTGGCGTAAGTGATTTTGCTGGAGGGTAAACCGAGGCGAAGAGCGGACTGTGAGAAGTCTCCGTAGAGGTCTTCCGTTCCCAGCTTGCCTAGAGTGCGGACGTGGCGTTCTTGACTCAGCTTGCCTGAGAAAGAGTGAGCATCTCTGCAGTTTAGGACTTAGCAAAGGGAATGATTGAGCTTGGAGATAGGAAGTTTTGGTTCAGCTACTTTCTGAGCAAGATAGCTAGGAGTGAATAGACGAGCGCAGCCTTGCAGCACCACGAGGTCGGCCGACGTCCACACAACGACGCCGCTCCGCCACGCTGTATTCGGTGATATTGCGCCCGCTCCGGCCACTGATTAATTTGTTGGATCATGTCGGCAAAGTTTCCACGAGGGTTTCATGGGCCGTGTATTGTAGAATTCTTCTGGCACTTCGCATTACGCCTGGCTCAGTCTATAGGAATTACTTTTGAGTTATCGCGCTTTACTCCACGCAAACGCAATTTATTACCACTGCCTGATAGGAGGGTCTTGTAATGTGATGATTGAAGGTCGGGAGTTGAAATAAATTTGTGATAATCGACTGCATCTGTTTTCAATCAAGTAGTTGAAATCCCAAGTAACTTTCTTAATTATTTTTAGTTTCAACATTTGCATCTGGTGTTCAGTAGCTGAATATAACATCAATGTGCACCACTTTTTAATTAAAAGTGATCAATTATGAATAAATTAATGTCAACACTGCCACCGCAGTTCAATCAGGAGTCACAGGGCCATATTACTTTTTTTTTTTTGCGTTATCCGATATTGCGGCAGTTTTGCACTCTCGGTTGATCTGTTAGTCAATTAGTTGGGGTGAACACACGCTAAAACCAGCTAAGTGACGGGTGGGGTGTTACAACAGATCTGAGAAAAATTCATGTGATATTACACATCGTTTGATTAGTCTCGTTTTATCTACTGAGCTGTAATAACACAAGAACAACAGGCAGGAACCTTTTGTTTTTCTAACATGGTGTATAAAATCCCTAACATTTAAAAACAGCAATAGTAACAGAAATAAGTGTTCCAACACTTGTAATAAAGAAGAACAAGTCCACAGCATCGGGATGCACGAAAATCTGTGGAATGCATAGTCGATCTAAAACTACGTATATATGATATAATAATACAGGGTGCAACAAAAATGTACGGCACAAATTGTAGTGCTACGGTCGCAGGTTCGAATCCTGCCTCGGGCATGGGTGTGTGTAATGTCCTTAGGTTAGTTAGATTTAGGTAGTTCTAAGTTCTAGGGGACTTATGACCTAAGATGTTGAGTCCCATAGTGCTCAGAGCCATTTGAACCATTTGAACAAATTGCAGGACACATTTCTAACAGGTAGACGAAGAAATTATTTTATATGAACATGGGTCTGGAAACGCTCTGTTTCCATGTTACAACTAATTTTTGCCAATTCGTTAATCATGGAAAACACACAGAAACAAAACGTTAGAATCATGGGAAATATGCATTCTTGGTGCCGTCTGTTTACGTTGTGCACCGCCAAAAAAAATGGTTCAAATGGCTCTGAGCACTATGGGACTCAACTGCTGAGGTCATTAGTCCCCTAGAACTCAGAACTAGTTAAACCTAACTAACCTAAGGACATCACAAACATCCATGCCCGAGGCAGGATTCGAACCTGCGACCGTAGCGGTCTTGCGGTTCCAGACTGCAGCGCCTTTAACCGCACGGCCACTTCGGCCGGCGTGCACCGCCAGTGTTTTATTTTACATGTACTTGCTTTTTTACAGGTCACAACAACTGTTCCAGAGATCAGTATGACCGTTGCAAGCACACAGGTTACTACGTAGAGTTAACGTAAACTTCGCTCGTGCAATAGCAGTGTGCGCCGGCCGCTAGTGGCCGACCGGTTCTAGGCGCTTCAGTATGGAACCGCGCGACTGCTACGGTCGCAGGTTGGAATCCTGCCTCGGCCATGGATGTGTGTGATGTCCTTAGGTTAGTTAGGTTTAAGTAGTTCTAAGTTCTAGTGGACTGATGACCTGAGATGTTAAGTCCCACAGTGGTCAGAGCCATTTGAAGCCAATGGTAGTGTGCACAAATGCAGAGATGCCAGATGCCCATTTGATTTGTGGATTATCTGACGGCAATGGCGTCCGCGCTCAACGTTTCCACCGAGATTTTCGGGATGAAGATGCCCCGACAGGAAAACTTTTGAAGCCATTGATCGTCGATTTAAGGAACATGGCACGTTTAAGCCTAATACTCGAGACTCGGGGAAGCGTAGAAGGACGAGGACACCACAGCGGGAAGCGATAGTTCTTCATGCTTGTAGAGCAACAGTTGTAAAGCGCATGCTGGATGCTGGAAAAGTCTCGCTGCCAAAGTGTAAATTAATATAGTTTGTGTGGAAGTGTGTGTCCTTATATAACTACTGGACCTCAAAATGGAGGCAGACAGACGGATACTAACCGAAAAGAGCCGCCTATACTGTCGCAAGCCAGCACCCAGCATTATGCTACTACCAGTAACGATGTAACTTCCTGAAACCATCTGAAGATGAACCTGAAAAGGTTCGAAAACCGGTTCATGGAATAAAACATAATTATTCAAAAAAGTGACTGGTAGCAGTTATTTATAACTTATTTACATTCAACATACAGTGACGGTTCTAAAATATCAGTAATGGATTAGCATAACAATTTTAAATATTTAAGGCACTCTTGTCTCAAATTATTACAGTAAGACCGCTCAGCATCGAACTCACGATCAAGGTTTTGCATCATCCCGGATCCCAGAATTCCTGAAGATAGACGTTGGCTGTGGATACTGTATCACAGACACAGTCCCTTTGACTGTTCAGAAATGTCACTAAACCCGCCCAAAGACGTAAACAGCCATGCATGAGCAGTGCCTATTGGGGTAGGGGGTTTCAGTTCCAGTCATTCCACCAGGAAGCAGGTACACGGCTCGTGTTGTCTGCAGTTCAGCCATGCCTAGACGGTCAATGCCGCGGTTTGATCGCGTCCGCACTGTTTCTTTGTGCCAGGAAAGGCTCTCAACAAGGCAAGTGACCAGGCGTCTTGTAGTGAACCAAAGCGATGTTGTTCGGACAGGAACTCTCGATGACATGCTTTGGTTCCGGCCGAGTGCAAGTCAAGCCCGACAACGCTTCAGTGATCTGACGGGAACCGGTGTTACCAATGTGGCAAGGCCGTTGGGGTAATCCAAGGGAATGGTTTGAAAACGGACGTTATGGTCCGAAACTAGTCACCACAGAGAAATGACTGTTATCGCAATTGTGTCGGATATTGATGGAAAATAAAAATTTAGTACCCTAAATGTGGTTCGTATCTTCCATCAGTATGTTGACATTTCATAAATGAAAGAAACATGTTGTAAAAAACAACAAGATTTAGGAGACGAATAAATAGGTAAGAAGAAACACATGCAAAGAAGGTGTCATAATTAGGTTTATGAAATTGGAATTACGGTGTATGGTGCTCACATACTATGGGCACCTGTTTATAAGATACTCTGGGTAGAGAAAATCAGAAAATAAAGACTGAAGGACATAATGTGCACGAGGGATGTTCGTTTATTAAGTTCCAAATGGTTGTGAAATGGAAATTACAGTGAAAATCCGACTGAGCTCTGCGCCAGTGTATTGGGCAGTGTGTCCAGTATGCCCGTCGATCGCATCACATTCCTCTTTCCAATTTGGAGCACAAAGTGAACACATAGTGAGCACATAAAGATGCCTAGGAAATAGCATCTCCCAGAAAGTACAGCTGAGAGATTTCGCCTGATGTTATGCAGCACATATAACGTAACTGTCATGCATTTCCTTCTAACAGACAGTTCTCGGCCGCACGCTGCAGGAGAAATGATGCTTCTGAAGAGTTATCCATGAGAAGTGTTTGATTACCCACCATACAGTCCGTACTGTGCTCCGTCTGAATTTCATTTCTACTGGAGAGTGTAGAGAATTGGCGGAAAGTACAGGCGGCACCCTTCAGTAACGAGAGTATTGGAATGTTGGTACTATCCTATAACAATTGGCTAAGTTGGAGTGGCGACTGTATAGAGAAGTAGCTGGAAGGTGCAGCTAACTGTTGCAAATAAAACAAAATTGTCAGAGTGAAACATTGCAGCTTGCAACGAAGTACCTCATTTAGTAAGGATGGGCTGAGGGAGTAACAGAAAGTCAGGTAGACCCTTTTTGTAAACAACTACACGTGCAGGGGTTTTTGAAAACACCTGTATAAAACAAAATATCATTTTCAAGTGACTAATTTATCATTTATTTTTGCAGCTTTGGGACCATTAAAATAGATTTAACCTACCAGGTTATTGACATTGTAATTAAAGCTTATTGCATCTGCAAGACGGTGGAGCCCAGGAGCAAGAAATGTAATGTTTTTGCATTTGGGTAAAATATTTTAATTGTTTTCCCGGCCGTCAACAGGTAGAGAGCATCTACTTTTGCTTAGATGAACTGGGCACAGAGTATGCCAAATACGAGAAGCATTTTAAGAGATAATGATTTTTAAAATAAAGACTTAAATGAGGATAAAATAATTATTTGAAGTGTTAATTAGTTACAACATCTCATTAAAACTTACACAATCCGTCATCAAAGAAAATAGCAGTTGTGGAATTGTTTGCTTGTTGCTGGACTTCGTAGCACACTAAATGGGGTTAACCAGGTCCATCCTCAGTTACTTTCCCTACAACTAGATTAGCAACATAGTGCCTTATAGGATCAGTTGTTTCATCTATAGAAGTCCATATGTTTGACCCAAACCCTCGTGAAGTTTATTCAGTATCTGGTTACCAAAACAACAACTATTTTACATGCCTGAAAACAGTTTTATTTTTACACAAAATTAAATGTCTTCTGGAAAATAAAGTACGTAGACCTATCTGATTATAAGGTTTTGGAACATAATTTTTCCTCAGTGTTGAGAAATTAGGGACATCTTTTGATATACAGGGTGAAGAAAAATTGTGTCACTAACTTCCAACCCTGCATGGCTGATGCCAGTAGGAACCAAAATTACTAATGTTGTGTAGGTATACAACGCATCATTTTTAAACTACAGAATCTTGGGGCCATGCACTCCGATTGGCCGCAAATCTTACGTGTGATTGCCTCTGACGTGACGCTGGTGCAGTGACGGGGCGAGCGACGTTTGTATGTGTGAACCGACAACAATAGCGCTGCCCGTCACTGCACCAGCGTCACGTCAGAGGCAATCACACGTAAGATTTGCGGCCAATCGGAGTGCATGGCCCCAAGATTCTGTAGTTTAAAAATGATGCGTTGTTTACCTACACAACATTAGTAATTTTGGTTCCTACTGGCATCAGCCATGCAGGGTTAAAATTTCTCGACCCAATTTTTCTACACCCTGTTCACTTCTCCAAAAAGCTCTTGAGAGTCTGATTTCTGAGATTTTCAAGTGAAATACGAATGTGCTCCTACAAAAGCTTAGCACAAATCCGTGTAAAAATTATTTCGTGTGGATTGGGGTGCAGAAGTTGTAATAAATGACCGATATAGAGTGTTGCAGATTTTTTTTTTTTTTTTTTTTTTTAATTCTTGCAGTATGTCACACAGAAGCGACGTGCTGTTTGACTTGAAATTATATAGTACATTTTATCTGAAATTGTAAAAGATCTTCCAGTTACATGCATATAACTTCTTTTAAAAAACTGGCAGTCTTATTTAAGTAATTATTTAAAACAAATTTTGTATTGTTTTACAAAGAAGAGTGCCCCATAAAATTTCCGGAAAAATAATCGCTTTCCTTTTTACTACAACTATCACTGAAAACTACATACTCCGCTGATCTAGCAAAATTCTTTCCTGTTATCCTCTGTGCAAGGAGTACACTTCTGGAACTCTTAATTGGATGCGTATTACTCGCAGAAGCGCGTTAACAACTCAATCAGAATAACAGACATTTACCACGAGCGATATACCTGCACACACTGCAAACACAGTTTAGCAGATGATTTCAGCTTTAGAAGAATCGAAATTACTACCGAGGTTTGCTCAAATTCCACTGCATCATCACTGTCGCGTCAGCCGCATTACCTGACTTACATTTCCATTATCACAAAATCTAAGGCATGCCGGCGGTTGCTGCGGATAAATAAATCTGTTTTTGATAGGCGTTCTGCAGAGAGCTATCGCTGGAGTTCTAGGAAAGTCATCCTATTGTGAGAATATTAATATTCTATTTTTCTTGTTTCACACCCCCACCTTTTCATTCATCAGTCCTGATTCCTGAAGCAAAAAATAGAATCATAAAGATCGAAAACTAAGCTGTATACTGAAAATCATTAAAATGTAAATTTAAAGTGAAAATCACGTGTATTATATGCACAATGAAACTAAAAATGCCTTATATATTCAATACGTTTTTTTTTATCCCCATAAACGTCAAAATACGCGAGTATGAATGGAAAAAGTATACACATTTGGAATTAGAAAGTTATAAAATGAATAAGTACTAAGTTGGACCTATGTGCAATGAGTTTTTAAAAACACGCATTTGCATGGATTTCTTGTCTTTAATGATTAGGAAAGTCGTGGTGGTGGTGATTGTGGTGATGGCGTTGGTTGACGTAATAACATCTATTAGCTACAGCCGGGCCGGCCTGAGTAGTCGAGTGGTTCTAGGCGCTACAGTCTGAAGCCGCGCGACGCTACGGTCGCAGGTTCGAATCCTGCCTCGGGCATGGATGTGTGTGAAGTCCTTAGGTTAGTTAGGTTTAAATAGTTCTAAGTTCTAGGGGACTGATGACCACAGCAGTTAAGTCCCATAGTGCTCAGAGCCATTTGAACCATTTTTTTGAAGCTACAGCCGGGACTTAAAAGACAGTTGCTCTGTGCAGTTCGCTTGCTTTTCAGCACGTTCAGAGTTTCAGAGGGCGGGAGACGTACAAACGTGGTTGAATGGGTAGGAATTGATAAACAGTAGCATTAAATAATATAATGTATTGTACACATCTTCGAATACGAGAGCTTGAAGTCTCGGTCGACGTCCGCAGTGACTATATCCGTTACAGTCCATCTGCATAACAAAAGCCGGCCGGAGTGGCCGAGCGGTTATAGGCGCTACAGTCTGGAACCAAGCGACCACTATGGTCGCAGGTTCGAATCCTGCCTCGGGTATGGATGTGTGTAATGTCCTTAGGTTAGTTAGGTTTAAGTAGTTCTAAGTTCTAGGCGACTGATGACCTCAGAAGTTAAGTCGCATAGTGCTCAGAGCCATTTTTTTTGCGTAACAAAACACAAATACTCATGTCAGTGACAATTCACAACATAAACTGTTAATTGTCAGTCACATATGTATTTGTGTATTTTGTTAATGAAAGCAGAGAGCTAGAACTCGTCGGACGTTTGTTTCTTGTTTGGTGAGGTGAGCAAACCGCAGATCAGATTAACATGACGTGTTAAATGCTAATTTTCTGGCACACCGGACAGGCGATTTCATTTCTAGGCAGCTCTCCACAGTTATCTGGGCAAATGATGTACTCTTATCTCTTCTGCACATCGTGTTCAAAATGTGCAACAAGTAACACGAAACACGCCGACTACGGCTCTGTCAGTTCACACAGTGCGTACCATGCAGAGGTTAATGCAGCGTTAGATGCTATTACGGTTTACAGAGGCCGTTGTAGCAGCAGCAGCAGCAGCAGCAGAGAGAGGGATAGAGAGATAAAGAGAAAGAGAGAGAGAGAGAGAGAGAGAGAGAGAGAGAGAGAGAGCTACAGCCATACGGCAAATTACTGCGAGGCAAAATTTATGAAACATAGCTACATTGAGATGATGAAACAGCAAGCAGTAACCTCTGAGACGTGAAAATTACAGTTACTCAGTGTTAATTTCAGAGACAAATCATCCGCCTCCTTAGCCAAGGTCGCTAATGCACCGCGCGCCGGTTCGGATCCCGATAATGGGAAAAAGGCTGCGTCTCCAGTATTTGGTCATCAAGGGGAAGGAAGGTGGAGGTGTAGTATACTAATTGGCAGACTTAGCTCCAAGACCCAGCCTACATGAGAAACCACATCGCAATGTGTCATAGAGGGATGGTGACTCTGGGATGTTAAGCTGGCTGTATTCGACAAAATTAGTCTATGTACCGGCATTGGGTTTTATCCACTCTCTTCTCTCATCATCATACAACACAAACAACGTACCACACTATAGACACAGCCATTAGCGTCTTCTACACTCAACAGATGTTATAACACCAGGTTTCTTCATTGATCAAGAGAGGTGGTAATCATCTCTCGCACTTGAATGTGTAAATCACTTACCTCAAATGAGGCCTGTTGACAAGAGACATACATTGCCTCAAGCAGTTTCGACGTGCCCTTTTATCAGTATTTATTGATGTGTACAACGAGAGCAGAGACAGCGTTTTATTGGCAGAAGAATTATAAGATGCAGTAGGAAGATGCGGCGATGTCTTTTCACGAAATTTCAACTCCAAGTTTTCCTCTGAATATGAAAATACACTACTGGCCATTAAGATTGCTACACCACGAAGATGACGTGCTAAAGACGCGAAATTTATCCGACAGGAAGACGATGTTGTGATGTGCAAATGATTAGCTTTTCAGAGCATTCACTCAAGTTGGCGCCGGTGGCGACACCTACAACGTGCTGACATGAGGAAAGTTTCCAACCGATTTCTCATACACAAACAGCAGCTGACCGGCGTTGCCTGGTGAAACGTTGTTGTCACGCCTCGTGTAAGGAGGAGAAATGCGTACCATCACGTTTCCGACTTTGATAAAGGTCAGATTGTAGCCTATCACGCTTGCGGTTTATCGTATGGCGACATTGCTGCTTGCGTTGGTCGAGATCCAATGACTGTTAGCAGAATATGGAATCGGAGGGTTCAGGAGGGTAATACGGAACGCCGTGTTGGATCCCAACGGCCTCATACCACCAGCAGTCGAGATGATAGGCATCTTATTCGCATAGCTGTAACGGATTGTGCAGCCAAGTCTCGATCCGTGAGTCAACAGATGGGGACGTTTGCAGCAGCATGGACTATCAGCTCGAAGACCATGTCTGCGGTTACCCTTGACGCTGCATCACAGACAGGAGCGCCTGTGATGGTGTACTCAACGACGAACCTGGGTGTACGAGTGGCAAAACGTCATTTTTTCGGATGAATCCAGGTTCTGTTTACAGCATCATGATGGTCGCATCCGTGTTTGGCGACATTGCGGTGAACGCACATTGAAAGCGTGTATTCGTCATCGCCATACTGGCGTATCACCCGGCGTGATGGTGTGGGGTGCCATTGGTTACACGTCTCTGTCACCTCTTGTTCGCACTGACGGCACTTTCAACAGTGGACGTTACATTTCAGATGTGTTACGACCCGCGGCTCTACGCTTCATTCGATCTCTGCGAAACGCTACATTTCAGCAGGTTAATGCATGACCGCATGTTGCAGGTCTACATCTACATCTACATCTACATTGATACTCCGCAAGCCACCCAACGGTGTGTGGCGGAGGGCACTTTACGTGCCACTGTCATTACCTCCCTTTCCTGTTCCAGTCGCGTATGGTTCGCGGGAAGAACGACTGTCTGAAAGCCTCCGTGCGCGCTCTAATCTCTCTAATTTTACATTCGTGATCTCCTCGGGAGGTATAAGTAGGGGGAAGCAATATATTCGATACCTCATCCAGAAACGCACCCTCTCGAAACCTGGACAGCAAGCTACACCGCGATGCAGAGCGCCTCTCTTGCAGAGTCTGCCTGTACGGGCATTTCTTGATTCAGAAAATGTTAGACTGCAGGCCTGGCTAGCACATTCTCCAGATTTAACACCAAGTGAAAACGTCTGGTCAATGGTTGCAAGCAACTAGCTCGTCACAATACGCCAGTCACTACTCTTGATGAATTGTGGTATCGTGTTGAAGCTGCATGGGCAGTTGTACCTGTGCACGCCATCCAAGCTCTGTTTGACTCAATGCCCATACGTATCAAGGCCGTTATTACGGCCAGAGATGGTTGTTCTGGGTACTGATTTCTCAGGATGTATGCACCCAAATTGCGTGAAAATATAATCACATGTCAGTTCTAGTATAATATATTTGTCCAATGAATACCCGTTAATCATCTGAATTGCTTCTTGGTGTAGCAATTTTAATGGCCAGTAGTGTACTTTCGCGAACGGTTACAAATATTCTTTATTCGCTTTATCACTCGGTCTCGTAAACTCCAGCTGGCGCTACAGTGTTTTTTTTTAAATTTTTGTCTAGAAATGCTTCCGCATGCCCACTCCTGTAATTAATGTTAAAATCCACTTCCTGATACGAAGTTTCTCATCATATGAAACTACAGATCTCTCGCCTTCTTGGTTTGGTACTGCTGGAGTAACTGGATTGTAATCCGTTGTGTAATACGTTTCTCGATATACAACACATGCGTTATTCATCAGCACCACAACTCGATTTCTCGCAGATCAATAAAGCACTAGGTTGTGTGCGACTAACTCTCGCCGCTCAGCGCAGAGTAATTTAATAGTAGCATCCGGTATTGTTTATTACTGAGCGTGTAATAGTTCGATCGAGTTTTGAGTTCACACACACATTACATTTAATTTGCTCCTTAAAGGGCACAAACTTTCTGTGCCTAGCCGTCGCTTGCGCGAGGAGAATTTCCAGCATGGTGTTAGGACGCTTGGCTGCAAACAGCCGAGGCGCAAAACAGAGTCAGATGAAACCACACCGCCATGTGAACTGCTGCAAAAAATTCTCTACGGGACAAACAAGCCTTTTGTCAACGCAGTCTGACAGCGTGAATAGAATAGTCTTTTTGCAATTAATCTGAATCCATTCTGTACAATGACTAACGGCCGACTCGGAGCAAATAGGCTCTTTCCAGTATAACACATTACATACAAATAATATCTCAACAGAAAACGTTACTTGCTTCCATTTATTTGACGGGAATTAAATGAGTATTTATTAAAAGAGGTATCTCTGTGTGGGGTCACCGCCAGACACCACACTTGCTAGGTGGTAGCCTTTAAATCGGCCGCGGTCCGTTAGTATACGTCGGACCCGCGTGTCGCCACTATCAGTGATTGCAGACCGAGCGCCGCCACACGGCAGGTCTAGAGACTTCCTAGCACTCGCCCCAGTTGTACAGCCGATTTTGCTAGCGTTGGTTCACTGACAAAATACGCTCTCATTTGCCGAGACGATAGTTAGCATAGCCTTCAGCTACGTCATTTGCTACGACCTAGCAAGGCGCCATTACCAGTTACTATTGATGCTGTAAAACATGTACCGTCAAGAGCGATGCTCACCATTTATGGATTAAAGTTAAGTATTCCACAGCTACGTCCTTTTTTGCTAGTCTAATTTCCTTACCTGTTCCAGACCTCACGCCAGCCTGCGTGAGCGAAAACGCGTGCCTTTCGGCTTCCTCTCAAAAACGGGTTGGCTCTCTTGCCAACCCACAACACTCTGTTCACAAGCGTACTGTGATGGGGAACGTGACAAAAAATTTTCATTGGCAGCTACTCTAAGCCACTGACGCAGGATGTCGGGGATTCAGACGACTACGTAAAATCTCCGATATTCTTCAGTCTGTACATAGGCCAAGCAGTAAAGGAAACCAAAAGAAATAATTGGCGTAGGAGTTAAACGTAAGTGAGAAAAAATAAAAAAAGTTTGAGGTCTGCCAATTACACTGTTACTCTGTGAGAGAATGAAAAGGACCTGGAAATGAATCTGAAAAGAATGGACAGCGTTTTGAAAGCAAGATATAAGATGAACGTCAACAAAACCAAAACAAGAATAATGGAATGTAGTTGAATTAAATCAGGCTCTTTTGAAGGCTATAGATTCGGAAACAAGACACTAAATGTAGAATGTGAGTTTTGCTATTTGGACAGGAAATGACGATGGCCGAAGTAGTGGGGATATAAAATGCAGACTGGCAATTGCAAAAAAAATTGTTTCTGAAGAAGAGAAAGCTGTCAACATCGAATACAGATACAAGTTGTGGAAAGTGTTTTCTGGAGGTATTTGTATGGAGTGTAGCCATGTATGAAAGTGAAAAATGAACGGTAAAAAATTTGCATAAAAAGAGAATAGAAGCTTTTGAAATGTAGTGCTACAGAATAATGCTGAAATATAGAAGTGTAGATCAGAACGTCAGAATACCCATACATTTTATAAAAAGTATTTGTGTAATAACCACTCCACCGTTTTCTATCAAACTTGGTACACATACCCCTTAACATCAGGCAGGCATTGCTGTGGGGTAAGAACCACATACCTATCATAGTTCAAGAGATACTGCGTCATAAAAAATAAGTCTATTCGCAACATATTTTGCAGACAGTATCGACATATGCCGCTGAATATACCTACACGAATATACACTATGTGATCAAAACTATCCGGACATCCCCAAAAACATACGTTTCTCATATTATGTGCATTTTGCTGCCACCTACTGCCAGTTATTCCATATCAGCGACCTCAGTATTCACTAGATATCGTGAGAGAGCAGAATTGGGCGATCCGCGAAACTCATGGACTTCGAACGTGGTCAGGTGATTGGGTGACACTTGTGTCATACGTCTGTACGCGAGATCTCCTAAACATCCCTAGGTCCACTGTTACCGGTGTGAAGTGGAAACGTGAAGGGACACGTACAGCACAAAAGCATACAGGTCGACTTCATCTGTTGACTGACAGAGACCGCCGACGGCTGAAGAGGGTCGCAATGTGTAATAGGCAGATATCTATCCAGACCATCACATAGGAATTCCACTTCAAGTACTATGACAGTTAGGTGGGAGATGAGAAAACTTGGATTTCATGGTCGAGCGACTGCTCATAAGCCACACATCACGCCGGTAAATGCCAAACGACGCCCCGCTTGGTGTAAGGAGCGTAAACACTGGACGACTCAACAGTGGAAAAACGTTGTGTGGAGTGACGAATCACGGTACACAATGTGGCGATCAGATGGCAGGCTGTGGGTATGACGAATGCCCGGTGAACATCATCTGCCAGCGTGTGTAGTGCCAACAGTAATAGGCGGAGGCGATGGTGTTATTGTGCGGTCGTGTTTTTTCATGGAGGGGGCTTGCACCCCTTTTTGTTTTTGCGTGGCACTATCAGAGCACAGGCCTTAATTGATGTTTTAAACACCTTCTTGCTTCCCAGTGTTTAAGAGCAATTCGAGGATGGTGATTGCATCTTTCAACACGATCGAGCACCTGTTCATAATGCACGGCCTGTGGTGGAGTGGTTACGAAACAGCAACGTCCGTGTAAGGGCCTGGACTGTACAGAGGTCTGGCCTGAATCCTACAGAACACCTTTGGGATGTTTCAGAACGCCGACTTCGTGCCAGACCTCACCGAACGACATCGGCACCTCTCCTCAGTGCAGCACTCCGTGAAGAGTGGACTGCCATTCCCCAAGAAACCTTCTAGCACTTGATTGAACGTATGCCTGCGACAGTGAAGCTGACATCAAGGATAAGGCTGGACCAACACCATATTGAATTCCAGCATTACCGATGGAGGGCGCCACGAACTTGTAAGTGATTTTCAGCCAGGTGTCCGGATACTTTTGATCACATAGTGTAGCATTATACGATTCGTAGTTTAAGAGATATGAAGTCATAAACACTGCGAACCGCGAAAAAATGTCGCATCATGCAATGAGTTTTAGTACTAAGACACTCGAGGAAATCCCTAACACCTGGTAGCACTTTCGACAGCTTTCAACTGCGAAGCGCAAACGACTGTTGGTGTAAACAACAGCTGCCTATGTAGCTATGAAGAGGAGTTGGCATAGGAGTTTAGAAAATTGCGTTGTTCACGCGTAAAGCAGCTGCGCCAGGCGTACAAAAACTGTTTCGAGCTTTCAAAAGTGATTTCACGAACATATAGAAATGAATTTTTTTCGATATTACACAACAAATAGAGCTTTTTTTTCGTTTCCAATAGAAATTGAGAAAAAGGAATACCCGGGAGGTGTTGGGTTTGTCAGTTAGTGGCTGAGTGAAACCCAAAAACATAAAACCGAAATGAATATGGAATTATCCCATCTTGCTGATGGTCAACCCGCTTTTGATGAAGTATCCAGTCCTTTTTGGCAAATCACTGTACCCCTAAAGGATGTAAAATGAGAAACTACAAGCAATGAAATTTATTTTAAAATGTTGCGAACAGTCACAGCTTTAACTAGTGAATGAGCCATTCCAGACAGTAGGCCTACTTAAGATTTCTCTTCAGAATCTATGAGCTGAATAACCTCCTTTCATAAATTGATGGGATTTCCTATCGTCTAAGAAGATCGGTTTGTGTGGGAATATTCAGCAAGCACGCATCGTTTACGTCGAAAATAATGGGAATAACATGGCAGGAGCCACACAAACCACAGGGTGCAGTCACCCAAATGAAAAGAAGTGGCTGTTACAAGATTAACGGGATACGTCTACGCCTTCACAAGTTTGTGATGGTTGCTGTAGACCGGTTTCGGTGCACCGTCTTATGGCTCAATGTGCTTCATGTTCACGCAAGAGAGCTGCCTTTGGCGCAGGGTTTTAGTCTCAACTGTTTAATGAAGAGATGGCTGTCGGGGAGTATTTAATGTTTTTCTACGTCACATGGCCTCATTCTGAAGATCATTGAGATGAAGTTATAGTTTCAGTTCGACATTTTTCATATGATTCCTTTTTCTAGGATATAGCTTCGATTCAATCTCTGTGCGGGTGCTAGGCCATGCATGCTAACCTATCCAACGAAGAATAACAGGATATCGACGAGCTGGTCTAAGAAGCGTGTATTTACGGCGGGACAATACGCAGCTCTGGTTCCGTGGTCTCAACAAGGAACCATGAAGGCTGATTTTCCACTGGTGAAAAAGTAAGGCAAAGTAGTGTGAAGGGTCAATGCGTATGGTTTCCGTCTCGAAGGAAATAAAAAACCTTCAGTGTCCAGTACGACAAATGATATGAATCAATTGTGATATTATTTAGAAAGGTATCAACAGTGCTGTGAAATATTATTGCTCATTTTAGTGTGTAATTTCTTACCACTTCGCTATAGATAACATCAGAGGGTACATTACTTGACTTCTATAATCATTTTGTTGCAGTGTCTCTCCACCCTTTCTGCATACTTTTATCACTAGTTACGTTGACATCGTCTGACTTATGCTTGAGGTTACATACGATTTATTCTCTTAACATAAACGTGAAATAGTTTTATCTGGAGTTTCTACTTGTTAAGAGGTTAGTCCAGATGCATACGAAAAGGAACTAAGTGCCATTTCAGAGCACCGCCTTACCTGTATGTAAGTTTTCCACTGGAGTCAATACACTAGTGTTCTAAACGTAAGATTGTGCACTAAATGGCACAAGACTTCCCCCAAATAGGAACTGTGCTATTTATGTTGTAAAAGAGTTGTTCCTGCTGCAAATAAGCACATGGCTCAGAGGTACTGAATATCAGTGGTCACATTATTTATCATTTGTGTTGGCAACTGCACATTGAAAAAAGTGTAGTCTCTTCGTAAATCTTACGATGTGGAGCTACATTGCATCTAGTTCTGAACACTAGATCGATAGAAACAGGTCAGCTCTCATATCTGGATTCAGCTGAACGACGAATTCCAAACGGCTCTGAGCACTATGGGACTTAACATCTGTGGTCATCAGTCCCCTAGAACTTAGAACTACTTAAACCTAACTAACCTATGGACATCACACACATCCACGCCCGAGGCAGGATTCGAACCTGCGACCGTAGTAGTCGCGCGGTTCCGGACTGAGCGCCTGAACCGCTAGGCCATCGCGGCCGGCGACGAATTCCAGCGCGGTGTCGAGGAGACAATACTTTGCGAAGCGTAAAGCTGCCTCTGGACTTTCAGGTCCCCCGGTAAAAACAGTGCGTCGGAGTCTCAGATACGTTGGTATCTATGGCAGACTAAGGGCAGTTTGTTTACTATTCACGACAGTACAGAGGCAACCCATTTATTTTACCGTTGGCAGCAACGAGATTGTCGGCCAATGTGGCCGAGCAGTTCTAGGCGCTTCAGTCTGGAACTGCGCGACTGTTACGGTCGCAGTTTCGAATCTTGCCTCGGGCATGGATGTTTGTGATGATCATAGGTTGGTTAGGTTTAAGTAGTTCTAAGTTCAAGGTGACTAATGACCTCAGATGTTAAGTCCCATAGTGCTGAGCGCGAGCAACCAGATTGTACCATCAACGAAAGAAGGCATGAGCTCTTCACAGAAAAATTCCACTGCTGTTTACAGAATCATTCTCGTACATTCTTCTTTTGGAAGGATATTGGGGCGTGACACAACCGTAGCAATACTTTGGTGGTGGTAGTGGTGGAATCCTGCTGTGGTAAGCTCTTGCACTATATGGACTTATGTGGCTCGAAATCTTCACTGGTGAGTGGAGTACGCTACGTCGCTTTTAGGCATCTGTGGATTAAAAAAATAATTTTATGTAGAGGGAGCACTTGCTCTACCTAGTAACCTCCAATTACTTCAGAAACAAGGTGAAATACAAGCACACACAAAGATTGGACAAAAATACGAAAACGCCGTGAGAAATACATTCTTGTACATAAATGTAGATGCTATCGAAGCCTGCAGGTGGCACTGTTGTAAGTACAGGTTGTCCATAAAGTCCTGGAACACTTTCAGTTATTTATTTCACAAGAACCAAATATTGTACAGATATCAAACATATGTCATTTTGAAGAGAAACCCTGAAAGGTTTTTTTTTTTTTTCATGTATACCGCTACAGAATAGTTCGGCAATTTGCCGATAGTTAGCGCTGGTTGCAAACATGGCGAGTTCAAGTGCGGAGTGAGCTTTCTGTGTATTGGAGTTCGACAAAACAAGCCTGCTACAGCTGTTCAACAGATGTTTAGAACCAAGTACGCTTAGAGGCCACCAACAAGGAAGGCCATTTACCGCTGGCACAACAAATTCGTTACGACGGACGGGTTGCTTGTGCCCGGCAAAGAGAAGCGGAGTTCCCAGTGAGAGTGAAGTGGATATGGAGCGCGTACGAGAGCACTGTCACTGGATATTCGCCGGCCGAAGTGGCCGTGCGGTTAAAGGCGCTGCAGTCTGGAACCGCAAGACCGCTACGGTCGCAGGTTCGAATCCTGCCTCGGGCATGGTTGTTTGTGATGTCCTTAGGTTAGTTAGGTTTAACTAGTTCTAAGTTCTAGGGGACTAATGACCTCAGCAGTCGAGTCCCATAGTGCTCAGAGCCATTTGAACTGGATATTCCTACTTGGAAATGTTGCAGCAATGGCTGAGGCCTCAAATGCAATCGGACTCTCCGTTCATCTTTCAGCAGGATGGGGCTCCACCCCAGTTTCATCGTGCAGTTCGTGGGTACCTGAACACTGAGCTGCCGCATCGATGGATCGGCTGTGCTACAGGAGGGGACAGCTGTTTTATGAAACGACCCCCCCCCCCCCCCCCACCAATCAACCACATCACCAAAGCTCACTCAGTGTGACTTTTTCTGTGGGGATACATTAAAGATCTGTTCTATGTACCGCCTCTACCAAGTCATGTAGTAGAGCTCCGGAAGAGAATACGGGAAGCAAATGCCACAGTCGACGACGCCATGCTGGGACGGGTTTGGCAAGAATTCGATTACCGTATTGAAGTCTGCCGGGTCACTCATGGTTCGCATATCGAATGTTTGTAAAGAAAACTTTTAGAGTTTCTCTTCAAAATGGAATATTTATGACATCTGTACAACGTTTAGTTCTTGTGCAATAAAGAACTGAAAGTGTTCCCAGAATTTATGTACACTCTGTATTTGACCGTGAATGGCAGTTCTGCCATGTCCGCAATACGGTGTGTCAGTCATGGTCATAAAAGTGTTCTGTTAGAAAACATTATGTCGGAGCTAAGTGACCTCGAATGTGGGCAAGTGCAGCTTTTGTGTTCCCTCACATTCCTGTCTCGTTGCAGAGCCGTCGGCGTTATACCGAAGTTTCTGAAGATAAAGCGACTGTTCTATTCGGGAAAGGCACAACGCATTTTCAAACGGACTGAGGAGGCCTTACTACGAGAGCGCATTCAGCAGACCCGACGGGACTTGGCAAGCATAAACTGTAAGTTAATGTCTCTCCATATTACGATCAGTAATAAACTGTGCAGCGGTGACTGGGATAAAATTGATACACTACTGCATGATACCATGGGGAAGCGTATGTTGACGACGTCTAGTAGACAGAAGAAGAAGTTTGATAATTTGCTACCTAATCAGACTGTTCGGCATTTAGACGTTTCCCGGACCGTTATCAATTTGTCCAAAGGGAGGAAATTTTGCTGTTAGTCCGCGTTTTGTGCCCACGGAAGAAATTATAGTCAATGTAGAAGCAGGAATCCGCAGTGTAGATTCTGTAACAGCTGAAGAAATCCGTATAGAAACAGTGAGAATATTAGCCAATGCAAAACCGCCGAAAAGTAATATAACTGTGGGTGAGAGAAGCGCTTTAAAACTCCTGAATGACGACGATAGTATTTTGGTTCTCCCAGCTGACAAAGGAAGCGCAACTGTGGTTATGGATGTGGCCGACTATCAGAGAAAAATTACGGATCTACTGGATCCGCAAGGATATAGGAAGCTGAATAAGGACCCCACTAACAACGTTCTCAGAACTGTGTCGCGGTTAATAAAAAAGTCCTCCATTGAAGAGAGTGTACAGAAAGGTCTCTGCAGTTCGGTTGCGCTACCACCGAGGCTTTATGGATTGCCCAAAATTCATAAAGAAAATGTTCCGTTAAGACCGATACTAAGTGCCATTGGTTCGCCCACCTACTCGTTAGCCAAGTTTTTGACTACGCTGTTAAAACCACATGTGGGCCGTTCGGACTCGTATATAAAGAATTCGACACATTTCATCAGCAGATTGAATGGCATAGCGGTCCAGCCGGAGGGCATATTGGTCAGCTTCGATGTGGTATCGCTGTTTACCATGGTTCCACTTAATGATGTATTGGAACAGCTGGATCGAATTTTTCCTGCCGATATTTTAGAGCTGTTTAAGTGTTGTTTGACGACCACATACTTCAAGTGGAATGAACAGTTTTATGAGCAAACGGATGGCGTGGCTATGGGAAGCCCCCTAAGTCCCGTAATTGCAAACTTCTTTATGGAGAAATTCGAAGAACAGGCCTTAGGCACTGCCAGCAAGAAACCAAATGTATGGTTCCGATACGTGGATGACACGTTTGTGTTGTGGAGACATGGTAGGGAGGAACTAAGCCGGTTCCACGAACATCTGAACAGTATAAACTCAAGAATTCAGTTTACTATGGAGGAGGAGGTAGACGGCAAACTACATTTCCTCGATGTGCTTGTGTTTAGAAACGAAAATGGTAGTTTGGGCCACTCAGTGTACCGCAAACCCACGCACACGGACCGTTATTTGCACCCGGATTCGAACCACCACCCACAACAGAAGCGGGGTGTTATCAAGACGTTAGCGGACAGAGCTAGAAATATTTGTGAACCTGAGTTGCTCGACGCTGAGATGGAACATCTCCACAATGCACTAACGAAGAACGGATATTCGTCCGCCGAAATAAAACGTGCGTTGAGGCAGCCACGCAGAAATCATACTGACGTACAGGCTACTGCAAAATCTAAGGTTTTCCTGCAGTTTGTTAGAAATGTAACGGAAAGAATAGGGAGGATCTTGACGAAGCGGAATATTACCGTAATTTACAAGCCCACCAGGAAGATACAGGAATACCTTAGGCCTGCCATGAACGCTCGCAAACCATTGGAAAAAATCTGGAGTGTATAGGATCCCATGCAGCTGTGGTGATGTTTATGTGGGTACCACCAAAAGAACTGTTTCTAACCGTTTGGAAGAGCACAAGGGAAATTGTAGAAGAGGAGAAACGGAACGATCAGCTGTTGCGGAGCATGCTTTCCAGCCAGGGAACCACAATATTCGTTTCGAGGAGACGCAAGTACTAGCGGCCACGAGCGGATACTACGAAAGGCTCTACAGGGAGGCAATCGAAATCGCTAAACACACAAATAATTTCAACCGAAAGGAGGAGGGCGTCAAATTAAACGGTATATGGATGCCGGTGTTAAAGAAGATGTGTACCACTCGTCCACTACTGGGTGATGGCAACGGCGATCGACGGCGACGGACAGCGGCCAATTGCACTGACGTTTTCAAAACACGTGACGTCACGCCGCGGCGCGGGGGCGCGCGGACACGGAATTTAGCGGCAGTCCGTAGCGAGCCAGTGTGTGTGTTGGACCTTCCACCAAGCTACGGATCCCCTTGAAGATGTCTCCCGCAGTCGGAGACGAAACGTTGGGAATCACCTCAGAATTCATCAACCGACCACGGCATAACAGCTCGGATAATTATAATGGACAAGTTGTTGTTGCACATATGATGGGTGCTCCTGGAATCAAAGTAGTCGAAGTGTTTGGTATTCCACGAAGCACTATGTTGAAGATTTGTACGGCTTACAGGGAATATGGAAAATGATCATACACTAAGTCACACCACCGACGAGACTGTGTGTTGATCGATCGTGACGGACGGCCATTGAAGAGGGCTGTGGCGGGAAATAAGTGGTAGAATGCTGGAAAAGTCACTGCAGAGCTAATTGTCGTACTCGTGAAGCCTATCAGCACCAAAACAACACGAAGCGTGCTCCAGTGTCAGGAAACCACAGTGATGCAAATACCCGTAACACGAAGCCATAAAATCTGGACTATGGATCAGTGGGAGAAAGTCATTCGGTCGGACGAGTCTTGTGTCACACCGTTTCCTGCTTCTGGCTGAGTTTACGCCCCACGATTGAAACATCGCGGAAGTTCAATGAGCCGGCCGGAGTGACCGTGCGGTTCTAGGCGCTACAGTCTGGAACCGAGCGACCGCTACGGTCGCAGGTTCGAATCCTGCCTCGGGCGTGGATGTGTGTGATGTCCTTGTCAGTAATGCGATCTTGCAGAGCTACCAAGGAGCCTATGGAATACAACGATATGACTATCCAAAACGTCACCGAACTTCAAAAATGGCTGTGAGCACTATGGGACTTAAATTCTGAGGTCATCAGTCCCCTAGAACTTAGAACTACTTAAACCTAACTAACCTAAGGACATCACACACATCCATGCCCGAGGCAGGATTCGAACCTCCGACCGTAGTGGTCGTGCGGTTCCAGACTGAAGCGCCTAGAACCGCTCGGCCACTATGGCTGGCTTTCCGGGAAGAGTCGGACAGTATATTACTTCCTTCCAAATAAGTCTCACGAAATGCCCACGACGAGAAAATTCGAGAAACTAGAGCCAATAGAGATGGTTACTCTCATTCATTCCTCACACGCGCCATTCGGAAATGTAATAGGGAAAGGGGGGTGGGGTACTCTCCGCCACACGGTGTCAGAAGGCTTGCAGAGTACCTACGTTTGCTTCCACCGTTTTGCTATAGATGTTAATACGACGAGTGGTGGTAAAGATGGCAGGTCGTGAGTGTCGTATAGTAAGCTTAGACATTTATAAAGCTGATGCCACTAAAATATAAACTTATTCTCGATTGATTATGACAGCTTACGAGCCCAATTCTCGTCATTTGCGGTAACTTTTAATTTTCTCTTTTAACATGACAAAATCTGTGGCTGAGGTACATAAAATGCTGGTAACCCTTATGGTGGTGCACCAATTAGCGAAGAAACATGCAGAGAGTAGTTTCAGCGCTTGAGTGGTGATTTTGACGTCCAAGATCGCCGTGGATGGAAGAGATAAGATTTTCGAACCGACGGAAACAATAGCAGGAGATCATTATCGAAAGCAGCTGATGCGTGTGATCCCAGCACTGAAAGACAAATGGCCACAGTACTGCCACAGACATGAAAGGGTGGCTTTGCAGCATGACAGTGATCGATCCTATGTCGCAAAACCCGTCAAAACGTTTAGAAACGCAGAAGTGGGAAGTCCTACCCCACACACCGTATTCTTCAAACATTTTCCTCTCTGACTACCAACTTTTTTCGCTCAATGGCACACGGCCTTGTTGACCATCACTTCCAGTCATATGGATAAGTGTAAAAATTGGATCGAGTGATAGGTCTCTTCAAAAGACGTCGAGTTCTTCCGCTGCGGGATTCGTATACTTTCCGAAACATGGGAGAAAGTAGTTTCCGAAAGATGGGAGAAGGTAATGGCCAGCGATGGCAAACACTTTGAATCAAATGCTTTTTGTTTTTCAGAGTAAATCCTCGAAATTCGAGAAAAAACAGCTGAAGCACAGTTGTAGAACTAACAGATGTAGGTGAAAATACTATGCCTCTCGGCTGCATCCAAATGACGATCATTACTTTTCCATGTCAGTGCCTGCTGAGTCTCCATGGTGGAACCAGTTCGGGTAAAAGCTTCCACCGCCGCAGTTAGCATCTGCACGCACAGACCACCGCTCCAGAGCATACTAATTGCCTCATTCGCTCCTATTCAGCGACGCACGCATGCTCAGCATTCAACGCGCATTTGGTCGGGATTGCCAACTACAATTGATAGATACGGTGCGACCCACCCTTATAACTGTTTTATCGCTGTGAATTTTTATGTGGCTACCTTCGCATTTATAACTCCGTAAGTTACGTGTTTCTCGCTTTGCTGTATGTCAAATATGTCGTTAATTAGCTATTATCGTTATGTAAAGACCATAACAACCTTGGATAACTGTTCCTCCGTTTCCTTGCCGCATCGTATTTGTTTGTATACTCACGCTCGAGTGTGCAAACGAATCTGATGCAACAGGAACACCGCGAAACAGTTACCTAAGAACGTTGCCATGGAAAGCCATGTTTTCGTACCACAAAATTCTATTTAAAAATATCTTCTCGTTTCTTTATTCTGTTATACGTTTGGTAAATAGTGTACCTCACACTAGTTCACCTTGTAGTCACGTCTGAAATTGTCTCTTAAATTTCTGCCGTAGCATTCTGTGTCACAACGGGTGTTCAGGAATACATTGTAGCTCTTAGGAAGAGGGGTACCAAGTATTTCCGGAGCTATTCAAGGTTCATTTGGGAAGCAGTTACTTTACACAGCGCAGTGAAAAACTTCAGTAAACTCTTCATGTATCAGTGTTCGTTCATTACGTGTCATTCCGTGCGCCACGTACAAGCTTGTAAGCATTACTGTGACGTGGAGAAACTAGCACAGTATAGTTAATTGTGGCTGGTCGCATGAAACTAGTTAGAGGACTGATAAATAATAATACAGTAGTGTATGATTGCAAAAGTTTGGAGGGAATTTGGAGGGAAAGCTAGTGACACGACTAACCTGCTTGCACTTTTCGAATTAGTGCTTTCAGAAACACCGCCATGTTACACGTTACAATTCTGAGCCATCTAGCGACAGCCAGCTGCAAGTATGTAGACATGAAGGATTTTGTTGATGTTGTGGTCTTCAGTTCTGAGACTGGTTTGATGCAGCTCTCCATGCTATTCTATCCTGGGCAAGCTTCTACATCTCCCCGTACCTACTGCAACCTACATCCTTCTCAATCTGTTTGTGTATTCATCTCTTGGTCTCCCTCTACGATTTTTACCCTCCACGCTGCCTTTCAATACTAAACTGGTGATCCCTTGATGCCTCAGAATACGCCCTACCAACCGATCCCTTCTTCTAGTCACGTTGTGCCACAAATTTCTCTTCTCTCCAATTCTATTCAATACCTCCTCATTAATTATGTGATCCACCCTAATCTTCAGCATTCTTCTGTAGCACCACATTTCGAAAGCTTCTGTTCTCTTCTTGTCTAAACTATTTATCGTCCATGTTTCACTTCCATACATGGCTACACTCCATACAAATACTTTCAGAAACGACTTCCTGACACTTAAATCTATACTCGATGTTAACAACTTTCTCTTTTTCACAATCGCTTTCCTTGCCATTGCCGTTCTACATTTTATACCCTCTCTACTTCGACCATCATCAGTTATTTTGCTCCCCAAATAGCAAAACTCATTGAAGGATAAAGATGTAAAATGTGAATAACATTTGTTTTATTGAAGAAGCTTTAACAGTTTTCACATAAAAAATTAAGAGGAAATTTTTGCAGCATGCTCTCATATAGTGGTGTTCACAGCACATCCACATTTCACGTGGCAGTATAAAGGGGCCTAAAGATGGCATAATGCAACAGCGCAATCGAATAAAAATAAAGTAAGTCGTATAAACACAGCTGAAGGTATCATCACAACTACGTAGAAAGGAGGACTGGGGTGTGAACGAAGAAATAGAATATGCTCCATCTTACATATCTTTTGACAGCCGACCAAGCAGATGTCGTGACAAGCTTTTTTTCAAATGGTTCAAATGGCTCTGAGCACTATGACCTTAACATCTATGGTCATCAGTCCCCTAGAACTGAGAACTACTTAAACCTAACCAACCTAAGGACATCACACAACACCCAGTCATCGCGAGGCAGAGAAAATCCCTGTACCCGCCGGGCGTGGGAAGCGAGAACGCTACCGCACGACCACGAGCTGCGGACAGTTTTTTTTTTTTTTTTTCTTCAGAAGAGTCTTTTCGTCAAATGACCAAATAATGTTGAGATACTAAACGGACTTACCTCGGGTTTCTTCGCGCTTTCAGGCTGTGCGCTTTGCACTCTACCGGAGCAAAGCGGGGTGGCATTTCGCCGCGCTGTTACGCACTCTTTGCGTGGTACGTGTTAAAAGATACGGAAGCTCTCTGGATTGTGGTGACGTGATTTCCCTGGGCACTGTCGAGTAATGCGGCCAGCTGGGGCGAGGCTGTGCGTCCCCGAAGCAGCACGCTCCTTCACGAAACCCTTTCTCCGTCATTGCTTCTTGGCCCACATCTCCAAGAGCAGCAATTTCTAGAAACTACGGCGCAGCTCCGTAAAGTATTCTAATTTGGGTCTGAGCACTATGGGACTTAACATCTGAGGTCATCAGTCCCCTAGAACTTAGAACTACTTAAACCTAACTAACTTAAGAACATTACACAAATCCATGCCCGAGGCAGGATTCGAACCTGCGACCGTAGCGGTCGCGCGGTACCAGACTGATGCGCCTAGAACCGCTCGTCCACTCCGGCCGGCTTTTGTTATGCACATATTCTAATTTCTGACTGATACTATGTCGACATCAGCTAACATTACGTGGACACTTGAACTTGGCTATTCAAGGACAGTCGTGTTTTGAACAATTATTGCGCAAGCAAACGGTAGAGGTCTGGGCTGAACTCCCTTTTTCACAGCACTCCCAGTCTCAGCAAGCAATTGCACAGTAACCCATGCCGAATCCTTTGTGCACACGGCTTTGCTTTGGATTGTTTATTGCACGTTGTCTTCTTTTTTATTATAGAATGAGTGAAGACACAAAACGTGGTCCATCGAAGTGTTCGAGTACAAGTCCGGAACTATATGATGATCTCAGTGGCAACGAGTCAGTTTTGCTATGGCAGAAGCACAGAACACGGCACTACAAAGCCAGCCCTGGGAGAAGTAGGCGTGATATTCTCCCGCATCTCTCGTCCCCCTTGAGCAGTCTAATGGTTCAAATGGCTCTGAGCACTATGGGACTCAACTGCCGAGGTCATTAGTCCCCTAGAACGTAGAACTAGTTAAACCTAACTAACCTAAGGACATCACAAACATCCATGCCCGAGGCAGGATTCGAACCTGCGACCGTAGCGGTCTTGCGGTTCCAGACTGCAGCGCCTTTAGCCGCACGGCCACTTCGCCCGGCTGAGCAGTCTAAGTTCTGGTTTGTTTATACTGGCGACCACCTAACACGTCTGCATTGTATGGGCATTCACATTTTATTCTCACTTTTTTTTTGTTTTGTTGAAAAGAATGCAGCTAGGAGACCTGATTTCCTCATTTCCCACAAGGTGGACAGCGCAGAAATAATATCTACATGCACAGTATGTTTTAGTAGACACAGTAAATATCTTAGGAGATGCTATTACCCTATGTGATCAAAGCTATCTGGACACGTGACTGAAAATGGCTTACAAGTTCGTGGCGCCATCCATCAGAAATTCTAGAATTCAATATGGTGTTGGCCCACCCTTAGCCTTCATGACAGCTTCCGCTCTCGCAGGCATACTGGTGCTGGAAGGTCTCTTGGGGAATGGCAACACATTCTTGACTGAGTGCTGAACTGAGGAGAGGTGTCGATGTCGGTCGGCGAGGCCTGACACGAAGTCGGCGTTCCAAAACATCCCAAAGGTGTTCTGTAGGATTCATGGCACAAATCTGTGCAGGCCAGTCCATTACAGGGATGTTATTGTGCAGCCACTCCACCACAGGCCGTGCATTATGAACAGGTGCTCGATCGTGTTGAAAGATGCAATCGACATCCCCGAATTGCTCTTCAACAGTGGGAAGCAAGAAGGTGCGTAAAACATCGATGTAGGCATGTGCTGCGATAGTACCACGCTAAACAATGACGAGTGCAAGCCCTCTCCATAAAAAACATGACCACACCATAACACCGCCGCCTCCGAATTTTACTGTTGGCACTACACACGATGGCAGATGTCGTTCACCGGGCATTTTCTTTTTATATATATATTACTGCAATGTCGGGCCAACCCGCGACAGAGGTGGAGCAAGCCCCTAGCACTCCGTCATGAGCCAAAAATGAGTTTAATATTCTGGTCCTGCGATGCAGGACGTATCAGATATTAAGCTGATAAGAACAGATACTACTTTTTTTTGGGGGGGGGGCCTCCTTCCTCCCCTATAGCCCTACCTTTTCCTCTCCAAAAATGCCGCCATCCTCTAGTGTCGACGCAGCACGTACAGCAGGGTGCTGTTAGTAGCAAGACTTATTGCCATAAAACTAAAATAAAAGCGGAGGCATACTCTGCTATGCCTCAGGGGGCGACGACACACTACTCAGAAAAACACCTCTCTCTGCAGGTGTGAAGCAAGTGATGAGTTTAGAAACTAAAAAGGAAGAAATAAATAAAGACAGAAATGAAGGCAAAATAAAAAAAAAAAAAACAGGGACGGCAGCACACACAAATGAAAACGAAACTGGCGAGATAATCCGATCGCCCGTAGAATTAACGAAGTAATAATCCTCTAAGATAGATTACGTGTTTTCCAATTTCCCAATAATTTTCCATACTAGGTTCACACAATTCCCATGTTACCAATTGCCATATCATCAGTATCATAGAACAGTCTACTCTAGTGATGCCCAGAAGGCCAATGTCAAATCTTGGGTATAGGCAAGTCAAGGGTAGTTTGAGAGTCCGAGTGACAAGTATCCAGGGGTAAACTCAGGCAATTCCTGGATGAGGTGCCTTAGTCAACCCGGAATACCTTTTGATAACCATGAACCATTGCGACTTTCAGAAATCTTGCAAAGGTAATGGTATATTTCTGGTCAGATTCCGCCAGGCGATCCTGGCTCCACAGGTAGTCCATGAAAGAGACAGCATCGGTGAGGGAAAGGTCATAGATCGTGAAAATGGTGTGGCCCAAGAGCCACACCATTGCGTTACGTCGTGTTCGGGGGTTGGTCTGAATATCAGGGATAAGGAACCAGTCGATTGACACATTGTCTGGTGTCGCCCCACCGATCAGCGCTAATAGCACACGTGCAAGGTCCCACACTTCTGTGACGTGAGGGCATAAGAAACGATGCTCTCTGGTGTCTACGTCACCACATCGACCGGAAGTAGCCGAGGGCCGTAGGCGGATGGCCACCAGGCGATGATTAGTGGGTATTAGATTGTTTACGACACGATACCATAGCGCTGAAACTTCCGTGGGAAGGGCTGGGTTGTTGATATTAGCCCAAGCTTGGTGCCAGATGACCGACGGTCGTCTGTCCTCTAATTTATGTGGTGTGGGCTGGTCTCGAAGTGCCTGGTAAAGGCGCTTCGACGTGCGTGCCTTGTCAGTGGCCACTGTTAGGACGTAACTTTGATTGAGGCAATAGTCCTTGACTGTCGTCATCCGGAACGGAATATGTGTCAAACGTACTGGTGCACGCGCCGATTGTGGGCGATAACGGTCGAAAAGAACCGCTGTTGTCCCACCTGGGTCAGTTTCACGCAAAGTGGCGATACGATGAATCAGGAGGGCTGCACATTTGCAGGGAAAGTCAATGAGTCCAAGGCCACCATCGACCTTTGGCAGTGTACAAGTCTGTGCATCGACTTTGAACAGTGCATGCCGCCACAAGAGCCAATATACTGATTGTGAGATGGCTCTGCCAGTTTGTTTCGGTAGCGTAAGGAGTTGTGCTACATACCATGCCCGTGATAGAATGTAAGTATTAATCAGTTGGATTCGTTGATGGAGGTCGAGTCGTCGATCAGCGTGACTCACGCAAAGTCCTCTGATGCGCGTGAGAAGCCGCCTCCACGTGAGTGTTAACATGCGCTGCGGACAGGCAGTCACCTCAAGGCCCAGGATACGTTGTTCCCCCACAACTCGGTACCATGGGCGTTCGATGGTCAATGATCGTGGTCCTAGCGGGATCAGCACTGTTTCGTTGGAATTTAACATGGCACCGGATGCTCGTTCATAAACGTTGAGAACTCGGCGAACTGAATCGATGTCCCTAGCGTTTGCGACGAACACACCGACATCAGCCGCGTATGCCACACTGCGGAAGGTGACGCCTGGGAGAGCGACACCATCGACCATCCGTCCGATGTCACGCAGCATGGGGTCTAGCGCTAAAGCGAACAAATACATTGACAAGGGACACCCTTGTCGAACTGATCGTCTGATGGGAATTGGTCGTGATCGGCAGCCGTTCACAACGATTGTGGAATTTGCTCCATCCAAGAAGTGCCTGATGATTCTTATGAAGCGCTCCCCAAAACCCATCCGCGACATAACGGCCAGCAGGTAAGTGTGGGAGACCCTGTCAAAGGCACCGGCGAAATCTAGGGAGAGAACTGCAGCCGCGGTTCGAGTGTCGGCGGTGAGTAAGACAGCATCACGGTATATAGAAGCGGCGGTGAAGATGGTTCGATTCGAAACGCCACATGATTGAGTGGGGCAAAGTACCTTATTCATTACCTGTTTAAGACGAGAGGCCACGCTTCGTGCCACCAACTTATAATCAGTGTTAAGAACGTGGTAGCACGCAGGTCCTTAGCTCGACAGTGACCTGTGACCTTTGCAATAAGGGCAATACGTCCAGCTAGAAATTCGGCGGGTAGTTCGCAACCAGCAAAAATCTCCTCGCACATTTTGCAGAAACGGTCTCCTAACAGGTCCCGAAATTGTTGGTAGAATTCATAAGGGAGACCGTCGGGGCCAGGTGATTTTTGTCCCGGACAGGCACGGAGGACAGCTGTGAGGTCAGCGAGTGTGAGTGGCTCGGTTAAACAGTCACGGTCTCGATGATCCAATGAAGTTGGGACCCCACCGATAAGTGCTCGTCTGTGGCAGCACCGATAAGTGCGACGTCTACCGCAACATCCTGGAAGAGGTGCATATAATGGTCTGTTAGGTGTTTGAGAACTTCACGATGGTCTGTGAGGCGCGTACCATCGTCTGTTTTAAGGCGTAGAATGGTGTTCTTCTTTGCGTGATTCCTTTCAGAGGCAAGGTGATAGCTGGATGGCCTCTCGCCCTCAATCAGGGATGTGGAACGGCACCTCACCACCATCCCCTCGGCCTTCTCCCGAGAGAAGCGAAGGATTGTCGCTTTAATTTTGTTGAGGCGCATGCGTAGCTGGTCATACCTGTCAGCAGGAAGGGCTAGTGCATCGTTTAGACATTGTTGATAGAAGTCTAATGTGCTACGCTTCCAGTGTGCGACTTCGCGACTATGTTGCTGGATAACATGTCGCAGCCGCGGCTTCGCACAGCGGAGCCACCAAACTACAGTGGTAGGGTACTTCGAAGCAGTAGCGATGCAATCCCGCCATGTTTTCGTGACAAGAGTGCGAAGTTCGGGCGTTGGGAGATGAAGTGTATTCATCTTCCAATAGGTGCCCCGAGGAACCGGGGTTGGACCCGTGATATGCAAGGAGCAAGAGTATGCACAGTGGTCACTAAAGGCCACGGGAATGACATGGACGGCACAGAGGGCAGCAATCAGATCAGCAGAGACATAAACACGGTCAATACGGCTTGCCCCAGTGGGATATATGTGAGTAAATTGTGTGTAGGCGGGATGAAAGTGGCGCCACGTATCATTAAGGTGAGCCGCCCGAAGGAGTGAAGCGAGCGCTTCACACCGCATAGGCGTTGGGACCTGATCAGCATCGGCTACCACACAGTTGAAATCTCCGCCAAGTACGATAGGACGACGAGCTGTCAAGAAAGGGGTCATATCTGACGTAAAAAGTGTTGTTCTGTCATGCCTGTGATTAGCTCCTGAAGGAGCATAGACATTAATAAAAAGTGCATCTCGAATGATACATGCAAGGACGCGACCATTGGGTAGTTTTGTAACATCGGATGGAGTTAACTCTGATCTGTATAACAAAGCAGTGCCCCGCCTGGCATCAGGGTCGATATTATATAGTGTCTCATAACCAACTAGGTCAGAGAGAAAGGGGGCACAAACCTCCTGCAGAAAAATCACATCAAATGACCAAGGCGCAGAAAGTCCTTCAGAGAGCGTAGTTTTACTGGGTTGGAGATGGAGTTGATATTTACTGTTAAAAGGGAGAGGGCTCCCGGCCGACGGTCAATTGCAGGCATGAGAAAGCAACCCAGAGAAAGTAACGTCAGATGAGGTCATGGTCGTATGTAAGCAGGTGCGTAAAGATCGAAACTGTAACCCTGCTACTTCACCCCAGATGTTAAACACAAATACCAGACAGCTCATGTGGGAACGAGCCCACTCAATCACGCATTTCGTCGTCTTCGTCGTCAGCCCAGTTCAGTCTTCCCCCATCGGCGGGATAGTCCGAACCAGGCGGCGCAGACGGCTCAGTCGCAGCGGTATGTGAGAGGGTGCGAGTGCGCTGCAGCGGCTGTTCGCTACCCTGTTCATTTTTACGTTTTGCAGGGACTGCTCCCCGATCTCGTGATGAACTAATGAGTGCTTCTAATTGGCGAGCAGTTTTCCGCATACCGTCCGAGCGGTCAGCAGAAACAGAGCGTGTAACTGATGAGGCCTCACTGCTGCTCTCAGGAGGGGGACGTATGACGCCCTCCTCCTCCGCCCGCTGTTCTTGGCTCGCCTTCTTGCGCCTGTGACGACGCCGGGGGGACTTAGCGTCATCTGCCGGTGGTGGTGGGCCAGGAAGAACTACCTCCATATGTTCAACAATGGCAATGTCACTGGCCACAGCAGGCGCACTAGTCGCCGCCGGCGGTACTGCCACTACGGACGTCTGGTCCGAGACAATCTCAATAGGGCTGTCAACAGGTGCAGTAGGTACCGTTTTCACCTCTCCTGACAGACCCGGGGTCGATTCGTCAGTTCTCTCAGCGGTTCGGTGGGCAGCACCCGCCACTATCTCGCTGAGAAGAGGCACAAGGTTGTCACCTTCAGTGCGTTCCCGCGGCAGTTGCACAGGCCGCTCGCGCGGGCATTCCACGCGTAGATGCTCCGTATATTGACAGAGGGAGCATGTCTGTGGTTGCCCTATATAGGTAACCTGTGCCCTTGTACTCGCAGTATTTAAATATGACGGTATGTGCTGGCGGAGGTCCATACGAACACTACGGACTCCGCTGTTGCCCTGGAAACGGTAGGCACTGCCCCATTTTTCATTCGTGATGCTAAGCACCTTGCCATACCGCGACAGGACACGGCCTATTACTTCATTGGGACACTCAGGGGGTACGTTAAATACCCGCACAGTCCGTATCCCAAAGCCAGATGGCACTCGTCATACTCACACCCTGCCATCGGATCGCCACATTGTGTACCGTGATTCGTCTCTCCACACAACGTTTTTCCAATGTTTACGCTCGTTACACCAAGTGAAGCGTCGTTTGTCATTTGCCGGCGTGATGTGTGTCTTATGAGCAGCCTCTCGACCATGAAATCCAAGTTTTCTCAGCTGCCGCCTAACTGTCGTAGTACTTATATTGGATCCTGATGTAGTTTGGAATTCCTGTGTGATGGTCTTGATAGTTGTCTGCCTATTAAACATTACGACCCTCTTCAGTTGTCAGCGGTCTCTGTCAGTCAACAGACGAGGTGGGCATGTACGATTTTGTGCTGTAAGTGTCCCTTCACGTTTACACTTCACCATCACATCGGAAACGTCGTACATAGGGATGTTCAGGAGTGTGGAAATCTCGCGAACAGAAGTATGACACAAGTGATACCCAATCGCCTGACCACGTTCTAAGTCCGTGAGTTCCATCGAGCGCCCCACTCTGCTCTCTCATGACGTCTAAAATGACCATTGATGTCGCTGATCTGGAGTACCTGGCAGTGGGTGACGGTACAATGCACCCAATATGAAAAACGTATGTTTTTGGGGGTGTCCGGATACTTTTGATCACATAATGTACGTACTAAGAAAATTCCATACTAACGATACGGCCCAGCTAAGAACGGGCATTACTAAGCATCTAGGGCCTGATGGCTTGCCTGGCGTAGCAGTAGTTTACCGACCAGTCCTTTTGGAGTTATGATTAAAATTCAGAGAACAACGTTAGATAAACGAATATCACCCGCTTAGCAATGCGAACAGAGCATCAAAGGCGCCACTCCATTGCATCCTTTCATTTATCGACAGGGTGGCCGCCGGCCCACTTTGTGCGCTTTACACAGTAACCATTAGCTGGCGCTGGGGTAGCTCGTAGCTCCTGTCACAGCTACGAGATGTCGCTCCAAACGGCAGTTACATATGGAACAAATAATATTCGTGCCTCGTAACAAATTGTGGACTCCAATGCCTGTCCAGCGAGAGTATAAAAATCCCTATAGTAGTTCCTATTCCTAAGGTCAGCCTTAACTTAGTGGCAGAAAAAGACAGTGAGGCACTGTCATTTATAATATCTACTGAAGGAGAATATATGTATAGATGTACATATTTTAGTGACAGTGCTGTAGTGAGGCTCAATGACCTGGAGCAAATATTTCAATTGGACGCCACATCGAAGACTTGCGTGTCCGTAATGTGTTATCCAACCTGGGAAACGGAACTGTAGTCTAACGTAGAATCTGAAGCATGTTTAGCTTCTGGCGTATTTCCACATAATTGAGAGGCGAATAATTCCACGAAATATTTGTAAAGTGTATACACGAACCAGCTCAAAATCTCTACAGTTGTTCCTGCGCTTAGCCCGAACATACAGACAGAAAGTGGTGGCACAGGACTCAAATACATGTATGTATAGGAGACAGAAGAAGAATACAGATAGAGAAATACAGGAGAAAATAGAAGATAGATGATTTGTGTCCTGGTTTTATTGCTTAATGAAATACAGCTGATTACATACACAAGTTTTCATTTCACTAATTAGTATTCTAGCTGCTATGGATTTATTTGTCGATTGCCATGGTTGTTTTGGAGTTCACGTTGTGAAGTTGTGCTTCAGTTAACATACGACATACGTAGTTGAATTCTTCAATTGTTATTATGGTTGAGATTGTGATTTGTTGGTATATTATATTTATTGATTATTTACTTAATCGAATAGCTCGTTAAACGAATATTTCAATTCTTGCTGCTTGTATTTTTCCTCCTCTTCGCCAAAGTTTGTTTTCCTTTCTTGTTCGTCCATGAAAATCACTTTCTGAATTTTTCTCCTAAATGAATTTCCGTGTGTGTGTGTGTGTGTGTGTGTGTGTGTGTGTGTGTGTGTGTGTGTGTGTGTGTGTGTGTGTGTCCCTTATATTGATGTTTGCTTCTTAGAGGTCACTTAGTGTTTGTGTAAACCACGCTGGATGTGCTTTCCGCTTCATAACTTCACTAAAGATTTGCTTGCTCAGTCTGTCGTGATCTATTGCAGTCAATGTTCGGTGAAAGATATTCTTTCGCGTATGGTGTGCACAAGCTAATGGAAGCCAAAGGAAACCACAGCGTTAAAGACCCATAATGTGTATCCACATGACGTGTGACCCGTAAAAAGAATCATGACGATCACTCCTTTGACAGAAGGTTCCAGACTAGTCCCCCATTCATCTACACCTCCATCTACATGGATACTCTGCAAATCACACTTGAGTGCCTGATAGATGGTTCATCGAACCATCTTCACGTTACTTCTCTACTATTCCAAAGTCAAACAGTGCGCAGAAAGAACGAACACCTATATCTTTCCGTGCGAGCTCTGATTTCCCTTATTCTACTACGATGACCTTTCCTGTCTGTGTAGGTAAGAGTCAACAAAGTATATTCACGTTCTGAGGAGAATGTTGGTAATTGAAATTTCGTGAGAAGATCCTGCCGCAGCGGCAAAGGCCTTTGTTTTAATGATTTCCATCCCAAATCTTGTATCATGTCCGTGACACTCTCTCCTGTATTTATACAAGTAGATCATACAAAACGTTTTGTCCTTCTTTGAACTTTCTCGATGTACTCCGTTAATCCTATCCGGTAAGGGTCCCACACCGCCTAGCATTATTCCAAAGGAGGACGGAGAAGTGTCGTGTAGGCAGTCTCTTTAGTATATCTGTTACATTATCTAAGTGTTCTGCCAATAAAACGCCGTCTTAGGTTTGCCTCCCTCACAACATTTTCTATGTGTTCTTTCCAATTTAAACTGTTCGTAATTGTAATTCCTAGGTATTTAGCTGAATTAACTGCCTTTAGAGCTCAGTGATTTATCGTGTGACGGAAGTTTAACTGATTCCATTTAGCACTCATGTGGATGATTTCACACTGTTCGTTATTTAGAGTCAATTGCCAATTTTCGTACCATACAGATGTCTTTTCTAAATCGTTTTGCCATTTGTGTTGATCTTCTGATGACCTTATTAGTCAATAAACTACAGCGTCATCTGCAAATAACCTAAGACGGCTGCTCAGATTGTCTCCCAAATCGTTTATATAGATAAGGAACAGCAAAGGACCTATAATACTACCTTGCCGAACGCCAGAAATCACTTCTATTTTACTCGATGACGTTCCGTCAATTACTATGCATCATTCGGATCTCCGGGAGGGGAATGCCAAGGGGGATGTAATGACGAGAAAAAGACTACGTTCTACAAATAGAGGGGGGGGGTCATAAGTTTCAACGTAGACACGTAGGCTTTTTGGAAGGGCGTGTGCAATTCTGCCACTTATCACCAGCTTTCCTACTCGTAAGCTTATTTGTATGAGTTGGCTGATTGCCGCTGTAGCTTTCGATGTGCCAGGTGTAGCATTGATGGACGGCACCGAAAAAATTCAAAGACGGGCAGTTAGTTCTGTACTATCGCGAAATAAGGGAGAGAGTGCCACGGATATGATATATGAACTGGGGTGGCAGACATTAAAACAAAGGCCTCTCCGATGCTGTAGGACTTTCTAATGAAATTCCAATCACCAACTTTCTCCTTATTGTGAGGAAATATTTTGTTGGCGTCCACCATGAGCCCAAAGAAATTCTCTAAGAAGTAATTAATTCATTTTCAAAAAATATTACTAAACCGTAAAGAAATAAAATATTTTGAAAATACATTCCGAAGAAACTACTGAAGTTTAGAAGTCAGTTGTAGAGTTAAGTTCCTGAAAATTCTTTAAAAATTTTTTGTGAATTGCTAAGGCACCAAACTGCTGAGATCATCGGTCACTAGACTTACACACTGCTTAAACTAATTTAAACTAATATATGCTAACAACAACACAAACACCCACGCCCGAGGGAGGACGCGAACCTCCGGCGGGAGTGATCGCGCAGTCCGTGACAGGGCGCCGCTAACTGCGCGACCACTCCGCGCGGCTGAAAATTCTTTAACTTCAGCTATAACAGACAGATATATAGGGCTATTTTCTCTACAAGTCACCACGTATTCATTCCTGAAAGTTGCATGAGTAAGACTGCACAGCATAACAAACATCTTAACAATGTAAAAAACAGTGTTTTTTATTATTTTTATAAAAGTCAAAATGTTATCTACAAAAGGGTGCAAATTTTCTTTATTTATATAAAATTACTTCTTTTTAAGGCGTATCTGATGAAACAGGTGTGTATTGGCAAACTATGGACCCAGAGAGGCACGCTAGGTACACATCCCAGAACCAACAAGTTCAGGAGTAGCGCGGCTGTGTCCCTATCTCTCGAATTCCCAATACGGAAACTTAAGGATGTCAGCGGCATCTTACTACGAGGGTCGTTAAATAAATAATACAACGCTTTTTTCTCGGCTACTTTCGGTTGAAAGAATGCGGAAGTTGTGTGGCACACCGTGGAATATTCCTCTTCAGCCTCTGTATTTTCATGACGTTCCGATAAGCGGCGGCGCTACATGCAGCCCTGAAAATGGCATCTGTAACGAAGTCGCCTTCCAACCAGAAAGCTGTCGGTGAGTTACTTTTGGTAGAAAACAAGAGCCTAGAAGGTATTCATAATCGCGTGCAGAATGTCTACGGGAACCTGGAGTGAACAAAAGCACGTTGAGTCGTTGAGCAAGGCGTCTGTCATCACCGCAACAAGGTCTCTTAAACTTGTCCGATCTGCCGCCTGCGGCCTCGCAGGGCTGTTACGCCTGCAATGTTGGAACGTGCGAACACACTCATTCGAGGTGATAGACTGTCTAACATTCTGCGTGGTGTCTGTCTGTTCTATATCGTGTCTCCCTACCACTTTCGCGCAACGACGCTCAGAGCGTGTTTTTTACGGAATTGACTAGTTTGAACCTGGGACCTGTTGCTGGTAAGGAGACGCCAGACCACACATGACATGTAGAGTTCAGAAGAGTTCAGTGACACTAGCGATGATATAACCAAATACTTAATGATTTCAGCGTCAGCTCCACTGCACTCCCTGTAAAAGAATCTTAATACTAACTAAATTTAGTGGAAGGGGTTCAAGGCTTTCCTATTTTTAGTTGCTGGTAAAATAACGTCGAAAAAGCAGTTAAGTTTACCATTGGAAATTTTATTCTACTCACAAAACATTGTTTATAAATTGCACTATTGATTAAAGGAAATGTTTTAATACAGGATGGTAAAAACCAACTGCGTTCAACAAAAATGTGAACGAACATTCCCTGAATGTGTATCCAAGTTCTACTATGGATCGAAGGATGACCTGTGCCATATCACATCCATAATCTAGGTTTAAATTAAGTTTCACAAAAGAGAAAACTATCAAAATGGTCTACAGTGACCCTTAATTATCTTTAATTACTTATCTAACTGGTCGTAAATTACAGTGGCTGATGTGGCTTCTCAATAACTATATAACAGAAAAATCATCGCGTTTAAGATTTTTACTTCAAGTGTCAAATGTGAACACCATGAGCTTTAATTGACGATCGACACTAGTATTACGCAAAACGAGGTGTAACAGATGAGACTTCTGCAGTTCTGAGTGAAGCTTTATGCGCTGTTACGCGGCGTCGCGTGCGTTCATTACCTTGTCAGTGTTTGTCAGGGGGCGGCGGGCAGCACAGCTCCACTCACCTCGCCGCCTCGGAAGCAACTCTCTCCTAACTTCTCCTTACTACAATTTACCGAAGTTGGTTTAAAAAGCTATCTGGCTGTGTTTTCATCTGACCAATCAGGGTCTCAATGTTAACCTTAAGCTCCACCTACAAAAATTCTGTCTATCCAATGAGAAACATTATACTTTTCGTGGAGGGGCAATGTTTTTAAAGATTGCAACGTAACAGAGACGCGAAAAAGTCTCACACTAAAACTTGCGGCTGGGGTGGTCCTTTTAGTGTTATCGTAAGATCTATACTGTTCTTCTCGAGGGCTCTAGCTTTAAACATGGACTGGGGGGTGGTCCTAGCGGTTAGCTGGAGACGTGGGTGTCCGTCCCTTATCGTAGGGCCTTCAGCTTAACACGGTTCAGCTCTCGGCTTCTGATCTCGTTTGTCCCCTCGGAACTACGTCTGTCTCACGGTGGGAAGGTATGACATGCATTTAGGCATTCTTGTGTTAGTCTGTGGTATTCCATTTGCTCACTCGTTACTCGTATTACTTTGGTTAATTTAATGTCACGATTTATTCTGAGCTATGTGACATACTACTGGATTTGCTTATTACGTCAGGGTTTTCATGGAAGGTGTTGGATTTGCCTGACACCTTACAACTGATCACAATTAAACTCCTCGCTGGACAACAGACGCCTCTGTTGGCACTCTTCTGGTTTACCAGGTGAGGTGCTCAAAGGCGTGTGCCAACTGGGTTCTTCGACACCTAATAGAAGACTATAAAAAGCGACTATCGGTGTGAAATTGCTTGCTCATTGCGAAGCTGATAGTGACAGTCGTTTGTCGAACTTCGGCACGGGGGATGAAACAGGGGTTCATCAGTTCAAACCGACTGTCCTTGGAGTGGCACCACACCACCTCTCCTACGAAGAAAAAGTTCGTAGCCGCACCCCCAGTTGGTAAAGTCGTGGCGACGGTCTCCTGGGTCTCTGAGCGGGTTATTCTGTTTGATATCCTCCGTGATAGTGCAACGATCAGCTCTGAAGCGTACTGTGCTACCCTTGGGAAACTGAAGAAAGGATTTCAGCATGTTCGGCGACACAAAATAGGAAACGAAACCGACCTTCTCCATGAGAACGCTAGGCCTCACACAAGCCTGCGCACCCGAGAAGAGTTCACAAAACTTCACCCACTCTACAGCCCGGATCCCGCGCCTTCCGACTTCCCTGTGTTTGGGCCAACGAAGGATGCATTCTATGGGCAGTAGTACGTGGATGATGGGAAGGTTATTTATGCAGCAAGACGTTGGTTCGTTCTTCGACCAATATAGTGGCACCATAGGGACACACGGGTCCTCCCAATACGGTGGAGGAATGCCGTCATGTTGAACGGAGATTACGTTGACAAATAGGGACTTGTAGCCAAAAGAGCGGGAAATAAGATGGTGTGGTGGTAGCCGAATGAAACCGCCCTGATTTCAGAAAAAAAGTGTTGCATTACAACGCCCTCGTATCACGGAAAACATTCATGCAGACTTCTTGACAGTTTTACGAGTTGCAACAGTCAGCCAATAGGTTGATGTCGATCCTGGGACCCATGTTTACTTACGTAGCCCTATCAGATGGCCCGTCCTACTGCGAAACAGTTCTCAGTTTTACAAAACGTAAATAAAATAGCTCAATTTAGAGAAAGGACAGGCCGAAACCTCAGGAATATAAACTGAACAAAATATTAAGAAATGGCAGGTTAAGCGCAAAGTACATTTATCTAGAAAAACCGAGCGGCGTGGCGCAGTGGTTAGCACACTGGACTCGCATTTGGGAGGACGACGGTTAGAACCCGCGTCTGGCCATCCTGATAAAGGTTTTCTTTGATTTCCCTAAGTCACACCAGGCAAATGCCGGGATGGTTCCTTTGAAAGGGTACGGCCGATTTCCTTCCCCATCCTTCCCTAATCACGCGGGATCGATAACCTTGCTGTTTGATCCCCTCCGCCAAACTAACCAGCCAACCTACTAGAAAGAGAGCAAGTGTGGCTTTATGAAACTTTACGGGCCCCATATCACCTAGGCTCACTTCTTGCTTTCTTAGAGTGTGCTCCTTTAAGTTCTTTGGGAACAGAACTCTCGATTCTGATCATCATTAAGGAAACCATTCAACAAGGTACCATAGGCTCGAATAGGCTGCGACAAAATCAAAGACTTTTGCCAGTTCTATATGCAGAAGTCCAGTGTCATAACGATCCCACTTTACGGTCCGCGAACAGCTGAATGTCGTGTTGTGGAAAGTAAAGCTTGTGACGCACTGAATAATATTCTCCATAAGTTTATGGTGGTTCAAATTTATGCTGTTTGCATGTGGAGAGATTCGTTGTTTTCGGCTGACAGCTCCTGTGCAGTATTCCTCTTAGCATTCTCTGAATGCTTCTTTAGTTGACCAATTTCGAGTGCTGTGGCGTCTGATGTCACAATCTGCAAAGTAGGTTTCTGGTGCGAGCACAGTCATGGGAGTTGCCTCTGTTGCAATATAACTACACACGCCTTTTAATTATAAATCTACATTTACACTCCCCAAGCCACCTTACGTTTCGTGTGGCGGAAGTTACTTCTGGGACCGCTGTCTGCTCCTCCCTTCCACACTATGGTGCGTGGGAACAATGTTTGTCGTTAAACCTCCGTGTTACCTCTGATTTCCCGGATTTTCTAGCTGTGGTCATTCCGCGAGTCTTCCAGGAACCCGTTCTCGGAATTTCGATAGTGAGCTCTGTCGTCCGCCTCAGCAGCTGTGGAGTCAACGCGGCGGAATGCTAACTGCAGAGGCTTGGGCTTAATTCCCGGCCGGGTTGGAGATCTTCTGCGCTTACGGAATGGGTGTTGTGTTGTCCTTATGTTTTTGCCATCATAGCCGACATTCCACAGTTGAGATGATTGTACAGGCACGTACAGAAAGCCACTTAAAACAATTTAAAGAATCTTCTCTGTGACGTAAAACGTCTGTCTTGTAGCATCTGCAACAGGATTCTATGAGGATCTCTGTAAATTTCGCGCGCCGACTAAACGATCCTTTGACGAAACGCGTCGCTCTTGGTCGAATTTTGTCTATCTCTTCTATAAATCCAACACTCAAGAATCGGTAGAACAAGTGTTTTGTAATCCATTTCCTTCGCCGAAGAACTGCGTTTTCCTAAGATTATTCCCATCAACCTGAGCCTATCATTTGCCTTCCACACAATTTGTTTGATGTGGTCGTTCCACTTTAGGTCACTCCGGATGGTTATTCTTAGATATTTTACCATAGTTACTGTTTCCAATGATACGTCTACAATAACGTAATCGTACAGTAATGGATTTCTTCGACTATTTATGCAAAATATGCTACATTCATTTACTCATGGTCAACTTCCAGTCCTTGCACCAGTCACAACTCCCTTCTAGGTCTCCTGGTGTTGCTTTATCTTTTTATAGGCAATTGAATCGTCAGGGGATATTCTCATGGCGATTCCGAAGTTAGCCATTAGATCCTTTACACATACTGCAAATAGTAGTGGTCCTATAACTCTTCCTTGGGGTACTCTTAAAATTACTTTGGCATCTATCGATTTTGTTTTGTAAAGAGCGACATGTTGAGTTCTATCTGCTTGATAGTCTTGGATACATTCACAAATCTGGTTTGATTGTCTGTAAGTTCGACTTTTTATTTTTATTCATTTATTTATTTTTTACCAAACGGCACTGCGGAACTGTATCAAATGCCTTCCTGCTTGCCGAGGGGAAGGGGCACAGCCTCAGTCATTACGCTGAGACTTCACAATGCAGTAAGCAAAACGGTATTGCTTAAATTTATGTTTATAGTGAATTTATAACGTCCCCTATATCACCTACGAAAAATACTCAAGCATTATACACGAAATTACAATAAACATATAAAGAAACAAACTTGTATACAGCGTGATTCTGCTGCCCCTACCTATGGGCAGGGGCACACCTTCAAAAACCATGTGGCATATCTTCATGTTCTCTCACAAGCTATGCAAAACTGTTAGTCCTCAAAAAAAATGAATACCAAAGTTTTGTAGCAAATTTAATGTAGGTAAATTTTCTACTGAAATAAGTTTTCGCTGGAGGCCACGTTTTTTTCAAGGGGAACGAGTTTGAAAGTCGCTTTTATTCCTTGAATAATTCCAAAACAATGGCCTCCAGCGAAAACGTATCCCAGTACAAAATTTAACTACATTAAATTTCCTAAGAAAAGATCCTGTTCCTTTTCCTCTGTAGGACTAATTGAAACGTCCCCTTAGAAAAAATTGTGAATTACTGTGCTGATAAATCTCTTACATTATCTGATTTTCAAACAGCTGAGCAGAACTGAACATACTCAGACATTTCGCTCTTTACCTATTCTGATCAACACTAAACTGACACACAATATTTTTTAGCGCAACGCAATCTGACTTTCAATAATCCCTACAAAAGAATGGCCTAACATTAACCTATACCTTTCACAAATCACTTACCTCACAAAAATCTTCGTTACTCGAACTACTGCAATACAGCGAGCGCCACTATGTCAGCTAAATAAAAGATTCTAACTACTGAAGGGACTAATTACTGATAGGCGTAGTTAGCAAATGAAAGATTTTGATAAAGAAAAAACAATGTATTTACCTTAATAGTGTTCAAAAGTCATAATATATATATATATCAGTTCATGAAATCCAGTCTTACAAATTTACTGTCTCTGATGGACACACGTCCAGATCATCCGCTCTCAAAACTCCTCCATCTCTCTCCCCACATCCACCACTGCTGGCGGCTCACCTCCAACTGCGCAACGCTACGTGCTGTTAACAGCCAACTGCCTAACACTATAATAGCAAATTCCAACAATGCCGACCAGCCTCAGACTGCACACAGCACGCCAGTGATTTTCATACAGAGCGCTACGTGGCGTTACCAATATAAAAACCTCAACAGACTACTTACATAGCCTCCATGCTTCCCACAAAAAATTTTACAAATTGTTTTGGGCAGTGGCCAATACTGATTTGAAAAAAAAATAATAATTACAATAACAAAGATATTAAATGTACACACTTATTGATACAATGTTGGTCAAAAGCTAAAATTTTCTCGCAGTCTTTAAAGACAGTGCTGATTATTCATCACAGAAAAATTGCAGTGTTTTTCTTTCTCAAAATCTGAGCAGTAAAAGGAAATGCACACGGAAGTAGTGGATTCCATGTAGTCTTGAAGAAGTCGTGTTGTCCTTCCAACGGAAAGATAATGCTGACTCTTGACATGCAGACAGGTGATGGGCCACAACAGAGCAAACCCAGTGCAGAGTCAGTCGAAGTTTTGAAGAATATTGGTAGGTAGGTCATCACAGAGAAGACCCACTGTAGTCCTTGTAGAGATAATGGTATTGGTGGGCCATCAAAGATGCAGACCCACTGTAGTCCTTGTAGAGACGGCCAGCAGCCATCTGTTGCACAATCACCATCGGAGAGTCTTGCAGAGAGTATAGCAAGTCCATAAACCACGATTTGTGCACTCACAAAGTTTTTGGAATTGTCCTTATAACCAGCAATGCTGTTAACCAGTCCCTTGCTGAATTATTAACACATGTGCAAACACTAACAGTCCCAATTTCTCACATATTGTGCATATGTTAAGACCAACAGAAATGGGTGCACTGAAATGAATGCTTACAAGTTACTTAATTTCATGAACCGGTGTCAATTACAATTTTATAACATGAGAATACAATCACAAAGGTACAAAATACATCATTAAAGAACATAACAATACAGATAACATTTGCAGTAACACAGGCTTTACAAAAGAATAGAAATAAACAAGTACATCAGTGTTACAGGAATTATGACATAAGTAAATACATAAAAGATCAGAATAACTTTTGAAACATCATCTTCACACATGAACAAAAAAAAAACAGAATAAATAATGTCTAAACATCTTTACAAAGTAAATAACATATTATTAGAAAAATTCTACCACATAACTCTTATCAGCTAAACACATAAATACAGGAAGAACACAAATACACAAGGGTACACAAACATATAGCAGAATAATACAAAAGGAAGGACAGGGTTCGTTTCCAGTGTAACATTTGGTACTGCAGTCCAACCCAAAACTTCATCCCATAGATCTTTCCTCTTATTTCAACATTTGCTCCCGCAAAAAAAAAAAAAAAAAAAAAAAATCTAACCCTGTTAAATAAATATTTCTCATTGTACAATACTCATTTTTGCCCAGTCTTTTTCATATAGCTTCGCAATGCATTTCTTCCCTATTCTTCATAGTTTCTTGTACAGTCTACCCCCTCTTAAGCTAACTTAAATCTACTGAGCTCAGATATATATACAAAGGGACGAGGCAATGCAGCAACATACAACAAATTAACACAAACAGGAATGAAATCTTGTGACAGACCTGGATGGGCTAGTATTGGCGTGTTAAGTAGCGACTCTTACAAAGAATTGAATTCCAACTGTGCTTGTTCGTCCCAGCTCCAAATAGTATTTTTTCCAGTGAGAGAACAAAGTTTTGGTGTAACTAGAATTTGCATATTCAGTAAAAATTTACGAGACCTAGAAAAATGCGGACTTGTTTTTTTGTGGATGGAACTGGAATGGCTTTGATTGCTTCTAACCTTTCAGGATCCGGCTGAATCCCTTCAGAAGAAATAATATGTCCCAAGAACCTCACCTTTGACCTACCGAATTCAGACTTTTCCAAGTTAACTGTAATTCCAGATTCTGCAAAAATACGTAACAAACTGTTGAGGATGCGATTATGTTGTTCCCATGAGGCTTCTGCTATTAGAATATTATCCACATATAAGGTGATGTGACGTTTTAAGAAATCAGGTAATATGGAATTTAGCTCGCGAATGAACGCTGCTGAAGAAATGTTCAAACCAAATGGAAGTTTCCGAAATTGATAACAAACGCCGAAACAAAGAAAAGCTGTGTATTTTGTACATTCTGGATGAAGTTCGATCTGATAAAAGCTGGATCTGAGATCAATAGAAGACAACACTTTTACACCATTAAAATTTTGAAGAAGTTCTTCCATCATTTGCGGCCTGTCTGTTTCAGGAATGATGATAGTATTGATTTGTCTCGAATCTAAGACAAGCCGGACCGATCCATTTTTCTTCTCTACTACATGTAATGGATTGTTGTATGAGCTTAATGCAGGCTCAATAATGCCCTCGTCAAGCATAGATTGTATTTCTGTTCTAACACGGCCTCTATAATGTGCTGGAATTAAGTTTGGTCTAACACAAAATTTAGTATGCTCACGAACACGAAATTGGTATTGAAATCCCTTGATTGTTCCTGTTTTGTGAGTAAAAACTGTTTAATGTGCTTGTAAAATCCCAAAAAGGTCCTGCCTATCAGTGTCATTACAGTTCTCAATTTTTTGAATTTTATTCTGAATTAACTCATTAGTATCAAATATGCCGCCGATATCATCCCTGTCAGTACTTCCAGAGTGATTGTTAGTGTCTAGTTCCGTCGAAAATTCCGAACTGTTGTCTAACAGAAGGTAAAGCCGATTAATTTCCTCGTCATGTTTTGAGAGCCAATCTTCAAATTTCAAAGCTATTGACTTACCTTCTTTCTCTAAACTTATTTCAGCATCGTGAAAGTTTAAGATTGCTTTGTATTCATTCAAAAAGTCTACTCACAATATAATTTCCGTCGACAATAATGGAACAATAAGAAAGTTCATAGAGAAGCTGTAGCTTTGACAAAAGAATTCTAAGTTGGTTTGTTGGCGTACATCTACACTTTTTCCAACGATTGCACCTTGTAATTTAATCTTACGTAACGGAAGTGAGGGGCAATCGTTCGATTTGTTGCATTTGCTAAAGGTTGTTTCACTAATTACTGATATGGGACTGCCAGAGTCAAGTACTGCCGTAAATTTTACGTCATTCACTGTAATGTGAATCACAGGATATGCAATCTTCTTATGTTTTACGTCGTGTTTCTGGAGTAAGATGTCCCTAATGTCTTCCATTTTTACGTAATTACTAGCCACGGCAGCTACGTCGTCAGCTTCATAAGAACGTTTTGTGGCTGCCAGCGGTGTGTGTCATTGCCTATTGTCTCTTTGTTGGCGCGCGTCGTTATTGGGATTTGGAGATCTAACTTCTACAAATTCACCTTGTCGAGAGGGCCCTGCCCTGTTTGAATCCCGCCAGTTCTGATGCAATTCAGGTCTGTCGTTACGATTATATCGTTTGTCTTCATGTCGGTAGATTCCATAATTTCTTTCTTGTCGGTCACGTGGTGGAGAATTTCTCCCCGAATCGTAACTGCACGGCGGACCATTGCGTCTGAAGTTATTCTGTCTCCCTTGATAATAATTGTTTTGGTTCCCATATTGTCTGTTTCTATGGTTATCTCTGTCATATTCATTACTACGGAAGTGCGATCTTTCTCTGTAACTATTATTCTGCCAACGGTTGTCATACAGGTGGTGTCTGTTTTGGTCACGATTTACGTTGTAAGAATAGCCTTGTTGTGTCCAGTTATTATTTCTGTCATCGCGGAATTTCGACGGATGTGACCTGTAATTTTTGTGCTGCTGTTTTCGCGTTCCGCACTTGTCAGGGTCAATTTCCAGTTCTTGTAACAGTCCCTGAAAAGCTTCAATGTCGTCTTTGCAACGTCCTGCTAAAATAATATGTCGTAAATGTTCAGGTAATTTGATTAAGCAAATGCGGATGTGTTCTGAGGGGCTGTATGGGTTTGACAAGTACTGATTCTTGTGCAACATGTCTTCAAAATATTTCACAAGACTGGAAAATTCAGATTGTACGAAATGTTTCATCATTATGATGCTATGTTTTACTCGGTCTTGTGTAGCTTGAGACCAATATGGTGAGAGGAAGGCATGGTAAAATTTTCCTTCACTGGACAATCGTGAATGACCGATCGCATTCTTACAGCTGGTTCATTCTCTGAGTAGCCATACATAAATTCTAATCTGTGCTCCAATGGCCAGTTGGGAGGAAAACAATGAGAGAATTGATGAATCCATGCTTGTGGATGAATGTCGTTGCCAGAATTCTTAAATGTTTTGAATTTATGTGTAGTAATGAACAGCTTATAGTCAAAATCATCGTGTCGGCGAGTCGCATATCGGTCATTGTTACTTCGTTTCGGCGGTTCCATCTCAAAATTCAATGCGCCTTTCCAATTTCTTTCATAATTTCCGAAGTGCCCTGTGTTATTATTTTGTGGCTGTTCCGTATTTCTATGTTCCTCTTCCCGTATTGGAACGCGAGTGTCTTCTGAAATATGTAATTCTTGTATTACTTGTGCCAACTGATCTTGTACTTCCCGGATTTCTCTGTTGTACTGTGTATTGATTTGATTTTGTTTGAATTTTCTAATTTGTTCATACTCTTCTGTGTCAGTGAAGGCTACAGGTCTTTTGTCATTCAGATCATCATCTACCTTTGTAGATAAGTTAGTGAACTGATCCGAAAGTTAGGCTACTTTATCCGATAGTGAACTTATTTCGTCAGTGTGTTCTTCTGAACCAAGTTTCAGAGTGTCCATTTGTGTTGAAATCGTATCTACTGTGTCATTTAAGTTTTCCTGAGTTTTTTCAAGTTGTGTAGTCGAATCGGTAGATGCAACTGAGTCAATTTTAGCTTGCAAGATGTCGTGATTTTCATGAACAATAGTTTGCAGTTCTTTTATGGCTGTATGGTGATTCTGTAATGCATTTTCATGACGCGAAAAAATAGGTTGACAATGCTCACAAATTTGTGTTTTTACGTCATTACAGACTTTCTGTCATTTCGATTCGATTTTAAGTAACTCAGTAGTTAAATCTTCACGTATTTGTTCAAGTGTGGTGTCTAACTTTTGAAGATTTTGTTCCATTGTGTCTAACTTTTGAAGATTTTGTCCCATTTGTTGCATTAACTGTAATAACAATGCACTGGTGCCAGAAACAGTGCATTTTAACCGGCAATATTCGCATTTTGAAAAGCAGAAAATGTGTCTTGACTTATTTGAGAAAACGGTGAGGACGTAAAACCTGAATCTACAGTATTTGCAAGTTTGTGCCCTGTCATTTCGGAATCCTGAGGCGAGCTGTTGCCGACAGATCGATCGATAATGCTTCCCTGTTCACTAATTGTTTTACTGTCTACACCATTATTTGCAGCCCGCTCCATTTCCCTATGACAATTACCAAATTACTACTTTGAACATTAGTTAATTCATTACTCGGCGGTGCTAACACACTGCTTTCATCTTCACTGTCATTTCTCAGTTTACGTTGCAGCCTAGCATTACGTTTTTCACACGCCATTATTGTCACAATATTTCACACCATAACACAGAAAAGCACAATTTGAAGAGCAAAATAAGAAAACACTTTAACATACCATTGAAAATAATGTCTCGTTAATTGCAAGCGCAGCTGCGAAATACTTGGTGCAAATCTACATGCATGCCACAACTGTTTTACTGCACAACAATGAAAAACTACAACTACAAAGGAAATTCTCTATAATTATGCGCTAGCAATAAACAATAGCTACACTAATTACACAAACTAGAAAAAAAAATCAGAAGATTCCAGTGAGGCATCCTCGGCTAAGGTTCGCCATATGAAACGACCCCTTAGAAAAATTAGTGAATTACTGTGCTGATAAATCTCTTACATTATTTGATTTTAAAACAGCTGAGCAGAACTGAACGTACTCAGACAGTTCTCTCTTTACTTATTCTGATCAAAACCAAACTGACACACAATATTTTTAGCGCAACGCAACCTGACTTTCAATAGTCCCTACAAAAGAATGGCCCTGACTAACATTAACCTATACCTTTCACAAATCACTTACCTCACAAAAATCTTCGTTACTCGAACTACTGCAATACAGCGAGCGCCACTACACCAGCTAAATAAAAGATTCTAACTACTGAAGGCACTAACTACTGATAGGCATAGTTAGCAAATGAAAGTTTTTGATAAAGAACAAACAATGTATTTACCTTAACAGTGTTCAAAAGTCATAATATATATCAGTTCATGATATCCAGTCTTACAAGTTTACTGTCTCTGATGGACACACGTCCAGATCATCCGCTCTCAAAACTCCGCCATCTCTCTCCCCACATCCACCACTGCTGGCGGGTCACCTCCAACCGCGCAACGCTACGCGCTGTTAACAGCCAACTGCCCAACACCACAATAGCAAATTCCAACAATGCCGACCAGCCTCAGACTGCACACAGCACAGCCGGTGATTTTCATACAGAGCGCTACGTGGCGTTACCAATATAAAACCTCAGACTACTTACATAACAGCTTGCGTGTAGTGAGCGAGAGAATATGAGAAACTTACGGATGGTATTTGAAGGCGTTGCAGGTTGCTTCAAAGCTGCAAATAAGGGCAGATGAATCACCTTGTGTACCTATGTAGCTGTGTAATTATTGTGGTGTTGTGTAAGTTCTTCTCTACTTTGTCTACAAAATTATTCATGAAATCAAATCAAAGTTTTATGGCCAAAAATTCTTGTTATCAGGCCAAGCTTCTAGAAGCAGAAAGAATTCTGAATAACTTTTTGTTTTAACTGAGGAAGAACTGTACTTAATTTCTTTTTTTTCTGTACTTTTGCTCCTTTTCTCGACCTGGTTCTTGTACTGTAAGCTCGTAAGTTTCGTTATGGTGATGTTGGGCTTAAACAGAACGTACTGTAATATTAAGTCCATTTCACTTATTTCGTAATACCTGACCTGTTTCATTCCCATGTTGATAAATTTTTTATGTACTACTGCATTTTTCCAGAGGCCGTAAAGACGTCATTGACGGCGGACTCTACGATCGAATAACGAGCGGTCTCATTAAGAGTTCTTTCTTTATTTGTTCAACATCGCTTAAGTGGAACCATCCTGGGATCGATTTATCGACCATTTTCTTCAGTTTTGACGTACATTTCTTACGTATGAATTTTGTTAGGTTATCCGGTCGTTTCCCCAATGCACAGTGACGCCTCTAATCGCTTCATTTCTTTTATGTCTCTGGCCTCCGAGACAATTCAGATGGTAGTGGCTGATGTATAATTATCAGGTATTTGTGAAATTCATTCGTAAATTGCGAGTAAGATTCCTACAGCTGTATGATTTACTAGTAACATGAAAATTTTGCTTGACTGGACTCGAACCCTGATGTCCTGCTTTAAGCGAGCAGGAGCACGGCTCCAGGACCGACCCAAACTTCCGTATGTCGAGTTTCTACGTCCCCTAGCGCTCGCATACAAATCGTTTGATTTCCACACAGGGAGAGAAAATCGTATAGCCATTTTACAATCGTATTCGCAGTTTGCGAATGCGTTTCATAATTTAGTTCGCCTGACGATCGTCAGAACGTTCTTTCTGACATTCATGGAGACCCGTAGGAACATTACATCGAACTGTACAGACATTGTAGAATACAGACGCTGCCTTGCTGCATTCATACCAAAGCAACTCAATCTCACGAGCAAAACAATGTGTCTCCCTATGTGAGAATCATAAGATTTGTATGAGAGCAGTATGGGACGTAGACACTGGGACATACGAAAGTTTGGGTCGGCCCCGGAGACGCGTTCGGATGGCCAAAGCAGTGAAGGCGACCTCTCACGTAAAGCTGGAAATCCGGGTTCGAGTCCTGATCCAGTACAAACTTAGCACGGGCTATTAGCAAATTGTATAGCCATTGTACAATAGTATTCGTAACTTGTGAATGAATTTCGTAATTTAATACGGCTGTCAACGTCAGCAGTATCTGTACCTTCAGATATAATGCATGTCTGTAGGAGCGTTGTATCAATCTATGCAGAGACGGTAATACACAGACACTGTCCTACGGAATCAGGAATTTCATCAGCATTTATTTTTTATCTAAAAATTTAGATCAGGTTCATCTTCATTGGTGGTTTCTCTCCCTCGTCGCAGCATTATGATTGCAAAAACACTTTAGGATTCAAATCCTCTCCTTGTCGTGACTCGAGAAAACTTTTCTTTAAAACATATCAGCCTTTAAATAAGAGAGACAAAGAAAAGCTTCAAAAGGACTCCCAATTATCACAGTAAACATCTGCACCTGAAACTTGAATTTTGCCACCAAACAACTTGCCGTGTGAGATGCGGGCCAGTCCCTCTCCTGCCTGCTAGTCAACAGTCACTTAAGACGAAATCTGGCTCCGTGTGGCTCGGGATATGGGAAACAGCAACGGACAGTTGGACGGATGCGCAGCGGTCATTGCCGTATGGTCCCTGACCTGCCCACCGCCCCACTCGTTAGGAGCCTCGCCAGCAGTGGTGGCAGTGGCACAGTGGGAGTGGCAGGTGCCTCCTGGGCCTGTGGTCGTCCCCTGGCGGCCACCCCCACATGCCCTCCCCCTCCCCCACCCACCCCCACACGCCTTGTTGCCAGACGTCGCGACGCGCCTCCGCAATCGATAGCCGCCGAAGCTCCCCGTCCTGCCACCACTGCTCTCACCACCGCTGCCAAACACTTCCCAACAATCAAAACTTAAATTCATCCGTGTTATGTGGAATTGCTTGAAATAATTTTTGCCCCTGCAGCCACTTTTTACTAATATTTGGCAGCAACTCGTAATTCGGCAGCAATCTGCCATCGGCAGGAGCATTAGAGTTTCACTTGCATTACATTAATCTGAGCTATGATGAGGATTATTTTCTAGGCGTCCCAGTGACTTTATATGCCGACATTTAACCCTGCACAGAGAGATATATTTAGTTTAGTGTGTATCTTAACCCCTTCGTGACCAAATTATCCAAAATTTCGCATATTACTGTATCATTTGTGTTCTTGTTTTGGAGTGGATACTGTCAGGTCATGTTTCTAAATGTCAAGTGTTCTTTACAGTCTTGTAATTATTTTAGGTGGGACGTATATGTCCCGCTGGAGTCGAGGAGGAATAAATTTTGGGAACCATTTACTTACCAGGGACTATGATCAGTAAAAAGAAGAAAGCAAATGCCGTTATTAAGTCAAACTATTTATTTATGCATAGCTTAACATTTTCATGAAACTTTTCAAAAGAGCTATATCTACATGATTATCTTGTAATTCCCCGTTAAGTGCGTAGCAGAGGATTCATCGAACCACTTTTAAAATACTTCTCCACCGCGCCACTCTCGAAAATCACGCGGGAAAAATGAACACATAAATCTCTCCGTGAGAGCTCTCTGATTTCTATAATTTTAATGTGATGGTCATTTCTTCTTGCGTAAACGGGTGCCAAAACTAACTCCACACCTTTTGCTTTCAGAATTAATATTGGCTTTCACCGTCTTAAGACTTTAAAAGACGTTAAATGACATCAACAGCTGCGAGAAATCTGAGAGGGCTGCTCAAACTGTGTCTTAAATCGTTTATGTAGATCAGGAACGACAAAGGGCCTTTAAAGCTCCCTTGTTTTACTCGATGACTTTCCGTCAGTTACTTCGAACTGTGACCTTGAGGACAGGAAATCACGAATCCAGCCGCACAACTGTGACGATACTTCATAGTCCGCAATTTAATTAGAAATCGCTTGTGAGGAACTCAATCAAAAGCTTTCTGGAAATCTAAAAATATCGAATCAATTTGACGCCTCCTGTCGATAGCACTCTTTACTTCGTGAGAATAAAGAGCTAGTAGTGTGTCACCAGAACGATATTTTTTGAATCCGTGTTGGCTGTTTGTTAATAAATCACTTTCTTTGAGGTGATTCATAATGTTCGAGCACAGCATATGTTCGAAAATCTTACTGAAAATCGACGTAAGTGATATGGATCTGTAATTCAGCTGATTACTCCTATTTCCTGTTTTGGTACTGGCCTGACTTGTGCAGCTTTCCAGTCTTTGGGTACAGCTCTTTTCTGCGAGCGAGCGATTGTTTAGGATTGCTAAATATGGAGCTATTATATCAGCAAACTCCGAAAGGAACCTGACTGGCATACAGTCTGGACCAGAAGCCTTGCTTTTATTAAGTGATTTAAGCTGCTTCGCTACACCGATGACATCTGCTTCCAAGTTACTCATGTTGGCATGGCTAAATACGTTGTGGTACTTTGCCGTAGTTACATATGAAATTAGTTCTTATCTATTGCTTCCGTGTGCTGCGTTTTCTGCATCACCTCCTTGTGTTCCTTGCTGGAAATTATTTTCCAACTACCTATAAGCGTCCATCATCAGAAACTCCAAAAACTCCTGGTTTCTTTTTTCTGAAGCACGCTTGCCTTCTCTTTCTCTTTGTATTTCCCACAGTTGGAAGCTGCCTTACAAGAGCAAGCCGAGAAGGAAGGTGGACACATTTTCCTCCGTAATTCCAGTTCCACATGATGAAGCTATTTAGTGTTATAACACCCAGAAGATAATAAAGACGATGCCACCATTTGCCTGACCACCTTCCAATAGCAATCTTTGCCTCCCATGGTCGAAGCAGACTACAGCTGTGTACTCTGCTATGGATGCACGGAAGGATGTAGCTAAGGTGGTACCATCTCTATTTTTATCTTCTGACAGAATCTAATATCTTTCGTTGGTGATTAGTTAACAAAATTGCAACTGGATTATTGTCTTGCCATTTTACTGCAGCAACACAGCCACTTTTACAGAAGACGCTCTCTCCAAGTTGTAATTGGTCCTTCCTCATCATAATGTCAGGCAGTCCCTTCCTATTTTACCTTACTGTGCTTGCTGCATGAAGGCCACATTCATATAAGGATAACATTAGTCTGTATCAGGTGAAAAATTGTCGCAGGCAGAAAGACAATGAGAATCCATGTATATCTCACATAGCCTCATTAGAACTCCCTCTCCAAGAGGAGATCTGAATTCTTCTTGTTCTGTACATTTTCCCGTATAAATTTCAAAATGAGAAACAAAACCTGTCTTGGAGTCGCCTAAAGATCAAACTTTATGGCCACGCTTTATTGGTTTCATCGGCGTATGCTGCTTGACGAACCGGTCTTTGGAAGGTACCATGCTCTCGTCAACAGCAGTGACACTTCATGACTGAAACGTGAGTCTTAGAGGGGTAAGTGCTAACGACATCGGTACGACAAGGGAACATAGCTTATCATTGTCTAGCTGTCTAGTTTGAACGGCGCAATTCCGGAAGTAAAAGAGTCAACAGCAAATGCAAATGGCTGGTCGCATGAGACAGTTTGATAGACTTGATCGTATCTTTGATGAAACTGCTACTGTAAGTCCTGATCTGACAGCTGAAGACAACAAAATTATTTCCTTTATATTTTTACCAAGTTTGTTATTGAAACTTGTTTCAAATCAAAAGTGGGCTTACCAATTATGGGTTTTAACTTGTGAAGTGTCTCTAGGTACACCTTATTTTATTGTCGTTGCAATGTAAATTTTCCACAAGTTTCTTGGGTCTTGTCACCGACCGCTGCGGACGAGCGGTTCTAGGCGCTACAGTCTGGAGCCGAGCGACCGCTACGGTCGCAGGTTCGAATCCTGCCCCAGGCATGGATGTGTGTGATGTCCTTAGGTTGGTTAGGTTTAATTAGTTCTAAGTTCTAGGCGACTGATAGCCTCAGAAGTTAAGTCGCATAGTCCTCAGAGCCATTTGAACCATTTGAACCACCAATCTGTATATTTATACCAAACAATGTGAAAAGACAATAAATGCTTTTACTGAACTTATCTATTGCAGGCAGGAAAAAAATTACGAAAAACTGTCAAAACACAAGGCTCACAAAGAACGACTGAAACAATTAAGTGATATCTCGCACATTAGGTGCCAAACAATGTGCTTGTTGACCCCAAACAGTTGACACATTCAACGCTAGACCGCAGCACCACACAAATGTGGGACTTTCATATCCCTTTAGACTTAGCTAAATAAATTTCTGTGTGGGACGTATGTCCCGCTGGTCACGAATGAGTTATACATTTAAATCATTTAGTGTGTAGAGTTACATTTTTGGTGGATATATGAAATATTTATACATAAAATTCACTTTAGGTACACACTGAAATACATGTATCTTAATTTACAGGGCTAAATTTCAGTTCGTAACATCACTGCCAACAAATAATTCTCATCGTACTTCAGGTTATTGTAATGTACATGTAACTGTCCCGTATTTTATGACAGCAACTTCGTAATGAAACGCGTCCTGCTAATAAATGTTAGCTAAAAGTGACTGAAGCGATGAATAGTATTTAATAAGCAATCAAAAAAACTTGTGCACTCCTCCAACGGTCAGAGTCAGACTTATCGTGTTGAAACCCGTTTTTTTCCTCGCTATTTATGATATGACCAGGACGTTACTAAAAAAAACCGCAGTCCTGAATTTTCACTCTACAAGACGCGGCTAATCAGTCACTTAGTTAACTAGTTATTTACGTGTTCCATAGAACATTTGAACGATTCCTTTATCGAAATGATGTGAAACGAGTTAAGTTACAGTATATGTATGTGTGGTTAGTGTTAATATTACTGAATACATTATTATTTTTATTGCTGACTAGCATTTTTAAGCAGAATAGAAAGAGTTATTCGGGACAGATGATTTTAAAGTAGATTTAAAATTGCTGCGCTACCTGTAAGATATTTTATGTTATTGGGCAAATAATCAAAAATTTTTGTTGCTGCAAACTAACCTATTCTCAACAACGAATTTCGTTAGCGAATAGATGTTTTGCGACAGCGCAGTTAAAAATGCCTAGCTCCTTGAAAGTGTACCTACATGACGTCCATGGGTGAAAACCACCTATTATTCTTACTGCTCTCTTTTGCGCAGTCAATACTTTCTCTCTAAGTGCTGAGTTACCTGACTTCTTACTGGTTCCATTGATGTGCAAGGCTGCCGCTGAATTTCTGACTGAAAACTCTCGAAAGATTACTAAATATTGCTACCAAGCTACAACTCATATTGCCAAACTTTTTCCCGAAGACTTCAAGGAACGTGCCCTGTTGCCGGCGGCTTTGAACCCTATGGTTCTTCCGATACGTAGACGATACTTTTGTTGTCTGGCGTCATGGCAGTGAGTCTTTGAATGACTTTTTAGAGCACTTTAATTCAATCAACCCAAATATTTGTTTCACGATGGAGGTGGAAAAGTATGACTGTCTTCCCTTCCTTGATGTGTTGGTCAGGGGGCAGGCTGAATCAATTTTGGGACATGCCGTTTATAAGAAGCCTGCTCACACTGACATGTGTCTACAGGCTGATTGTTGTCACCATCCGGCTCAGCGTGAAGTGGTGCTTCGTACGTTTCGTACCTTAGTTCACAGAGCCCATATCATTTCGGACCCTGAGAGTTTGTCAGCTGAATTAGCCTATCTTGAGGCCACCAGGCCATCATTCATCAGGTTCGAATCCTGCCTCGGGCATGAATATGTGTGATGTCCTTAGGTTTAAGTAGTTCTAAGTTCTAGGGGACTGGTGACCTCAGGAGTTAAGTCCCATAGTCCTGAGAGCCATTTGAACCAAGAGCAGACGCGCGTTGCACTCTCAATCGAGGATGGTCTTGGTTCATGTAAAGCGGGTGTGTACCGTACTCCTTGCAGTTGTGAAGTTTCCTATGTTTCTCATACTATCAGGACTGTGACATTTCCTATGTTTCTCATACTATCAGGACTGTGCAGAACTGGTGTACTGAGCATGACTGTCACCCACGAATACAACAGCCAAGCAAATCCGTCATTTGAGCACATTTTCTTGGCACCCGTCATCCTATGAAATACAACAATACGGAGATTCTGGCATGCTCTCCCAGTTGTTGGGATAGTATTATTAAGGAAACAGTTAAAAGTAAATTAGCAAGTAATCTTGTAAACAGAGATGATGGTTTTTGTTCTGCATGGGATCCTGCTCTCTTCCTTGTCAAACAACAGAGCGACAGAGTTAATGTTATCTCACCCATCGATTTTTAATTCACTATCGATCATTTTTGACGCCGGCCATCTTTGGTCTGTGTGATGGCTTTAGTGTTCACTGTGTGTGTGTGTGTGTGTGTGTGTGTGTGTGTGTGTGTGTGTGTGTGTGTGTGTTTTACCTTTCCGGAATTTCTCTGCAAACGAAGTCTTTTATTCTCTTGCGTATCGGTTACTTGCTGCAGTTACGCCCTGAATTTGGCAGGGTGCGCTCCTTGTGATATATCGGTGTTTATCGACGACGTCACCCGGCTGTCTTCCTTTGGCAGGGTGCACTCCTTGTGAAATATCGGTGTTTATCGACGACGTCACACGGTTGTCTTCCTTTAAGTCGTTCGAACTTACATCTTATAAGAAGCATTCTTTCGAAACTGGTAACCTTCTTGTACACCTTAAAGCGCAGCGCGCCAGCTTGAGGGGCAGCTGAGCCAAAGCCGTTTCTCTCCCGCGGGCAAGTTAATGAGCGTCGATCTGGTGCATAGTCCAGCCCGAGTGAGGCTTTTAGGCGGTTTTCCATTCTCATTTAGGAAAATACTGACATGACCCCCAAATCTCTGCCTCAAATACGAAACACGGAGGACTGCAATAAAATAACACATAGAACAAAGTGTACATGTCTCTGTATGTCCATCTTTTCAGAGATGGTTGCGGGACTCGGCTTTTTGATACAGGAAGTCAAATGAAACACCTTTCAGCCCTCTAGTTTCCAAACTTATTTTATTTGGCTACCAGTTTCGGCGACTTACTATGCCCTCTACAGGCCCTGTGTACACAGAGCCTGAAGATTGCATAGTAAATCTCCGAAACTCGTAACCAAATAAAATAAGTTTGGAAACTAGACGATTGAAAGGTGACTGATTTGACATCCAGAAAGTGTACATGATTCGAAAAATGACAGTGCACACCAATTACCTGCTTTAAGTAATATGATTGCTCTGCGACATGAAGGGCATCCGGCCCCAAGTTAAACGAAAACAAAAGTGACAGCTCATGAAAATAGCGCACCTCACGCCAGGACAAAAACTAAGAGAGAGAGAGATTCTTTCCAAATTGGTAAGCAGAATACACAAATAAGTACAGGGTTTCCAAAACGTAAAAAATATACTTTTCCTTGTGATTGATCCAAAAATATGAAATGTTGATACAATGGTCCAAAAATATTTTTCGTGGATCGTGGACTTACAAAGAACGCATCTGATAACCCATTGGCATATTTTCATCACGCCTATTCAATTAGATTGTCGAGCTGAGAGAAGGAAGGCTGGCAGTGCGTGAGTGATTGTAAGCCTAGTAATATAGGCACGGTGGTAGACTCGAAACTGTAATGTCTTTTTCGCAATAATTTTCTGCAAATTCTTTGCATCTATGGAATAGCTGTTGGTCTAAGAGTAGAATTACATTGGTCATGCGAGGCTGAATGTGCATTATCTGTACTTCTTTGCCAGTGTGAGTTCCAGAAGTATCTCGGGTACAAAATTTCTATGATTTGACCAAGAACTTCGAAGGAGAAGGTATTTGTTTCCATAACACGGATAGAGTGCATGGCACATGAAAAATCTAACCTTTCCATATCTAATATTCTCCTGTGCTTCGATAAGTGTATCACAACATTATCTCTCCCAAACACTGACCTTCTTAGTCGTGGTCCATAATTTCCGATCGATTCTTGAATACGAACATGTTACACTGTAACAATTAATAATCCAGGTAGACCACGGGCGTTATTCTGTATGAATGTGAGCAGACATAGATTGCATTCTCACCCCTACATTTTATTCCACTAGGAATGAAATCATTTCTTTTAGTGCGCATTTATTTTCTAAAATTGTTCTTCTGTGTACTGCACACACTGAATTCACTGAAACCAGCGAACTTACTCTTTGAATCTATTGCAGAAGTTCTGTTCACTTCATTTAATTACTTCTTTTCCGAAGTGTTTCTAAATACAAATGTTGCTATCTTTCTACAAGCAATTTTATGTATTTTCTTGACATGAATAATCCATCTTGAGAAGTTTTAAATCGATAACAGTGTTTAAACGTCAGCTGCGTAAAATTAATAAACGGCTTTTTGTCTGGCACAATATAGAGTTCAAAAAGTTGCGCATTTAACATCACCGTTAACCATGCAGAAAAAAATGGTTCAAATGGCTCTGAGCACTATGGGACTCAACTGCTGTGGTCATAAGTCCCCTAGAACTTAGAACTACTTAAACCTAACTAACCTAAGGACATCACAAACATCCATGCCCGAGGCAGGATTCGAACCTGCGACCGTAGCGGTTGCGCAGTTCCAGTTTGTAGCGCCTTTAACCGCTCGGACACTCCGGCCGGCTAACCATGCAGAAAATTGTAATTTAGTGCATAGCAAGTTGGTAGCAACAAGGTTATGTGCAGTGAATTTGCAAGGTGATAAGATGCAGCTGATAGAAAACTTATCAAAGACCTTTGAGTCCAGTAGTGTTTCGAGAGCAAACGGACACACAAATCATAGGAGATGTATAAACCACTAAAGATGCCTATTACGACTAGGTGACAATAGAACGGTCTGTTGTCTCACAGTCAACATGGAGTTACAAAACATTGCTCTTGTGACACACAGCTACCTCTTTAAACAAAGGATGTGTTGGGTGCAATCGACAATGGATTTCAAATTGATTCAGTATTTCTAGATTTCTGAGCTGCCGTCTCTGATTGTTTGCAGAGCATGCTGTACTTTATCGTCTAGTGAAGTCATCAGAAGACCAAAAAAAATTTCAAAACGATATAGAAGAAAATATCTGGTCACTGGTGGCCGAGTGGTTCTAGGCGCTTCAGTCTGGAACCGCGCGACCGCTACGGTCGCAGGCTCGAATCCTGCCTCGGGCATGGATGTGTGTGATGTCCCTAGGTTAGTTAGGTTTAAGTAGTTCTAAGTTCTAGGGGACTGATGACCTGAGATGCTAAGTCCCATAGTGCTCAGAGCCATTTGATCCTAAATAACGAAATGTGTGAGGTCATCCAAAAGGGTGCTAAAGGGATCCGTTAAACTTCGGTCACTCTATAAATCAGTCAAATCTAAAGGCCATTAACTCAACTAAATACCTAGGCATTACAGTTACGATCATCTTAAATTGGAAGGAACTCATAGAAAATGTTGTGAGGAAGGCGAACCAAAGACTGCTTTTTGTTGGCAGAACACTTAGAAGATGCAACAGATCTACTAAAGAGACAGTCTGTGCTACGCTTGACAGTCCTCATTTGGAGTACTGCTGCACGGTGTGAGATCCTTACTAGGTAGGACTTACGGAGTACATCGAGAAAGTTGAAAGAAGGACAGCACATTTAGTACCGTCGAGAAATAGTGTCACGGACATGATACAGGATTTCGGGTGGACATCATTAAAACAAAGGCGTTTCTCGGTTCGGCGGGATATTCTGACGAAATTTCAATCACCAGCTTCCTCCGAATGCGACAATAATTTCTTGATGCCAACCTACATACGGAGGAACGATCGTCATAATAAAATAAGGGAAATCATAATTCATACGGAAAAATATAGAGGTTCGTTGTGAAGATGGTTCGATGAACCCACAACAGCCACTTATTTGTGATTTGCAGAGTGTTCATATAGATGTAGATGATATTTAACATATTTGGTTAAAAACAGTAGTAAAATTTTAGTTACGAAAGTCGGATGATAATTTTTTTTTTCTGCAGTCTCAACAACATGCATAGTAAAAATGCGCTTGCGTCTAACTACTTAATTGTCCCAATTTGTTGTTCGATTGTAAACAAGTAGCATCCATTGGCAGTAATTTATTTATCTATTTTAACTGAAGTACGCTTATAGCCGTAAAGTTATTTGTTCCTTCGCTTTCCTATTGGAGTTCATATTCACATTACCACTTGCGTTTAGCTGCTGCGATATTACATTTCCGCGGCGCGAAATTTGTGTTGTAGCAAGAATGTTAATGTCCTGGAACATGCGAGTGCGCAAAGACTATTTAACTCTGAAAATGACGAGTTATTAGCCTATGTAATGTATTTGCTTCCTGTGTCCAATGAGCCTCTCACTTCTGACCTTGGAAGGTAACAGATATTAGAGACATTCGATTATCTCCTTGAGGAATACCTTTAAAAGTGGCAACGATGTTAGAGTTTTCGACTGTTTTGTAAGTTTTTGTTCTGAAGGTATTCAAAGATAGTAGAGAGACGAATTAAACGTTTCTTCAATTTATGTTTCAGGTTTGAAGTGCGACTGCAAGGTTGATGACTGAGTCAGATGGAACACTGGCCTATTTAATCAAGGTAAGAGACTCTTGCTGTACAGTATACAGCTGGATAATCACGCTTTTAATTTCATACTTTCTCTCCTCCTGTATAAATTTCGTTGCCAAACTGGCGTCTGGCTTAATTAAAATGGTTTCACACATCACAAAGTTTCTGTGAGTTTTCGATTACTGTCCTTCTGTTACTACACAGGAAATTAATTTTAGAATTAAATGTTATTTTTGTTACTAAATCTGTACCCTTAACATCTCCTTCTGCCAAAATCTCCCTAGATATTAATATTTTGTTTACCTTGTATATCATCGTTCTAAAAGCGCTCAGCTAAGGAAGTTATTCTGGAACCATACAAGCGTAATTTCAGTTCCTTGTTTTCTTAGTCATCTAGTAAACAGTCTCCCTCATTCGTTCTCGATTGCTGTATTCGTATATGACTGCAATGAAATATCAGATACATCGCGTCTATAAGTAATAACGATGACTTTTTTAAAAGAAAACATTGCCATCAACGAGATCTGTTTACAAAATTAAGGTTTTCGTCATATATAATAAAACAGTTTCTTAATTCACAGATACTGTATTTCAATTAAGATATAAATTCGTACGTCAATTATTTTTGTATTTCGTCTCTACAGATTTGCATCTTGCTTCATCCTTACGTAGTGTTTGCACATTTTGTATGTGGACTGCACAAAATAAAATTTCTTCTCCCGTCTAGGGACCTTTTTATGAAATTTGTGCCCGTTATGTTGTTACTTTTCATGTTATTATGTTCCAAACGCTTTGAGTATACTCACCACCTGGAACTGAGACATTTTCGGAGAAAAAGGAAGGAAGATTACGGTTTGACGTACCATCGGCAACGAGGTGATTACAGACGGAGCACGGAATGTTTCAAGGATGGGGAAGGGAATCTGCCTTGGCCTTTGAAAAGAAATCATCCTGGAATGTGCCTGGAGTGATTTAGAGAAATGAGGGACAACCTAAATCTGGATGGCTGGACGGGGATTCGGACAGTCATCCTCCCGAATGCGAGTCCAGTCTGCTAACCACAGCGTCATATCTACCAGTAAACTTTCGGACAAACATCTGATTCCATCAAGTCTCCAATATGAGCTTAGTCTTTCATTTCCCATGGACTTTTAAATCGGAACAAGGAAAAAATATATTTAAGTTGACTCAAGAATGGTTTAACAGCTTTTGTGGTACGCCAGTGGAGAAACGAAAGTCCATTAAATATCGAGGTTTATATATAGAGTACCCCGAGAGGAATAGTCATTATACATGGATACGACGAGAGCCATCATTCGAAACAAAAAAGTCTGGTAAACATGCGATCTGAAATGCACTTAACCTCCCTGATGGTGGCATGGAACGTGCTACCGCAAGAACTGCTTACCTACCTTGTGGCCAGCATGGGAACACGTATAATCGAGCTATGTTTTTTGGCAGTTTCACATAATGCGAAAGTTATTTTCGACCTTAAGTTGTGCATAGCAGTGTACTAATACTCGTACATTACCTTTCGTTGTCTGATTTCCTAACGTAATTTCCTCATTATCGTTTGATTTAATTTGACCACGTTTCGTTACCCTTGCTTTTCTCTTGTTGATGTCCATCTTAGAGCCTCTTTCCAAGACACTGTGGATTCCATTGATCTTCGAAGTCCTTTGCCGTCTCTGACAGAACGACAATGTCATCGTCAGGCCTCATGTTTGTTATTTCTCCCCGGTGAGGCACAGTTCCCCTTCCGCATCAGGAATATCCACGGTATAAGGTGGGCCCTTGTGTATTATGAAGATGTAGGAAGTTGCGTTGATGTTGACGGAGTAGAGGGAGGTTGCTCAGACTTTTGGCTGCCCCCGCCCTCCGTCCCGACTCTAAGAGCCTAAGGGAGCGCGCCGTAATGCACCCGATAATTCGCGCCGATAGCAAAGTTGGCGCGTTCGATCCGGCCGGTACGGGCGTCGATGTTTGAACTCTGACGGCTGCGGGAAACTGATTACACGGACTCGGCACGTGCGGAGCGGAGCAGGCTGCCGGCACTTCGACAAGGCGGGGCAGGCAGCGGAGGACCGGCCGCAAGTTATAATTAATGTTTAACTTGCATTAGCATAGTTATTTCCCGGCGATAAGGCGCTACGGTAACGGCAGCGACCGCTATGGGGCCGTTGTTTGCACGGCCCGCGGGACGCGTCCGCACGGACGCCGGGTTACGGGCAGACCGGGCCGGATGTGAACGCTGCTTCCTGTACAGGGCGGTGCGGCGCGGGCAAACAGCGCCTCGGCGTGGCAGCCGACACCAGCCCCAGCACTTCCACGTGCAAGGATTGGGCAAAAATATCGAAACACCGCGAGAAGTACATGCATGAACGTAACTGCAGAAGCTAGTCAAGCCTGCAGGTTACGAACGAACGGCGCCTGTACAATGTCCATGACACGTCGCAAATGTCACTCGTGTTCATAACAGTGTTCTGTGTAGTTGTGCGTCAATTATGTCGGAGCTAACACCTTAACCTTCAGAAGTCTGTCAGTCGTATCGGTATCAAACGTTGTGTATCGACTGAACGTCAACCAAAACCCCAATATACGTACACTAAAGCGCCAAAGGAGCTGGTATAGGCATGCCTTTTCAAATACAGAGACATATAAACAGGCGGAATACGGCACTGCGGTCAGCAATGCCTATATAAGGCAACACGTGTCTGACGCAGTTCTTAGATACGTCACCGCTGTTACACTGGAAGGACGTCAAGATTTAAGAGCGTTTGACCGTCGTGTTATAGTCGGCGCACGTGCGATGGGAAGCAGTACCTCCGAGGTAGAAATGAAGTGGAAATTTTCCCGTACGACCATTTCACGAGTGTACCGTGACTATCAGGAAACCGGTAAAATATCGAATGTCCGACGTCGCTGCTGTCGGGAAAAAGATTCTGCAGCAACAGGACCAACAACGACTTAAGAGAATCGCTCAACGTGACAGAAGTGCAACACTTTCGCAAATCGCTGCAGATTTCAATGCTGGCTCATCAACAAGTGGCAGCGTACTAAACATTCAACGAAACATCAACGCTATCGGCTTTCGTATCCCTTGATGACTGCACGACACAAAGCCTTACGCCTCGCCTGGGCTCGTCAACACCGACATTGGACTGTTGGCTGGTCGGACGAGTCTCGTTTCAAATTTTATAGAGCGAATGGACGTGTACAGATATGGAGACAACCTCATGAATATATGGACTCTGCATGTCAGCAAGGGACTGTTCAAGTTGGTGGAGGCTCTGTAATGGTGTGGAACGTGTGCAGCTGTAGTGACATGGGATCCCTGATACGTCTAGATACAACCCTGACAGGTGACACGTACATAAGCATTCTGTCTGATCACCTGCATCCATTCATGTCCATCGTGCATTCAGACGGACTTCGGCAATTACAGCAGGACAATGCGTCACCCCGCACGTTCAGAATTGCTACAGAGCAGCTCCAGGAACACTATTCTGAGTTTAAACACTTCCGCTGGCCACCAGACTCTGCAGACATGAACATTATTGAGCATATCTGGAATGCCTTGTAACGTGCTGTTCAGAAGAGATCTGCATCCCTTGTATTCTTACAAATTTATGGGTAACACTGCAGGATTCATGGTGTAAATTCCCTCCAGCATTACGATTGAGTTGATCCTCCTTGGTACACAGAACGGGTCAGAACACTGTTGCCGAAACAACGAAACAAACATGCCAAATTTAAACAGACGCAAAATCCCCAATATTGGCGATCTTTTACAGAAGTGCGGACTTCAATCGGAGATGCTTATAACAGTTCACAAAAAGAAACTTTGTCTCGAATCCTGGCAGAAATTCCAAAGAGATTCTGGTCGTATGTGAAGTATGTTAGAGGCAAGAAAAAATCAATGCCTTCTATGCACGATAGCAATGGAGATACTATCGAAGACAGTGCTGCCAAAGCAGAGTTACTAAACACAGCCTTCCGAAATGCCTTCACAAAAGAAGACGAGGCAAATAATACAGAATTCGAGTCAAGAACAGCTGCCAACATGAGTAACGTAGAGGTAAGTATCCTAGGAGTGGTGAAGCCACATACATCACTTAACAAAATCAAGTCTTCTGGTCCAGACAGTACACCAATTAGGTTCCTTTCAGAGTATTAGCTCCACACTTAACAATCATATACAAACGTTCGGTCGACGAAAGATCCGTACCCAAAGACCGGAGAAGTTGCACAAGTCGTACCAATATTCAAGATAGGTAGTAGGAGTTATCCACTTAATTACAGGCCCATATCACAAACGTCGACATGCAGCTGGATTCTGGAACAGATATTGTGTTGGAACATTACTTCAGATATGAGTCGAGTCGATGCCACGTCCTGTTGCTGCACTTCTGCATACTCGCGAGGGCCGTAAACGATGTAAGGCAGGTGTACCACTTTCTTTGGCTCTTCAGTGTCGTACTTCCTATGTGCTATCGTCCAGGCGAACTTACCTAAGCGGTAAATAATAAGCAAAAGCTAATCAGTGAAAGCATAAATGTGAGCGTCTTCCGTGTAGATCTCCTTTAGGAATGTTGGTGGTGCGTTAGTTTGTCGTATCAAGGATTCCGGGTTCTAGCCCTGGTCGTGTCAGTTTTTGTACTCTAATACTCGTGAAGATATTATATAAGATAACATGTTACTGACTTAGTTAGGTTTAATAAGTTCTAGGCGACTGATAACCTCAGAAGTTAAGTCGCATAGTGCTCAGAGCCATTTGAACCATGTTCCTGACATGTAAAAGCACAGTTAGGAGTTTATGGCAATGTTCTATTAGCAGCCCACTTCCGCTTAGTTTATTTGAAAGTAGCAAAACTATAGAGCACATTTCCAGTTTCACAGAACAAACACAAACAATCGGAATAGCCGAAAGAATATTACAATGACATAATCTTCTTAATCTGCAGTCCCTCACATACAATCAGTTGTGCTCTCCATGTTTCTGTAAGTCTCACTCTAATGGATGGGTAATAGCTAAACTCGTTGATGGACCCAGACCATTTGAAGCTTCCACACAGTTCTGTTTCCCACACAAGCTTCCATTCTGCAACCTATAGATTGGAAGAGCAAGTATGAGATTCATCAGATCTTCTTGGTGCACGAAAGTGACTTGCCTCTCACACTTCTTTGTACGCAACTACTGTTGTGAAACCTCTCTTCCTGAATGAAAAACATTGTGCGTGTTTGGTGGTGTTTATATTGTTTCCTGAACGTTATGTACTTATTATTTTGTTTATATTTATTATTATTATTGTTGTTGTTTTTATTACTAGTAATACTTCGTCCCTTGTGATGCAATTTTTTGTTTATGTTTATTCTGTGAAACTGTAGATGTACTCTCGCGAAAGTGGACTGCGAATAGAACATTGTTGTAAGCTCCGAACAGTCCTCTTATATGTCAGAGACTTGTTGCCCGTTTTAACAGTTTCACACCACAGTACAAAAACTGGCATGACTAGAGCTCGCATCCGGGATCCTTGTTACAACAATAGCAGAAGTGGCAATATTATTATGAGGGCCAGTGGGAAGTCGTTGTTTGCTGTGAAGGAGGCGAACTTTATGTTGCAGCATCACTCACTGTACTGGCCAAATATGACGATGGGAATTACGACTTGGAAGCTACTGTGTAAAAGCTGCTGAACCATCCATCGGTAGTAAAATCTCGTCATAGGCTACAATACGTTGCTCAGCTCCACAAAAGGACTGATGTATTTATTTGTATGGCGAAGTTCAATACATTCTATTTTTCATAGTGACGAATGTATTGTAAAAGTCATGATTCGTCTTCCTCTTGTAAATGGCTCTGAGCACTATGGGACTTAACATCTGTGGTCATCAGTCCCCTAGAACTTAGAACTACTTAAACCTAACTAACTTAAGGACAACACATACATCCATGCCCGAGCCAGGATTCGAACCTGCGACCGTAGCGGTCACGCGGTTCCAGACTGTAGCGCCTAGAACCGCATTGCGACACCGGCCGGCCTTACTCTTGCACAAGTTAAGTAATACAAGATAAGTGTTTAAAAGCAACAAGCTTTATCACAGTGTTGTTACTTCAGTAGGTGTTTAATCTGTCCTTTTCACACACTGTAATATCTAATAGCAACATTTTCAGATAATGTGCTGGTAATACGTAAGCCTACATAAAGTGCTTAAAATTATTATTGCCATGTTAAACAAAGAATCAGAGTGTGTAGAAAGTGCCAGCTACTTTATTACATTGATAAGCACAATAAAAACAGTTGCAGAAGACAATAACAGAAGGTACTGGGCACAATTTCATTACTACAAAAAAGATTATTACTGCGGTGTTCAGAACATGCGATTTTACTGATTCATGGCGTATGACAAACTAAAATTATGTTTCAACAAATGTGCAGGAAAGTGTTTCTGTTACGATGCATTGAAGTACTATCAGTTCAAAAATTCATCACGTTGAAAATTATCAGAAAACATCAGTGTAAAAACTCATTTTCAGTCAGTGGTCAATTCTGTGTAAAGATTATGTTAAAGAAAGGTGATTAGTTACAAAAATTATAAAAAACACCATCTCAGTAGCTATGCATGTTCAGTGCTTAGAAGTATCATTTTACTCAACATTTCAGTGTTATTTTACAAAAAAGTGTCTCAAATTTAAAACAGATTTACTCTGTATTGTTTAAAGTGTCTTTTGCTGCGGTAAAGAAAATAATGCTTGTGTAGGATCCATATTATCCATACGTAGTGTATGTCGCCATTTGAAGTGGTTATGACTTAAAAATGATAATTAAATGGACATCCTAGCTGCAAACTGACGTTGATGTACTTCATTGGGGACATGTTGAAAACGTGTGCCCCGACCGGGACTCGAACCCGGGATCTGCTTACATGGCAGACGCTCTATGCATCTGAGCCACCGCGGGCACAGAGGATAGTGCGTCTGCTGGGACGTATCCCTTGCACGCTCCCCCAATGAAGTACATCAAAGCCAGTTTGCAGCTAGGGTGTCCATTTAATTATCATTTCATTTCTAGCAAAGCTCCATGGTCATCCACGGTAACTGTTCTTTCGGGAACAGATACTACCGTCATATATAGTTAAAATATGGCTTCCCGGCCATTGACCTTCTTGTGCGAACGCACGCGCTAAGCCCGAACTCGTACGGGACTTGGTAGATTAATCTGCCACGAGTAATGAGTATGATGGGCAAACATCTATTAGGCGCACTACGATTGTAGTGTTGTGGACATGTTGGGAATGTGGATCTCACGGGGAGCGTGCAAGGGATAAGTCCCTGCAGACGCACTATCCTCTGTGCCCGCGGTGGCTCAGATGCATAGAGCGTCTGCCATGTAAGCAGGAGATCCCGGGTTCGAGTCCCGGTCGGGGTACACATTTTCAACATGTCCCCAATGAAGTACATCAACGCCAGTTTGCAGCTAGGGTGTCCATTTAATTATCATTTCATTTGTAGCAAAGCTGCATGGTCATCCACGGTAACTGTTCTTTCGGGAACAGATACTACCGTCATATATGGTTATGACTTATATTGTGTGCTCTCCTCCCTCTTGTTTGCTTGTTAAGTTACTATGTCGGTTTCAGTTATTCAAAATTAAAGATAATGCGGTAAGAGCTTAGCTCTGCAGTGATTAGAGCGATTAGTGAAATCAACACTGAGGTCTTACTCTATGCGAGTGTGTGCCCATTACCATTACAAGTCCGATCGCCAAGCACGGTCATTTAGAGGCGAAAATCAATCCATGTAAGGATAGAAGTGGGTGGGGCATCGTAAGTGGAAGAAAGACATGTGGTCGGATGAACCATGTTTTACATTGTTCCCAACTTCTGGCCGAGTGTATGTTCCAAGAGTGAGACACTGTGTGGGTCCGTTGATGAAAAAAAAAGAAATATTCAAATGTGTGTCAAATCGTATGGGACTTAACTGCTAAGGTCATCAGTCCCTAACCTTACACACTACTTAACCTAAATTATCCTAAGGACGAACACACACACCCATGCGCGAGGGAGGACTCGATCCTCCGCCGGGACCAGCCGCACAGGCCATGAGTGCAGCGCCAGAGACCGCTCCGCTAATTCCGCGCGGCTCCGTTGATGATTTCGGCAGTCATATCGTGGTATGTTGCTCTGGAAGGCCGCATTACTGCCAAGTACACTCCTGGAAATGGAAAACAGAACACATTGACACCGGTGTGTCAGACCCACCATACTTGCTCCGGACACTGCGAGAGGGCTGTACAAGTAACGATCACACGCACGGCACAGCGGACACACCAGGAACCGCGGTGTTGGCCGTCGAATGGCGCTAGCTGCGCAGCATTTGTGCACCGCCGCCGTCAGTGTCAGCCAGTTTGCCGTGGCATACGGAGCTCCATCGCAGTCTTTAACACTGGTAGCATGCCGCGACAGCGTGGACGTGAACCGTATGTGCAGTTGACGGACTTTGAGCGAGGGCGTATAGTGGGCATGCGGGAGGCCGGGTGGACGTATCGCCGAATTGCTCAACACGTGGAGCGTGAGGTCTCCACAGTACATCGATGTTGTCGCCAGTGGTCGGCGGAAGGTGCACGTGCCCGTCGACCTGGGACCGAACCGCAGCGACGCACGGATGCACGCCAAGACCGTAGGATCCTACGCAGTGCCGTAGGGGACCGCACCGCCACTTCCCAGCAAATTAGGGACACTGTTGCTCCTGGGGTATCGGCGAGGACCATTCGCAACCGTCTCCATTAAGCTGGGCTACAGTCCCGCACACCGTTAGGCCGTCTTCCGCTCACGCCCCAACATCGTGCAGCCCGCCTCCAGTGGTGTCGCGACAGGCGTGAATGGAGGGACGAATGGAGACGTGTCGTCTTCAGCGATGAGAGTCGCTTCTGCCTTGGTGCCAATGATGGTCGTATGCGTGTTTGGCGCCGTGCAGGTGAGCGCCACAATCAGGACTGCATACGACCGAGGCACACAGGGCCAACACCCGGCATCATGGTGTGGGGAGCGGTCTCCTACACTGGCCGTACACCACTGGTGATCGTCGAGGGGACACTGAATAGTGCACGGTACATCCAAACCGTCATCGAACCCATCGTTCTACCATTCCTAGACCGGCAAGGGAACTTGCTGTTCTAACAGGACAATGCACGTCCGCATGTATCCCGTGCCACCCAACGTGCGTCTAGAAGGTGTAAGTCAACTACCCTGGCCAGCAAGATCTCCGGATCTGTCCCCCATTGAGCATGTTTGGGACTGGATGAAGCGTCGTCTCACGCGGTCTGCACGTCCAGCACGAACGCTGGTCCAACTGAGGCGCCAGGTGGAAATGGCATGGCAAGCCGTTCCACAGGACTACATCCAGCATCTCTACGATCGTCTCCATGGGAGAATAGCAGCCTGCATTGCTGCGAAAGGTGGATATACACTGTACTAGCGCCGACATTGTGCATGCTCTGTTGCCTGTGTCTATGTGCCTGTGGTTCTGTCAGTGTGATCATGTGATGTATCTGACCCCAGGAATGTGTCAATAAAGTTTCCCCTTCCTGGGACAATGAATTCACGGTGTTCTTATTTCAATTTCCAGGAGTGTATTATGTGACCATTTAGGCTGATCAAATCCATCTCATGGTACAACGTTTCTTACACACTGGTGACGTACATTCCAGGACAACAGGGACACTGTTCACACAGCTCCTATCATCCTAGAGTGGTTTTGTGAACATGAGGATGAATTGTTGCATCTCACCTGGCCAGCATATATCTCAGTATTATTCCGCCTTTGCGGTCTAGCTCAGAGAGAGTGCTTGATTACTCTCCACCTCCATCATCACTGCCCGAGCATGCCACTATTCTGTGGAAAGAATGAAAACATCGCACCATTTATATTTATCCACTCCAAAACGACTGGAAGCTGTTTTCAGTGCCAACAGGTTTCCTACATCGTATTGGGCACGGTAATGTGTTGCGTTTTTGGCGTTTCCGTATTTTTTGTCCAACCCCTGTATTTGCGAAGCTGACAGAGTGCTGTGCAAAATCAGCGAGGAAAGGTATATGTCGAAAACATTGACAGGAAGAAGGAACAAGTTGAAAGGATGTGTGTTAAGACATCAGGGACTGATACTAGAGGGAGCTTTAGGGGGCAGGAACTTTATGGGAACACAGAGATTGGGATATTTGCCGTCAGTCCAGAAAGTTCCAAGACTTGTTTTATTGCTGAAGCGACGTCAGCGTAGTAACTACGGTGGCAGCTTAAAATAACAACTGTAAACAACAGATGAGCATTCGACCAGTTACATTGAGCAGGGAGGAGTTAAGTAGTGGATGTGCTACTGTAGCTTGTCACAAATCGGAATGGAACAACAAATGGATCAAATGGCTCTAAGCACTACGGTACTTGACATCTAAGGCCCTAAGCCCCCTAGACTTCGAACTACTTAAACCTAACTAATCTAAAGACATCACATACATCCATGCCCAAGGCAGGATTCGAACTTGCGACTGTAGTAGCAGCGCGTTTCCGGACTTTAGCACCTAGAACCGCTCGGCTACAGCAGTCGGTCAATGGAGCAACATCTCAAAATTAGGTATTGAAGAAATTCTCCAGACTGTGCTGAACAAGAGAATAGCTTGTGCAAAGTTTGTACTGCACTCTTTGGTTCCCAAACAAAAGCAACAACACATGGACGCCTTCCTCGATTTGACAGAAAAGAAAAACCGCGGGCAATTTTTCGTGTACCAAACCAAGACGGGTAACGAGACTTGGTACTAAAATGTAGACATTCACGGCCGGAAATATCATGTCCATTGTAATTATCCGGGCTGTTATGCCGTGGTCGGTTGATGAAATCTGTGGTGATTCCCAACGTTTCGTCTCCGACTGCGGGAGACATCTTCAAGGGGTTCCGTAGCTTGATCGAAGGTCCAACACACACACTGGCTCGCTACTGACTGCCGCTAAATTCCGTGTCCGCGCGCCCCCGCGCCGCGCCGTGACGTCACGTGTTTTGAAAACGTCAGTGCAATTGGCCGCTGTCCGTCGCCGTCGATCGCCGTTGCCATCACCCAGTAGTGGACGGGTGGTAAGCATCTTCTTTAACACCGGCATCCATACACTGTTTAATTTGACGCCCTCCTCCTTTCGGTTGAAATTATTTGGTTGTTTAGCGATTTCGATTACCTCCCTTTAGAGCCAGGAAGATACAGGAATACCTTAAGCCTGCCAAGGACGCTCGCAAACCATTGGAAAAATCTGGAGTGTATAGGATCCCATACAGCTGTGGTGATGTTTATGTGGGTACCACTAAAAGAACTGTTTCTAAACGTTTGGAAGAGCACAAGGGAAATTGTAGAAGAGGAGAAACGGAACGATCAGCTGTTGCGGAGCATGCTTTCCAGCCAGGGAACCACAATATTCGTTTCGAGGAGACGCAAGTACTAGCGGCCACGAGCGGATACTACGAAAGGCTCTACAGGGAGGCAATCGAAATCGCTAAACACACAAATAATTTCAACCGAAAGGAGGAGGGGGTCAAATTAAACGGTATATGGATGCCGGTGTTAAAGAAGATGTGTACCACCCGTCCACTACTGGGTGATGGCAACGGCGATCGACGGCGACGGACAGCGGCCAATTGCACTGACGTTTTCAAAACACGTGACGTCACGCCGCGGCGCGGGGGCGCGCGGACACGGAATTTAGCGGCAGTCAGTAGCGAGCCAGTGTGTGTGTTGGACCTTCCATCAAGCTACGGACCCCCTTGAAGATGTCTCCCGCAGTCGGAGACGAAACGTGGGGAATCACCACAGATTTCATCAACCGACCACGGCATAACAGCCCGGATAATTACAATGGACATGAACGATACTTGGTGTTATCACCATGAACCTACCACAGAACGACGAAGTTCTGATGGCTCACAACACCGAAGAATGTGCGAATGTGAAGCGCGACTTGAACAACACCCAAAAAAGCTCTTTTATGACAGTCTTGATACGGCTGTATGAACGTTCTGTGCGTTGTCTTCAGGTGGGCCGTGATATGTAACACGCCTTAAGCATTAAAACCACCATATCAATTTTTTCCAATTTCTAATTAATTCAATCTGGAAACGTTTTGGACTGAGGGAACACTGGGTTTCAGTGCTTCTCTGAAATGACGAGGTTGGCACAGCTGACGAATTCTTGGAGGGGCCGAATCAAATTAGCCACGAGACTCATGACTTCAAGAAGTATATCCCTCCCTATACCACGTAACCCACTTATCTTTCATACTATATTACTAATAACACTAATAATAATATAACCTACATCAAAAATAACCAATAATTAGTTCTGAAGTCAACAGCAGAAATCTTCTGCAGGTACAACAATAACAGATACTGCAAAAGGTGTGCCCCAATGCTGGACTCACAGCATGCGCAATAATGTGTTGCATAATCAGTTTTTGGAGAAGACTGAAGGTAGAACGGAAAAGACCTTATCTAGGCTGACCAATGGCACTCTAAACAAGAAAATTCAGGGACTGGTTGTTGCTGCACAGGAGCAGAACATCACAACTAACTCTGTCAAAGCCAGACTGAAGAAATGAGCAGAAGACCAAACGTGCTGACTCTGCAAAGAGACTGAGGAAACAACTGAGCATACCTTGAGCTGTTGCAAAAAAATCGATCAGACTGTTTATAAACAGAGGCACAATGATGTACGAACGATCCACCGGTACTTACGCCAAAATTACCCTCTGCGAGGGGCAAGAAACTGGTCGGACCGCACGCCATAAAATCGACAACAAACATGCCAAATGGCTGTGGAACTTCCAACTTCTGACAGATCGAATGCAGGAACACGACACACCAGACATCACAGATATGGAGAAGAGTTTGTGGATCATTGACACTGACATCCCAGGTAACGCGACAATCGACGAGAGACAGCTTGAAAATACAATTGCAGTGACTCTGTCGCAAACCACTGAAAAGTGAGTCTAGCGCTTCTCGGTACACTGCGAGCAACGCCGGAAGATCTTACTCTTCATTTGGAAACCATTGGTACTAATAAAATATACATCTGAAAATGACAAACAGTCACTTTACCGGAATAGACACGAAATATGCGCCAAATACATCACACAGTCCTAGACGGTTTGGGGGTGTTCCCCTAGTGATGAAATACGAACTTTAGTCTAGTGAACTCATTTGCTATGCTTACTTATAACGTAATATAACAAATTCTAATGGATGTCCTATCATCTGGTGTTATATATTTCGTACTTTCCCCATGGTACGAGGTCGCTATGTATCCTTTTAAGGGTAGATGTGCCAGTCCACCCTACTGTTTCATAAATTGACAAAAGTCATAAAACCATCAGTTCATTGCTGACAGAGATTACGGAGAGCCCGTTTATTTCCATATGGTATGAACTTCACAGAGCAACGAAGTAGATGCCTGTTATCCGCAAACAACACCAAAATTGACACTGTGCACACGTGTCTGTGTATAATTATCTCACCGTAATAAAACAGTGTAAAATGAAAACTAGAAGTGATAGGAATTGGCTATTTTCTTTCGATTTATATTTTCATTGTTGCACAGTGTTACTTTAGAATGTCTTACAAATATTTATTTTATACTAAGAGAAAAAATGAACACAATGATGATAGTGAAACTTCACCGAAACTAGTCTGGATGTTAAAACAAGTAAATTATGTGTTTGCTCAAACCAGAATCACAGAATGATCAGAAACATTCTGAAAAGCTTGTAAGTGTGTTGCAGAGTAGGTTACGCTGAGAAATAACTATCAAAAAAAAATTCAATATGTTGAGCAATTTCCAATTTCAATAGCAGTAACGTTAACCAAACAGGTCGCTGCGCGCGCAAATTCAAGCACTTTCACGCTCTAAAAAACGGTAATGCTCAGGCGTCTGTGGGTTACCACTTGTTCAAAGGCTCATTATCTGTTAAAAAGTGCCTTTTTCGGAAATGATAAATATCATCTAGGTGAGCAAAAGTTACGTTTTCTCAGTATGAGGAAGCCAAACGAAGAACCACTTTGGCGACACTGTCTCTGGCAGGCTGCTTGAATTTGTGCGCATATCGGCCTGCTTGGCGAGCTTCACTGCTAATTAAATCGGGAATAGCGCAACTTATCGAATACTTCCTTTTACAATTATTTCTGAGCATAACCTAACCTGCAACACGCTTGCAAGTTCTCCAAAATGATCACCTTGTATATTTCCATAACAACATATTGAAAAGCAAATGTGAGTGAAGCGTGAGTTTCAGCCACAAGACGCTTACACTGAGGTGACAAAAGTAATTGGATAGCAATATGCAAATATACAGATGAGCGTAGTATAGAAAGTATAGAAGTGGAGCTCAGTGGAGCTGTCGCTTGCACTCAGGTGATTCACGTCGAAAGGTTTCCGACGCGATTATCACCGCACTTTGAACACGGAATTGTAGTTGGAGATAGACGCATGGAACGTTCCATTTCGGAAATAGTTAGGGAACTCAATATGCCGAGATGCACTTTACCAAGAGTGAACTGAAAATACCAAATTTCAGGTATTACCTCTCACCACGGATAACTCAGTGGCCGACGGCCTTTACTTAAAGACCGAGAACAGCGGCGTTTGCGTGGAGCTGTCAGCGCTAACAGACAAGGAACACTGCGTGAAGTAACTGCAGAAATCGATGTGGGATGCACGACGAACGTATCCGTTTGAACAGTGCGGCGAAATTTGGCGTTAAGGGCTATTGCAGCTGACGACCGATGCGGGTCTGCATCCACATCTACATGGTTACACTGCAATTCACACTTAAGTGCCTGGCAGAGGTTTCATCGAACCATTTTCATACTACTTCACTATCATTCCACTCTCGAATGGCGCGTGGGAAAAAGGAACACCTAAATCTTTCCGTTTGAGGTCTGATTTTTCTTATTTTATTAGGACCATCATTGCTCCCTACGTAGGTGGTTGTCAACAAAATATTTACGCATTCGGAAGAAAAAGCTGGTGGTTGAAATTTCGTAAATAAATCTCGCCGCAAAGAAAACCGCCTTTTTTTAAGTGGCTGCCAACCCAGCTCGCGTATCGTATCAATGATACTCTCATCTCTATTGCGTGATAACACGAAACGAGCTGCCCTTCTTTGCACTTTTTCGATGTCCTCCGTCAATCCCACCTGGTAAGGATCCCATACCGCGCAGCAATATTCCAGCAAAGGAGGGACAGTGTAATGCAGGCTGTCTCTTCAGTGGGTTTGTCACATCTTCTAAGTGTTCTGCCAACAAAGCGCAGTCTTTGTTTCGCCTTCCCCACAATATTATCTATGTGGTCTTTCCAATTTAAGTTGCTCGTAATTGTAATTCCTAGGTATGTAGTCGAATTGACAGCTCTTAGATTTGTGCGATTTACCCAAAATTTATCGGATTTATTTTAGTACCCATGTGGATGACCACGCACTTTTCTTCGTTTAGTTTGCTAACAGCGCGACATAGTCCGCAGCGGCTCTCCTGGGCTCGTGACCATATCGATTGGATCCTAGAAGACTGTAAAACCGGATCCTAGTCGGACGCGTCCCGATTTCAGTTTGTGGGGTTCGATTGTTGCGTCGACCCCCACGAAACCATGGATCCAGGTCGTCAACAAGGCACTGAGCAAGTTGGCGGTGGCTCCATAATGTTTTGGCATGTGTTTACATGGAATGGTATAGGTCCTCTAGTCCAGCTGAACCGAACACTGGCAGTAAATGGATATGTTCGGTTACTTGAAGACCATTTGCACCCTTTACGTATTATAAGTTCCAAAACAACGACAGAATTTTTATGAATGGCAATGCACTTTTTTACTGGAGCGCCATTATTGTTCGCGATTGGTTTGATAAACATTCTGGACAGTTCGAGCGAATGATCTGACCACCCAGATCGGTCGACGTGTCCATAGAATATTTATGGTGCATAATCGAGAGGTCAGTTCGTGCGCAAAACCCTTCCACAAATATGGACGGCTGTGCAGCAACATGGCTCAGTATTTCTGGAGGGGATTTTCAAGGACTTTTGGAGTCCATCAAAGTTGCTGCAGTACGCCGGGCAAAATGAGGTCCGACACAGTATTTGGAGGTAGTCCATGCTTTTTGTCACCTCAGCTCACTGCAGTCTTTTGTCAAACATCTAACATTCAAATGCGATGTCTCATTAGGTAATCTATTGCGTAATATTCCCACTTCTACAAAAAGCAGATAACCTTAGTTCTACTTCTTTACGCTACTGCGCTGCAATGCCAACCATTTGCATATCGAAGTATGTAGTAATGAAAGAGATAAATTGATACAGAAAAAACTGTTTATTTTTAGAAAAGGAAACTTTTACTACTTCTCAACATAAACTCCACTAATATTAATACACTTCTTCCAACGATGGACCTTTTTTTTTATACTTCTCTGACTTCTTGTTCGAGCCACTTGCACACAAATTCTTCTTTGTTGCCGAACTTTTCCATAATGCCTCATTGAGTGGAGGGAACAAATGAAAATCTGAGGGTGCCAAATCTGGACTGTAGGGAGAATGAGGTAGTATCTGCCAACCTATTTGTTCCAACAGTTCCTTGTGTAAGCTCGGCGGTGTAATGGCGATTATTTTGTTGCAACAGTATTACGCCTTTTCATTGAGATCCGCGACATTTTGCTGTCATTGCCGGTTTTACTCTGTTCATCACAATGTCTGAGTAGAAGACACTGTTTATTATTCCAAATAATCAGAAAAGACGACTCCCTGGGCGTTCCGAAAGACGGTGGACATGACTTTTCCTGCTGATACTTGCGTTCTGCATTTCTTTCGGGTAGGAGAGCTGGTGTCTTACCATTCGATACTTTGTCTTTTCGACTCAGGTTCAAAACAGTAAATCCAAGGATCACATTCCCTTTCATAGTGTTCTTTCAAGTCTATGCACTAATTCTTGTTTCCCTATATTATAGCCGTAATTCTTTCAGGAACTACCTTGTACTTGTTTTGCCGGCCGCGGTGGTCGTGCGGTTCTAGGCGCTCCAGTCCGGAGCCGCGTTGCTGCTACGGTCGCAGATTCGAATCCTGCCTCGGGCATGGATGTGTGTGATGTCCTTAGGTTAGTTAGGTTTAATTACTTCTAAGTTCTAGGGGACTGATGACCACAGCAGTTGAGTCCCATAGTGCTCAGAGCCATTTGTACTTGTTTTGCTGTACTAGATCTTGTCACTGATCACACTTCGACAATACTTCTGGAAACTTTTTCCTATATGTTTAACTGAAGTGTCGGTCTTCACGAACAATGTAGTCAATGATGGTTTCAAGCGAAGGAGTCGTCAGCCACTGAGGTTGGACCATTTTTGAACTTTTCTACCAACTTACACGGTTCATACAAATTTCACAACAACGTAAAATCATCCGAGAAAAAGATTTTAGCTGGTTTTTAAGCTTCAGAAGGAAAAAACGGAGCCGGCCGGAGTGGCCGAGCGGTTCTAGGCGCTACAGTCTGGAACCACGCGACCGCTACGGTCGCAGATTCGAATCCTGCCTTGGGCATGGATATGTGTAATGCCCTTAGGTTAGTCAGCAGTTAAGTCCCATAGTGCTCGAAGCCATTTGAACCATTTTTTTGACAAAACGGATCAACTGAACGTTGTTCGGTCAATATGGACACATCAAGCTGGCACACCACCGTTAAATGCAATACTGAGGTTATACAGAAAACAGTTTTTGTCCGTCAGTTGTTCTCAGTCTGTCCTAGTGATGCCAACCTAAACTCATGGAAGTACAAAACTGATACTACAAATAGTCTTTATTTATACATCAATTTGTGTCTTACATTATTGAATGTCTCTGGTTCTACATTTCATGCCAATGTGATCTTTGTTGCTCGCTATGTCCATTTTAACGGCCAGCAGTGTAAGTTGCTCAACATGCGACGGGCGTTTAACATGTAGTACAACACATTTTTTTCTGAAAGTAGGTTCGTTTTATTCACTATTCCAGCACACTATTATTTCCCACTCTTTTGATTAGAAAATCGTATTTTTCAGCATAACGTCCGTTCCAGGCGACAGCCTTACGCCACGTTGCTAGGACGGCGTGTGTGCCCTCATGGTACCACTATACAGCTCGACGTCGGAACCGGCGTCCAACTGCATCAATAACCGCCAAGTCTTTCACGTACTGCTAGCCGCGGAGTGAATCCTTCATTGTGCCAAACAGACGGAAGTCGGAAAGTGTGAGATCCTGGCTACGAGGAAGAATAGCCACTGAAATTTTGTGAGTTCCTCTAGGGTGCACAGGTTTGTGCGAGGCCTTGCGTTAACGTCGAGAAAGAGAAGTTCGTTCGCATTTTTGTGGCGAGGAGCACGCTGAAGTTCCAACATTGTGGTAGTTACAGCTGTGTGCGGCTGGCCGGCACGCGGGAGATTTTAAAGGCTTCCGTAACCTTGTTGCGATGATGCCAGACGCCTCGCTCAACGACTCACTCTGCTTTTGTTCACTGCCAGGTCCTGCTTAACATTCTGCAAGCGCCTATGAATATCTGCGATGCTCTGGTTTTCTGGTAAAATAAACTGAATAACCGCCGTTTTGAAGGTTACGCGAAGCGCCGCTACGTATCAGTACTTCATGAAACCATAGGGGCTGAGATAAGAATATTCCATATGTCCCACAACAACTTCCGCATTTTTCAATCGAAATTGGCCGAAAGCAGTGTTACGTTACTTATCGAACGCCCCTCTACTTTCTTTCAAGCCACACGCAAAGAGGAAGAAGAAACACTTAATAGCAACTATACTTGTTTCCAACTAAGACCCTTCACAGTACAGCAGTTTCCTATCCAACCTCTCAACATTCTCTCACTGCGGGCGGAGTGCCTTTGAAGTCTAGATCAGACTTAACTTACGAACCTTCACAGCGTTCCTCACTCCTAACGGTATGTTTTACTTCCATCCACGCTATAGGAAGAAGCTGTTGACTGGGACTAAACAACGAAGCGATTACTCCAGCACTGAAAAATACCTGCCTGTTGTTTGGATGTGTCTACTCTCGCTGTACGCGGAGTCTCAGGAGGACGGTGAGAGGGCTGCTGCCGAAAGCCTCGTTACCACACTGTTTCTCTGTTGTACGGTCTGGTCACGACGCGGCGTCCGGAGCTGACTCTGGCGGTGGGAGACGCGCAGCCAGTGACCAGAGCAGGCTAGGCTGCATGCGAAACGCCCACTAACAAGCCGCCCGTCGTTAAGCGCGTCCCAGGCCTGCGTTCGTTACGGGGGAGGCGCCGCGTGGGGACCAATCAGAAGGCCAGATACGGTGGCGACCATGCCAGCCACCGGCAACCGACTCCCCTCAACATCAGGTGGCTTCTGCTGCACTCACAGCCTGCGTACCGATTTGTAATCGGACCAGAGGGTCGCCATCATCATCATCAGACACCTACCATCTTACTAACTCACCTGTTGATATGTCTTCCGTTGAGAGAATGAAAACAGTTCCTCTAAACCTCGTCGGATTTCTGTGCAAGCTTACAACACGCTGCCCAGTATAGAATTTTTGTAGGCTCTTAAAACAGCACACAAGAGGTCCCTTGGCCACAGAGGATGAGGGAGAAGTCCAGAATGAGTTACTACGAAATGTGAAAATGAACCTTTTTATGGAAACATTTGTTTCCAAAACTGCTCCATAAACCTTAAAGTAATTAATATCCCACCAATGAAATTAGACTACCAAATCAATCCAAATTACTAGGAAAACATGAAAATTAAGTTGTAACTGATTGCGAAACTGTTAGGTTGGTGCATAGGTTCTTATCGTTTCACAGTAGGTTTTACAAGCAGAATAAATACACATAACGGAGACTTTGGTCATCAGTAATACACTACTGGCCATTAAAATTTCTACACGAAGAAGAAATGCAGATGATAAACGGATATTCGTTCAACAGATACATTGTACTATAACTGACATGTGATTACATTTTCACGGAATTTGGGTGCATAGATCCTGGGAAATCAGTACCCAGAACAACCACCTCTGGCCGTAATAATGGCCTTGATACGCCTGGGCATTGAGTCAAACAGAGCTTGGATAGCGTGTACAGGTACAGCTGCAAATGCAGATTCAACACGATATCACACTTCATCAAGAGTAGTGACTGTCGTATTGTGACGAGCCAGATGCTCGGCCACTATTGACCAGATGTTTCCAGTTGGTGAGAGATCTGGAGAATGTGCTGGCCAGGGCAGCAGTCGAACATTTTCTGTATCCAGAAAGGCCCGTACAGGACCTGCAACATGCGGTCGTGCATTATCCTGCTGAAATGAAGGGTTTCACAGGGATCGAATGAAGGGTAGAGCCATGGGTCGTAACACATCTGAAATGTAACGTCCACTGTTCAAAGTGCCGTCAATGAGAACAAGAGGTGTCCGAGACGTGTAACCAATGGCACACCATACCATCACGCCGGGTGATACGCCAGTATGGCGATGACTATTACGCGCTTCCAATGTGCGTTCACCGCGATGTCCCAAACACGGATGCGACCATCATGATGCTGTAAACAGAACCTGGATTCGTCCGATAAAAAAGACGTTTTGCCACTCGTGCACCCAGGTTCGTTGTTGAGTACACCATCGCAGGCGCTCCTGTCTGTGATACAGCGCCAATGGTAACCGCAGCCATGGCCTCCGACTTGATAGCCCATGCTGCTGTAAACGTCGTCGAGCTGTTCGTGCAGATGGTTGTTGTCTTGCAAACGCCCCACCTGTTGACTCAGGGATCGAGGCGTGGCTGCACGATCCGTTACATCCATGCGGATGTCTGTCATCTCGACTGCTAGTGATACGAGGCCGTTGGGATTCAGCATGGCGTTCCGTATTAGCATCCTGAACCCACAGATTCTATATTCTGCTAAAGTCATTGGATCTCGACCAACGCGAGGAGCAATGTCGCGATACGATAAACCGCAATCGCGATAGGCTACAATCCGACCTTTATCAAAGTCGAAAACGTGATGGTACGCATTTCTCCTCCTTACACGAGTCATCACAACAACGTTTCAGCAGGCGACACCGGTCAACTGCTGTTTGTGTATGAGAAATTGGTTGGAAACTTTCCTCATGTCAGCACGTTGTAGGTGTCGCCACCGGCGCCTACCTAGTGTGAATGCTCTGAAAAGCTAGTCATTTGCATATCACAGCATCATCTTCCTGTCGGTAAAATTTCGCGTCTGTAGGACGTCATCTTCGTGGTGTAGCAATTTTAATGGCCAGTAGTGTATATTCTCCTTCACTATTTGCAACAATCTGCCAACGCTGGGGTACCTTTAGGATTCCACAACTGTAGAAAGCACGTAGTTTTGATACGCAGCACTCGTCGAGCCATATTCAGAGCACATTTTAATGTGGAAAGGAAGTTCCTTGGAGGTTGTTGAAGAGAGCAGAAAAGATGAAAATCTGAGGACGCAAGATTAGGTGAATAAGGTGGGTGCGGATTAACTTCCTAACCCAACTGCTGTCGAGTTTTTTGTCAGTCTAGTAGAAAGCGAGCATTATCTTAGAGTAGCATCACTTCACGCACCCCTATTGGTCGTTTTTCTTGGATTGCGTCAGCAAGGCGTCTCATAAGGGATGGCTACACCTCGGGGAAGCAATTCGTGCTACACCACACCTTCGCCGTTCCACCAGACGCATAACATTATCTTCTGTGGATGCCTGCAGTTGTTGGTTTGTTTGGATTCCACAACTCCTTTCTTTTCGTTATGTTAGCATAAAGACATTATTTCTCGACACCAATAACGATACAGGATAGGAATGGTCGGTGTTGATCACGAGCCAGCTGATGACGAGCAAGCAGACATGCACATACGGCTATCCTCTGATTTTTCTAATTTTGGGTTAGAGCAAGCGGTACCCATAAACCCGATTTTTGAACCTTCCCAACTGCATGAAAATGTCGCACTATGGTGGAATGATCACAGTTCATCACATCTGTTAGTTTTAGAGTACACTAGCGCGGACAATTGTGGTTTAATATGTTTAAACGATCTTCATCGAACACCGAAGTTCTCCCTGAACGTGGAGAGTCCTTAATGTCAAAGGGGTCGCCTTTAAAGGGAGAAAACCATTTCCTTACCGTGCTCTGTCCAGTGGCATTATCTTCATACATAGTGCAAATGTTTTGGGGGCCTCCGCTGCTGTCAGCGCTCTACCGGACTCGAACCGAAGAATGTGTCGAAATGTTCCGATTTCCCACTTGGCACTCCATTTTCAAGCGTCCACAGCTCCACTCATTACCTGCAAACGACAAAATGGCAGCATGTAAACTCAAATAGCGATAGTGAACTAGAGATAAAAAACGACGATCGATAAATAAGTCCGTAGGAACCTGAATACAACATGCAAAGCTAAAACGCTACACAAACTGACGCTCCAACCTAATATTAGGCATATCTTCGTTTCAGTTCTATACAGTGAATTATATGTGTAACGTTTTTCTGTGAGCTGGATTACTGGCTGACTGCGGTAGAGTGAGGACTGGAGGCGTATAACTGCAAGCGAATAGTAAAGTTGTTTTCGCTGACTGGCGATCCAGCCAGGTACACAGACGGCCACCGTCAAAACACTGTCTCACCTTCTGCTAAGAGCTTCTCAGAGAGCCGGAGGATGCATTCGGCAGGCTGTAGACTTCCATTGTGAGAAGCAACGTAGAGAGTGCTTTCTGAAAAAGAGAAAGTTCTGCAAGAGGATGGGAAAACACGAGACACTCAAGGCAAGGAGGATCTGTTGGACCCAAAAGAGGCCGGCAGTAATTGATGTTTAAGTTTAGTAAGTGAACCCTGAATTGGCTAACGCAAACTATTTTTGTAACCGGTATGAGGAATTTTGAGTGCATACGTGTTGCTGCTTTCATTGCCCAAAACGACGACCCTCACAGCAGAAGAGAATATCTGCTCCTGCCCCACTCTAAGACAGAAATGTGTATTACTGATTAATCACAGTAGACTCCTCATGAGAAGCGAGATTGTTACTCTTTTCATAAATTTTTCATTATTCGTAAGTCGAAAGGTCTACAGCGATTGGCTGATGAGACACCAAGATTTTGAGAAGAGCAGCAGATGGGTTTACTGTCAGGATTGTCTGCGGGAGAGACGCTTTCATTTTTAAAACTGCAGAGGAGGAGGACTTCGTCCTGGAGCTGACCATAGACGCCGGACTGAACTTATAACTCTCAGCTACCATCGCAGCTATCTTTGCACCTGAGTTTCAGAACAATGATGAGCATGAGATACATTTCCATAAGTCGTCATGAGGGGACTGCAAAGTCATTTGTTTCGAGTCAGAGTTTTGATTTTCTGAATTAATTTGTGCAGTCTGCTAGTTGAACTCAACATGGACTTAATCTAGGGAACTGATCCCTGTATGTCCTTTGTTGAGTTCTTCCTTTCACCTGCAAACTAATTCAGGAATCATTGACGCATAAAATGATCACAGCCAACTGTACTATTACAACTCATTTCAACTCCCACTCCACTCGAATGCGTCAATGTATTATCGTATACTTTTAAGAATTCATTTTACCCTTTGTGCACCGTATAATTATTTGTATTACCTATTCGCTGATTGGAATTAACTCCAATTAAGTTAATAGGAGGAGCGTTGGATAACTAATAAAACATATTTATTTCTAAAAGCAGGTTTCTTTTTTTCAGAATTCCACTACACAATAGTATTCCCCACTTCTTTTGTTACAAAAACCTGTTTTCCAACATACAGTTCTCCCCATTAAAATTGCTACACCACAAAGATGACGTGCTACAGACGCGAAATTTAACCTACAGGAAAAAGATGCTGTGATATGCAAATGATTAGCTTTTCAGAGCTTCACACAAGGCTGGCGCCGGTGGCGACAGCTACAACGTGCTGACACGAGGAAAATTTCCAACCGATTTCTCCTACGCAAACAGCAGTTGACCGGCGTTGCCTGGTGAAGCGTTGTTGTGATGCCTCGTGTAAGGAGGAGAAATGCGTACCATCACGTTTCCTACTTTGATAAAGGTCGGATTGTAGCCTATCGCGATTGCGGTTTATCGTATCGCGACATTGCTCCTCGCGTTGGTCGAGATCCAATGACTGTTAGCAGGATATGGAATCGGTGGGTTGGGGAGGGTCATACGGAACGCCGTGCTGGATCCCAACGGTCTCGTATCACTAGCACTCGAGATGACAGGCATCTTATCCGCATGGCTGTAACGGATCGTGCAGCCACGTCTCGATCCCTGAGTCAACAGATGGGGACGTTTGCAAGACAACAACCATCTGCACGAACAGTTCGACGACGTTTACAGCAGCATGGACTATCAAGTCGTAGGCCATGGCTGCGCTTACCCTTGACGCTGTATCACAGATAGGAGTGCCTGCGATGGTGTAAAACGTCATTTTTATCGGACGAATCCAGGTTCTGTTTACAGCATCATGATGGTCGCATCTGTGTTTAGCGACATCGCGGTGAACGCACATTGGAAGCGTATATTCGTCATCGCCATACTAGCGTATCACCCGACGTGATGGTATGGTGTGCCATTGGTTACACGTCTCGGACACCTCTTGTTCTCATTGACGGCACTTTGAACAGTGGACGTTACATTTCAGATGTGTTACGACCCATAGCTCTACCCTTCATTCGATCCCTGTGAAACCCTTCATTTCAGCAGGATAATGCACGACCGCATGTTGCAGGTCCTGTACGGGCCTTTCTGGATACAGGAAATGTTCGACTGCTGCCCTGGCCAGCACATTCTCCAGATCTCTCACCAACTGTAAATGTCTGGTCAATGATGGCCGAGGATCTGGCTCGTCACAATAAGACAGTCACTACTCTTGATGAAGTGTGGTATCGTGTTGAAGCTGCATGGGCAGCTGTACCTGTACACGCCATCCAAGCTCTGTTTGACTCAATGCCCAGGCGTATCAAGGCCATTATTACGGCCAGAGGTGGTTGTTCTGGGTACTGATTTCTCAGGATCTATGCACCCAAACTGCGGGAAAATGTTATCACATGTCAGTTCTAGTATAATATATTTGTCCAGTGAATACCCGTTTATCATCTGCATTTCTTCCTGGTGTAGCAATTTTAATGGCCAGTAGTGTAATTCTCTGGTAAATGTGGTGGCCCTACGCCGCCTTACTGTGGGGTGGATGGGGAGTGTGCGAGTGGGCTGTATGACCTCATGGCACCGCTCTACTCATCGTCGATGGAACCAACGTCTTGCTGCAACAGTAACATCCCCTTCACCTGTGTGCAGCTTCCCGCGGAGTACATCCTCCATTGAGCGAAATCGATGATCCTTTATTGCTCTTTATGTTATTCAGTTAGGTGGCGAGAAACCCAATGCGCACACAATTTTGGACGAGTGCATTAGAAGGTGCGTGACCGTGGCTGTGGATGAATATCAACTATCCAATGACGTTTGGTGATCTCCTCTCGGATGAGCAGTCTTGTGTGAGGTGTTGAGTTGCCGTGGATAAGGAGAAGATCGTTTCTTCAATTTCCTGTTGGTAGCACAACACACTTCAGAGCTGGTCTTTCCCTGTGAGGGAGAACAACAAACAGAGTAGCCCGTTCAGAGTCCCAAAGACCGCCGCCACGACTTCACCGGCTGAGTGTGCGGCTTTGAACTTCTTCTTCGCAGGAGTCACCGCTGTGAGCGGCCGGCTAGTACGTGCGAGATTGATAGGTTTGTGCTACCTTGTTGCAGTGGCGACAGACCTCTCGCCCAGCGACTCACCATGCTTTTGTTCCCTACCAGGTCTCCGTAGACACTCTGCAAGCACCTATGAGTATCTGCGATGCTCTGGCTTTCCGCCAAAAGGAATTCAATGACAGCTCTGCTTGGAGCGCACCTCTGTTACGGACGCCATTTTCAAGGCTAAGTTTAGTGCCACCACCTATCGGAACATATGAAACTACAGAGGCTTAAGCGAGAATATTCCACAGCAAATTGCGCATTTTTAGCCGAAATTGGTCCAGAATAAGATGCCTTGCATTACTTATTGAACGCCCCTCGCAATAGCCATGTTTTTATCGTCAACATCAGTTGTAACTTCCTGGCAGAGTAAAGCTATGTGCCGGACCGAGCCTCAAACTCGGTACCTTTGCCTTTCACGGGCAAGTGCTCTACCAACTTCTGTGAAGTTTGGAAGGTAGGAGACGAGTTACTGGCGGATGTAAAGCTGCGAGGAGGGATGGTGAGTCGCGCTTGGGTAGCTCAGTTGGTAGGGCACTTGCACGCGAAAGGCAAAGGTCCCGAGTTCGGGTCTCGATCCGGCACTCAGTTTTAATCACCCGGGAAGTTTTATCTACATCTACATCTACATCCACATCCATACTCCTCAAGCCACCAGACGGTGTGTGGCGGAGGGTACCTTTAGTATCTCTATCGGTTCTCCCTTCTATTCCAGTCTCGTATTGTTCGTGGAAAGGATTGTCGGTATGCCTCTCTGTGGGCTCTAATCTCTCTGATTTTATCGTCATGGTCTCTTCGCGAGATATACGTAGGAGGGAGAAATATATTGCTTGACTCTTCGGTGAAGGTATGTTCTCGAAACTTTAACAAAAGCTCTTACCGAGCTACTGAGCGTCTCTCCTGCAGAGTCTTCCACTGGAGTTTTTCCGTCATCTCCGTAACGCTTTCGCGATTACTAAATGATCCTGTAACGAAGCGCGCTGCTCTCTGTTGGATCTTCTCTATCTCTTCTATCAACCCTATCTGGTACGGATCCCACACTGCTGAGCAGTATTCAAGCAGTGGGCGAACAAGCGTACTGTAACCTACTTCCTTTGTTTTCGGATTGCATTTCCTTAGGATTCTTCCAATGAATCTGTCTGGCATCTGCTTCACCGACGATCAACTTCATATGATCATTCCATTGTAAATCACTCCTAATGCGTACTCCCAGATAATTTATGGAACTAACTGCTTCCAGTTGCTGACCTGCTATATTGTAGCTAAATGATAAGGGATCTTTCTTTCTATGTATTCGCAGCACATTACACTTGTCTACATTGAGATTCAGTTGCCATTCCCTGCACCATGCGTCAATTCGCTGCAGATCCTCCTGCATTTCAGTACAATTTTCCATTGTTACAACCTCTCGCTATACCACAGCATCATCCGCAAAAAGCCTCAGTGAAGTTCCTATGTCACCCACATGGTCATTTACGTATATTGTGAATAGCAACGGTCCTACGACACTCCCCTGCAGTACACCAGAAATCACTCTTACTTCGGAAGACTTCTCTCCATTGAGAATGACATGCTGCGTTCTGTTATCTAGCAACTCTTCCACCGAATCACAGAATTGGTCTGATAGTCCATATGCTCTTACTTTGTTCATTAAACGACTGTGTGGAACTGTATCGTACGCCTTGCGGAAGTCAAGAAACACGGCATCTACCTGGGAACCCATGTCCATGGCCCTCTGAGTCTCGTGGACGAATAGCGCGAGCTGGGTTTCACACGATCGTATTTTTCGAAACCCATGCTGATTCCTACAGAGTAAATTTCTAGTCTCCAGTTTATATCAGTACACACTCCGCTGCAGAGTGAAAATCTCATTCTGGAAACATCAGTTGTATTACATAGTCATATGAACCCCTTTCTCATTCTATTCGTATGAGCTATTGTATGCATATTTCATGTTTTATAGGACCCTCCTGTTTAACAGATGTTAAATAATTTCCGTCGCGCGATTTTGTCTTGCTACGTAACATGATCTCATAGCCATCGGTCTGCTCGCTATGTAGGTCACCAGCTTCGAATGTTTTTAATGTCGCAGTGGTATACTACGTACTCAAACTTAGTGTCACAACGTGACGCGTCCTACAAAGACGGCGCTGCCGGCTTTCGTGTGTGTGTCAGGTCGGTTTACAGAGCAGGCGGCTCGTGTCGTAGGTCCGGCAGTAGGGCAGACCACAATGCAGCGCAATGTACCGTAGGCCAGCACCCCGCGACCACCCACTGTCACGCAGAACGGCAGCAGCGTCCCGACTGTGCCGCAGACACAGGGCACGCGGCGCGCTCCGTTCCACTCTGCGGAACAAACAGCAACGTCCATTGCGCTGAACAAACTGAAATGAATTAAATGTGGCTCGGCCGCGTTAGTTTGAATTGAGTTGAGCCGTAATAGTCGCAACGAGCAACCACTTGCCGCCTCATTTAGCGTCTGTGATTTTAACGCAACGGAGCTTTTTCTGACATTTAGCCGTGTTTATTGTTATGTTTAGTTACACATGGCTCGTCGCAGACCTCAAGTCTACAGACGGACAGTTGTAATTTTCGTTATGGTGCAGGGATGACCTGTTTGCAAAGCGTAGCGTAAAGCAAATTAGGAAAAGGATGTAATGAGATAGCATAGAGGTAAACCAGACTCGCAACTAATTACAAAGGGTTTTAATTATCACCTCGAAAAACCGAGTGAGGTGGTGCTGTGATCATCAGACTCGACTCTCATTCGGGAGGACGACGGTTCATTCCCGCGTCCGGCCATCCTGATTTAGGTTTTCCGTGATTTCCCTAAATATCTCCAGGCAAATGTCGGGATGGTTCCTTCGAAAGGGCACAGCCGACTTCCTTCCCTAATCCGATGAGACCGATCACCTCGCTGTTTGGTCTCCTCCCCAAAACAATCCAACCCAACCACCTCGAAAAAATGTAGTTACTAGGGTAGGTGGATGTAAAGCCCTGCATGGGGAAAAAACCCGCACCGACCGATTCCGGAGTTGATCACAAAGTGGCAGATTTCGTAACGTATCCACAAGAAATAATGCCTACGTTCGTCTGTGAAAATCGACTCGATAAGCAACCTAATCCATCAGCAATCGGAATGTAACCTGCATAACACAGTGTGCGTGTTCTATGACTGTCAGTTTCACTGTCATTTCAGCTCTCAACTGATTGTGACATGAAAAACTTATAACTAACATTTGGATAAGCTATCTAACTGCGTCTTTGAATAAGAATTTACAAGTGATACAGAATCTGGCTTGTGCAACGGAATTTACTGGATTAGAGTACATGACATGTTACGGTGTGTCAGTGTCTCAGTTTTGGCCCTAACTTTTGCACTGACCTCTTTGGATGACTGCCTTTTTCCAAGTGGTTTACAGCAATTCGCAGCAGCATGCAGCAGCAGTGGCTAAAGCTCATTGTTACTAAGAATGAATTTAATAAAAAGCAGTTTTCTTGGCTCCTGTTAACTACTAAATAACTTGTAGGAAGCAATTTCATAAATTAAGTCTGTTTAAAAGCTTATGAAAATATCATTACAAATAATAGTTTGGCAAATATTGATAATGGTGAAATGCCTGACAATAACCTTATAAGTATCAATAGTGGCTGAGTGCCAGATTGACAAATTATTTCAGTTTCAAAGTTACAATAGCATTTAATAACCACAGCATATTTATGAATTATATGTGGAGAATAATTATTATTATTTGTAGGCTAAGAAGGCTTCTTTAACTGACAAGCAAATCATGGGATTATTGCAAACTCCCGACTCACAATCACCAGCCTAACCCTGCAATTCCTCTTTAAGCTATTCTTGCGAATTTTACTTTGAATTCCATCTTCAGCCGTAGTTAAGCCATCTAAATCCCTCCTGGCCATGTAAATGGAATCAGGCCTTGAAGATGGTAAGATCTGCCGTCAGCGACGTGAGGGCAGCGTGACACGTCTTCTTTTTCCGAGCTCTCGACCAACACTACTGAAATTTTGCTCTGCCAGATAGACCTCGTCTCACAACAATGCTTAGAATCGTGCTCCCATGTTTCGTCCTCAGATTGTTACTATCGATATCTGAGCGCTTATTTATTTACACAGAGAATCTCAGAAACTTACATATTGCGAAGAATAGCCTTAAGTTGGCTGTATTGTTTTCGATACTCAACGTAACATTTAATCAATGAAATGGAGAGTTCTGACACACTTCTTACAGTTTGAGTGATTCTAACTTACTGTTCCACGAAAGTTCATCTCGGCAGGTCGCTCCAGAGATGAGAAAATGAGGTAAATCGGTATTTTGCTACTTTTGGATGTTACTTTTTTAATATTTTACTTGATCATTCCGCGCTGCTGCTGCGGTGGCAAGTGTGGATCCTGCCTCGAGCATGGATGTGTGTGATGTCCTTAGGTTAGTTAGGTTTAAGTAGTTATAAGTTCTAGGGGACTGATGACCTCAGATGTTAAGTCTCATAGTGCTTAAAGCCATTTGAACCATTTTGAAACGTCCCCTCAGAAAACTTATGAGTTACTATGCAGATAAACCTCTTACATTATTTGATTTTCAAACAGCTGAGCAGAACTGAACGTACTCAGACATTTCTCTCTTTACTTATTCTGATCGACACTAAACTGACACACAATATTTTTGGCGCAACGCAATCTGACTTTCAAAAATCCCTACAAAAGAATGGCCCTGACTAACATTAACCTATACGTTTCACAAATCACTTACCTCACAAAAATCTTCGTTACTCGAACTACTGCATTACAGCGAGCGCCAATACTGCCAGCTAAATAAAAGATTCAACCTACTGAAGGCACTATCTACTGATAGGCATAGTTAGCAAATGAAAGATTTTGATAAAGAACAAACAATGTATTCACCTTAACAGTGTTCAAAAGTCATAATATATATCAGTTCATGACATGCAGTCTTACAAATTTACTCTCTCTGATGGACACACGTCCAGATCATCCGCTCTCAAAACTCCACCATCTCTCTCCCCACATCCACCACTGCTGGCGGCTCACCTCCAACTGCGCAACGCTACGCGCTGTTCACATCCAGCTGCTCAACACTACAATAGCAAACAACAGTGCAAACCAGCCACACACTGCACACAGCACAGCCAGTGATTTTCATACAGAGCGCTACGTGGCGTTACCAATAAAAAACCTAAACAACCCACTTACAATTTGAACCTTACCAAGGACTTGTTGAATCCGTGACATACAGAATCGCTGTTGTATTACGTTCCAAAGTCAAACCTACACACTATTAAGCAAGCAGCCATAACGTTTGGCCTCAACGGGGTATCATTGTTATGAAATGTGTTAAATTTCACGTTTTAATTAAATTTCTGTGTCTCAGTGACTGTTAAGGTTATCAACTTGAAATTAATATGGTAAACTACTACTGCTATTTGGCAGAGTTGTGTAAAGTTTTATAGCACTCGGTTGACTGAAACACACTTCGGTGTTTAATTTGGAAGGAAATGGAGTCCCATGCATCTTGACAGAGCATGGGGGAACGATGCGGGAGACCCGCACGGCCGTACTAGGCAAGGTCCTAATGGAGATGGTCTGCCGTTGCCTTCCTCCGAACGTAAGGGGATCAATGATGATGATGAGGACGACACAACAACGCCCAGTCCTCTCGGGGCAGGTGAAAATCCCCAACCCCGAGAGACCACGAGCGGGGGACTGGCTAATTTAGCGACACGAAATACCCACGCCCGCTGATGGTTTGTTCGTAAAAAGTAAAAAGTAAAAAAAATATTTTTATTGAATTTTCTCACTTTGAGAAGACGAAGTGATCTGTTTCACTTGCTAAAAACTTTCTAAAGCCAAGGTTACACAAATATTTCTTTATTTGAAACGGTTCTATCTCACATTCACATTGGAATATGTCCAGCCTCATGTAAACTGATGTGCTATTGTTAACTGTGTTTTTGAGACGTAACGATCATCTGTGAACGGTATATGTATGGACATGGCCATTTGCAGAAGGTCTTTTATTCTTTTAAATATTTTAATTATGACAACTATTTTACAATGTGCTGTTTTTTAACCACATAGCAACTTCGCGAGAGGTCCAGCTTAAAATGAACACGTTCCATAGTAAAAAGCTATTCGAAGCGTGAAGACGATAGTAAAGTCCTTCGAAACCAGTTGTTTTAAATAAGGAAACATTTATACGTTCTTTACCTTAGAAAGTTTTTATCTTTTTATATGATATGCTTCAGTCAGTCACTGGGTCATTTGTGTTTTCTTCTCAGGAATATGAAGCATGGGAACAGAATTCTCAGCCACGCTCCACTCAGCATTCAGCACCGCCTCTTACAGACTGAATACATGCTGCTACGCGACAGGTTGTGTCAATGCACTGTAAGGAAAAAAAAAAGCCTTTAACGTTTGGCTACAGTTCCTGCCCTTAGTGCCTTCCATACAGTGCCGTGCGTAGTAACAGAACGGTTAGTACCTGAGATAAGGAACTCACTGCAGCGTTGTTCGTGACCTCTTCCCCTTAACTATCGCACTGCACACAACCCGCTATACACATGCGAGTAACACGTAAGCCAATTTCGCAAAAGTGAGACGTTCGAGCGCATAGCCGGATAGGCTGCTACCGCCTCCATAGGTTACCGTGTCAAATAGTCGAGTCTTTATACGCATCTGGAGGTGGCGCTTTTTCGTTTCTCGTAGTTTTCTTAGCAACTCTGCACTCACAATTGCGGTATGCAAGCTTTTAAAGAAACTGATTATTCTACAGCGCAAGAGAATTTTGTGCTCATGGATTGGGAGAAAATACAAATAACCGAGAGATTCGCTTAAGAGTATCCCATAAAAAGATATATTTTTATTATTTTTCTTACGACAAAATCATCAACCTATTAGAAACTCGTATATCAGAAAATGTATATTTCACGTAAGTGTTCGAGGAACAGATGTTAACTGAAACACGCAGACTCTATACATAATATGTAATATGTAACAGCTTTAGAAGCTCTAGATTCGATTTATTGATAAGCAAGTGATGGTTAGAAAGCGGAAACTACTTCTTCTAAGTACTCACTTCTGTTTTATTACTTGTTACTAAGAGGTACGTTGTCGTCATTCCTGTGTTATATCTGATTTACGAAGTAACAATTTTATTCATAAATATTGATGTCTGCAGATATTATAGAAATTATTTGTTATTACCAGACCGAGTGTATTGCCCTCATTGTTTGAAGGCAAAGTGACCTTTTGCTTATCGCGTCATGTCGTTTACATATTTTATTCTCCACAAGTCGAAGCTTAAGATAAATTTTTATGAAGTCCGAGTTAAACTTCATTGCCATTTTTTACGCGAAAAATCATTACAATATTTTTACGGTCAACGAGTCTTCAACCAGCGATGATGGTCAGTAGCCACTGGGGCCTGATCAGTCATAAGATCACGATGCGCGACGGTATAAGAATTTAAATGACGGTGATTCAGTACTGCAGAAAGTTTGATTACATCTCGATGTGTGCGGGATTACTGAGCACTTTGTTCCATCGCATTTGTAGCGTGTCTTTCCCGAGGGAAACCCTATTCAAGCACTGCATATTTTTATCAACATTCAAGTATTTCTTTCACTTTTATGTCCCAGAAAGGAAAGATACGTTACACAACGACATATAGAATTCTACAGACTTGATTTTCGACTCTTTTCAATAATGTTACATAATACAATACATGAGGAATACCCGTGGTCTAGGAGTAGCGTCTTTGACTCATAACCAAAAACGTCTTCGGTCCCGGGTTCGATCCCTGCCACTGCCTAAGTTTTGATAAATAATCAGCATTGGCGGCCGAAGACTTCCGGCATAAGAAGTCAGCCTCATTCTGCCAACGGCCTTGTCAAAGAGGGCGGAGGAGCGGATAGAGGTTCAGGGCACTCTCTTGTCCTAGGGTTGGGAAATTGCCCCTAAAGGCGGAAGAATCAGCAATGATCAACGACATGAGGATGCAGAAGGCAATGGAAACCACTGCATTAAAGACACGTAACGTGTATCCACAGGACATGTGGCGTGTAATTGAAGAAGTGTCATGATGATCTCTCCATTGGCAAAAGATTTCGGAATAGTCCCCCATTCGGATCTCCGGGAGGGGACTGCCAAGGGGGAGGTTACCATGAGAAAAAGATTGAATAATCAACGAAAGGATAACGTTCTACGAGTCGGGGCGTGGAATATCAGAAGCTTGAACGTGGTAGGGAAACTAGAAAATCTGAAAAGGGAAATGCAAAGGCTCAATCTAGATATAGTAGGGGTCAGTGAAGTGAAGTGGAAAGAAGACAAGGATTTCTGGTCAGATGAGTATCGGGTAATATCAACAGCAGCAGAAAATGGTATAACACGTGTAGGATTCGTTATGAATAGGAAGGTAGGGCAGAGGGTGTGTTACTGTGAACAGTTCAGTGACCGGGTTGTTCTAATCAGAATCGACAGCAGACCAACACCGACGACGATAGTTCAGGTATACATGCCGACGTCACAAGCTGAAGATGAACAGATAGAGAAAGTGTATGAGGATATTGAAAGGGTAATGCAGTATGTAAAGGGGGACGAAAATCTAATAGTCATGGGCGACTGGAATGCAGTTGTAAGGGAAGGAGTAGAAGAAAAGGTTACAGGAGAATATGGGCTTGGGACAAGGAATGAAAGAGGAGAGAGACTAATTGATTTCTGTAACAAGTTTCAGCTAGTAATAGCGAATATCCTGTTCAAGAATCACAAGAGGAGGAGATATACTTGGAAAAGGCCGGGAGATACGGGAAGATTTCAATTAGATTACACTATGGTCAGACAGAGATTCCGAAATCAGATACTGGATTGTAAGGCGTACCCAGGAGCAGATATAGACTCGGATCACAATATAGTAGTGATGAACAGTAGGCTGAAGTTCAAGACATTAGTCAGGAAGAATAAATACGCAAAGAAGTGGGATACGGAAGTACTAAGGAATGACGAGATACATTTGAAGTTCTCTAACGCTATAGATACAGCAATAAGGAATAGCGCAGTAGGCAGTACAGTTGAAGAGGAATGGACATCTCTAAAAAGGGCCATCACAGAAGTTGGGATGGAAAACATAGGTACAAAGAAGGTAGCTGCGAAGAAACCATGGGTAACAGAAGAAATACTTCAGTTGATTGATGAAAGGAGGAAGTACAAACATGTTCCGGGAAAATCAGGAATACAGAAATACAAGTCGCTGAGGAATGAAATAAATAGGAAGTGCAAGGAAGCTAAGACGAAATGGCTGCAGGAAAAATGTGAAGACATCGAAAAAGATATGATTGTCGGAAGGACAGAATCAGCATACAGGAAAGTCAAAACAACCTTTGGTGACATTAAAAGCAACGGTAGTAACATTAAGAGTGCAACGGGAATTCCGCTGTTAAATGCAGAGGAGAGAGCAGATAGGTGGAAAGAATACATTGAAAGCCTCTATGAGAGTGGAGATTTGTCTGATGTGATAGAAGAAGAAACAGGAGTCGATTTAGAAGAGATAGGGGATCCAGTATTAGAATCGGAATTTAAAAGAGCTTTGGAGGACTTACAGCCAAATAAGGCAGAAGGGATAGATAACATTCCATCAGAATTTCTAAAATCATTGGGGGAAGTGGCAACAAAACGACTATTCACGTTGGTGTGTAGAATATATGAGTCTGGCGATATTCCAGCTGACTTTCGGAAAAGCATCATCCACACAATTCCGAAGACGGCAAGAGCTGACAAGTGCGAGAATTACCCACTGGGGGCCAAACCGCACAATACTTCTGGATTCAAAAAATGGTTCAAATGGCTCTGAGCACTATGGGACTTAACATCTCAGGTCATCAGTCCCCTAGAACTTAGAACTACTTAAACCTAACTAACCTAAGGACATCACACACATCCAAGCCCGAGGCAGGATTCCAACCTGCGACCGTAGCGGTCGCGCGGTTCCAGACTGAAGCACCTAGAACCGCTCGGCCACACCGGCCGGTAACTCTGGATTCGGTGTGGGGCGGCGGTGGGGTGGGTGGATTGCTGTGGCCTGTTGTGGTGTTGTGAACCACTGAGGGCTGCGGCGGGACGAAGCCTCTCCGTCGTTTCTAGGTCCCCGGTTCAATACACTCAACCCACAATACATCATATTACACCCTCAGGTACACATACATCGTTTTAATATGAAACCTATAAGATGGGAAGGAGGGGAACTCAAACTTCTCTAAATAAAATGCTGTTATCCGCAACAGACAGGGCTTCACGAATCAAATTCACCAGTTTAAAAAACTGATAAGTTAAAGCTAGCCCTGCAAGGCGAGGCTGTTGGAGGGATGCTGTCCGCCGCTTCCCTGCATGATGTTAACGTGGTTTTAACACATCAGTTTTTTCAACTAACGACCTCCGTCTGTTCATGGTATTTGGTGATCAAGACATCTCCTCATCTGTTGTGACGGCTATGATCGTGGCTAACATTTAGATTATTTTGTGAGGTTGATTAACTTGTTGCACTGTATTAGAGCTTCGTAACTGAACTGACAATGAGAGCCCAGACTGTTGACTAAAATTTGCCTTCTTAACGGTGGGATAAGTGTGGTTTCAAGGATAGACACTCGCCTAGAGCAGTTTTTGTGATGTGTACCTGAGGGAGTAACTTACAGTCAACTAGTAATGGGACAGGTTGTTAGTCGATGAAAATTTCCATTTGACGTCTCCCATTTTGGCAACTATTATCCGTGGAGGATATTCATCTGTGGAGGCATCATATTCATAGATGACACCTCATTGAATTTTTCTGATTTAGTCTGCTGTGGCTGCGTTCAAATCATTTCAGTGTAACCTCAAAGACCTACTGCTGGTGCAGTGTTCTATACATCCGCCAATAGGATTCATTGTTCTGATTGTTGCAGTTTCACGAGCTTGTATAAAATTAAAATGTCAATAGAGGGAAAAGCTTGAATAAACATTCTCTTAAGTGATGAGTTGGAGAGCTACATAAAAAATACATCTGGCTAATAAATTAAAGTGGTACCGTCATGGAACAACGATTGTAGATGGTCTCTGTATCACTGGAACCTTTAATAAACATAAGGCGCTCTCTGATAAATGATCTATTGTGAGTAAGTATGCACTCTCAGGATAAGGAAAATGAAACTGGTAATTAATGGGAGAAGTGCCATTGCAGAAAATGCTAAAAACAGTGATTTCGATGTTCCTGTCACTTGGTGTCACGTGTCTCAGCATGTAGATCTCTCGCACGCTCTGATCCGAGATTTGGATGTGTTATTATGTTTGAGTGAGAAGAAGAGACATATTTAATGACCTGTTGAATGCAAATAAAATGTAGTTCACGATAAAATAGTGCGAGTTCATCCTCGAATGTTATGCGAAGAACAGTTGATGGAAACCTGTACAGAACTGTTTGCGCGAGAGTTTAAGGCGAAAAGTGTTTTCACAAAACATCGAGTAAAGTCTGCATTTCAAAACTTAGTTGAAAAATGGCGTGAAACTGGCTCTGTTCGCCGGCCATTGTGACCGAGCGGTTCTAGTCGCTTCAGTCTGGAACCGCGCGACCGCTACTGTCACAGGTTCGAATCCTGTCTCGGGCATGGGTGTGTGTGATGTCCTTAGGTTAGTTAGGTTTAAATAGATCTAAGTTCTAGGGGACTGATGACCTCAGATGTTAAGTCCCATAGTGCTCAGAGCCATTTTTTTGGCTCTGTTCGAAAAACAAACCTAATTATTTGAAAGGAATTCGAACACCAGAAAACATATTGCCAGTGAATGAGAGCCTGGAACAAAGTCCAACGAAATCTCATCACGGTTGGTCCGTGCAGTTAGGAATTAAGAGACTGTTAACTCGAAGAATTACCATAAAGGACCTGCGCCTGTATCATTACAAATTTATTGTTGTGCCCGTATTGAAGCGTCCAGACGAACGTACGCATTTTGTGTCCTGACAGGGGATTCTGAGTGTAGTGGAATCGGGAGTTTTGGACCCTCAGTTTTTCATTTCTATCCGGCCAAAGTGGCCGTGCGGTTAAAGGCGCTGCAGTCTGGAACCGCAAGACCGCTACGGTCGCAGGTTCGAATCCTGCCTCGGGCATGGATGTTTGTGATGTCCTTAGGTTAGTTAGGTTTAACTAGTTCTAAGTTCTAGGGGACTAACGACCTCAGCAGTTGAGTCCCATAGTGCTCAGAGCCATTTGAACCATTTGATTTTTCATTTCTTTTGAGGAGGTCTAGTTCAGCCTATCAGAGCATATGCATCAGAAAATCCTCATCAGTACTTCGAAGAGCAGTTACGTGATCTCAAAACTGGTGTTTGCTGCACGATATCTAGTTCCTGCGTCCTAACACATTTCTTTCACCAAACTGGTAAAGCTAACTGGTAAGAGCTGAAGCCGTTTCATCAATCTGTTGTGACCACCTCACAGTAAATGAAAGACTGTATGGATATTTTCAGCAAGATGGAGCAACGGCACACGTCGCTTTGACAACCCGGTCGCGAGTGCGTGATGTGTTCGGCAAGGAAAATACTATCAGCAGAGGCACTGAGATCTCCTATCCACATCGATACGTGGGACCAATTGAATAGGCAGGTGTGCTCAAATAATGCTCACACATTGGAAGAGCTACAGCAGCGTACTGAAATAACAATTGTTTCTGTTCCTCAGGCAGAGTCGCTGCGCGTGTCTCGCAGTTTGATGAAACGAGCACAGCCATGTATCGATTTCCACGGCGGCCGTTTCCAGCATCTTCGGTGATGTTCAGAAATGAGGGTCAAGCCAACGTCTGTGTTATTGTAAATATTTTCCGGGCCACGTTTATTTTGCTTACCCGGTGTTAAGAAGCATAGATGCAGAGAAGTAGCCTTAACTGGTACCTATACAAACAAAAGAGTCCGCCAAAGTACCTGTACATCTACAACCACATAGCTATTCCGCAAGCGTGGCGTGGCGGAGGGTACCCTGTACTACCACTAGTACTTTCTGTCCTGTTCCACTATCAAATAGAGCGAGGGAAAACAGACTGTCTATATGCCTCGGTATGATTCCTACTTTCTCGTATTTTATCTCTGTGGTCCTTATGCACATTGTATGTTGGCGGCTGTAGAATCGTTCGGCAGTCAGCTTCAAATGCCGGTTCTCTAAATTTTGTGAATATTGGTTCTCGGAAATAGCGTCGTCTTCCCTCCAGGGATTCCCATTTGAGTTCCCGAAGCATCTCCATAACACGTTTGTTCGATCTTCACGTTTTCTGTACAAACAAACTGACAGAATCATAGGGAGCGGACCGCACATGGTTCATGAATCCTACAGAAATAAAATGGACGAACGTTAACAAAGCTTTGCTAACGTAGTGCTCGAAAAAAGTATTTTGACTTTTGTTTCGACAAAATCTTTCTCGTCAACTGCTCTATTCATGTGCAATTGAGCTTAGCTCGTTAAAAATATGGCCTGTGCTTATCCCTTCATGTTGCGCTGAACTACAAGTAGTAGTAGTGAACACACAATATATTTTCTTCCAGTTACTTGTTGAACAACAGTAAAAAATTATTTTTTAAAAGTAGTTTCTCTTATTCTCAAAGTACGTCCACTGAAATCGCGTACAACTGAACATCTGTCAATACAACAGCGTGACAGCGAGCGAACAGTTACGTGTAAAAGTTCAGTAGTTTGAAAGCTGTCAGTTACGAGACTTAGGACATGTCTGACGTTAAAATTTAGCATTAATATGAAAAATAGCGACTGCACACAGGTAAACGGGTTGCTGAGAGCTGAATTTGGAGGAAAGATGTAGGCGTTTTCCCTGTCGACGATAGCCTCGAGAATCCACACTATTTTTCTTCGGCACTGTTAATAAATGTTTGAGCTAAAAATTCAAATACCCCTGCCACACTGTATAGTGGAAGTGCCACGGGAGCTGACAGTTTATTTTATGACAAAATACTTGCTTCACATAAAAAAATAATACTGAATTTTGATTTAGGGTTACCTGCTCTGCTGACACTTAAAAGTAATCCTAATACATTCAAGTTTAAATAAACGGGAATAGCTGTCTTGTTCACAAACCTGTGACCCTTTTGGCCACTAAATAGAAGAGTTAGTTAGTTACATATTCCATGGAAATTTTATATCACAGATTAGGTGAGCAAAAATTTTTGTTGCAGTACTGTACTCCCTTCCTTGTGCTAAAGACAAACTTAATATGGAGTAATCAACCTCACTTTTCCTTCTGGTATTGCAATTGTGTACATCATTGTTCGCTTTGAACTGTCGTGGATTATTTACAACAAACTTCACGAGGGAAAAAATATGCTGTGAAGTAGTAATAAGAAGCCCAGCTCCTTAAACATATGCCTGCAAGATGATCGTAGTTACGTTATTCTTAGAGCACGTTTTTGCGCTATAAAGACTTTGCTTCTTAAATATGAGTTATCCAATAACATTATTCCATATGACATTAATGAATACCTCGGCTTACTGATTTATCTCCCCGCAAGATTTGCAACGATTTTAAGTGCAAATGTGGCTGCACTAAGTTACTTTAGGAGTTCCAAAATGTGCATTTTCCAATTTAAATTCTCATCAATATGGACGCCTAATAATTTCGAATTTTCCATCCTATTTATTATTTCCTCACCACGTCTTACAGTTATCATTGGTATAGTATCCCTAGACGTACAGAACTGTATATATTGTGCCTTTTTAAAACTGAAGATGAAGCCATTCGCAGAAAACCAGTCAATGACATTGTTAAGAACTACGTGTACCGTTCCTTCTGTTTCCGTGTGTATGCTTGGAATGGCTACAATACTAGAGCTACCTGTAAAAAAAAAAAAAAAATTCTGGTTGTCGTATATTACACACAAGAGCGTTTTCATTTATGAGGGACAATAGCCGTCCTAAAATTGAGCCTTCGCAAACTCCACACGTGATTTATCCCCAGCCAGAATTATATCCCCAGGCTACATTCCGCAGTCTTTTGGTGGTATGACATTATCCATTGATTGGCTATGGCATCAGTCCAATAAAACTTCAATTTATCTAGGAGGATACTGTGATTCACATAGTCAGATGCCTTAGATAGGTCACAGAAAATAGGAACTGACGCCATTTTATTATTTAATGTTTGTAAAATTTCATTTTTCTATTGTTTTATAGAATTACGCGGTCTCATTTACTGTGCAGCTATTGCTGCATACACACTTTTGTCAATTTGGCAGTCTTGTTTCCTCATTGGCAGTCGGGATATGAAAATACGACTGTATCACAAGATGTGAACATACCACATCATGGGAAATTAAACCGGCAACATGAATCTAATGAAGAGGGAACGGTAACAGAAATACATTGTCTTGCAAAGTATGAAACAACAAAAGTTATTGCATGCAAATTACCCATTACACAGTAAGATCAAACCATATGTTTTTGAAATAGATTGCTGTTTCACTTCAAGTAAGGACAGATTCTTAACATGGTAATAGAATGGAGTTAAATCATACGAAAAAGAGAAACCTACTCTCTAACGATAATTTGAGAATATTCTGGAAATTTTGTACTGGTTCTCGAGTAGGGCTATAGGAATCGTTTGAAATCTTCAAGTGTGTGATCTAAGCAGAAACGTCAGTTTAGGATACCTGATAAGTATTGGGAGTACTACCAGATCTAACTACTTTTATATTCTTTCCAAAGAAAGACAAGTCTTTTGACTGCTTTGACGCGAGTCGCTCGAATTTCTCCCCTATGTCAGCCTCTTTCCTTTCCAACAAATTTCATTATCGCAGTATCTACAGACGTAGACAAATTCTGACGCACCTCATCAGTCCTCCGTACTACAGTATCCCACTCCTTTCTTTAAAACTTCAGTCTGGTCTTCGTTGTCACTAAATTGTGATCTTTGCCCATATTCACCCTCCTGGATGCGCCTTACAATCTAATACCTGATTTCAGAATTACTTTGTGACCATTATGTAATCCATCTGGAATCTTCTACTGTCTCTACATCTTTTCCAAGTGTATTTCCTCCTATTATCATTTTTTAACTATATACTCTTTAATCGCCATTAGTGTTGCGTCCGCCGGTGTAACAAAGTTTATGAACGTTCCGGAAAACGCTATTAAAAATGTTAAAACATAAATGCATTTACTTATAGTAGTACACTGAAGCGCCAAAGAAACTGTTATAGGCAGCCGTATTCAAATACAGAGATATGTAAACATGCGGAATAAGACAACAAGCGTCTGGCGCAGTTGTTAGATCGGTTACTGCTGCTACAATGGCAGGTTATGAAGATTTAAGTCAGTTTGCATGTGGTGCTACACTCAGCGACGGGCGATAGGGCACAGCATCTCCGAGGTAGCGATGAAGTGGGGATTTTCCCATACGAACATTTCACAAGTGTACCGTCAATATCAAAAATCCGGGAAAATATCCGACATCGCTGCGGCTGGAAAAAATCCTGCAAGAACGGAACTAACGACAACTGAAGAGCATCGTTCAAAGTGGCAGAAGTGGAACCCATCCGCAGATTGCTGCAGATTTCAATGCTGGGCCTTCAACTAGTGTCAGCGTGCGAACCATTCAACGAAACATCATCGATATGGGCATTCGGAGCCCACACGTGTACCCCTGAGGGCTGTTGATGACTGGAAACATGTTACTTGGTCAGACAAGTCTCGTTTCAAATTGTATCGATCAGGTGGACGTGTACGTTTGTGGATACAACCTCATGTATCCATATACCCTGCATGTCAGCAGGGGACTGTTCAAGCTGGTGGAGGGTCTGTAATGGTGTGGGGCGTGTGCCATTGGAGTGATATGGGACCCCTGATACGTCTAGATACGACTCTGACAGCTGACACGTACGTAAGCATCCTGTCTGATCACCTACATCCATTCATATCCATTGTGCATTCTGAAGGACTTGGGAAATTCCAGCAGGACAATACGGTGGTTCAAATGGCTCTGAGTACTATGGGACTTAACATCCATGGTCATCAGTCCCCTAGAACTTAGAACTACTTAAACCTAACTAACCTAAGGACATCACACAACACCCAGTCATCACGAGGCAGAGAAAATCGACAATACGATACCCCACACGTTCAGAACTGCTACAGAGTCGCTCCAGGATCACTCTTCTGAATTTAAACACTTCCGCTGGCCACCAAACGCCCGAGACATTAACATTATTGAGCATATCTGGGATGCCTTGGAACGTGCTGTTCAGAGGAAATCTCCCCCCGCTAGTATTCTTACTGATTTATGGACGGCCCTGCGGGATACATGGTGTCAATCACTCCAGCACTACTTCAGACATTAGTCGAGTCCATGCCACGTCGTGTTGCGGCACTTCCGCGTGCTCTTTGGCTCTTCGGTGTATATTCGACACAAAGCATGCATAACTTTGTATCCTGTAGAATGACAGCCGTCTCTCTCTCTCTCTCTCTCTCTCTCTCTCTCTCTCTCTCTCTCTCTCTCTCTCCCACTAGTACCGGATTTACGATATTCACTAACAGTCGCAGTAAAACTAGAGACATGACATGTCCGTGAAGTTCTCAGTGCACTGTCGCCCACACGCTCGGTGTGATCGGAGAGTAGTCTGATGTTAATCTGAAGACAATCTATGGACAATCTCCGGCACACTTAGCATGACGACCCGCGGAATAATCACAATTTCAGGCAGTACGGTGATGCGAGTTCGGCGTCCTGTGGTGGCGAATGTGTCATCACCTGGCGGCGTATAGCAAGCCCTGTGTAGCAGCGGCCCGCTGCGGCCGGTTTAGAAGCTCCGCCGACAAGCCAAGTGACACAGACTATACAATTGCTAGCTGAAATTTATTGCAGAATTCAGTCTTTCTCCTATCTTATTCCTACTGCGGAGCCCACAATTTCACAATCTTTTATTTATTCCCCTACTACCGCATTCCAGTCATCCATCATTATTAGATTTTCAACATCCCTTACACATTGAATTAAACCGTCGATGCCTTCATATATTTTACACCTAAAATATTTTTGCTGTCGTTGGTTTGGTGTCAGTTCTGATGAGTACAATCCTATCATTTACCAGAGCTAAAATACATTGATGTAAGAGTTCCTAAGGGTAGCAGTTTAGGACCAATTCTGTTCCTGATGTACATCAATGACTTTCCCATTAATGTTAGTCATTAGCACTCCGTCATCAGGCCATGAGTGGCCTACGGGGACCATCCGACCGCCGTCTCATCCTCAGTGGAGGATGCGGATAGTAGGGGCGTGGGGTCAGCACACCGCTCTCCCGGTGGCTATGATGGTATTCTTGACCGAAGCCGTTACTATTCGGTCGAGTAGCTCCTCAATTGGCATCACGAGGCTGAGTGCACCTGAAAAATGGCAACAACGCATGGCGGCCTGGATGGTCACCCATCCAAGTGCCGACCACGCCCGACAGCGCTTAACTTCGGTGACCTCACGGGAACCGGTGTATCCACTGCGGCAAGGCCGTTGCCCATTAATGTTAGTCATGGAGGAAAAAATTTTCTTTGCTGATGACAGCAGTATTACAGTCCTTGAGTAAACAGATCTCCTTGCAGTGAGAGCAAATGAACTCGTCAAGGAAGTTTACAATCGTTTAATAAACAATAAAGTGGCATTGAACGAAAAAAGTCAAATTCTGTGAATTTCAGTTTTAAGAGGAAAAATGAAACTCTTCAACTGAATCTGGATGGCTTCTCTATATACATCGTACTAAATATGAATGAATATTGAATCTCAGTTGAAGTGGTGTAAACATGGTTGCAGACGTCTCTTGAAGTGATCCTACTTTACCATTACTAGCTTCGGGCCTGAGTCCGTCTTCGGATGGCAGCGTCGACTTTTTGAAATTTTTAGACGTTTATCTTCCAGAAAATCCCTCCTTTACAAATTATACGACAGACGACTCATTCTCTTTTACAGTCCATACTGGTCAATGAACTGGACTAAATTCGCCATCTTGTTTTGATGATATAATAAAATCACTCCATGAAAACTTGAGGCTGGTTTCAGTATTTCCTATAGTTAATTTAGTACACAGCTGCAGTTTTCTCCAACCAGAATGGATAAAAAAAATGTCGTTAACATGTTATGCCCTTAGGTTCCTGGCATCAGTGTGTAACAGCCTGTCTCTTTTAGTTACTTACTGTTCATATGAACGCCCAGTTCTTAACTATGGCATTCTTTTCTGGAGATCAAATGCGTAAAATATGAACACCGTTTTCAGACTGCAGAAAAAGGCCATAAGAAAAATAACCAAAAGTAGTAGTCGAGCTCATTGCAAAGATCTCTCCAAAACACAGGGGATTTTAACTGTACCGTGTGAATACATTTACAGATAACTTGTATACATCAAAAATAACATTGGTAATTACTGCACAAACAGCTGTGTCCATGACCATGGAATAAGAACTAAACCGAACTTACACTTAACAAGAAAGAATAAACCAAATAAACTCAAAACAGAATATTCTACCATGGAATAAAACTGTACGATAAATTTTATAAGATTATAGAAATTGCTAGAAAAAACTTATTAAAGGCAATTAAAAAGTATCTGTTAAACCAGACATTCTATAAACTGAAGGATTGCTTAGATGACACAGAGTAAGGGTTGGTAAAATACCTAACAGAAATAATAGTAACGATAGTGGAACAAGTAACATTCCACATTATTCTTTCACCCTATATACTTCTTTTTTCTGCCAAAACTTACTCTCAGAACCTGGCAATGTATAATGCTAAGATCTTATCCTATTTCTGAGCTAACACCTCACTGCTTTAGAGGAATGCCGACTCAGTTTTTCTGGCTAGCTAATGGGAAGTTGCACAAAATAGTCATGAAATCAGCTGATAATGCGTGTAGTGTTATGAAATAATGCGTGTGTAGTGTGTGTAATGATTGGTAGTGAGAACTGAATGAATGGTGTGGCATTTATCTTTATTACGCAACTTATTTGTAAAACAGTATTCTACATTAGAAGTAAACCAAATGTGACAGCACTCTCTTAAACACATTTGTCTTGTATTCGTGAGGGTGGAAGCTCCAGTCTGCATCCACTCATAGTCATTTAGGTTTTTGTGGTTTGGTCAAATTATTTCTGGCAAAGCCGAGAGGGTTCGTGTTATAAATCCAGGGGCGGACACCTGTTCCATCCTTGTCATTCTAGACGGTAAGTCTGTAAATGCCTGTATATGTGAATTACTTTCATTTTGTTTTTCTTAAATAATAATACCAAGATATATCCAATATTCTTGGAAAAGAGACCTACGGGTAAATAAAATTACTACTACTAACTGTTCATTGTAACTCAGTCCCTGCCCATGTCGGATACCACTTCCATTACACCATTTTCTGCTGCTTCTGCTATTCGTGTGGCTACATATCCTTATATTCTTTCCATTTCATTTCACTAAACCCCAGTTCTATATACCTCGAGCCTTTGCATTTCCCTTTAAGATTTTCTAGCTTCCCTATCACTATCAGAGTTACGACTTTCCGTGTTCCTACTCTTAGACGTTACCCTTTAGCTGATTATTGAGGCCTTGTCTCATGGTCACCTCCCCCTTGGCAGTATCCTCCAGGAGATATGAATGAGGGAATAATCTGGAATCTTATGGTAAAGAACAGGAACTCTAGAAGTGCATTTGTTATGACATGACAGACCCGAGGTAATAAATATCACGATTGCGTATTCACACACACACACACACACACACACACAAACACACACACACACACACACACACACACTGAATGTAAGCACCGTTGTTGTTGTATCCTGTGCAACCCTCTTCATCTCAACTGCAACTCATATACCACATACTTCTGGAACTACTTACTGTGTTCACGTCTTGGTCTCCCTCCCACCCCATTTCCATCTAATACTAAATTGGTGATTCCTTGATGTCTTAGTATGTTTCCAATCAATAGATACCTTCCTCTAGTCATGTTGCGACAAAAATTTCTTTTCTCGCCAGTTTTATTCAGTACCTTCTCATTGGTTGTGTGATCTTACCTATCTAATCTTCAGCATTTATGAAGATCCTAATAGCATAATATATGACATAAAGTAATAGACGAAGTGCCATCTGTCGGAAACACCTTAGAAATCATGTTTGAAAGGAAATGATTGACTCGTGTTAAATGCGAATTTAATGTTGATACTTGGTTTCTTTATTTTGTATCGGATTTATTCTAGATTCAACACAGTGTTTACAGGAAAAAAAGTCTGTTAAAATATTTGAACGTAACGAAGAGTAGCCTTTCAGATAACTTCCATTCTTAATTGAGACACGCCAGCGTAGAGCGCGAAAGACAGTCATAATGATGCTACAGCTGCGAAAGGTAGTGGAACATTGAATGGATCGCTGAGCTCGCCAATTTACTGCATGCAATTAGAGCATATATTTTGGTCTCGCTTGAAAGCCAAACCTAGCCGCGAAGTGGGTAACTATAATTATCTGATTGCCGACGATTAGCTAGCATTCCAACAGAGCCGGTGCAAATGAAATGGACTACGGTAGCCCATTTTCACAAACTGAGAGTGATGGCACTCATTGTCACCACAACTAGAGGTCATAGCGCAGCACTGTAACCGCCAATCATAGAAAAAATCATATTTTTTTAATTCCCTGTCGCTAATTCAGATTCATTTAGAAATTACAATCAGCTCAGATTTCACCCGTCTCTTTCTCTGAATGAAGCTTGAAGTATGATTAGGATAAAAGCGTTCAGAAATCTCTGGGAAACCTTTTCTACTTAAAAGACAGTGTAATGTGAAACATTGTTTAGAATTAAATACTTGTCTGTTTCAAACATAATTACAGAAACATCTTGACATGTTGAAACTATGTGCCAACTGGGTGTCAGTCTTTTAAAATGGAGGTCTGGGTTCGAATACCAGCCACGCATAAAGTTTCAGTAAACCAAGAAGTTTCGCAACGCAAACGCCGCTGCAGAGTGAATGATCCTTTCTGGAAACAGGAACACGTGAATGTTATAAATACAAGGGGGCGATAAAAGGGTTACCGTTCGAAGACCGTACAGTCCAGAATCGGCATGCCAATCTAGCAAAATTGCCGTGAGCATGGAGGCGACCATCCCACCGACGACCAGATTGAAGATACACCAGGTTGAAGATACACCAGGTTGAAAACACTGTGTCCTACTGTAGGAATCGTCGGGCCTTCAAGGCCTTCTTTAAGGGATCGAAGGCGTGATAAACGCTTGAAGAGTAATCAGGGTTATAGAGCCGTGCTCGAGTGTCTTCCAGTTGAGTTGGCGTAACTTCTGCCTTGCGACATTTGTGATATGAGAATGTGCGTAATGATGAAGCCCCAGCACCCCTTGTTCCACCTTTCCACAAGGGTGGTTTTCGAAATGTATACTGCCCCATACACATTCTTCATTCGCCGATGGATGTCTAGCGGAGTTTTCCCTTCGGCAGTCAAGAAAAGAATAATAGCAATTTGGTCCTGCTCGGAAGCATTTGATAATAACATCGCCACAGTTCACGTTTAGGTATTTACCGCACGTACATCGGGAAGACACGAATGCCTCACTTACGCCCTCCGTGTAAGTCGGCGCTTGTATACCCGTATCGGAGTCGCTCTACATTGCATATACGCTGCAGCAACGCCCTCAAATGACAAATTTTTGGTCGACTCTTAGAGAAAGTGAGCCACGAAACGAAAAACGAAGGTTTGTTGCGCGATAATAGGAATATAGCATACGAGGTCAACAGCAAGAATGCAGCGCACTCGAGTGACCGTGTGCGAGGCAGCTCCGACCTGTCGTTAATTCCGGTGTACTTGGGCGTACCTAGGTGATGCACTTTATGGCTCGGACCATTAACGGCAAGACACTCCACGCTGTCGCTAATGTTGACCCGCTCTCTACTAGCCGTGTCGAAGCACTTTTAACTGTCAAGTCTTCCGCGGAATTACCGGTAACTACACCGCGTGCTCAGAACTATTCAGTGGCTGTGTTAAGAGTTTCCGACAAGGCTACGCGCCAAGGAAAAAAGGCTTTAACGTCTCGGCGGCGATGTGGTCATTAGAGGCAGGACACAAACTCGAATCCGGGAAGAATTGAGTAGGAAATCGGCGGAATCCTTTGCATGAGAACAGGCCCAGTATATTTCTGAAGCGACGCAAGGAACCAACGAGAAACGTAAATCTGGATGACCGAAAAGGGATATGAAGCACCGTCGTTACGAATATGAATCCATTGCGTAACTACTGCACCACGTCGCTCGTTGGGCTACGCTCCAGTTAAAGTGAATTTCCTATTCAAATGTCATTCGACTGCTTTTTCATCCTTTCACGTTTACATTTTGAAAGTTGTCTGTTAATTTTTAACTTCCACTATTTCATTCTCTTGCGTGTTATTTGCCGCAGGTATACTGCAAAGATTCAATTCTGTACCTAGTTTTAGATTACCACCAAATTTATCTGTGGGCAGTCTGTAATGTATTCAGGAAGAATTCTTTGAGTTCTGGTTGAAATGGGAACATCACCAGCTGTTTAAATACCGTAAGTTACACTACTGACGTTCATACATTTCCTCGATGTAGCAGCTAAGATCTTGTACATTTACTGATACGATGAAGGATGCTATTTCAATGCAGAAAATAAAATACTCATCTCTTCTTTTTTTAAACCTTTGGTAGCACTCGTTGTCTTCAGAGTAATTCTTGAGGACCTCCGGTTGCGTTATTTGTGATCGAGGAATCTAGCAATTTATGTTTTTGGGAATTTATTGAGATACACAGATAACAATATAGTCGCAACAGCATTTCTTACTCCGCCTTCTCACATCACACTTTTCCCGAGCACTTGAAAAGCGCCCGCATCTCGTGGTCGTGCGGTAGCGTTCTCGCTTCCCACGCCCGGGTTCCCGGGTTCGATTCCCGGCGGGGTCAGGGATTTTCTCTGCCTTGTGATGGCTGGGTGTTGTGTGCCGTCCTTAGGTTAGTTAGGTTTAAGTAGTTCTAAGTTCTAGGTGACTTATGACCACAGCAGTTGAGTCCCATAGTGCTCAGAGCCATTTGAACCATTTTTGAACTTAAAAAGCTTTCCAATAACAAAATCATTGCATAACAGTGTTTAACCACAACACAATATACCATTTGTTGTTATTCTTGTAAATGTGAAGTACGACTGAGATACCTTTGGTGCCAAGCGCTGGTATTTATAGTAAATAGCATTGTTCTAGAACAATCCCTCCTTTGGGTAGCGTTTCTGACGGCACGCAATTCTTCTGGAGAACTTCGCGTGATGTCTTGCTTCGGCAGTTTGATGCCACACTACCCTGTTTGCCCTACGATGGTGTGTTAAGATGCAGTTTGGCTGCGTGCAAGATGATCATACATGCAATACAAGTTTATTAATTATTCACAGAAGTCATGTAGTTCACGCGCAATTATTTGCTTGGTCAAAAGGCCATACTTAGGGTAGATGTCACTGTAACTGTCGTGACCTGGAAGCGCGTCTTTCATACGGAGATCTGGTCTTCCTACCTTTTTAAGGAGATTTCCATGTTAGATACAGAATCTTCTGCTATTAATCTGTCCCACTGGTAGAACATTTAATTTAGTCAGTCAATGTTTTACGACTTGCGTAGATTTTGCTTTATTTAATTTTTTACATATGTAGAAAGGTTTGTGTACCGTGTGCTTTCTGAGCGCTGATGTTGCACATACTAACGAGACTTAACTATTTTTGAAGACAATTGAATAAATTTATGTTCAAACATCTTTTAAAGATTAGATTAGATTCAGTTTTCGCTCCATAGGCCCAAAAATGAGATGACGCTCGTGAGTGTGAGACATGTTAGAAAGAATAACATAAAAACATAAAACATTTGAGTACAGTACTTACTTCTTACTTTGTTTTGCTGGTGCCTTGTCCCGCAGTTTCGCAGGGTCGGCACAGTTAGGAACAGATTTGGCAAGGTTAGTTGTAAGGGGTGGCCGGATGCCCTTCCTGCCGCCACCCCGTATCCCCCCCCCCCCTCCCCGGGACAGAATTAGCAACAAACCCAGCTGTGTGCGTCTAGTGTAATCCATGCAATAATGCGAACGGGCTCAGATCAGATGTCTGCGAGTCGTGTAACTGAGGCGGAACGTGGGGACCAGCCGAGTATTCACCTAGTAGGATGTGGAAAACCGCCTAGAAACCACATCCAGACTGGGCGACACACCGGCCGACGTCGGTAATCCGTCGGGCGGATTCGATCTGGGGCCGGCGCGCCTACCCGAGTCTAGGAAGCAGCGCATTAACGCTCTCAGCTAACCTGGCGGGTGAATACAATACTTACTATTATGATCAATTGTCAGGAGATTGTCAAAATAGGTGAATGCACTATAGTAAACTGTAACCGCTAATATTTACAGAATTAATACATTGTCATGCACTTTTAATAAATTTATCATACCCAAAATACGTACTCTTGAGTGATGTGACTAAGTGTTATCAAAACTGAAATCTAACGGACATTTATACTTAAGCTGGTCTAACAGTTCCTGTTAAGATATGCGTCTATCGAGTAGAAGGAGTTGCCTACCAAGTTGTCCAAATTCTGTTTAAACTGTACTTTATCTGAAACCAAGTTTTTAATGGTTACCAGTAATTTATTGAAAACGTGTGTTCCTGAATATTGGACCCCTTTTTGGACCAAGGTAAGTGATTTTAGGTCTTCATGCAGATTGTTCTTATTCCTAATGTTGATACTATGTATTGAGCTATTGGTTGGAAATCAAGATACATTATTTGCAACAAATTTCATTAAGGAGTAGATATACTGAGAAACAGTGGTTAGAATACAAAGTTCCTTGAACAGATTTCTGCAAGATGTTCTTGAATTTACGTCACTTGAATCTTATTACATGCTTTTGCATGCTAAAAATTTTTGCTCGGTTTGATGAGTTACCCCAGAATATGATGCCATATGACAGAATGAAAGTATGACATTTTTTTTATATTTTTGTCTCCTACATCTGGCATCATTCTTGCTGTAAATACAGACTTGCTTAGGTGCTTCAACAATTCTGTAGTGTGCCCTTCCCAACTGAATTTATTATCAAGTTGTAATCCCGGAAATTTAACACTGTCACCCTCTTCTATCTCCATGCCTTCATATGTTACGCACATGCTGGGAGGAAATCTCTTACAGGTTCTAAATTGCAGACAGTGGATCTTTTCAAAGATTAACATCGATGAATTAGCTTTAAACCATTTATTAATGTCAGTGAAAATTTGATTAGCAGCTGTTTCTAAATCTGTACTTGACTTGCTACTTATTGTAATGTTTGTATCCTCTGCAAACAAAACAGTCTTAGTATCTGGCAATGTAAACGAATTATCATTCCTATTTAAACGAGTTTACACCGAATTGCACTCTGCAGTTAGCACACAATCACTCTACGCAGAGTACACTACCCGCCTTCAGCAATAGTAGTAGAACCCTTACTACGATTAATGTCAAAACCGTTAACAGTAAAACTCGAGTTCTAAGCATGATTCGTCAGCGCAAAATTTAGGTGTCGGAGTTTAGCGCTAACGGCAGAGTCACAATTTTTCGTTCTATAGAAAGTTTGATTATTTGATGTCTGGTATTTGTGAGCTATCGACTCTAAAATTGCCGTGGGATTACACGTTTTCATATGATGTTCGATTTTTCTAAGGCTGCTCAGATTCACATGGATTCAGTTTTCTTTTGCTACACTTGGTATAAATCGTTGTACAAAGTATACTTTCCCTGTCGAGGACACATTGTATAAATTCTTTAGTCAGATTGCGTTACTAGTTTGATTCACTGGTCCAATGATCGTATATGACATATCGTTTTTGATTAAGGACATATGAGGACTTATTTTTGTAGGTAATCCGTTTCCTAAACCTAGCAGGAAGCTTAAAATTATTATGTTTTGTTACTTTTTACCTCAGTTTAGGCTGATCTAGAGTGTAAGGCAGGTCGTATATACAAGTGTAAAGCATCATATTTGTTATCTTATACACGTGCTAAAGAACTATTTCTGTTACAAAACTGGAGGTGTATTTCGTGATACGCAGAGTGTATAATTGTGAGTAGCTTCGTTGAGCTTCCAAATTTCATTTCCATAGTGTACCGGCAGACGACTTTATTTGCTTTTTATCTCCATTGTATTGGTTACCACAACCATGATGAGAACTATTTAACACTGTAAACTATTTGTTACAAAGAGAAGTGGCGCAACATTATGAACATCTACTCGAAAATCAATAGCTGCAGAAGACAATCTAAATTTTCATGCAGTCGTCTGTTGCACAAGTTAAGTTTTCGGTCTCGTCGCAGTGACAGGAATGCAGCTCCCTTTCATTTGCAACTGCAACTGTTTTAGAAGTAGCTATCAGGTTTCAGCTTTTATTGTGTCACTGAGTTGTGGTTCACACTCCATTCCACCTCGTTCCACCTTGATAATAATTACTGCATAATTACTTTAATTACATATACTAATTAAGGACCATGTGGAAGGAAATATTTATTGAATAATTCTGCATACATAATTGATTTCATGAGCTAATGTGAGCTCGATTATGCACCAGAGAGGCATGTATGAGCAAAAACATATAGAGCCAATACGGGCAACTTAACGATACTTCTCGCTGGAAAGGCGTTCAAGGCGAGGCCTCTGGCGACGTTAGAGATAGATTTCCGCGACTGGAAGCTTCGAGAACATTGGTGAGTTAGTACTTGCACTGAATCATTGGTTTATGATATTCTTTCCCTGCAAGGACATTCCTTCAATGCAATAGTGGGATCGTTAGTTTACTCGAGTGGGGGGAAGACGCAAAGACGCAATACATTGACCAGTTCCTTCATATTTTACAAGTATTGGAAACTGAGGGGGGGGGGGGAGAGGGAGAGGGAGAGAGAGAGAGAGAGAGAGAGAGAGAGAGAGAGAGAGAGATGCATGTCAAGGTGAGGAAATGAACTTTATTACACTTGCTAGGTTCTTCTAGAATAAGATTTATTGAAAAACAGTAATTGCTTATCACTTAACAGATGCTATAAGTATGGGTGTCTTCTGGATTTAGAGTGAGAAGCTATTGCGACAGGGCTTCCATGGCTGCCTATGTCAGAGTGCCCGACAGGAAATGTACATGGAAGATACAGATATTTTGGAAATAATTCCTAAAAGAACTGCTGGGAAACTATCACACTGTTCTGGCGTTCTGTCACGATATATAGGCTGAAGGTAGCTCCAGCATCCATGAATAATCCCAGTATCTTATGTAACGTCATCCCTTTGTGCTAGAGATGGCTCCTCAGCTTCGTAGCTGTTTGAACTCAAAGTTAACTATTTGATGGGCCAGCGCTTCGTACAGTTTTTGCATCTGGTTGACAACAGTTCTTAAATCGCTGATGGCCGCTGTGTAATGATAAATAACGTATTGTTGAAAGTGCTCTGATGTTGGGTGAGATTTTGCAAGTCATGAATTAAAGTAGTACGTTACACATTTTCCCGTTCTCCGCTGCACAGTGATTTTGTTAGCTCGTTGTTTACACACGTTTCGGTAGTTTGCAGTTCGCGAATAATTTGTAACATACAATACTGTCTTTTCGTATACAACTGTAAAATATAAGTTAGAGGGCTTACGTCCGTTTTTAGTACATATTTACTTTTTATGTGTCACAATACAGCGTCTTGTAGTATCTGATGAGATTGTTTCTCAGTTTTCTTGTCAGGAATTTATATATTGTATGCACCCTTTTTTTTCTTTTTTTCTTTTCTTCACTTACATTCGTTTGACGATACAATCCACTCCACTGACACAGACATGTTTACAATGAATTTGCAATTCATATTCGGGAAGTTTCAGCTATAACAGCTGGATACAAAGGTTTCATTATTCTATGCTTTCATGTACTGTGCAAAGATATAATTTGCATACAGATTTCTACTGTTTTTTATTTATTTCGTGGCATCGTAAGGAGCTGAAAATTATCACTTCTCTTTTAAGAAGTCAATAAGGTTTGCTAAATATTAGTTGTCTTTTGATTCTGTTTGTCCATTAAGAATTTTGTCTGGGAATGCTTCCATGTGGACACAAATTTCGAGTTCTTCCAACATATTCGTAATGGTTTTTAGGTGAGTATGGCAAGACCAAGATAAAAGAATCAGTGCCTTAAGTTGTCAGCGGTTTCTGACAGGTGTAAGAAGTGACGACAAGTGGATAAAGTAAAGTGTGTCTGGAAACGTACGTGCTCGGCATTATTTGGATTTGATTGACTCTCTCTTCTTAGGTGTCAGGTAAATCTGTAATTGGGAAAATGTATTGTTCGTTACCTTTTAGGAAGTCATCATGCATCTTTGTAAACTGTGATACACTTTAAAAAATAGATTTATTCTAATTCGACAATCAATAAAAATTCTTTCCTGACCACAACATTAATTTTCCCTTCTTCACCTGTGTAATGCAATGGGAGCAACATTCATTGCTCGTTTTTGCAAACAACAACAAGCAGAGAGGTGTTGCAGAATTCAACCTCTCTTGTCGTTGCGGCGATACGCAGTACCAAGATGAGTGAGTTTAACAGGGGGTTCATTTGCACAATATCTGGGACACGGCAAAGGGTTAGGGGTAGATGCATTACTCTTACCTCAAGGGAAGAAGCACGCTACTGTGCAAGCTTAAACGTTCTCGTAGTTTCTGCTTCCTTCCACGGATTTCAGTTTCATGTTCCAACATGTTGATCTCTCTTCCAAAGATTATATTTCTCATACTTCATTCAAACGTCCATAACGAACTGCGTGTGTCTAACAGATTGGTATTTTCGCGAAAATGTGCCTCATTTTCTGTAGCGTTGTTTTGACAGTCTCTTCAGCTACGGTAATTTGACCTTGATACATCCAGCATTACTTTTGTAAGCCAACTATTCCATGACTTTACACCTCCTCGTTCTTGTACCAAACTTCCTCTACTTTTACGGTTTTTTACCTATTTTTTAAAAAAGTCTTCACGTTGGTGTTAACGGTTTCCTTTGGTCATGAAATGACTGATTCAAATAAACGTTTTCCCCTCATCTGTACTGGTATCGTTTTACTCTTTACCCGTATAACTTTTTGGTTATTTTTGTTTCAATTTTAGCCATACGATAGCAACGTAAAACAGCACATTTAATGATTTTTTGTCTACTTGTTACATCCTTTGCTTGTTTGTTATTACACTCCTGGAAATGGAAAAAAGAACACATTGACACCGGTGTGTCAGACCCACCATACTTACTCCGGACACTGCGAGAGGGCTGTACAAGCAATGATCACACGCACGGCACAGCGGACACACCAGGAACCGCGGTGTTGGCCGTCGAATGGCGCTAGCTGCGCAGCATTTGTGCACCGCCGCCGTCAGTGTCAGCCAGTTTGCCGTGGCATAGGGAGCTCCATCGCAGTCTTTAACACTGGTAGCATGCCGCGACAGCGTGGACGTGAACCGTATGTGCAGTTGACGGACTTTGAGCGAGGGCGTATAGTGGGCATGCGGGAGGCCGGGTGGACGTATCGCCGAATTGCTCAACACGTGGAGCGTGAGGTCTCCACAGTACATCGATGTTGTCGCCAGTGGTCGGCGGAAGGTGCACGTGCCCGTCGACCTGGGACCGAACCGCAGCGACGCACGGATGCACGCCAAGACCGTAGGATCCTACGCAGTGCCGTAGGGGACCGCACCGCCACTTCCCAGCAAATTAGGGACACTGTTGCTCCTGGGGTATCGGCGAGGACCATTCGCAACCGTCTCCATTAAGCTGGGCTACAGTCCCGCACACCGTTAGGCCGTCTTCCGCTCACGCCCCAACATCGTGCAGCCCGCCTCCAGTGGTGTCGCGACAGGCGTGAATGGAGGGACGAATGGAGACGTGTCGTCTTCAGCGATGAGAGTCGCTTCTGCCTTGGTGCCAATGATGGTCGTATGCGTGTTTGGCGCCGTGCAGGTGAGCGCCACAATCAGGACTGCATACGACCGAGGCACACAGGGCCAACACCCGGCATCATGGTGTGGGGAGCGGTCTCCTACACTGGCCGTACACCACTGGTGATCGTCGAGGGGACACTGAATAGTGCACGGTACATCCAAACCGTCATCGAACCCATCGTTCTACCATTCCTAGACCGGCAAGGGAACTTGCTGTTCTAACAGGACAATGCACGTCCGCATGTATCCCGTGCCACCCAACGTGCGTCTAGAAGGTGTAAGTCAACTACCCTGGCCAGCAAGATCTCCGGATCTGTCCCCCATTGAGCATGTTTGGGACTGGATGAAGCGTCGTCTCACGCGGTCTGCACGTCCAGCACGAACGCTGGTCCAACTGAGGCGCCAGGTGGAAATGGCATGGCAAGCCGTTCCACAGGACTACATCCAGCATCTCTACGATCGTCTCCATGGGAGAATAGCAGCCTGCATTGCTGCGAAAGGTGGATATACACTGTACTAGTGCCGACATTGTGCATGCTCTGTTGCCTGTGTCTATGTGCCTGTGGTTCTGTCAGTGTGATCATGTGATGTATCTGACCCCAGGAATGTGTCAATAAAGTTTCCCCTTCCTGGGACAATGAATTCACGGTGTTCTTATTTCAATTTCCAGGAGTGTACATTCCATTCCTCCACTTTGTTTTCATTATCATCTCAACTTTATGCCGTTACACACTACATACGGTGAACTTCCTTCAAGTACGTGGAATAGTAGTGAGCTTGGATGCGGAGGTAGTAAGATGCTAAGACAAAATTGAAATAAAACTTTTAATAGTATTTATTTGCATCACCGGCATTTTAACATATATAAAAAAAAAACAATGCAGAACAATCGTTATAACAGCCACTATAGACTCGTTAATATTTCCAAAATGAAAATGAAGCAACATTAGCAAATTCTTTAAATGTTGTACACATTATTTTTACATACGATAAGCAGTAAGACAATTAAAAACAAAGTTCACAAGTTTCAAACCAATAAATCACAAAAGAGCTGAAAACAAATGCATTTGATTGCAAGTGGTGCGTTAACATAACGCTACCAGCTTGAACTATCTCAGACACCGCTCAGTCCTTACAAATCTAAAATATTTCAGATCTAAAACACAAAAAAGTAAACATTGAAAGCACATAACCACATATCCTACACCAGAAGATTTTAGAAGGCCTTTCATACTTTAACTAAACAATATAATTTTGTATAGCTCGGCATAGTAAGTCTGAATTTGAAAAAAATGCTATAGCAATGTAATGCAAAAATAAAAAATGCAAATCGACTGCCAGTTTTAACACACGAGTCGTTAAACAACAACAAATAATTTTAAAAAATTAATTTCTTGTAAATGAATAAATAGAGAAATGAGACTTCGGAGAAACAGTCAAGGTTAAAATATAAAAATTCTGTCTTCCTTGAACAGCTAGGTTTAAAATAGCTCAGGTTTGTACTGTGAACACGGTTTCTCACCCATATGGCATCTAAAACAATACAGTGTGATTCTGTGATGATGTTACAAACTTTCTGGAATGATAGAAAAGTGGACATATATCAATTTGAGGTAATGGACCTCTGACAGTGGAATACGTCTACCTGAAGGGGGCTACTGAGCTACTTTTGTTGACAAGATTGTAGGGTAAACAACTTGCAGAGATGGTAATATGGACCAAAACAAGCAAAAAAAGTCAAATAAATATGGGCTCTGAAGTGCATATCATAATAACTATGGGTACTTGTTTTGTAGATGTGTTTCACAGTTTCGAGGATGAACAAGTGCTCATAGCTCTTAAAGTGTGCATTTTAGAGCACATGTTTACTAGACTTTTTTCTGTGTTTTGGAACTTACTAACTCCTCTCAAAGTGTCCTACAGTCTTAACAACAAGATTACCTGTATATTTATTCCACTGTCAGAGGTATCACAACGATTTTCACTTATAACTTTCGACTAAGTCGTTTCTGGACTGCGGTCACTTGCCTTATGCTGATACACTTACCCTTCTCCAGCATCCCTGAAAGTTTACTACAGCATCACAGAATCAGCCTCACTGATGGAAGCTAAGCAGAATTGTACGTGAGGACCAAAATTGAAATTTTCTTAACGAAAATGGCATTTCGAGAATGCCAACAGCCCTTTAGGCTATTTAATTTCACTTAACAGAGGTGCTCACCGTTTCCTTGATACGCCTTTGTGCGGCTCTAAGTACATACCAACAGCACAGCATTCATAACCGCGGGAACAGAAATGAGAAACCTGCCTACTCCAAAGATGCCACCCCCGACCAAGAATGTAAGAAGCAATAATTCTTCAACTGTCGTACGCGCACCACTTGCAAAGACTCTAATAACACTACAAATCGGACCTCAGTTCTCGGTGAGTAGCCCCAGGTACTCTTACGAACGCAGACAAACGTTCCGACGAGAAGAGAGCGTGACCGCACCCCCCCCCCCCCCCCCAAATATAAGTTTTTCATATTAGGTGCATTGTGCTGCTACCTACTGTCAGGTACTCCATAACAGCGACCTCAGTAGTCATTACACATCGTGACAGAGCAGAATGGGGCGCTCCGCGGAACACATAGACTTTGAAAGTGGTCAGTTGATTCGGTGTCACTTGTGTCATATGTCTGTACGCGAGATTTCCACACTCCTAAACATCCCTAGGTCCACTGTTTCCGATGTGATAGTGAAGTGGAAACGTGAAGGGACACGTACAGCACAAAAGCTTACAGTCTGACCTCCTCTGTTGACTGACAGAGACGGCCGACAGTTGAAGAGGGTCGTAATGTGTAATAGGCAGACATCTATCCAGAACATCACAAAGGAATTCCAAACTGCATTAGGGTGAGCTGCAAGTACTATGACAGTTAGCCCGCCCGGTTGGCCCTGCGGTCTAACGCACGGCTTTCCGGGCGGGAAGGAGCGCCTGGTCCCCAGCACGACTCCGCCCGGCGGATTTGTGTCGAGGTCCGGTGAGCCAGCCAGTCTATGGATGGTTTTTAGGCGGTTTTCTACCTGCCTCGGCAAATGCGGGCTGGTTCCCCTTATTCTGCCTCAGCTACACTATGTCGGCGATTGCTGCGCAAACAAGTTCTCCACGTACGCGTACACCACCATTACTCTACTGGTGTGAGACGTTCCCTGGTAGGTCCACCGGGGCCGAACGGCACAATAACCCTGGGTTCGGTGAGGGGCGGCGGAGGGGTGAAGTGGACTGCGGTAGTCGTCGTGGGGTTGCGGACCACTGCGGCTGCGGCGGCTACGGAGCCTCTCCGTCGTTTCTAGGTCCCCAGATAACACATAACATAACATAAGTATGACAGTAGGCAGCAGTTGAGGAAACTTGGATTTCATGGTCGAGCGGCTGCTCATAAGCCATACATCACGCCGGTGAATGCCAAACGACGCCTCGCTTGCTGTAAGGAGCGCAATGGTTCAAGCGGCTCTGAGCACTATGGGACTCAACATCTGAGGTCATCAGTCCCCTAGAACTTGAGAACTATTAAAACCTAACTAACCTAAAGACATCACACACATCCATGCCCGAGGCAGGATTCGTACCTGCCACCGTAGCAGTCGTGCGGTTCCGGACTGTAGCGCTTAGAACCAATCGGCCACCACGGCCGGCAGTAAGGAGCGTAAACATTGGACGATTGAAGAGCGGAAAAACATTGTGTGGAGTGATGAATCACGGTACACAATGTGCCGATCCGATGGCAGGTTGTGGGTATGGCGAATGCCCGGTGAACGTCATCTGCCAGCGTGTGTAGTGCCAACAGTAAAATTCGGAGGCGGCGGTGTTACGGTGTGATCGTGTTTTTCATGGAGGGGGCCTCGTTTTGATGTTTTAAGCACCTCCTTGTTTCCCACTGATGAAGAGCAATTCGGGTATGGCGACTGCATCTTTCATCACGATAGAGTACCTGTTCGTAATGCACAGCCTCTGGCAGAGTGGTTATACGACAATAACATCCCTGTAATGACTGGCCTGCACGGAGTTTTGACCTGAAACTTACAGAACACCTTTGGGATGCTTTTGAAGGCCGACTCCGTGCCAGGTCTCACCGCCCTACATCGATTTCACTCCTCAGTGCAGCACTCCGTGAAGAATGGGCTGCAATTTCCTAAGAAACTTTCCACCTGATTGAACGTATAGTTGCGAGTATGGTAGCTGCCATCAAGGCTAAGGGTGGGCCAACACCATACTGAATTCAGGCATTGCCGATGGAGGGCGCCACGAACTTGAGTCATTTTCAGCCAGGTGTCCGGATACTTTTGATCACATAGTGTATATAGTTGAGTGAGCTCGGCAAGTGACTACGCTGCCTCTCGCGAGCCGCTGTCAAAGCTGTCGGTAGGATACGATGGGTAAACAGACTTAGTTACCAGGAGAAACCGATTATAAAGCACACATGGCTCAGTATGCCCGTGTCTTCCACTTTACGACCTGATGAAGGTTTTATCCGTCATCATATCATTAAATGAGATTGAATTATGGCAGAGCCGTCCAGTATCGGCTGGCTTACGTTTCTTGATTTTACTGTGTAACTGTGGTGGCTAATCGGATTACTAATATGCTAATTTGTTACCTCAAGACACGTTCTGTGGGTAGCACAGTGTAATGATTTTTAAAGAAAAATGCTACAAGGCTTGTAGAAAGTGTCTTGCAGCATTGGTCTTTGCCTTTTCTGTGATAATTTCGGTTGTTCAAAATGGTTCAAATGGCTCTGAGCACTATGGGACTTAACTTCGAGGTCATCAGTCCCCTACAACTTAGAACTACTTAAACCTAACTAACCTAAGAACGTCACACACATCCATGCCCGAGGCAGGATTCGAACGTGCGACCGTGGCAATCACTCGGTTCCGGAGTGAAGCACGTAGAACCGCTCGGCCACCGCGGCTGGCATTTCGGTTGTTAGTATTACATTGCACTAATACTTATTTGAACACTAATAGAACACATAAGCATTGGAGCTTATTGTTATTGTTTCAGCTCAGTTCACCACTGTTTCCGTCACTTTTATATAGAGACTGGATATAAAATACAAAATCTTCTTCTTCTGGTCTTCACATCCAACATGTACCCAACCTCTGCAGCAGATTTCTTCAATTTATTCCAAACACACAACACGCTTTTCAGCCTCTTCTGTTGACCCATTATTTCCCGTCAATACCACTTTTCTTCGACACTTTGTAACTGGCTTTCCATGGCCACCCTTTGCGTGTTTAGTTTATTCTGGAATACTCGTCTGAGGTTCACATTTCTTCAACTACGTCTGAGACTTCATTTTCTGGTTTTAATCTCTTCTCATTAGTGGCAATCTTTTTTCTTTTTTCTAATACTTGAAAACACTTGGCCGCCTCCCTCACGGTCATTTTGTAAGACATGATATTTCTCACAGCCATTTTCCTTCACTCTTCACTCCATTTTCCTCTCACTTTTCTCCTATTTTTCATCGTTTGCCGGCCGCTGGTGGCCGAGCGGTTATAGGCGCTTCAGTCTGGAACCGCGCGACCACTACGGTCGCAGGTTCGAATCCTGCCTCGGGCATGGATGTGTGTGATGTCCTTAGGTTGGTTAGGTTTAAGTAGTTCTAAGTTCTAGGGCACTGATGACCTTAGATATTAAGTCCCATAGTGCTCAGAGCCATTTTTTTCATCGTTTCTACCTTAAAAGAAGTAAAAGAGAAAATGTAATTCAAAAACTGATACTTCTTGTCGCCGATGGTGAAAGACAGTCGAATGGCCGGTAGAGCACGACAAACATACAGTAGGATCTAGTCGTATTCAGTATTGTCCATTCTTTAATGAAATTATCATGAAACGTTTGTTAGAGGGTGTTCATTACATAGCGCACATAACTTAAACATAGCAACGAAATTAATTACTTACCTTCAAAACGAGTACTACAGGCCCGAAAATACCTCCCGTGTGTTAAAAGAAACAGCAACACAATGAAGCACTCAGAACGGACAAAGCAGTGAAGAGAGGAAGAAGATATCTGACAGTAGTGCACATGGGACCACAAGCTAACTAGCTTGTGCTTACTGTACACGTCTGCCATTTGAAGAGGGAAAGGGAAATCGCAGTTAATGACCATTACTAGGGACGACAGAAGTAGTGGGATAGCCAAATGCAGACATACAGATGGCGTAGTACTGCTTACACGAGGTATAAAAAGGGAAGCACATTGGCAGAGCTGTCATTTGTACTCATGTGATTCATGTGAAAAGGTTTCCGGCGTGAATATGGCCGCATGACGGGAATCAACAAACTTCGAGCGCGGAATGGTAGTTCGAGCTAGACGCTTGCGACATTATATCTCGAAAATCGTTATGGAATTCAATATCCGCAGTGTCAAGTTTATATTGAGAGTACCAAATCTCAGGCATTAAATTTCACCGCACATAACGCGGTGGCTGAGGGCCTTCACTCAACGACCGAGAAAAGTGTGGTTTGCTTAGAGTTGTCAGTGCTAATAGGCAAGTAGCAATGTGTGACATAACTGCAGAAATCAACGTGGGACATAAGACGAACGTAACCGCTAGGATAGAGCGGTGAAATTTGGCGTTAATGGGCTGTGGCAGCAGACGACCGACGCGAGTGCCTTTGGTAAGAGAACGCCTCTGCTGGGCTCGAGACAGTATCGGTTGGACCATAACGACTGGAAAACCGTCGCTTGGTCAGATTTCAGTTGGTAAGATCAGATGGGAGGGTTCGAGGACGGCACTGACCGTACGAAGCCCTGGACAGAGGTTATCAACAAGGGAAGCTCGTGGTAGCTCTATAATGGTGTAGGCTGCGTTTACGTGGAATGGACTGAGCCCTCTGAATGTTAGACTGTTTGGACACCACTTGTAGTCATTCATGTACCTCGTAATTACAAACAACGATGGAATTTTTATGGATGACAATACGCCATGTCAGCAGGCCACAGTTGTTCGCGTCTGTTTTGGACAATCCAAGCAAGAGGTTTGGCCACCCAGCTCGGCCGACATGTATCCCATCGTACATTCATGAGGCGTAATCGAGAGGTCAACGCGTGCTCAAAATTCTGCACCGGCAACACTTTCGCAGTTACGGACGACTGTAGAGGCAGCATGGCTCAGTAGTTCTGTAGGGGACTTCCAACGACTTCTTATTTGCTCACGCAGTTTTACAATCAGTCCATAATAAACTAGGATGTGTTGCTTCACTCCGTCTGTATCCAAGCATTTATACCGACTTGCGGGGTCTGCTGGTTAATTGGGTGTGGCATGATAATTTTAAGGGGTGGCCAGATACCCTTTCTGCCGCCATCCTGTATCCCCTGGGAAGGAATTATCGTACACCAACTGTCTGCATCTAGTGTAATCCATTATGAGTGTGAATGTGTTCAGATGTATGCGAGCCGTGTAACTAAGGCGGAACGTGGGGACCAGTCCAGTATTCACCTAGTGGGATGTGGAAAACCGCCTAAAAACCACATCCAGGCTGGCTGGCACACCGGCCCTCGTCGTTAATCCCCCAGGCGGATTCGATCTGAGGCTGGCGCGCCTACCCTAGCCTGGGAAGCAGCGCCTTAGCGCTCTCGGCTACCCTGGCGGGTAGGATGTTTTATTTCAATACACTTATCAATTAGAATCTTACTAATTTTACCATTCTATAATACAATACAATTCCATATCGAGATGCTGCACTACTCCAGGCAAAAGGTGGTGCGACACTAAGTTAACAATTATCACGTGACATTTGTCACGGCCAGCCGCTGTGGCCAAGCGGTTCTAGGCGCTTCAGTTCGGAATCACGCGGCTCGTACGGTCACAGGTTCGAATCCTACCTCGGGCATGGATATGTGTGATGTCCTTACGTTAGTTAGGTTTAAGTAGTTCTTAGTCTAGAGTACTGATGACCTCAGATGTAAAGTCCCATAGTGCTTAGTGTCATTTGCACCACTTTTTTTGAACATTTGTCACCTCAGTGTAAGTCGGCTGATAGTTGACGACTCTACCCTATAACAAATCAAACCAAGAACGACGTGTTTTTGATAAATCTTCAATGTGCCATTGTCTTGAAATGCCGTATTTGAACAACAGGCAAGTTATAAAGCGAAAACCACCAAATTAGAAATACAATATGGCGTCTCCCAAGTTCTTGAAAGGAAGAGAATGCACCCGAACGTGTCTGCTGCGTCATTTTGACGTCACTTCCTTAGGCCGTTCGCGTGCAGACAGTTTCTCCCTCACTAGCAGAAACGGCGGCGGCCTGGGCCCGTAATACTGGCTGTGGTGTAGGCGCAGCCGGCGGGGCTTCATTAGAGGCGCATTCCGCGCGATCCGGCCGACCGGCTCAGGCCGCAGTTTGCCGGACCCGCGATCGCGAGGGGCAACGATGCCTGCCCGCTTTTCGGAGGCCTTACACGGTTACGCACTCCACTCAGGTACGTCGGGGGCATCGCATGGACGCCTACTATAGAAGATAATGGTTACTTAAGTTGCCTGTCATTAATGGTACAACATCAGGAAGAACAGCAAATAACGCAGCCGTATTTACTGTGCTTGTACAGTATAGATAGTGGTCAGAAAGAATCTCAAAAACTTGTACAGCTGTTTCAGGGTAAGTTGTTCTGATAAATAACTGTTGAGAAAAAATTCGATACGTTGCGCCGTTTACGAGTTAATTAGCATTGAAGTCAGCAAGTCAGGACTTTGTGCGCGCAAATTCATGCGCCCCTCACGAATGGCGTAAGCGACTTTAACTGGCGCCCGGGGCACGACACTTTATAAGCTCCACGTCCCTCATCGGTACCTGTGGTACGACAGTACACTTTATTAGCACCCCCTCCCCTCCTCCACAATGACGTACAGTACATACAATTTAGTCTAATAGTAATGAAATTTCCGGAAAATCTTGTCTTTGAGACCATTTAGCGCCCGTCTGCAAGTAGCGCCCGGGCATGATAGACCTCCTTGACTCCCCCTTCGCCCTCACCTCCCTTGCTACAACACTGTCGTGCGGAGACGGGATTACCAAACGTGTTCTTTGATTTCCTAAAACCGAAGAAGCTGGGCATGGGATGGTAGTAAGGATCGAACAGGAGCCAGAGGCTGAGCAGTCTCGTGCGCTTACATCTGCGCTATGCGAAAAACTGACACTAATTTTATCTGGCGGACCGCTTCAGTCTGCGTGCGCAGCGACCTGACTGGGTCACGTCAGTGCTCATTAACTCTGAAACAATGCAACGTATCGAATTTTTTCTTACTGTTCTTTCTCAGCACAGCCTTCCGTGCAACACCCTTACAAGCTTTTTAGACTGTTCGGACACTGCGAATAAAAGACAATAAGTGATTAAATTTGTAGGTGAAATTAAGTGCACAGAGGCGACGCCGGTGGCGACAACAGCGTCTGTAACCCCACTGGGTGTTGAGTCCAGCTGAGCTTGGATGACAGATGTAGGAACGTGATTCATGATGCCAGAGTTCATCAATCTTAGTGGCTTGTGACTGCTGACGGTCAGTGCTCGCGACAAACTGTTACCAGATGTTTTCAGCGGTCAGCAGCTCTGGAGAACGTGCTTCTCACTGGAACAGACAAAAACGCTCTCTGTGTCTAGATTATGAAGACATATGCAACATGACGTACTGCGTTATTTTTATGTAACATAACTGCACAAAGGACTCGAAGTAGCGCACAACCACAGGCCACAACAGATCACGAGCTTGTCCGCGGCTCGTGGTCCGGGGTTCGATTCCCAGCGAGGTCTGGGATCTCCCTCGAGATGACTCGGTGTTGTGTGTCTTTCATCATCATTTCATCCTCGTTCACTCGCAAGTCACCGTAGTGGCGTTAAAGAACTTGTTGAGCGGCGGCCGAACCGCCCCGCGAGGGGTCTCCATGCCACCAATGCCATACGCTCATTATTATTATCGCGAGTTTTATGGATACTGTACAAATCAAGCCTTGTACACCAGGCACGTCCTTATGACGATGACGATTGCAACCCGGCAACGTTCGTTCTCTTCGGATTCTCCACATGCAAGTACGTCAATCGTTCTGCTGCAGACACAACCGGAACTTGTCTGATATGGTGATGCGGTGCCACTCCCGTCTCGTTCAAATCACGAATGATGTGAGGGAAGAACGGCTGCTGATAAACTTCCACTGTTGTCGGGTGCACCATCATCAACGCGCCTCTCTGTTGCGATGTCAGCAAAAGCTGTAACAGCGCTCGTTGAGCTGGCAGTGAGTGATGTTTCACACGGCGTTTCACTCACCCAGTGAATACTTATCATTCCTGATTTAGGATACGTGCGCCAACTGTACGATCGTGCACGGTCGAACCAGCAGAATGTCTGCACTCTCGGACGTTAGTTGCGTGGTGCCATTTATAGCCAGCATGGCGATAGGTATAACCCTTCTGAAACCATCATTTCCGTACTGACATGACAATCAATACACCCAGAACAATATGGGCAGCTGAACAACAAACAAGAGTGCCGGTAGACCACTATTCCGCCATTGCTGAACTCCGAGAAGTAGTTGTAGACGTGTCTCCTTACCGTAGGCGAACACGGACATCCTCCCAAACAAGCGAAATTTAAAAGCGCTTTCTGAATGAGGAACTAGCCTTCGTGATCTTTTTTGTGCACAGAATGGAGACAGGATTACTCCCATCTTCATTATGCCATTGCAGACAAATATTAACCATTTGCATTGACTATCATGTACTACACTTTATGTTTGTTAGATCTTTGTCGCATGCCGCCTTCCTAGGGTTGCAGTTTGAATGGCCAGACACGTATGCTATCAGGGACGGATCTGGGGTTCTTGCTGGTCACGGGACTATCTCAATATCATGCAAACAGTGGTCCATGGATTTCTTCTATTCCTAACGTTTCGTCCAATACTACGTTGGACGAAACGTTAGGAATTGAAGAATTCCATGGACCACGGCCATATAACCCGGAAGAATTATCAACAACAGTACCATCCGGTCGTGAAAGCCTTCATTGTATGATCATGTAAACAGTTTGCAGACAGACGTCTCATTCGTGTGCGAGCGTTGTCCTGTTGAAAAGTGGCAACAGGAGGTGAGAGGCGACATATAGGGACGCAGGATGTCCGTGAGCACCACTGTGCCCCTTGCGTTACCTCAACCACCTGTAGTCATAACTGATGTCTACCCATGTCATAACGCCTGGAGTAACACCGCTGTCCATCTCAAAAGCATTACAAGAGTGACATCTCTCCAATCTCTTAGCCACATTTGTCGACTATTGTCATCTATGACAGCGCAGAACTGCGATTCATCGCTGAGCATATTGTGTCACATTCATCAGCCCATACTTCCTCGTTACCGCAGAAGTTTGTGTTATATTGTTAACGGCACCCTAAACGTGGGACTGTAATTCTGTAGTCCCTGTACCGCTAATAGCCGACCAATGGTGCGGGATGTCACAGTGAGCCCCTTGCTTGTTCTCGGATGGAAGGCGCAGATGTGAAGGTGTTATGATGTGTTTAGTGCACAATAAGGCGACTCTCCCTTGTGGTGATCAGCCGTGGTCGACTGGAACCGCGATGGCTATGCCTGCTCTCACGTTCCCATGAGGTCCTATTCGGACGACTGTCACATCCGAATGCCCCATTTTTCGACCAGCCGGCCAAATGGAGACCCACAATGAGGTTCCTTTCAAACTGTGTCAGGTGCTGATAATTCTGTCTCACTCGAACACGCGGAATCTCCGAATACTTCACAGTGACCACGCAATATTGACGCCGTTGACGTCCCTTGTAAACCTTTCACACCCAGTAGCAACACTAAACACGAAGAGCACGAAGGCACCCTGGTGGAACTATCTGTCATGGAGTATTGTAATTTACATAACCTCCGACGGTGTGTACGTACATGACTTTCCATTGCCATCAGACGATGTCTACTGAGTGCTTTACTATTTTGTCAGGTATTGTACCACATTTTTTTGGCGCGTTATGTCCTTTTTGTCTGTCACAGTCTATTTAGTTCCTTCTTGCTCCGTCTGGTGTATGTTATTTTGCGTTCAACGTAGAAGAATTCTCTCAGCGGTGTAGGAAGGATTCCGAAGACCTTGCCGCACTTTATAATGACGACTACTATTTCTTTAAGTCACTGTAGCACTTTTATATGCTAGAAGTGCCGCCCTGCTGGGGCATCGACACCTTGGTGTACTGCCTGCCCCGTGCAGCAAAGTGTTGCGCGTGTGTGTCGTGCGCTACGCTAGGACGCACGTGGCACCCAATCGGACGCAAGCAGTGATGGGACACAGGCTGGCGGAAATCCGCCGGGCCGCTAATGAGCTTGTCGCGCTGCTATAATTGGGTTAATTAAAACGGCCGCCAGCAGGCAGCCGGCACACGTGGCGAGGCGCGCGTTTCATTACGAGACGCGGCTGTCTAATTAGTACGGCGCCCCCCGCCGATACCGGGACTCTGGGCCGCGGCTACGCGCTCTGCACTGGCCACCTTTGCCCCGCCGCTGCTCCCGTCATACCGCAAACAACACGGCCGGCCGCCGGTCTGCCTGTGTGACCGAGGCACTGTCTCCTGCGCAGATAAGCATCGCACATTATATATAATACACTGACCGAAAAAAATCGCAACATCACAAAATGATTATGTAGAGTAATGTCGTGTGACTAGGGCCTCCCGTCGGGTAGACCGTTCGCCGGGTCCAAGTCTTTCGATTTGACACCACTTCGGCGACTTGCGCGTGGATGGGGATGAAATGATGATGATGATGATGATGATGATGATGATTAGGACAACACAACACCCAGTCCCTGAGCAGAGAAAATCTCCGCCCCAGCCGGGAATCCAACCCGGTCCCTTAGGATTGACATTCTATCGCGCTAACCACTTTTTTTTGAGTCTCTATATTTTGTTCATTGTTGTTCGTTGCGTTTGGCCTGGGCGGACGTCACAAGACATCCGTTCGAGTTGATCACTGATTCTTTTACCCAGTTTTTTTTATTACAGAGGGCCACCGCCTCTCTGACCGAACACGCTGAGCTACTGTGCCGGCGCCACTCAGCTACCGCGGACAGACATGTAGAGTAATGAAAATTCGGGAATAAATTTGTCTAGGTAACATATTTACGTGATTAATATTGCAAGATCACCCGTTAATGTAAGCGCGAGATAAGCCATTGAAAATGTGAAATTTTGATACATTAATAACCAGTGTAACCTTCAGAATATTGAACGCAAGCATGCAAACGTTCATGCATTGTGTTTTACGGGTCCCGGATGTCAGTTTGTGGAATGGAGTTCAATGCCTGCTGCACTTGGTCGGAAAATACAGGGACGGTTAATGCAGTTGTGGATGACACTTGAGTTGTTGTCTGATGATGTCCCGTATGTGTTCAATTGGAGAAAGATCGGGTGATGTAACAGGCCAAGAGAACATACTGACACTCTGTAGAGCATGTTGGGTTGAGGACGAGTGTTACCCTGTTGGAAACCCTCTGGAATGCTGTCCATGAAGAGCAGCGCAACACATCGACCCACCAGACTTGCGTGCAAATTCTGCAGTCAGAGTGCGTGGGACAACAACGAGAGTGCTCCCGCTGTCATGCGAAAAAGCTGCCCAGACCGTAACTCCAGGAGTAGGTCCGGTGTGTCAGTGGAATGCACGCCACAGAGCATCTGACTCGGAGCTGTCCTTGAAGGAACCGATTTCTAACAGTTTGCTGTGTCACGGTGGTGCTAACTGCTGCTCTGATTGCTGCTGCAGATGCAGTACGGTGTGCCAGAGCCATACGCTGAGCCCTGTCTTCTTCCGACTGTACATTTTCGTGACCACTGCTGTCAGAAATCATGCAAAGTGGTCACATTCCTACACAGTCTTTCTCCAGTATCGAAAAAGGAAGGTCCAGTTTCTTGTAGCCGTATTACACGATCTCGTTCAAACTCAGTGAGATGACCATAGTGGCGTCTTTGTCGCCGTAAAGGCATTCTTGGCTAACATCAACTCACCACGTCCAATCGCAAAGGTAACCAACGCTCGCGGCCATTGAAGTATGTATTTAAAGCAAACCTGATTTCCATTCTCTTACGCTACTGCCAGGAAATTGGAACAGGCGTCATCTTCCAGTTCTAGAAACACCTCTACCAGCTTTCGTTTATGTCGCCAAAATCCTTCTTGGTTTCACTATTTTTTTTCCGCCAGTGTATGTCACAACGATCTCATGTCAATAGCTATTACGCACTGCTGCTTACGCCGTCTTGCACAGTGATATCCAAACCACGTACCAGGAAACATAGCACTATCGCATATACTACTCGTCATTAAAATGGGAACACAAGAAGGGATAGCATTTAACGGAATTTCACAGACTGTACGTATATAGTATAGTACAAAGAATGCAAGATCAAATTTTTAGGTGATTTTGCAGTGTAAAGCATGCGACATTTAGTAAAGCTTCTGGCAGAAACAATGCCTACTTCCTGGCAGGTCATCCAGTCGAACTTATTTTAGACGACGGACACATATGCGTCATTCCGTGCTGCCGCTGTTATTGGTAGTGGGCCAGACTCCCGGCCAAGCAGTGACCAGGTGTTTTCAATTGACGACAGTATAGCAGAACCTCCTGGACAGGCGAACAGTTAAAGCCCTCTCTATACAGGTAGGTCAAGAGCGATTCCAACATGTAGAATTCCATTATCTTGTTGAAAGATCGGACTGTACTGTCAGATTACACGTTAAGCCAGACATTTTAAACAACAAGAGGAAACTTGGCTGAAACGTTCAGGATAATGTCCAGATCAGACTACCGAAAGTCCCAGAAAAACCAGCACCTTGAAAAGTCCGCCGCTGTCTTGGAATTTTCGAGCTTTAACAATAGTAACCATGCGCCAAATTAATGTGTCTACTCGCCGCTATCGTCTAAAACGATAAAACTATTTAGTATAGTCCAGTTTAGCTATCCAAGAAACAGTAATACTTAACTGAGCTAGTGTAGAAAGAGAAATTTACCTAAAATTTCAACCGAGCGAGGTGGCGCAGTGGTTAGCACACTGGACTCGCATTCGGGAGGACGACGGTTCAATCCCGTCTCCGGCCATCCTGATTTAGGTTTTCCGTGATTTCCCTAAATCGCTTCAGGCAAATGCCGGGATGGTTCCTTTGAAAGGGCACGGCCGATTTCCTTCCTCATCCTTCCCTCACCCGAGCTTGCGCTCCGTCTCTAATGACCTCGTTGTCGACGGGACGTTAAACACTAATATCCTCCTCCTCCACCTAAAATTTGGCAACTTTTGATCATATGTTGTTGATGTTTCTTTAATTACAACTAATGTTATAATGTACAGTAAAAACAAAATGCACTTGACATATTTACACGAGACGGAAAAAACAGCACAGTAATATAATGTTCTTCATGAAAGTGGGCAGTTCACCGAAGTGACGATCACTCACTGGTCAGAAGTTAATGACAGGAAGACGTTACCTGAATAAACTAGTATCAGAATTGCTTTTAAAAAAATGAGAAAATAGTGGACCAGAATTTTTACATTTTGTGGTTAGTTACCCTTTTTATGTAACACATCAGTGACAGTTCTTACGTTGTCTTCGGTGTCAGTTTTCGAAGACCATCTCATTCGTGCACCCACTGCCAGCGCAGTAGCTGCACGCACTTGTACAACATAACCCGCTTGTCCTGCATAAGCACTTGTTTTCGCAACCAGATTTACAGTTGCAGGATATAATGTGAATTATTTGCTCTGGTGCTGGTTCGTCTTCAATGGGAATTGGTCTAAGCACACCGCATCCCCATTCTTTTTTCCGGAAGCCGATTTCCCATCCATACTTGAACTCAAAAGTTCAGTCGGATATCCGAGGGTTTGTGTTTATATGAGATGGAATTAATCAATATAATGCGTTCCTCACCAGTGGTAAACTCGATACGAATGCTGTCAGGTGTCTCTGCAACAAAGCCATGAAGCGCACGTTCTTATTACCGTCAGCCAAAAAGATTCCTCTTGCAGATATTGATGGTGTATCAGAGACAATTACAGCCTCTAGCGCTTCAACCCTCGCGTTTCTTCTGGTGTTTTCTTCATGCTCTGCTGAAGAGTTGCAGCCGTCGAACACCACAACGCCGGCCGCTGTGGCCGAGTAGTTCTAGGCACTTCAGTCCGGAACCGCGGTGCTGCTACGGTCGCAGGTTCGAACCCTGCCTCGGGCATGAATGTTTGTGATGTCCTTAGGTTAGTTGGGTTTCATTAGTTTTACGTCTAGGGGACTGATGCCCTCAGATGTTAAGCCCCGTAGTGCTTAGGGCCATTTGAACCATTTGAAGATCACAACGACGTCCCTACCGAAGTGATTATTGACGTACCAGAGGCAGAGTTGGCTGTAATTTGCAGAATGCAAACGCACGATTTAATGCAGGAGGAACCCACTATCTCTTCTAAACACTGCGTTGGATTAAAAATCATTTTTGGGCGTCGATATCTCTTCAAGAACTTCGATCAATGCAGACTTCGTGCCTTTTCGAATCAACTTTCAGTCAAACAGAGCAGGAGGTGCTAGTTCGCATTTCAGAGATCCTCCAAGGTCATCATCGTATCGTACAACATACAGCAGTAGATAAAGAAGTTCATTTGGCTTTATTTCGTCGACAATGTCTTTAATCTTGTCTGTTTTAGATACAGTGGCAAGAGTCGTGACTTTATTGTTTCTCTTTAAGTGGGGATCATTAATTGACTGACCGCCAGTCTATTTCATTGTGCGCAGACCGAGAGAAAGAGCGTCTTCGCAGGAAACACTGTCATCGGCTACCATACGGACACGGACACTAGAAGGTTTGGTGGATATGTACTATTGCTTTTAATCACAAGGACACAAAACAAATATTCTGCAGAATATATTGAGCCTTTCTGAAGCTTTTTTAAATAAAATTTTAACACAGTACAACCGATTATTTAACTATTTACATTTTTTATTTATTTCTGGTTATACTAAACGGCAAAACAAACAACGTGGCGCAAAAATGAAGCCAATGGACGCTTCATCAGTTACTATGGATAAAACTAAAAAATTCCTAGATCGCGGATTTTTCCCACGGTGGATTTGTGGGGACCTTTGTATTTTGATCCGGACGCCATCCTGAGCATTCCTGTCAACATTAAGCTTGGTTTTTAAAACGTCATGGTTGAGGCGATTTTTGTCTAATTTAACTGGACTATAGGCACATCCATCAGGCTTTCCACGTCAGAAATGTAGTGGCCGCCGTTCGATTATCAGCGATGCGAACTAGATTTGAATGTGTTGTGTACTCGTGGCACCCCACAAGTGGTGGGCCCTGTATGAGGATGACGAACGCAGTCTAGCAACATTCGTTCTCATCTGTGTCTCCACACAGCTTGCGTCCAACTTTACGCAGTACACACAACCGAGTCTCGTCTGAAGAAATGGCGTGGCTACTACGCAGCAGAGGCTGCGGCCGTCGTTGGCCATGCAGCACCACGTGTCGTTGTGGTTGCTTTGAGACCTTTTGCCCTTGTGATTATTTCTTGAAATTATGTACATAAAATTTCGAAATGGAAAATTATAAAAATTTAATCTTTGAGAAGGCAAAAAGAAGAGGACACCAAAGTTTTTTGTTGGAGATAGTTTTACTTTCACCTGCGCCGCTCAGGAAGGTGGTGTCGCAATGTGGCCTCAAGTCCGACGCCCGTGGGCGTTTGTTTCACGAAATAATTCACGTCTCGGATGTCACTATTCCATTTTTGTTATAGTTACTCTATTAATGTAGTCTAATCACAGTTTAACGTGGCGCCCGATACGATAACCGCCCACTATCTATCCTATTTAATCTGTTGACATATTTGTACCCTACTTAATCTGCGGGTTACTATTTCTGCATTCACTGACACTTATTGTGTATGCTGTGCGTATTTTTGTCTCGCCATTATATGTGTGTTGATTAGCTAGCTTACTTGTCACAGTTTTCCTATGTTAATGCCGTCTAATTATGAGCTTTACGTGGCGCTTGCTATATAACCGGCCACGAATTATCCTACTTAATAGGTTGATAGGTTTCTATTATAATTTACCTGCGTGTTACTATTTTTTTAAAATTATTGTTTATGTATGTGTTATTGTTTATTAATCTCGTCGTTGGTGTTAGGGCCAGAGGAGTTCGTTGAGCTGTAGTCTTCATCTGAACAAACGCATTCGCCTCTCTGGCGTCTAACTCGATGTCAATATGGTCACATTTCTTTATGGATAGCGTGTTTGATGTTGGAGATCTGGTCTCGTATGAGGGCTATGTTCAGTTATGACGTGCATCATGCCACAGCTCGGACTGACATGTGTCATTCGTGACCGCGCTTGTTGTTGGGAAAAGAGCTGTACAGCCTACGACCTTGATCACTTTGATCATGTTTTCATTGTCGGAAGTCCACCCTCCAAGAATTTAACTGCCATTTCTGCTCGATATTTTATCCTGCAATTTCATTGACCTTATTTCGTCTTCCCTTCTCCAGCTAGTAGGATGCAGCTCGATATTTGATGGTTATATCTACTGAAAAGTCACCGAAGAGGCCGGCCGAAGTGGGCGAGCGGTTCTAGGCGCTACAGTCTGGAACCGCGCGACCGCTACGGTCGCAGGTTCGAATCCTGCCTCGGGCATAGATGTGTGTGATGTCCTTAGGTTAGTTAGGTTTAAGTAGTTCTAAGTTCTAGGGGACTGATGACCTAAGATGTTAAGTCCGATAGTGCTCAGAGCCATTTGAACCATCCTGTGGATATGAACATCCTATCTCTAGTCGTTGAGGTGTTCGGGATTTTTTTTTTCTTCTGGGCATGATTGTAGAGACTACCCATGACTTCTCCATATCTGTTCTTCGTCTCAAATACCGCGTAATAAGGCACAGTGTTAAGACACTGTACCCTATCGGGAACGGAAGCGGTTCAAAGCCACGTCCGGCCATTTCGTGATTTCCGTAACTCACTTATGGACTTAAACATTAGCGTCGATGAGACGTAAAAAATTAACTTTCCTCGCTTCATTTTTTTCATAATTTCTGACATACTATACTTTACCCGCGTTACGCCTTTCGTCAATAAATACTTTAGGAGTCTCTAGATTCTGAGCACTTCTGTAGACCTAATTGGAGATTTTAATTAATGGAACGCCAAATAGCAGGTCAAAGAACCCCACTCCAGCTACACGCACCTCACGACAATCCGTTATCTAAGAAAAGATAAACTTACGTCGCATAATTTCTGGTTGTATACGAGTACTGAAGCAATAAAAATCTTTCATTCAAGTACCTGTTTTTATCGACTGAAGTGTGCCTGTATAATTACAAGTCTGCTACGATTCAGGAACACGCTCTCACCCCAGCGACGTGTAACGGTGATGGCAAAAATCAGTCTGTATTGTTACATCTTTCGATAGTGGTATTGGAGTTTTGATTATTCGGTAGATGTTCATATAGGAATGTAGGTTGCTAGTCTGTACTCAGACTGTAAGTGCTTACAGCACCTAAAAGTACACATTCAAATCCCTAAGCTACGTAAACCACAACGTAACTCGCAATTAACTTCACTGTTATTTGCATTAAGAGTAAGAAACTGCAAGAATTTGATGGACACAGAAATACACGGTTAAGGCTGTCAACATGTACAGCAAACTGAGAGGGCACATTACCTGTACTGAAATTAGCAGTAACTCGCGCCTTACATGTTCTGCTAGTGAGCATCGCAGAGCAGCGTAAACCTTTTGCACGAAATTAAACTGTAAGTACAACGCAACACATGTAATGGAAGATATGTAGAACAATCCAGCGGAAAATTCTAACCTGGTACAAAGAACAAATCAGAGCATGGAAATACGAAACAAGCCACTTAACTTTTGCAGAACATTTAAGAGAAAATAATTGCAAACCTACTACAAAAGAAAGAAGATCAGCCCTCGGTCACTATTTTTAACAAACGAACCTGGTTTCGACACTGCAAGGAGTGTCTTCCTCAGAATTTAAAACAAAGAATGGTCTATATTCTATAACATGGTCACGGAGTCATGACAAAAAATGTATGATAGAGTACAAGTATGGAAAGACTGGCAGTACTTATACGTCATTTATAAAATAATAAATATGCCAAAAGGGCATTAGTCACAAAGATATTTAAGATAAAGAAAACTGTGATGGCGAGCCACTAAGGGCTGCTCGTTACAGTTTTCTTTATCTTAAATACCTTTGTGACTAATGCCCTTTTGGCATATTTATTATTTTATGAATGACGTATAAGTACTGCCAGTCTTTCCGTACTTATACTTTCTCATACATTTTTAGTCATGACTCCGTGACCATGTTATAGAATATAGACCATTCTTTGTTTTAAATTTTGAGGGAGACACTCCTAGTAGTGTCGAAACCAGGTTAATTTGTTAAAAATAGTGACCGAGGGCTGAACTTCTTTCAATTGTAACTATTCACGGTCTCTGAACGTGCAGCCATGTACAAGATTTTGCTACTACAAAAGGAATAGATATGAAAATAGAATAAATAATCACCTCCTGATCTTACAAGACAAATACCATATATTCAACACCAAAGTTAAAAAGAGGCTACCATTAAATAAGAGAATATGACTAACCACTCCTGTTTGCACTAATTGATCATGTAACAAACAGTTATCGCAATAGACGGCCATAAATCTAATTTATCTCTTAAGTATATCAATGAAAAATGGAAAAGAAAACGAAAAGATAATAATAAACAGTAAAAAATTAGAAGGACACACACACACCAAGAGAGAGAGAGAGAGAGAGAGAGAGAGAGAGAGAAACAGAGACACAGACAGACAAAGAGAGAGAGATTTGGTTCAAATGGCTCTGAGCACTATGCGACTTAACTTCTGAGGTCATCAGTCGCCTAGAACTTAGAACGAATTAAACCCAACTAACCTAAGGACATCACACACATCCATGCCCGAGGCAGGATTCGAACCTGCGACCGTAGCGGTCACGCGGTTCCAGACTGAAGCGCCTTTAACCGCACGGCCACACCGGCCGGCGTGAGAGAGAGAGAGAGAGAGAGAGAGAGAGAGGGAGAGAGAGAGAACTTATATCAGCACTCATATAGTCACAGTAAAAACAGCTGAAAGCGAAACCTGAGAAAGTAAGCAACACTTACAGAAACGAGTGACAATCTAGACACAGAAAATGGCAGTCACAGTGCTGTATTTCCAAGACAGTTACCACAAGAAAAACTGCAAATTTTCAATCAGTTCGACACATGAGAGAAAGTTGTTTGTCCTACGAAAAATTAATTAGACGCCGATATGTAAGTACTTTTCCATTTTATTATAAAAACTTCAGTAGACTGCTTTATATCTATAACTTATATGTGCATGTGCAAACGAAAAATCGTGTAATATTTTGGACAGTAGCTGAAGATTCGTTATAACTCAGGCGAAAAGCTTTTGGGTTCAGAAATAAAAATACTTAATGCGCACCATGCAGAAGACGTTTTTCTGTTGAACTACTAAAATGTAAGCTATTTGCTGAAAAATTACGAATTTCCACACTACCAAGCACTTGTAATGACCGGGAACTATTCGGATTATCGGCTTAACGTCAACGTTAGTCTACAAAATGTGGAGTCAACCGCACTCACTGATCTCGTGGCCCTCAGTTTGATACCACTAACAATGGCAGAGGTATTTAATTAAATTTGGTCTTTTGCGATCGTTTCCACGAAAAGTTTGATGCGGTGAGTTTCACACTCACTTAAGCTATTTAATTTCTAAAGGTCAGTTCAATACTGCTACTTTTCCACGATAAAATGTATGTCAGAAACATGTCACTTGTACTATCTTCACACGAGAACGAACCCAGGCATAAAACACTCACTCTTTTGCCTGAAAATAAGTATTTCCGTCTCGCTTCGTCCCGGTTACCTTAACTAACGTAGAGTAACGTTGCGCATTTAGTAAACTATGTGCTGTCGCTTTACTTCATTTTGGGAGTAACGCGGAGCCGCGGCTAGACCCGCATTAACCAGGCAATCAGTTAGCCTGATACGACTGAGTGCGGCCCAATTCCCGGAGCGCCATCAGGAGTAATCGGCCGCTTGCCGCGGATTGGATGATCGTCATCTGTCTCCTCACTGGTGGCCATTCACGCCCTCATCTGCATGCAGAATAGCCCGTAACCGGCGGCACAATACCAAGACAGATGGGAAGCGTCCGTTTCACAGCAGCTTCGGTGAGCAAAAGGATAATCAAAATCTATGGTCACTTTCCTAACATTTACTTTCATAAACTCATATTAAATTTCATACAATCCTGCATTGAGTCAAAAGAAACTCGTGTTCAAAGATTGCTGCTGTCAAATGAAATAAATCCTTTGAACAATGCAGACTTACATTTGACTGTCATACACTTCTTTAATTCAACTAGTTGGGTTATATGTTTCCAAAGTCATATAGGACACGATTGTAAGAGGATACGTTATCACAGTTCATATGTGATAGTTTCTATTTTCTTTCTACTTCTTAAAATCCACTACTGTTGTAGACATCTGTAGAATTATTTTTTTTTTTTACTAAATTTCCCTGTGAAGAATCGACGATTTCCAAGTCCCCTGTCCATTTCTTTTTACCAACTGGTCAATTAGAGCCGCTGCACAATTTTAGTTCTTTTTTTTTATCTTGATTCGAGTGCTTCTGTTTAAGAGATCCGTAAACGCGATTTTTTAAGATAATAATTTGCCCGTCTGAAAAATATTCCAACACGCTGTCCTCTCTGGTTTTTACCGAGGGGTGGAGGGAAGGGGTGGAAAGTCAGGGGAGGTCAGTAGGTGGGGGTTGGGTAGATAAAGAGCAAAAAATCTTAAAGTAACTGTGCAAGAAAGGATGCCAATAAAACAAACAATTTCTTTACAGAATGAAATTATCCATCTGGATCACGATTTTCTGTTTTTTCACTGTGGTTCCAGCTACTAACAGCTTTTTTACAATCTGTATTGCACTGATCATTCGTGAAAAGTCGGTTTATATCACTTCCTTTTACGTAGCAGACGTGTGATCAACGGTAACCGAGAACAGACCTGGAAAGAACTGATCAGGGTTGAAACCAGCCACAAAAAATGTATTTGTCCGTTCCATAGGGTGACGCAAAAATATGGATACATCCCCATAAAAGTCGAGCAGTGTTATGAATCATATTGGCGGCTGGTAAGGGATGTCTGTAGGTGGGGTTGCAACTTACAGGAGCTGTGGCGACAGCGGCGGCTATCTTGATATCCGCCATATTGGATTTGGGTAACGTGTTTCAAATAGGAAAGGCGTCATGTGGCAGTTCGTTTTGAACTGCCTCATTCTCAGGAATATGCGTGGGAAATTTGTTTTAAGATATCTTCATTTGTGTAGTAGCTACGACCTGTTAAAGTTCAGGACACTTTTCATAGTCTGTTTGGTTCTCCTTGCAAATAAAAGTTAGCTTCATCACTGAAAAACACCTGTCGCATGAAGTCTGGCGTCCTGTTACACTGATACGGAGCGCATTCTGCAAACTGCACCCGCCGATCAGGGTCATCCTCCGAGAGGTAATGTTGCAACTGTAATTTTCACGGGTGCCACTGGTGGGTGTGCAACATACGCAGGAATGAACGCTGACTGACACCGTAAATTACTGACAACTGGCGCGTACTGCGATACGGACTTTTCACAAACGATACCACAATTGCTGTCGCAGTCTCCTCGTCGGTGGCTGTTCTTGGGCGTCCACTGAGTGGCTTTTCCACCGTGGAACTTGTTGCACGAAATTGGTCCAATAGCTTGGATACTGTCAGCTGTGAAATGTCATTTCTCTTAGGACACTTGGTACTGAAGTCTCCAGCAGTCACTCTGGTACTTTGTCCACCACTCATCAACACAACTTCAATGCTTTCCTGCTGTGTAGGTGTAATTGTGGGTTGCCTGCAACAATAAACAGAATTGATCACCACCTTGCAATTTCAAACTTTAACAAATGCAACGTAGAATCAACACAATATCACTCAAAACAGAATAATACCAGAAATGACTAGCCTTCTTCACACAAATAACAACGATTAATGGATACATTTGTAACATAACCTCAGGATTAAGAAAAAATAAAAACTAATACAAATACAATCAGTAAACACAAGACACACACAGTCACAAACAACAACATAACAAATCTTCACACAATCATGTACACACATTAACAAAACAACAACGACGGTAAGTACACATGACAACCAGATAGATGACACACACAGTCACAAACAACAATATAACAAATCTTCACACAATCATGTGCACACATTAACAAAACAACAACGACGGTAAGTACACATGACAACCAGATAGATGATTCAAGATGGTACACAATGACGTATGTGCTGAACTCATACAAACAACCCGCCGGAGGTTCGAGACCACCCTCGGGCGTGGGTGTGTGTGTTGTTCTTAGCATAAGTTAGTTTAAGTAGTGTGTAAGCCGTGGGACCAATGACGTCAGCAGTTTGGTCCCTTAAGAATTCACACACAGTTGAACATACATACAATAACAAACATTTTCAAAAGGCAAAACGTAAAGATAGTTTTCAAATCAAATTCAGTCCAAAAGTACATCTCAAAAAAACATAAGATAAAGTCGGGAATACACCAATTACTATGCAATACGTGTGATGGGCAGTTTTAAGAACAAACCGGCAGAATATTCGAGACTCAACAGAAAAAAATGCCAGAGCCAGGAATTAAGAGAAAGTCATTAAGCTATTTCAGAACATATAAAAGAAATGAATCACAGGCGAAAGAATGAAAATTGTCAGAATAAATAATAAAATACGTCTGTTAACTTTGCAAGAAAACAATCATACACACAAAGCCAAGGGAGAAAGACACTACTATTAAATAAGCAAGTTAATATTTAAAAAAATTCATTGTTCACATTACTATTGATTACGTAGTAGACGAATAAACCAGTTGTTGATAGAAAATCCCATTCCTCTCCAAAGCTACGAGAACACTCTCTAACATGTAAGTAGACACACACATACCAGACACAAAGGAAGAAATAATCGAAAACAAGAAATCGGTAAGCTGGCATCACTTAATAAACAAATGACACACTAGACCCAAAACTACAACGATTACACGAATGACTGGAGAATTTCAACCGATATTTAACACGGAGAAAAACTGCGTGATTTTCAGAAAATGAATTATACCTTTTACTGTAAATACGCTTCCATTTATTATACAGTATTTCCATGAAGTGTTTCAAATCTAAAAACCAATATGGGAAAATGAAAAATGGGTGATATTCAACGACACTCACAGAAGGAGCCTTGTTAAAAAGACAAAACTCGTTTGCGTGCAAAAATTAAAAAAAAAAAACAAATTGTGTGCAACATGCAAAAAGGCGTTTTCTTGTAAACTAGTGCCATTAACGTCTGTTTGACATACGGCAGTTTGCTTCCAGTTATTTCGTGCGAGTAACATTCTGGGAAATGTAGTATCTCCCTTGAACGAAACGCTGGAACGACGGAGAAAATGCGACACCTGAAATGAAATTTCAGCGTGTCTCGCGAGTTTCTGTAATAATAATAATAATAATAATAATAATAATAATAATAATAATAATGAATAATGTCGTGTGGTTCAACAACCTGAAAGTTACTTATCCACGTCATATCCGGGCCAGACGTTACTCAACTTCGGCGAAAGGGAAGAAACCTGTGTAGCCAGCGTGGCGTCGCCGTTGGGCTGCCTATTTCTGTGAGAATTATGTATTACATTTTCAGCTATACATGTGATCTGTGACACATTGAGTATAACAGCGCAAAATATTGATATATTTTAGCATTATGGTACGCTAAGACTAATAAGATACGCTACTGGCTCATATTACGGTCTAGGTACTTCAAGGTCTGCAGTCCATTGTATGGTGCTAACAAAGAACTGCTTATTCTCGTTTCATTCACAGATGGAGCTGCAGAACAATAGTACTTGTTTGCTCCAGTGAATGTTTCGGTTTATCTTATCATACCTGCACACTCTCCGACAGCCTAACAATCGTAACAATGTCATTGCTGAATAAGTGGCGGATAATACTATCTAATCAGCTATCTGGAGCCCGACGTTCCAGAGTGACCGGTGCAGTCCTTGTGACTCATATTCTCTTACACTGATACTACTAGGTAACTGCGCGACGTTCGCAACTGCAATCGCCTGCTGTTATAATAAATCGATTCAGTATTTTTAGATTTGGAAGACTGCACGACTATCTATTTACCCCATTTATCTATCTGCTTTAGTCAAGTCCCTGAAAAATAGCTAATGAAAAGCCATACTGCTGCGTCTCCTCCAATAATTCATTGAAAGTATGAGCTATTTACTGCTGTGCGAGGCACAGATAACGGAGCGGTGCTCCGCTTATGCCAGAGACAGCGGTAAGTGATTTTTATAACAACAACATCTTTCCTACGTGCAGATAAACAGCACAAACAATAAAAATTTAGTAATGAACATCAACAGGAAGCCCGCATCTCGTGGTCGTGCGGTAGCGTTCTCGCTTCCCACTCCCGGGTTCCCGGGTTCGATTCCCGGCGGGGTCAGGGATTTTCTCTACCTCGTGATGGCTGGGTGTTGTGTGCTGTCCTTAGGTTAGTTAGGTTTAATTAGTTCTAAGTTCTAGGCGACTGATGACCTCAGCAGTTGAGTCGCATAGTGCTCAGAGCCATTTGAACCATTTGAACCATCAACAGGAAGACAGCCTGTGGCATTGAGTACTGACCTACTTCGACACATAAAATGGTCCAGACCTCGACAGGTATTTATTTCCTGACACATGTTTACAGTACTTTTTCCTAGTTTTGACCAGTAATGTTTCCTGTAAGAATATGGGGCTCTTTTTTTAACATTCGGTGTACCTCTCCAAGCATGTGGCTGGAGACTTGGTACTTCACAGAAAACAACGAAAAATGAAGGTGATATTGCGCATGGACTTTTTCAAATGCAATTTTTCTCATTCAAACTGAAGAGTTCCATCACGCTATATCAGAACCAGACCGGCACAGTGGAAGAAAGGTTTTCCAATAGAAGATCTGTAGTGGGTATAGCTATTGCTATGGAAGAGGTTCCTGACAATACGAAACCTGAAGAATAAGAAGCATTTGAAAAGTGGTGCTATCGAGGATGGTTGTTAGTTTACAATGCCTTCAAGGTTAATAACGGCAACTGACCTACCTCCCTTTGGCTTTAACATATTTCAGTATCATAATAAAGCAAATGTACGTGACTGGTACGCGTGTAAAGATCGCACACTGAAATTCAAATACAACGTAAACAGCTAGTATCTCTACTCTGGTCAATACACAAATGCATAAATAGCGATTATATAAGCCTTGATCCTCTTACACGACAAAATACTATACCATATCTCAATTAAGTATTAGCTTCTATCTAAAAATTTCAAAGTTTTTGAAATACGGTCATCCGACCCAGCTTTTGTTACACAGAAATTAAAATAGGAAATATTTACGTAATCTCGAATAAAACCCCTGCTCACTCGAGAATCGTGAAATTCAGTTGTATATCACTGAACTATTCCAAAATTATGTTCTTTAATTTTCTTTCTTAATTACTTTTCGTAATTCCTTATATCCTTCCCCCTGCGAATCTTTTCATCTTTGCAGACTAACTTATATTTAAAATCTGACCGCGAATTATTCCTGTACAACTAACAACTGATCTCAATCTATCTTATCTAAATACGATAAATATATTATCTTTTTTCTTTGTTCTCTTTCTCCAAGTTTTACTCTTGTAAATTTAATGATGTATTCTTGGATTTTGTAAATATGATTTTGACTTCATGCTTTTCCTAAGAACCGTAAAGGGTTACTAACACATCAACTAACTCTAAACGACAAGGTCATAATTCGTAATTTTTAGTAGTTTAACAACTATTGGTTTTATTTCCAAGTTACGAGTACGTCAGGTACGAGGGCGGAGGTCCAGTATCTGTGTAATGAGATTTCTTGAGCCGTTCATACACTGATTTATATATGCTACAACCACTATATCCCCAATAACTCAATAGAAATTTGTGCCACTTCAGGGATTGGCGGCTAACTACCGCTATATCCCAATCTTCGTTACGGAAGTGTTTGGATACCTGTTCAGACGACAACACTACATGCTGTCCTGCTTCATGGTTTCTTAATACCACAATGAAAATTGATATTTGACAAAATTTCCCTGTTAAGTTAAAGTCACATATGGCTTATGAACAAATCGAACTTACCGGTAATAATAACGTAATATCTACCACAACAGCAAATCTGCTCATCGAGTGCTTAACGCAACTCAAGAAATTCGTCACAAACCGCGAAACAGAAACCACACTCACTCAGAATTGCTCCGCGCCGAGCCATTACTATACCCAGGAGGCAATCGAAACTTACGCTGATCCAGATATTACCCTTCATACACCAATAAAATTACATTCGAGTTGTTATCAATAAATGATCGTATTACAGTCATTAGATGTTTTTCCAACCCCATATTTTTTCTAAAACCGTACCCTTGAACCAGCCATTAAATGGAATTCCGTTCATTATCTAATAGTTTAAAGGACAATATGCTGCAGTAGCTCTAGAGACTCGAGTAAACTCGATTTAGACTACTTTTTCTAAATCAGCCTGATGACGTTTCACTAGTAACCGGAAGCCAAGCTTTCAAGCTGACCTACCAAAGTTCCACCTGACAATTCGACCATGCCAAGATCAAAACCGTGTCGCCCTCTGTTTGGCGACTTGACTATGTCAAGATCAGAGGCGTATTGCCAGAAGACCCAGACTCATTTTCAGAAAACAATAAAATTCGGTAAACAAACAGCGCTACTGGTACATTTATAACAACTAATTCACTAGATGTTCGACGACCATCGGTGTATCTTTCAGCAGTCGGCTGCTGTCTCTTTATACAGGGTGCTCAGAAACAGTCTGAAAAGCTTTTAACGTTGTTGCAAGGTATTTTGTGCTGAGAAATAACTGTTAAGAAAAAAAGTCGATACGTTTCTCAGTTTCTGAGTTAATTAGCATTGAAGATAACCAATCGCGCAACTGCGCGAGGAAGTTCAAATGGCCCGCCAGACACAATTTGTGTCAGTTGTTCTCATAGCGTAGATGATGGTGCACGAGACTGTTCAGCCTTTGGCTCGGGTTCGATCCTTACTACCGTCCCATATCCAATTTTTGTATCGCTCTCCTGTTTGGTTTCAGGAAACCAAACGAAGAACGAGTTTGGCGACACCGTCTCTAGCGCGCCGCTAGAGTTTTCGCGCACATAAATCTGACTGGGTAACATCAATGCTAGTTAACTTGGAAACTGCACAACATAGAAACTTTTTTAAGAGTTATTTCTCAGCATCACCATTACAAGCTTTTCAGAGCGCTTCTGACATCCTGTATACTCTTTGCCGCAACAGAGTTTCAGCGTAGGTAGGTACCAACAGCTCGCGGTATCTTTCTCCATTCCTTCCATCTACAAAAATTTTGATCCGTTATTGACAGCAAGATATCACAAAAATTATATGAACCTTTAACTCATATTCTCATTCTTATCTCCTTACTGGCTGATGGGTGATCGGTGAAGAAGGTTGGACAACATATGTTTCCTTTTATAGTGACTAATGCCACGTAAATTTTGGCACGTTACAAAAGTCCTTACAGGAGTTAGGGTCAGGTTACTGGCAGATGTGGCACGACATCGAGGAGTAATTAGTCGACACTGGAAAAGATACACGAGGGGGAAACTGTTAGCAGTACCGAGACTAGAATGTGCAATACAGGTTATGGCGGAGGCTGGATACAGTAGTCACATAAATAAGAAAAGATTAGCATAAAATAGGAAAACATGGAGGACAACGTCAAATGTAAATACTGGTGGCTGAAAAATGAAATTCGAGAGTGCTCGTGGCCATCGAGGCACGCTGTGTTCCACATACGAAGCAATGCTCTATGTTGTTACAGGTACTAAGAGATATTACCATCGATTTTGTCTTCTTAGTATGTCAAAGTGTGGTAGAATGACAAGGGCTTTTTCGTAGCATCTGAGGACTGTGTCACTGACACTGCTATAGATACGATCACTTATGAAAATAAACAACAGCATTCACTACTGATAAAAAAAATGTTTCGTTTCCAGTATGGTTTGAGGAGAGTGGGTTAGCGACTAATCGGAAATTTGAAAACCCAATGTGGAACGTTTTCTTATGGCAGACTCTTTTTACTCCCTGCAAGAGTTGCGTTGTCCCAGTTGAACGTACACTAGCTATTCATCGAAATGAATTTGAAAATATTGTTTATCCGTTACGACAGAAAATACGCATTATTGCATTAAGGTACTTATAACTGGTTTAAGTGAATCAAATCGTTGTAATAAAGCTGATAATGAATCATTCATTCTAAAACAGTGTGTGCGCTGTTTTGAAACTTCCAGATAAAACGATGTTCTCGTCCGGCACGCAGTTTTAAACAGACGAGAAGTTTCAAAAAGCGCACATTCTGCTGCAGCGCGAAAACTTCGTTTCAAAAACAACCGCTGAGCCAACCGTGGCTAAGTAAGCCACACCCCCGCGGTAGCCTTTCCCCCGAGAGCGCTAGTCCAGAGAACTATGCAAGAGAGTTTCAGTGAATTTTGTAACAGCTGCATGCCCTGAAGCTACGAGAACGGCTCGTCAGCCGAGCTTGGGTAACTCGGTTAGTGAAACAAACTATTTGCAGAAAAAAGTGTTTACTCGATCAGTCGCCCACAGGTGTGGATGGCAAGGTATCCATAAATCATCCCCATGAATGCTGGTGTTGTTCCTGCATGTAGCCAACGGCAAAACTTTCCTCATTTATTGTCCATCATTAAGCTTCGAATAGTTAAGCCAACTGTCATATTGAATGTTATTTTTAACCATTTTCGTTATTCTTTACATTTCGGAGATTTATAGGTAAACATTTGAATATCTCTGACTTTTTCCTTTAAAAGAGTTCTGGGTACGTTATGACATTTCCATGATCGTAAGTTGTAGAAGTCTAAGTCACTATCACAAAATATTGACATGAATTAATTACGGCAGAATGGAAATACTAGTAGATGCCGTTCTCGGGAAAGAACAGTTTGTATTCCGGACAAATGTAAGTTAACGTGCAGCAATACTGGCCCTGCGGCTTATCTTGGAAGATCGACTGAAGAAATCTAAATCAACGTTATTTCATATAAACTTCAAGCGTCTGCCGGAAGAAACCTGTCGTTAGGATCAAACTTTTCTGTATTTTTTCTCTACATATACAAAATGGTTCAAATGGCTCTGAGCACTATGGGACTTAACTTCTGAAGTCAACGGTCCCCTATAACTTAGAACTACTTAAACCTAACTGACTTAAGGACATCACACACATCCATGCCCGAGGCAGGATTCGAACCTGCGACCGTAGCGGTCGCGCGGTTCCAGACTGTAGCGCCTAGAACCGCTCGGCCACCAAGGCCGGCCTAAATATACAAAAAAAAAAGAAAATAGCTTGAAATAAAACTGTGGTGTCACCGCCAGACACCACACTTGCTAGGTGGTAGCCTTTAAATCGGCCGCGGTCCGTTAGTATACGTCGGACCCGCGTGTCGCCACTGTCAGTGATTGCAGACCGAGCGCCGCCACACGGCAGGTCTAGAGAGACTTCCTAGCACTCGCCCCAGTTGTACAACCGACTTTGCTAGCGATGATTCACTGACAAAATACGCTCTCATTTGCCGAGACGATGGTTAGCATAGCCTTCAGCTACGTCATTTGCTACGACCTAGCAAGGCGCCATTACCAGTTACTATTGATACTGAATCATGTACAGTCAAGAGCGACGCTCATCATTAATGGATTAAAGTTAAGTATTCCACCAGCTACGTCCGTTTTTCTAAATTCTAATTTCCTTGTCCTGTTCCGACCTCACGCCAGCCTGTGTGAGCTAAAACGCGTGCCTTTCGGCTTCCTCTAATAATCACGGTGTTGGCTCTCCTGCCAACCCACAACAAAAACAATCTTAGTTGAAAATTAGTTTTTACCTATTTATTGGCAATGAGGCATTTCGCCTCTGTGGGGCATCTTTAGATCAACTTATTATCCGTAAGAAACCGGACAATAAATAGATAAAACCAACTGGCAGCCAAGACAGCCTTATTTCAAAAAGTTCATGATCAGTTGTTGTGCCAGGCGCCCATCATCGAATGGAATCAGTTTTGTGTACAGGGTGAGTCACTAACTATTGCCGACAAGATTAACTCCGAAAGTATGATAGGAGCTGCAAAGTTTGTGAGATAAAAGTTGCATGGGACAACGGGGTCCATAATATGACGTTGGTTTGTTGAGCTATTAGTGGTCGCGTCAGAGATATGGTCAGCTTCGGTTTGTTTTTTTTTTTAATGGGATTGACCCGTGGTAAAATTTGCTGTTTTGAAGAGCGCACCGCAGCGCGTAGTGTCAAGCAGTCGCTCTCCGTTTCTTGAGGTGGTGCCGTTGTGGCAATCGTAGCTTTGGTGTCTCCCTCTGGTGGGACAGGGGAAATGTAGCCTGTTTACGTGCATTTAAGGGGCGCTCTGAGCTCGCTAGGCAGCGTGTATGGCCGGTTGGTCAGTCGGAGAGTCTGGGTCAGTCTCACGTCACCAGTTGCTGGTCTGTCTCTCGTTCGCTTTTGTGCGGCAGTTAGTGTCTGTCTGTCGGAGTGCTAGTATGTCTGTCGTTTGGATCAAACTTTAAAGCCGGCGAATGAGAGTCTTGCCACTCCGCCAGTAACAGAACTCAGGTAGTGGTCACACGGTCGGGGCTAAGTTTCTGCATCTGAGTCTGCGCGTTAGGCCGCCAGTCTGCTCGAGTTGCTCGGGCAACGGTCATTGGCGGTTGGATCGATCGGTTGGTCGGTCACGCACTGAGACACGAGATGACTTGTCCGCCTTGAGCGTCGGCGCATGTGAGGTCGCCACGGGAGTCCAGTGGGCCGCGCCGTATAGCTAGAGGTAGTGGCTTAGCGGTCGACACGAGAGCAACAGGAGTCAACCCACGACATCGGGCTGACCGGTGCGAGCTGCGACCCCGTGAGACGGGAGATCGGCGCGCCTTCCTGCGTGAGTTGAATCGGCTGGCAGCGGACGGTTCGGGAGAGGGTTGGGGTGCTGCGCCAGGTCTTCGCCATAAATCGCAGTTTATTAGAAGTTAAGTGATTGGAGATGTGTTGTTTCGTTTACTTGTTAAATTCTACTTGTTTTCTTGATGAGGTCACCAGCCGCTTTGTTTTGGGGTCGTCCCACCATTCTTCTCCGTTTGCCCACCCGCGGGAGGGTGGTTATTTATGAATTGGGTGGTCCGTTTTTCCCTTGTGGAGTAGGGGTGGGTTAGAGCAACCTGCGGTTCTGGTTGTTCAGTAATAGTAATCTCCCTGTCAATCCGCGATACGTTAATAGCTGCCTCTGTCGTGTTTGTCGGATTCGGTGTTAACGAATTTATTGCTTGAAGTGTAAAGGCCGAATTCCTGAAATATGTTTTACCTTGCCTTTCATCTTGAGTGCAGCATGTTTGGTATATTTTATGTAAGACTGTATTTCATGGGCTTTTATTTAAATGGTCGTTTTAGTATATAAAGTTGCCACCCTTCGACCGTAAGAGATTTTCTATACATCAAGTTGCACATTCGGTGGCAAGTTAATTTTTTTAATGTTAGTGTTTTGTACCATTTCCATCCCTTCTACGGGGTGCATAGTTTATGTGCTTGTGCGAATTGTCAAAATTTTTAGTTTAAAGTAATCTGGTGTGTTGCAGATTTGCACCAGTGTAGTCTATCAGAGGTTGTTGTGAGCGGTCGTGACTACGGCCGTGTCAAAAGGCAGCGGCAAGGTTCTCAGCCCGAAAGCTTATACTGTCATTATTTGTTCTTTCTGCCTCTGAATAAAATTGTAACTTGATATTTTGAGGGCGCTTTCTGATTATTTTAAATCTGTTTTTTTTTTAAAAAAAAAAGGATTATTAGGAATAAAATTTCCATTTGTTGTAAGCAATTTAATTTCTTTTCATCAGTTACTCACTGGCAACTACTTCCACGCTCATGTAGTGTGATTAAATGTGTTAATGTTCTTGATGAATCGTTAGTAAATAAAGTAAATTCTAAACAAAAGGTTTGAAAGTAAATTCACGGTTCAGGGATGCTATAGTTTGGTACTTATTTTCTGATAGCGGCTACCGAGACGAATCCAATGATGTGTAACAGTAAGGTCTTTGAAGGTCAACGAAGGTCAAAAAATTTGTCATGAACGTCCATTTACAGAATGTGTTCGAAGTGATGACCACTGGTATCAATGCAGTGCTGCAATCTTCTTATCATGGATTGAGTGGTATTCTTTATCACATAGGCACTTATCGAAGCACATGCTCTAACAATTCTCTCTCATATCTTCAGGTGTAGTTGTAACGTCTTTATAAACAACTTCTTTTACGAATCCCCACAAGAAAAAATCCAGAGGCGTGAAGTCTGGCGAACGAGCCGGCCACGACACATTTCCTCCCCGTCCTATCGAACGATTTGGGAATTGTTTCTGCAACTCATTTCTAGCAACCAGCGAAAAATGTGCCGGACACCCATCGTGTTGATACCGTATTCTATTCCTTGTTCCTAAAGGTATTCCTTCCAATAACAGACCTAATGTTTCTTGCAGAAATGTGGTGTAATTCCTACCATTAAGATTTCCTTCGATGAAATATGAGCCTTTAATTCTGTCCTCCAGAATTCCAGACCATACAATCACCGACCACGGTTTTTGGCGTGCAAATTGCCCCAGCCAATATGGATTTTCGGTTGCCCAATAATGCACGTTACGCAAATGAAAATTTCCATAGTTCGTGAACGTAGCCTTGTCAGTAAATAAAATAAAATTAATAAATGTGTCGTCCCTCTGAATCTGAAGTTGAACCCATCGGCAAAATTCAGTGCGACGCATATAATCCGTACCAGTTAATTTTTGGTGGAGACTGATATGGTAAGGATGATACAGGGTGATTCAAAAAGAATACCACAACTTTAGGAATTTAAAACTCTGCAACGACAAAAGGCGGAGCTAAGCACTATCTGTCGGCGAATTAAGGGAGCTATAAAGTTTCATTTAGTTGTACATTTGTTCGCTTGAGGCGCTGTTGACTAGGCGTCAGCGTCAGTTGATGCTAAGATGGCGACCGCTCAACAGAAAGCTTTTTGTGTTATTGAGTACGGCAGAAGTGAATCGACGACAGTTGTTCAGCGTGCATTTCGAACGAAGTATGGTGTTAAACCTCCTGATAGGTGGTGTATTAAACGTTGGTATAAACAGTTTACAGAGAATGGGTGTTTGTGCAAAGGGAAAAGTTCTGGACGGCCGAGAACGAGTGATGAAAATGTAGCACCCATCCAGCAAGCATTTGTTCGCAGCCCAGGAAAATCGACTCGCAGAGCTAGCAGAGAGCTGCAAATTCCACAATCAACTGTATGGAGAGTCCTACGAAAAAGGTTAGTTATGAAACCTGAACGTCACCTACCCGAGGCGATGGATCGGCCGCCAGACAGCCCGTGACAGAGCACTTCATCACTGGCCTCCAAGAAGCCCTGATCTTACCCCCTGCGATTTTTTCTTATGGGGGTATGTTAAGGATATGGTGTTTCAGCCACCTCCCCCAGCCACCATTGATGATTTGAAACGAGAAATAACAGCAGCTATCCAAACTGTTACGTCTGATATGCTACAGAGAGTGTGGAACGAGTTGGAGTATCGGGTTGATATTGCTCGTGTGTCTGGAGGGGGCCTTATTGAACATCTCTGAACTTGTTTTTGAGTGAAAAAAAAACTTTTTAAATAGTCTTTGTAATGATGTATAACAGAAGGTTATATTATGTTTCTTTCATTAAATACACATTTTTAAAGTTGTGGTATTCTTTTTGAATCACCCTGTATTTATGGCGATGCAGAACACGAACAACACTACTCTGGCTCATGACAGATTCCCTTACGATTTGACGCGAACTAACATAAGGATCTTGAACCACAGTGGGAAGAATACCAATTTCCGTTTCCTCGTTAGTAGCTTTCCTTTGCCGGATATGTTTCCGGTGCGTTAAAGATCTAGTTGTTCTCAACTTGCCATACACATATTTAAATAAACGACGTGGAGGGTGAGTACGTTGAGGATATCTTTCAGCGTATAAGTCTCTAGACGATATGAAATGCAGAGTGGAAATAGCAAAAAAGGCGTTTCTGAAACAGATAAATTTCAGAACTTTGATTAAACGAGTAACTTGTATGTGTCAGGAAGCCGTTTCTCAAGGTATTTGAAGTGTAGACTTGTACGATGAACCGTCGAAGATAAACAGTTATGGCAAGAGGAGAACACAAATTTTCGAAATGTGGTTGAAGAATGCCTAAGATTAGATAGTTAGATCGGATAACCAAGAAAGTGCTACTGATTCGAGATAAAGGAAAGCAGGAGTTTATGGTCCAACTTGACTGAAAGAAGGAGTCGGTTAATAGGACACTTACTGAGTCGTCAAGGAATTGGCAGGTGGGTTATGGAGGGAAGTTGGGAGAGGGGAGAGCTCGCGCTGGTAAGAATTGTAGAGGGAGTTAATGGTTTGAGTATAGTAAGAATGATGATATCGATGTGGGCTGCAGTAGTTATGTGCAGAGTTGAAGAAGCCTACATAGGATAAAGTATCGTCAAGAGTTACATCATACCGATGTTGGACTGAAGGCAGCAACAACGAATGTTAGACTAAAAACACAATAGGCAGAATACAGCTATTTCTGTAAATGCAGCGTTGTACCAGTAAAAGCATTGTAAATAACTCACGTTAGCATTATTTCTCGGGTGGACATTCCAGCAGAATTTCATTATACGGGTTTCCCATCTCGCGGCGATGCTTGCAGAAAGCCCTGCAGGTAGCCGGGACTCTGAAGCTGTTATTTCGCTTTAGCGGCGCCAGCTACAGTTTACCCGGGGGAACGTCGAGCCCGGTTATGCAAGCTGCCAGCGGCACGCCGCGGCCGCTACCGCCAGCCCCCTGGCGCCAGTTGCACAACAGGGCTGAACCAGACAGCCACTCCACTGCACGCGAAGTGTCACGAGCAAGTAAGTTGAATGCAGCCACTCGTCCACTCTGGTCTGGTATAAGATACGGCCTGAACTCCGCAATCTTGCCAGATAAAATGAATAAATTGATAAACCGTGTCATCTGAAACATCAGTGTAGCCTTCAGTGAAATTTTCATTCAAGTTAGAATCTCTCGACTTATCGAACACGCAAACTGATGTGGATTTGTTATTAAGAATTCTGCTGTACCTACATCTACGTCTGCATATACTGGAGAGCCAAAGAAACCGGTACACCTGCCTAATATCGTGTAGGGCCCCCAGGAGCAGGCACAAGTACATGGTATGGACGTGGTATGGACTCGAATGACGTCTGAAGCGGTGCTGGAGGGAACTGACACCATGAATCCTGCAACGCTAGCCACAAATACGTGAGAGTACGAGAGGGGTAGAGATCTCTTCTGAACAGCACGTTCAAGGTATTCCAGATATGCTCAATAATGTTCATGTATGGCGAGTTTGGTGGCCAGCGGAAGTACTTAAACTCAGAAGAGTGTTCCTGGAGCCACTCTGTAGCAATTCAGGATGTGTGGGCCGTCGCCTTGTCCTGTTAGAATTGTCCAAGTCCATCGGAATGCAGAATCGACATGAATGGACAGAGGTGACCAGATATGATGCTTACGTACGTGTCACCTGGCAGAGTCGTATGTAGACGTATCAGGGATCCCATATCACTCCAACAGCACATGCCCCACATCATTACAGAACCTTCACTTGCTTGAAGAGTCCCCTGCTGACATGCCTGGTCCGTGGATTCATGAGGTTGTCTCCATACTCGTACGCGTCCATCCGCTCGATACAATTTAAAACGAGACTCGTCTGACGAGGCAGCATGTTTCCAGTCATCAACAGTTATTGTCAGTCTTGATGGACCCAGGCGAGGTGGAAAGCTTTGTGTCATGCAGTCATCAAGGGTACACAAGTGGACCTTCGGCTCCGAAATCCCATATTGATGATGTTTCGTTGAATGGTTCACATGCTGACACTTGGATGGCCCAGCACTGAAATCTGCAGTAATTTGCGGAAGGGTTGCGTTTCTGCCACGTTGAACGATTCTCTTCGGTCGCTGTTGGTCCCAGTCTTGCATGATCTTTTTCCAGCCAAGGCGATGTCGCTGATTTGATTTTTACCGGATTCCGGATATTAACGGTACACTAGTGAAATATCCGTATGGGAAAATCTCTATTTCATCGCTACCTCGAAGATGATGTGTCCCATCGCTCGTGCGTAGATTATAACACCACGTTCAACCTCACTCAAATCTTGACAATCTGTCATTGTAGCAGGCGTAACCGAGCTAGCAAGTGCGCCAGACTCTTGTTGTCTTTCGTAGGCGTAGCCGACCGCAGCGCTGTGTTCTGCCTGTTTACATATCTCTGCATTTTAATACGCATGCCTGTACCAGTTTCTTTGGCGCTTCAGTGTACGTACTCCGCAAGCCACCGCACGCTGAGTGGCGGAGGATACCCTGTACTACCATTCCTATTTCACTCGCAAATAGAGCAAGGAAAAAAAAACTACTTTTTATATGCCTCTGTATGACCCCTAATTTATTATATCTTATCGTCATGGTCCTTACGCGGTATGCATGTTGGCAGCAGTAGGACCACTCTGCAGTTAGCTTCATGCCGATTCTATAAATTTCCCAATAGTGTTCCTCGGAAAGAACGTCGCCTTCCTTCCAGGAATTCCCATTTGAGTCCCCCAAGCATCTCCGTAACAGTTCGAACCTACGGGAAACAAATCAAGCAGCCCGCCTCTGAATTGTTTTGATATCTTCCTTTAATACGACCTGCTACGGATGCCAAATACTTGAGCAGTAGTCGAGAAGAGGTCTTACTACCGTACTAAATATGGTCCCCTTCACAGATGAGCAGCACTTGCCTAAAATTCTTCCAACAAAATAGAGTCGACCAATCGCCTTCCCTGCTAATACCCTCACATACTCGTTTTATTCTATACCGCTTTGCAACGCTACCTCCAGATACCCAACGATGTGACTGTGTCAAGCAGAGCATCTCTAATACTACATCTGAATGTTAGAATATTATGGGTTTGTTGTTCCTACTGATCCGCATTAATTTACATTTTTCTACATTTAGAGCTAGGTGCCATTCATCATGCCAACTAGAAGTTTTGTATAAGTCCTCTTGTATCTCTTACGGTCGCTCAACGACGACACCTTCCCGTACACCAAAACATTATCAAAGGAAAACCTCATATATCTGTCCATCCTGTCCGCTTGGTCATTTATGTACACTGATGAGCCAGAACACTATGACCATGTGCATTATAGCTTGTCTGTCCATTTTTGGACGAAATACATCACCGATTCTGCATATCACGGATCCAACAGTTTCTTGATAGGTTTGTGGAGGTATGTGGCATTACATATCTACGGACAGGTCATGTAATTCGCGTAAGTAATGGGCCGCTGATTCGCATACGCGGTAGTGGCGTCTGACAGCGACCCAGATGGATTCCATGGGATTTTCATCAGTCAAATTTGGTCGTCGAGGCATCAGCGTGAGTTCACGGTAATGCTCCTCAAACCACTGTAGCACGGTTCTGGCTCGCGGGAATGGACAATTATCCTGCTGAAACATGACACCGCAGTCTGGTAAGACATTAAGCATGAAGGGGTGCAGGTGGTTCGCAGCTGCAGCATGTCATCGATTACTACTACGGGTGCCATGCAAGCGCAGGAGAATGTCTCCCATAGCATAATACTGCTCCCGCCAACTTGCGGCCGTGGCGCTCTGCACGTTTCGAGTCGCCGTTCACCTCGATGACGACGTTTGTGGAGACGACCATCACCCTACTGTGGAAAAAATGTTATTTACCCGAAGTGCCAACGCGTTTCCATTAATCGACGGTCGAATCCCGATGGTCCCGCGCCCACTGTAATCGTAACTGACGACATCGTTGGGTCAACATGTGAACACGTAGGGGTGGGTCTGCTGCGGAGCTCCATGTTCAACAGTGTGCGATGAACGGTGTACTCTGAAACACTTGTGCGTGCACCAGCAGAGATGCCACAGATCACCATCTATTCTACTTTACAGAGCAGACAAGCCTCCCAACCCCGTGTTCTGTGAAGAGTCGTGGACGCCCAACCATTTAGCGCGTAGTGGTAGTTACACTCTCCTTCTACCTCTTTCCGTAGATGCTCGCGACAGTAGTATGTGAACCTGCAACCAACTTCGCCGTTTTCGAAGTACTCGTTCACAGTCTTTGCGTAATAATAGTCTGCACTTCGTCAAAGTCGCTTATCTCAATGGAGTTCCCCATTTGCAGCCCATGTCTTCGATAGGGTGATCCTCCGTCCATGTCTGCTCCGCTAACACACTTTTGTTTTCGCTTCAAGTGTCTGTACCGTGACCATTCGACATCCAACATCACAGTTGGCAGCAGTCATAATGTTTTGGATGATCAATGTAGACAGAGAATAATAGCGGTACTGTCACACTTCCCTGGGGACTCTTGACGATACCTTTGCCTCCGATGAACAGTAGACGTATAGAATAACATACTGGGTTCTATTACTTAAGAAGTCCTCCAGCCATTCACATATCTTGGAACTTATTCCATACACTAAATCCTTTGTTAACAGTCTGCAGTGTGCCACCGTGTCAAATGCTTACAGTAAATCTAGAAATATGGAAACTGCCTGTTTGCCGTTCATCCATAGTTCATTGTACATCATGCGAGGAAAGGGTAAGTTCAGTTTCACACAAGCGATGATTTCTAAAACCGTAGTGAGTCGTGAAGATACGCTTATCGGTCTCAAGAAAACAAGAGTAGCACAGTGTATGAGATAACTATACATCTGCATGTTTAATTGACGACTAGTACCACTGGGGTCAATTTGACCCCATACGCACATTTGAAATATATATCTCCCTTATTTTCAAAACGATTATTTTCAAAATTTATGACTTTGTCTCTCAAAGTTGGTTGTGTGCAATGACATATCGTTCAGTTTCATATTTACAACATATTAAAATTTATCCGTGGGCTATACACTGAGTAGCATTCTAAATTTTTGTTATGTTTCTTGACTGTAGCATTATGAAAACAGAACGACGAATGTTACATTGAACAGATGTTATACAAAACGCATGTAACAATGAAACTAATATTCCCCACTTATTACTTATACCCATTGTTGTCGTTTCTTGCCTCAGCTGTTGTTGTTTCGCCTCAGTTGTTGCTAGTGTTTTGCCTCAGCGTGTGCAAGAACTACATTATGACTAGAAAATGTTTGAGTAGTGCTGAAATACAAGCAATTGTGAATGAAGAAGAGGAATTAGGAGATATACTGTCTGATGACGATGAAGAGATTGATGCTGTTATTTCTGGACGTAGTGAATCAACTGAACAATCTGATGAAGATGTTGGAGATTTGCAAACTCTACTTCCTGAAGTTGCTGACATCTCAAATAATAATGTTTTCAAGTAAGTATATATAATCTACCATATGTTTGCAAAAACTTTAATCATAGTACTAACAATAATAATATGTAAGTACTTATGTACAGTAATAATCCCATTCTTTCAGGTCGAGAAATGGAAATGAAACATGGGGAAAAGCCCTCTTAGATTACATGAGATACAGCCAACACAAAATATATTTAAGACGTCTTCTTGTCCCACAAGCCATACTGTAAGAAACGTAAATAATGTGTAGTCAGCATTTGCATTATTTATGAGGACCAACATTTTCCAGATTATTTTGAGGTGGACCAACCAGAAGGTAAAATCACTTTCAGTTACAAATGGACAGATCTTGTTGGAAAAAATTTGAATGCTTTCTTGGCATGCTTATTCTTGCAGGAGTGTACAAAGACCACAATGAGGGCAGAGTGAATTTATGGAACGAAGAGCATGGCCGACATATTTTCAATTGTTCTATGGCTAGGAACTTTTTCAGAAATATCACACTGTATTCGGTTTGATGATGCTCAGCACAGGCGACAGAATCGTAGCCCTGATAAATTGGCTCCTATAATGGATTTATTTGAACAGTCGGTAAGCACATTACATATGCATACGAACCACACGAGAATATTACAGTTGATGAACAACTGGGTTAGGTGTCCATTTCGCCAGTACATCCCCTAAAAACCTAGAAAGTATGATATAGAGATATAGGCTGCAGGTGACAGCGCTAATTACTAAGTCACACACATGCAGGTGTACACAAGAAAGAGCAAAGGCCAGCCCAGAGAAATAAATGAGGGGAAAAGAGAATTGTTAAAATTGACAGAACATTTATCCGGGAGTGATAGAAATATCACAACAGATAATTTCTTACAAGTTTGGAGTTGGCAAAGAAACTAGAACGAAAACAAATCACTCTGCCAGGAACACTAAGAAAATGTCGTCGTGAACTACCTGCAGAATTTATCGAAACGAGGGGAAGAACTGCAGCTTCAAGTCTCTTCAGATTCCAGGAATCAGCTACAGTAGTCTCCTATTGCCCAAAAAGGGTAAGATAGTGCCATTGCTGAGTACTACGCATTTCAGAGAGGAAATAGGTGACGGCGAAGCAGCAAAACCTAGTATAATCCTAGACTATAATGCAACTAAATCAGGTGTAGACACAATGAACAAATTAGTCAGGACCTGCGCCACAAAACGTAGGACAAGAAGATGGCCATTGGTTATTTTTTATAATATTTTGGATATTAATGCCTAAATGTTTTCATAATTTTACTGGACTTAAATCCTGATTGGAATAAAAAAATCAGCTACAAAAGAAGAGATTTTCTTCTGGAACTAGGGACAAGTCTAGTACAGAAAAACAGAAGTCGGTGCTGCAAAGCTTCTCTTCCTCATCCTCATCCTTCAGCAGAAGTGCATACGGGGGCAAAACGTGGACGGTGCTTCCTATGCGAACCTTCAATGGATGGAAAACATTCAGAAACGTGCAGAAGATGCTTTTCTTTTGTCTGTAAACGACATTAAAAGATTCTTTGTTTTAAATGTAAAGACTTGCTTTGTTTTAAATGTAAGGATCTATAAGATCAAGGGTTAAGACAAGATCTGTAAGTGCTTATGTACATATGGTTTCAATCAGTAACGTATACTTTTATGTCAGTTCATTAAAATAAGTAAAATACTGCCAATATATCCCTTGTTAACTACTTGGGGTCACATTGCCCCCTGCGGACCTCAGCGTAACAAAAAAATTCTGGTAGTATTAAGGTTAAGGCAACAGCAGCACTTTGTGTAACCTACCTATACCCCAGCAGGTTTTTCATCTTAATTATATTTTATTATTGTATTACGCTGACATGTAAAGCGATTAATGCACAAATAAAGTACTAATTAACTCTGACCTGCTTTGCCGCTGTGACCTGAAATTCTACGATTTTCGTTCACTTCTGAATATCAATGTTGCTGTCTTGCCGCAGTCTGTTGCGCTTTGTGCTGCTCTATGTGGTGGTAATTCTGTAACATCTGCTGTAGATCTCCGTATTGCTGATGCACTGAATCATATTGGACTAGTTGCTGCTTATGTTGCAATATTTCCACTTACCCATGTGTTGTGAGGTCAAGAAGCGTTGAATTTAGGTTTATTAAGTGTGCAATACAGTATTTTCGAATTCGTATAAATAAATTACATACAGACTATTTTTCATTGTTGTCGTAATGAAGTGATGAGCCAAAACATTATGGCCACCAGCTTAATAGCAGGTTGCCCCATCTTTGGGACGCAATACGGCAGCGATTCCATACCGAATGGATTTGACAAATCCAAGGTAGGCTTCCGGAGGTATGTGGCACCAGATGTCTGTGTGCTTGGTACCAGATGTCTATGCATGTGGCACCATATTTTTATGCCTGGGGTACGAAGTGTTTATGCACATGGCACCAGGTAGCCATTCATGTGGCATCAGATGCTTATGCCTGTGTCGTCAGGGGTCTAAGCACGTGGCACCTGGTACCTATGCATGTGGCATCAGATGTTTATGCACGTGGCAACAGGTACCTATGCATGTGGCATCAGGTGCTTACGTCTATGACGCGAGATGTCTATACACATGGCACCGGATGTCTATCCACATGACACTGGGTTTCTATGACTTGCCACGAGATGTCTTTATCTATGACACAAGGTATCCATGCCGGTGTCTATCCATGTGGTGCCAGGTGTCTACGCACGTGGCTTCAGATGACTATGCATGTGATACCTAATGTCTATGCACAGGTCACACAATTCCCATAAATTACGACTTAATGGTTTGTGGGCATGAAACTAGTACCTGATGTGTTCTACTGAATTCACATGTGACCGAGATATCAACTGCAGTTCACTATCATGCTTATCAAACTATTACAGCATGATTCTGTCCTTGTGACAGGCACAGTTATGTTGCTGGAAGATCCTACGGCTGTCGAGGAAGACTTCTGTCATGAGGAAACGCAGGTGGCCTGCAATAAAGTTCAAGTACTCTACGGCTGTCATAGCACATTCAGTTGCTACTATAGGTCCAATGAAAGTCCTGGTAAATGTCCCCCATGTTATAATACTACCCCCCCTGGCCTCAATCCGTGGCATGGAGTATGTTTAGGCAGCAGTTCGCCTGGATGACGACGAACGGTATTTACAATATGCTACTCACTACTCTGTGCCAATCACTGCTATATGGTGTAAACTGGCTTATAGGACAGCTGCTGTGTTGTCTGTAACAGGTATCTGCAATTAGTCTACTGGGACAAAAAGAAATACACAAAAGTTGACTGACATACAAGCACACAATCCAGAAAATTATAAAAGAATATAAACTATATTCGATTTGCCTACATCTACAATTATTTACCTATTAACTACGTGTAAGTTGTGACACAGACTACAGCATGGACAGTATATGTATTATACATAAATGTTATACACTGATGAGCCAATATATCATGACTGCTTAATAGCTTGTTTATCCGTCTTTGGAAATAAACACGTCACAAACTGTGCATATCAGGGACCTGAAAGTTTGTTGGTAGCTTTTAGGAGGTACGTGGCATTAGATGTCTATGCACGGGTCATGTCAATCGAGTAAATGACGAGCCGCTTATTTGGTTACACAATGGTGTCACCCGATAGCGACTCAGATAGGTTCCGTAGGATTTACATCAGACGAATTTGGTCCGTCAGACATCCACGTGAGTTCACTATAATTCTCATCAGACCACTGTAGTACGGTTCCTGATCCGAGACACGGACAATTACACTGCCGAAAGATGACATCGCCATCGGGGAAGGCATGAAACATAAAGAGATGCAGGAGGTCCGCAGCTGTCAATGTGTCTTCGATTACTACTGCAGGTTCCATGCAAGCACAGAACGTCTCCAACAGCATAATACTGCTCACACCAACCTACGTCCGTGGCGTGCTGCACTTTTCGAGGCGCCGTCCATCCACCTACTCTAGAAAGTGTGATTCATCCGAAGAACCGACACGTTTCCATTTATCGACGGTCGAATTCCGATGTTTCCGTGCCCACTGCTCTCTTAACTGACGACAGACACTTATGTATGCGCCAGCAATGTGCTGCTTCGGCAGAGATGCCACAGACCACCATCTTTCCTACTTTACAGAACAGACAAGCCTCCGAACCCCACGTTCTGTCGTAGCCTTGGACTTCCAACCATTTAGCGCCTAATGGTAGTTTCACTGGCCTTCTACCTCTTTTCGTAGATGCTCATGAAGGTAGTATGTGAATATTCGAGTAGCTTCGCCGATTTCGAGATACTCTTTCACAGGCTCGCGTCGGTCGAGATCCAATGACTGTTAGCAGAATATACAGTAGAAACGGTGGGTTCAGGAGGGTAATACGGAACGCCGTGCTGGATCCCAACGGCCTCGTATCACTAGCAGTCGAGATTACAGGCATCTTATCCGCATGGCTGTAACGCATCGTGCAGCCACGTCTCGATCCCTGAGTCAACATATGGGGACATTTGCAAGACAACAACCATCTGCACGAACAGTTCGACGACGTTAGTAGCAGCATGGACTATCAGCTCGAAGACGATGGCTGCTGCTACCCTGTGCCTGCGATGGTGTACTCAACGACGAACCTGGGTGCACGAATGACAAAACGTCATTTTTTCGGATGAATCCAGGTTCTGTTTACAACATCATGATGGTCGCATCCGTGTTTGGCGACATCGCGGTGAACGCACACTGGAAGCTTGTATTCGCCATCGCCATACTGGCGTATCACCCGGCGTGATGGTATGGGGTGCCATTGGTTACACGTCTCGGTCACCTCTTGTTCGCATTGACGGCTCTTTGAACAGTGGACATTACATTTCAGATGAGTTACGACCCGTGGCCCTACCATTCATTCGATCCCTGCGAAACCCTACATTTCAGCAGGATAATGCACGACCGCATGTTGCAGGTCCTGTACGGGCCTTTCTGGATACAGAAAATGTTCGACTGCTGCCCTGGCCCCAGCACATTCTCTAGATCTCTCACCAATGGAAAACGTCTGGTCAATGATAGCCGACCAACTAGCTTGTCATAATACGCTAGTCACGACTCTTGATGAATTTTGTTATCGTGTTGAAGCTGCATGGGCAGCTGTACTTGTACACGACATCCAATCTCTCTTTGACTCAATGCCCAGGCGTATCAAGGCCAGAGGTGGTTGTTCTGGGTACTGATTTCTCAGGATCTATACACCCAAATTGGGTGAAAATGTAATCACATGTCACTTCTAGTATAATATACTTGTCCCATGAATACCCATTTGTCATCTGTATTTCTTCTTGGTGTAGCAATTTTACTGGTCAGTAGTGTGTATATATTGCTAAATTACTTTTGGTTACAATGAATAATATTAACCCGCAAGTCGTAACAAAAGGAAGCAATATATCGAACAGATTTAAACCAATTCCTATTAAAACTGTTACCTATTTTTAAAAAATTAAACTCTCAAGTGTACTTATGTGTTAGCATACACGAAAGAAAACTCGAAATGCAAGAGGGCGAAGTCGAAAAACGCAAACTGAAGTATTTGCTGAAATAAATTGCGATGAAGGAAGAATATGATGGGCTGTTGGAAAAAGAACAAGCCACTGTAGATCACAGATTACTTTAAGCACAATCTACAGGAAAAATCTGGATCCAGCTGAGGAGTACAAGATATAGGCATCAACAGTGAAGTGCCATTTGAAAGTGACAAGACACTGAAGTACTCACAGAAAAGAATGGAACCAACTAAAGTTACTACATTAAAGGATATTTCCATACGTATCCTCTTAAAAAAGGATGTTTACGCTTTATCTGAAGGTAATATCTTGAGATTGTGCATCTAGCAACTGAAAAGTTATTTTCAGAGTTTAAAGCTGATGGGATAACTACATTTAACGACCATTCGTTTGCTAAACTGCTAATCTTACACTGAGATGACAAAAGGCATGGGATACCTCATAACATCTGTCGGACCTCCTTTTGTACGCCGTAGTGCAGTAACTCGACGTGTCATGAACTCAACAAGTCTTTGGAAGGCCGCTGCAGAAATCTTGGATCATGCTGCCTCTTCCGTCCACAACTGCGAAAGAGTTGTGCACGAAGAGACCTCTCGATTATGTCTCATAAGTGTTGGATGGGATTCATTTCAGGCGATCTGGGTGGACATACCTTTCGCTCGAATTGCCCAGAATGTTCTTCAGTCATCATTCTTTTGGAACATTAAGTCAATGCATGGCTGGGTAATTTCCAAGAATGATTGCCTGTCGAAGTCGCGGGTTCCAAACGATACATATCGTACGTGCGATCGTAAATCGATCATGCAATTCCGTTGGCAGACGTTGTGAGTATGTTTACGGTGGTCACTACAGAAATGACCAAAGAAGAGCGTTACAAAAAGACTTGTAATTGCAAAGGAGACGACTTACCTTACTCGTCGTCGGTGTTGTCATGTTAAACTCCGTTACGACGGTCTGGATGGAAAATTTGGAAGAGTCGAACCATGTTTTCTGCCTGATACTCGTTTGTTTTCCGCACTGGCCGCAATGAAATTGTAACTGTATTTCAGCATCGAAACTGTTCTTACGAAGTTTTACACACTTCGCACCACCACAGTCCCTTCTTTCCTCGTCCGGTAGTGCTCCGTATTTACGACAAAAAGTCAAACAATTTTCTACACTGTATAAACATGGAATTAGATTTTTCCATGTTGGAGAATCCGCAGAAGAAACATCAAGAACACCAGCCATTCCATTCACTAACGAGCGTAAATCGTCTGGGTTCCCCTAGCAACTCACAAATAATTCGCTGAGGTATGGAATTTAGAGCAACTACGGGAACAACGGGAAACATATAAAAATGACGATCACAAATAATTGATCACAACACTCGCCACCCGAGTCGCATGATCGATTAACGATCGCACGTTCGATATGTATCGTCCAAACGATACATATCATAGGCAATCATTCTTGGAAATTACCCATGGCTGCAAATGGTCTTCAAGTAGCCGAACATCCAGAGCATCGAGTCCATTCCATGAAAACGTAGGCCATACCACTGTGGAGCCACCAGCAGTTTGCACAATGCCTTGCTGACAACTTGGCTCTGTGGGTTCGTGGCGTCGGTGCCACGCTCGAAACCCACCATGAGCTCTTACCAGCCGAAATCTGGACTCATCTGAACATCCGACGGTTTTCCTCCAGTCGTGTAGGGTCCAACCGACATCGTCACAAGCCCAGGAGAGGCACTGCAGGCGATGTCGTGCTTTTAGCAGAAACGCTCGTTTACCACCGTAGCCCATTAACGCCAAACTTCGCCGCACTGTACTAACGTTTGTCGTATGTCTAACATTGGTTTTCACCGTTATTTCACGCAGTGTTGCGTGTGTGTCATCACTGACAAATCTACGCAAACGCCGCTGCTCTCTATCATTAAGTGAAGGTCGTTGGCCATTGCGTTGTCCCTGGTGAGAGCTAATGCCTGCAATGTGGTGTTGGGGCACACCTTTGACATTGTTAACCTCGGAGTACTGAATACTCCAACGATTTCCGAAAAGGAACATCCCATGCGTCTAGCTCCAACTACCATTTCGCGTTCAAAGTCTGCTAATTCCTGTCTTGCAGCCATAATCATGTCGGAAACCTTTTCACATGAATCACCTGAGTACAAACGACAGCTCCGTCAAAGCACTGCTCTTTTATACTTTGCGCCGGCCGCCGTGGCCGTGCGGTTCTAAGCGCGTCAGTTTGGAACCGCGTGACCGCTACGGTCGCAGGTTCGAATCCTGCCTCGGGCATCGATGTGTGTGATTTCCTTAGGTTAGTTAGGTTTAAGTAGTTCTAAGTTCTAGGGGACTGATGACCTCAGTAGTCCCATTGTGCTCAGAGCCATTTGAACCATTTTTTTTATACTTAGTGCATGCGATACCAGCGCCATCTGTGTACGTGCTTATCGCTTTCTCATGACGTTTATCACCGCAGTGTAAAGCTCTATACGCAAATTCCGCTGGAATATGAAAAAGAATTGGAATCTTACAACCAAGAGGACGTGAAATGCCGTAATAATATTTTTATGCAGGAGATGAAAAGCAACATTAAAATTCCCTAATGCTCATGACTAGAAGAAGTGATGTATAGTACGTTTCACGCACGACACACTGTCCAGCTTTGCGTACCAAGGAGGCGGGTTCCGATCACCACATACGCAGCACCTTGATCATGGGATTCTGTCAGGTGACGTATTGATTTTAGCAAAACTGAGCTAAGTTAGGAACGAGCTTAAAAAGGAGCCCATGAAAGTCGTTGTCCCATTTAGTACTTTCAACTAGGAATTAAATGATGTACTTAAATCGATTGTTCAGTGTATACCTCGATACGTAGAACAAACTACTAGAACAAAAATGGCAGGGTATAATGGATTATACTGTAAATGATGAAAGTATGTGAATGCAGTTCGCCGCTAACTTGGTGTAATGTCTCTCACACATAAACCTGTACAGTAAAGTAAGGGCCTCCTGTTTTATCTTTAGGCTGATCCGTGATAAGACAGGCAAACAATTATACTAATGGAGGATTCTGCGTATTTTCTCTAATTTCATTCGCTCTCTCTCTCTCTCTCTCTCTCTCTCCTTTATCTATATACAGTTTTAAATATAATATTTCATTACGTGAACTCAGCCCAATAGAATCTCTGGTGGAGGAGCCCTTCGTCTTAATATTCAGCGGCTGGCTTGCTGTAAAAGATCTTTATATCTATTATTATTGTTAAGCGCTGCATTCAGTTGGGAAAATCGATCGTTTGAACAATTCGTTCATTTTACGACAGATTTAGAATTTCAGATGTGTCCGAAGCCTTTTTGGACGATTTTATAAAATCTCGGTGATTGCAGGCTCTCTTCGACACAACTGAAACTTCCCCACTAATTACAGGGCCAAGACAATCATCAATGATTCAGACAGAGAACTCATTCGTCATTCACTCTAGAATAAAAGGGTCACAAACCTTATTTCTGAGGAAAATTGTATATTCAATCCATCTCCATTACATGTTCCGTTTTCTGTTGATTCCAACTCTTACTTAATTTGAGTTTACAATTTTTCTCTCTCTTCAAATAACCCGCTAGTGGCACAAACGTTAATAGCTCGCTTTAGCGAGAAGAAGAGCAAATATGTCTCTTTTAGCAACCCGACAATCTTTCAACAGATACTTCCGAAGCTCTCCTCGTTATCCGTCTATAATAACCCTGGAGAATACATACATGTATCTCTGTTATTCCAAAGAATAAACGTACTAGAAAAATACCTTGGCGTCGACGAGCTGTCGGCGCATATATTACTAGAAAATCCGATCAGATACTTTTCAAAAGTGAATAAATGTGGATGATTTGATTGACCATTATTAATTATTGCGTGGTAGAGGGTAATTTTCCGTGGGGAGATTACAAGGGCAGTGGTGAGAAATCGAACTAACAGAGCAAGATGGAGCCTTTGAAGCATGTATTGATTGGCTGTTTCATTTTTTATTGCAGTGAGATTCAAGGTTGTAATTGGGAGGGAAAAGCGATTTTTTTTTTACGAGCCTGTGTGGATTCTGCAAATCCTAACAAAGCACTCCGCAGCTCTCGTCCCCGCTGCCCTGCCCCAGCTTGTAGGCAACGCAAATGTCGAAGGTCATACCTCGACCAAAGAGTACTTTTCGCTCCCACTAACATAATATGGTAAACTCTTTAAGATAAAATCATCTGACTATTTGACGTCCAATACAGCGGTACCATACAGTATAATACTTTATTCGCTCTTCTTAAATTCCGTACGTGGCGTGTATGCCACATTCCTGTCTCTGCTTATTACATTTTTGTTGCTATGTTTTAACCCTTACCTTCCCATGTTATTTCTTCGTCACACTCTGTCCCAGGTGCGGCCTGATAGACCGCTGTGTTTAACCAACTATAAAATTGCAATCAGCTGTTTCAGTGAAACAGTTCCGTTTTTTTTATGTAACAGGTTACGTTAATACCACAAAAATATATATTAAAATACATTTTAAAGTTAATTTTTACGAAAAATCCCTTTCAGACAAAACAGTTCCACGAAATGAACATAATATTACAAGATAATAATGTTAATGCCATGAAAACCCATCTACCCTGCATTCTAAATTTTACTTTTTGCTATATTTTGACTGTTTATTATACATGTAATAATAAAAACATAGACTCCCATAAAACATCCAAAAATGAAAATAGTATTTTTCTGGTTTTTAAATTTCTTCTCAGAGCTTTTCTTTGCACTAGCTGGGCATTTTTCTATAGAAATCAAGCTAGATTGGCTTGTTGCAACAATGACATGTATAAGATGTCTTTTTCTTCTTCTCTGGGTCACAGGTGAAGCATGTTTTCTGTTTTTCCAGTAGTTCTACAACGGCTTCTAGTGTTGATTCTGCTACACCCAAAACACCGTGAATGGGTTGACGAAGTTCACAGGCTACGTGATAGTTGTTGACTCGCATTTTATCTGTGGTGTCACCAACGAGTTTCAAGCTTCTTCAAAAAATTAAAGCGGCTCACCTGAGTATTGTCTTTGTAGGAATTGTGAAGGACAAAGGCATTCACCCCACTTACGTCAAACATGCGGAAAAATAATCGTTGAAAGAGGCTTCAATGACCAGCGATGTTTGTTTGAGCTAAATGTATTTCTAACAGATTGTTCAGCTAAAGATTCTACAACTCTGTCTTCATCTACATACACATCTACATCTACACCCATACTCCGCAAGCCACCTGCGGTGTGTGGCGGAGGGTACCTTGAGTGTCTCTATCGGTTCTCCCTTCTATTCCAGTCTCGTATTGTTCGTGGAAAGGATTGTCGGTATGCCTCTCTGTGGGCTCTAATCTCTCTGATTTTATCCTCATGGTCTCTTCGCGAGATATACGTAGGAGGGAGAAATATACTGCTTGACTCTTCGGTGAAGGTATGTTCCCGAAACTTTAACAAAAGCTCGTACCGAGCTTTTGAGCGTCTCTCCTGCAGAGTCTTCCACTGGAGTTCATCTATCATCTCCGTAACGCTCTCGCGATTACTAAATGATCCTGTAACGAAGCGTGCTGCTCTCCGTTGGATCTTCTCTATCTCTTCTATCAACCCTATCTGGTACGGATCCCACACTGCTGATTAGTATTCAAGCAGTGGGCGAACAAGCGTACTGCAACCTACTTCCTTCGTTTTCGGATTGCATTTCCTTAGGATTCTTCGAATGAATCTCAGTCTGGCATCTGCTTTACCGACGATCAACTTTATATGATCATTCCATTTCAAATCACTCCTAATGCGTACTCCCAGATAATTTATGGAATTAACTGCTTCCAGTTGCTGACCTGCTATTTTGTAGCTAAATAATAAGGGATCTATCTTTCTATGTATTCGCAGCACATTACACTTGTCTACATTGAGATTCAATTGTCATTCCCTGCACCATGCGTCAATTCGCTTCAGATCCTCCTGCATTTCAGTACAATTTTCCATTGTTACAACCTGTCGACACACCACATCACCATCTGCAAAAAGCCTCAGTGAACTTTCGATGTCATCCACAACGTCATTTATATATATTGTGAATAGCAACGGTCCTATGACACTCCCCTGCGGCACACCTGAAATCACTCTTACTTCGGAAGACTTCTCTCCATTGGGAATGACATGCCGCGTTCTATTATCTAGGAACTCTTCAATCCAATCACACAGTTGGTCTGATAGTCCATATGCTCTTACTCTGTTCATTAAACGACTGTGGGGAACTGTATCGAACGCCTTACAGAAGTCAAGAAGCACGGCGTCTACCTATGAACCTGTGTCTATGGCCCTCTGACTCTCGTGGACGAATAGCGCGAGCTGGGTTTCACACGACCGTCTTTTTCGAAACCCATGCTGACGTTAGAGATATAGGTCTATAGTTCCGCACATCTGTTCGACGTCCCTTCTTGAAATCGGGGATGACCTGTGCCCTTTTCCAATCCTTTGGAACGTTACGCTCTTCTAGAGACCTACGGTACACCGCTGTAAGATGGGGGGGGGGGGGGGGGCGGGCAAGTTCCTTAGCGTACTCTGTGTAAAATCGAACTGGTATCCCATCAGGACCAGTGGCCTTTCCTCTTTTGAGCGATTTTAATTTTTTCTCTATCCCTCTTTCGTCTATTTCGATATCTACCATTTTTTCATCTGTGCGACAATCTAGAGAAGGAACTGCAGTGCAGTCTTCCTCTGTGAAACAGCTTTGGAAAAAGACATTTAGTATTTCGGCCTTTAGTCTGTCATCCTCTGTTTCAGTACCATTTTGGTCACAGAGTGTCTGGACATCTTGTTTCGATCCACGTACCGCTTTGACATAAGACCAACATTTCTTAGGATTTTCTGCAAGTCAGTACATAGAACTTTACTTTCGAATTCATTGAACGCCTCTCGCATAGCCCTCCTCACACTACATTTCACTTCGCGTAATCTTTGTTTGTCTGCAAGGCTTTGGCTTTGTTTATGTTTGCTGTGAAGTTCCCTTTGCTTTCGCAGCAGTTTTCTAACTCGGTTGTTGTACCACGGTGGCTCTTTTCCATCACTTACGATCTTTCTTGGCACATACTCATTTTGATCAATTGTTCATTCAAAGATTTCACAGGTAGTAAAAAAAAAATTCGTCTTCGCTTCCTCACTGTTTCTATTCTGGAATATGTTCCCTTTCAACATCCATTACTAAACTGTCCTCAAGCCATTTTAAAACAGTGTTTTCAAAGTGAGGGTCCGTAACATGGAAACCTATGAAGACTTGGCTACTGAATCTATAACGCAAAGTCCCAGGTGTGGCCTCAGAGACAGCTGGCACCAAAGAAACACTAATAGTATAGTTTCACGTCACATTTAAGTGGCTACTGACAAAGGATATCACTGCAGAACAACTAGATAACACTTTAATCAAAACATGGCTCTGAGCACTATGGGGCTTAACATCTGTGGTCATCAGTCCCCTAGAACTTAGAACTACTTGAACCTAACTAGCCTAAGGACATCACAGACATCCATGCCCGAGGCAGGATTCGAACCTGCGACCGTAGCGGTCGCTCGGTGCCAGACTGAAGAGCCTAGAACCGCAGGGCCACAACGGCCGGCGCTTATTAATGGAAATGATCTGTAAGGTGTCAGGCAAATCCAACACCTTCCATGAAAACCCTGACATGATGAGCAAATCCAGTAGTATGTCACATAGCTCCGAATAAATCGTGACATTAAATTAACCAAAGTAATACGAGTAACGAGTGAGCAAATGGAATACCACAGACTAACACAAGAATGCCTAAATGCATGACATGCCTTCCCACCGCGAGACAGATGCAGTTCCGAGGGGAGAAACGAGAACAGAAGCCGAGAGCAGAACTCTGCGATAAGGGACGGACACCCACGTCACCAGCTAACCACCAGGACTACCCCCCAGCCCATGTTAAAAGCTAGAGCCCTCCAGAAGAGCAGTATAGATCTTACGATAACACTAAAAAGGCCACACCAGCCACAAGTTTTAGCGTGAGCCTTTTTCGCATCTCTGTTACGTTGCAATCTTTAAAAACATTGCCCCACCATGAAAAGTATAACGTTTCTCATTGGATAGACAGAACTTTTGTAGGTGGAGCTTAAGGTTCACGTTGAGACCCTGATTGGTCAGACGAAAACACAGCCAGATAGTTTTTCTTAAACCAACTTCGGTAAATTGTAGTAAGGGGAAGTTAGGACAGAGTTGCTTCCAAGACGGAGAGATGCATGGAGCTGCGCCGGCCGCCGCCTCCTGACGAACACCGACAAGGTAATGAATGCAAGCGATGCCGCATTCTTGAGCGCATAAGGCTTCACTCAGAACTGCAGAAGTCTCATCTGTTACATCCCTCTTTACGCAATACTTGTGTCGATCGTCAATTGAAGCTGATGGTATTCACATTTGCTACGTAAGTTAAAATCTGAAACGCAATGATTTTTCTGTCATATAATTATTGAGAAGCCACATCAGCCACTGTAATTTACGACAAGTTAGATAAGTAATTAAAGATAATTGAGGGTCACTGTAGACCATTTTGATAGTTTTCTCTTTTGTGAAACTTAATTTAAACCTAGATTATAGATGTGATATGGGATAGGTCATCCTTCGATCCATTGTAGAACTTGGAAACCCACTCAGGGAATATTCGTTCACATTTTTGTTGAACGCTGTTGGTTTTTATCATCCTGTATTAAAATATTTCCTTTTATCAATTGTGCAATTTATAAACAATGTTTTGTGAGTAGAATAAAATTTCCAATGCTAAACTTAACTGCTTTTTCGACGTTATTTTACCAACTAACTAAAAATAGGAAAGCCTTGAACCCCTTCCACTAAATATAGTTAGTATTAAGATTCTTTTACAGGGAGTGCAGTGGAGCTGACGTTGAAATCATTAAGTATTTGGTTATATCATCGCTAGTCTCATTGAAGTCTTCTGAACTCTGCATGTCATGTGTGGTCTGGCGTCTCCTTACCAGCAACAGGTCCCAAGTTCAACTTTGTCAATTCCCTACAAAACCTGCTCAGAGCGTCGTTGCGCGAATGTGGCAGGGAGACACGACTTGGAACAGACAGAAACAACGCAGAATCTTAGAGATGGACCAGTCACAAGTGTACCCTGAGAGGCAGGCGCGAAACTGTTATCTATGATCGGTTTTCGAGGAGGTAATACATGAATCCGTCTATAAAACCTGATCTCATGCAAAGACGGAACATTTTTTTGAATAATAGCCTCAGATGACGTACTTGTGCGATGTTGTATTAATCCAAAGCAGTCTACGATCGGTTTTCGAGATGACAACGCTCGAACTGCTGTGCGAAGTGAAACTCCGATTAAAGACGGAATTAATTGTTAATGTTGCCCGGGAAAACATATTTGTGCGGTGTGGGTTCTAAGATCATGTGAAGCATTTTACGACTTTTACAGTTATCGGGAACTAATGACTGATAACAGGGAATCTTATTATGAATGTTAACGATAGACTGACTCTAGAAACCGCTTTACTAATTTTACTTTTGGACAAATAAAACAAAATTAGGTGGAATCCTAATATTTTATTTTTCTCATTATGGTTAGCATTTAAACCTACCCACTTGCCACATTATTATGAACAATTGGTTGCACATGTGCTAGAGCTCGCGACCGACGGAGAAGAAACCAATTGGGGCAAGGTCTACGAAATGCGAGGTAAACAAGTTGACTACAGTTCAGTTAGGAGAAGTGGAGGGGGGGTTGGTGGAGGAGGGGCGGATGCACTGGACTTTAATATGTAAATCACACGTAGCATCACTGTGCATCCCCGTGTACGTATTTTAGCAGATGATATTTCGAACCTTGAATACCCTGTCTGCTGTGATAGTGATAAAAGTACAGGATGGGTAGTGGCTCATCCTGGGATTAGCTTTATTTTATTGCTCTCTCCCTTACTGAATTCGTGTTGCTGAGTCTAACGCAAGAACAGGAATCGATAAGAATCGTCCAGTATGTTATGGCACAGAAAATCACGTTTTTACAGTTCACAAAAAATATTCTGTGCCTTGCTATTGTAATAGGAATTACACTCAATATCTGATCATTTTCGCTGTTTATGTTTATTTCGGTCATTCACATCAAATATGCGCCACTTAACAGGTAGCATACAATCTCACTGAGAATTTTACATTCGTCACAGCGACTGGTATTTGTAACAATGTAGAGTAGTTTCCGCAGGCTCGTTCCTCTCGAAACGTGCAGTAAAAAGTCTGAGCTCCCAAGTGTGCCAACCTGTTCCCCCTAACTAGGAAACTACAGCAGTAAAGGCAAGACGTAAAGACAAGGGAGGGAGAAACGGTGACTCGAAACTTTGCAAAGAACATCGTTAACTTTACAGCTGTAACATTTGGTGACGAAAACAAAATATTAGCTGGCTGTGGCCACACATGTGCCCGTCTCACCCAAAATTTAGAGCAAATTGCTGGCGCTCGCAGTTTCAGTATCGAATATGAAGGCTGTACGTGAGTGTTAATACAAAAACTGAGTCATGTAAATTACACCGAAAATAAAACAACAATGTGAAAACATGTAATAACTCATCCGTTTGTGCTGAGTGTATGTAATTACAAACAAAGCACGAAACTTATGAATATTCCGCAATGTCGTGGCAGGACATTATATTTATTGTCATGAATAAGTACGAACAGAATATTACATTATTGTAAATACACACACGCTTTGCTGCATTTGGCGTTTAATACAATATCAAACTGAACCCAGCGAAAAGGAATTTGTTTTATGGCACAGCAGTGACGTTACTCGGAATCGGTGTATTTTTTTAGGGGAACACTATTCTCGATTCATTATATCGTCCTACTTGCTTGTTGTTGCTTTTATGATCTTTCAAAATAAATACTTTTTTTATGAATAAGGGAGGTGTCGCAGCGATAAGACCAGTACTTATAACAGTCCAGTTCTGAAAAGTTTCTTTTTGTAAGATCACTATCAATTCACACCCACTTCGTTGCCCTACTGAATTTTACGCGCCGACTGTTAGAAGAGCGATGGCAGAAATGTTACAGTCTCTCTCGCTTATATTCTCGCTATTATTACCAGTGTATTGAAATATGAAGATCGAAATAAAATTATAAAAAATGATGGAGAGCAGAATCATGGTAGTTCATTCTTCAATGTGAGTGAATACTCTAGCACAGTGGAACTCAAGACATTTATCTTACTATGAATTATTTGCTAGATCGTACTTCAAATACAATGAATAAAAAGTCTGCTTGGATTTCCGTATATTTTGCTCATGTCTCTCATCGAAATTCTGATCGATGTGTTTAGGACCAGCCACAACGAAAGTCACAGACATCTAACATTTAAACCATACTGCATGGTCATTCGCATATTTGTCACGTTGAAAAATAAGGATTCAGTTTGTAACCTCCCTCCAGATAATAGTAGTGTTTGACATTTGACTACTTAAAATACATGACTGTAATTCTGCGGTACTGAGGATCAGACAACTGTCTGGCCATGTAGATTTAGGCTTCCCGTGGCTTTCCAGCATAAACTGAGCCCCCTAAAAGAGATACAGTCGTTTTTCTATCACATATTTCTTCAGTACCTCTAATGTTCACGTCGGTGACGAAACATGTAACACTGATCTCTCGTCATTTTAATACTGGTTTTGATTACATGAGCAGCTAGCCGAACTTCACCTTCTAGTGTGAATTTGAAAATAATACTAGACTATGAAAACTTGGTGGCACATATATGACTCATCTTCTGTATGGGAGCTACTTGACTCAGAAATTGTAATCCAAGTTCTGCGCTCTGTTAGATACGTATTTCGTCTGTTCATTTATGGCACAGAAACGTCTTCTTTTATTAACACTGTACCTTTATTAGTTTTCTTTTTACCTTACTATTGCAGATTTTGAAGGTGGCTGTGGCGAAATAATTTACTAATAAAGGCAATTCGTGTGCTCTATACAGCAAACGTTTTCGGAGCTTTCACTGCTGTAAAGGTATGTTTGTGTTGTGTGGACGGTTGCAGTACCCTCCCCTATGCCCCCTCGCCTCACCCAAACTTAAATGCTTACCCATATCTCTTCCCACGTTTCCAATGAAACCTGGAAGGACAGTAGTGCAACTGAAACTTGCTGAGGCACAATTCGCGCAGGATAAATTTTTTTAGTAATTTAGAAATTTATTCCTGGAATTCAGCTTAAATGTAATAGGTACAGATGTACTACCTAACGTAACATATGAAAACTTGTCATACCGGGACTCGAACCCGGATTTCCTGCTTATAATGAGCGGTCGCCTTACCACTCAGGCTGTCCGAGCACGCTCCCAGGACCGAGTCAAACTTCCGCACATCAATACCTATCCATTTCTTCTCATAGATTATAAATCATTTTGCCTTCTTTTTACTTATCTCAGTGTTGAAATGTAAGCCCAGAACAGTTTGCTATAAAGGGCAACAAAATGGAGCGTAGAATATCGTCTTACATTTCAGGAATATAATGCCCGCCCAGACACGGCAAGTGTTTCTACAGATTGCATTCATCGTGCTTGCCAGTCCCTACCTTGGCCAGCAAGATCGCCGGATCTTTCCCTAATTGAGAACATTTGCAGCGCTGTGAATAGGGCCCTACAACCAGCTCCGAATTTTGACGACGTGACGTGTCAGTTGGGCAGAATTTGCCACGGAATCTCACAGGGGGACACCCAACAACCCTATTAATATTTGCGAAGCCAAATAACTTCTTGCATAAGGGCCAGAAGTGGACCAAAGCGTTATTGACGTGCTCAATTTGTTGAGCTCTTTATCTTGAATAAATACTTATACCTTTCTGAAATTGTAATCTCTGTTCGTCTGTACATGTACATCACGTCCACTGATTTCCGTCCCATTCGAATAATACCTTCATGGTGCGTCGTTTATTTATGTATTTATTTATTTGTCTTAGAATGAAGCTGGCCGTTTAAAAAACACGATTATGTTAAATCCACCCTGCAACATGTTGAAGTTTCCCCTTGTTCTTTATTGTCAGTCATACTGTACGCTAATGTTACCGGAAATTTGAGCCTTTTCAAAGGTGAAAGTAAATTAGTTGAAATGAATGGAATTTGTGATATGAATAGCAACTTTGCTGTCGTTTCAGGATAATAATTTCTGCCTCTGTGATATCGTTCAGAAGTTTTATTTGCAAGGGGTACCGGGAACATTGTGTGACTTCAGAAATTCTGTTGCGAATTTCACGACTTCGCATTGGTGACTGGAGACGAGTTTGTTTTGGAAGTATCGTAAACTACATACACAAACACTTTAATTTATATGTATTCATTTCCCGAGATCCACACAAAGATCCACATGAATCATTTGAACAGACATTGTTTACTACTTCATGCTACGAGACTCATATGTGCGACTGTAAGGGCACATTGTCTTATCGACATCCAGAGACTGTATTTTTCAATCTTGTTTCTTGGGCAAGAGCACCTGCCATCTGCCTTACCTACGAGTGAGTACATGTGATCATTCCATTTCTTATCCCTACAAACTGTTGCACTCAGGTATCTGTACGAGCTGACTGACGCAAACTGTGACTCATTGATGTTGTACTCATAGGAAGCTACGATTTTACGTTTAGTAAGTGCGCTGTTTTTCATTTCTGAGCCTTTCAAACAAGTTGTTAATCTTCACATTACATTGTAATATTACCATTACTAGCATTTAACTGGATATTTGCGTGGATTTGTTCAGACAGTACTTCATTACGGATAACTACACCATCTGCAAAATGTTTAAGGTTATTATCAGTATCGTGTGATGGATTATTAATATACAACATGAACAACGAGGGTCCCAATACAGTTCCGTGGAGAAAGTGTGAAGATTTTTAAAGTTTTGTTGTGACTCTCCGACCAGGACAACGTACCACGTCCTCCTTACCAATAAATGTTCCATCAACTCAAATTTTGATTAATACTCTACAAGGCCGTGCTTTTGTCAAGACGTTGGCATGGTACTGAGGCAAATTCTTTTCGGAAGACAAGACCTCCGCATACACCTGACAGTTTTGAACCATGACTTTCTGGTCGTCATCCGAGGAAAGTGTAAGCTGGGTTCCGCATAAGCGATGCTTGAGGAATCCAAGCTGGTTGGCATGGATGAAGTAATTCTGTATGAGATACCTCATTACGTTTCAGGTCGGAACATTTTTCAGGATTCTACAACAGATGGACATCAGTTAGGTAGAACGGTAGTTCCGTGCATCATTTCTTCCTCCTTTTAAGTCTTACTGAATCTATCAATGGGAGACAAGAAAATTCTGACGAATTCCTTCCATGTCAGATGTATTGTTTTTTGTTAGGCTACTAGTGAATAACGCACTCACTCTAACAGTGAATATCTACGAGTGAGGAATTGGTTTCGCCCACTGCTCTTGGTAATATAGAGAAAAAAAGTATCTTAACGTAGACCCAAGGGAGAAATCACTCTGTTGCTTCTCATATGAAAATATTATTTGCAATTAATGAGATTCTGGCTGGAAGATTTAAGATAAGTCTGTTCCATAAACGAGGGGGCACTAAAAAATCGTTGGTTTTTCCTAGTAAAAATAGTTGTGGATTAATTCTAATGTTTTGCATTAAGCTTTGTTCTTTACATTATACGTGATAGTAATTGCCTAGTAGTAACATTAGTTTTTACTTTCCTGTGCCGGCACGAAAATAAAGAATTCACAGTGGAAGAGAGTCGTGTTGTGATTAAGTACATTTTTTTTTTAAATAAAGAACACGGCTACACAAATTTATAATCATATGTCTGGTACACTGGGTTGTAACTGCCCTGCCTACTCCAGTATCAAAGACTTGGTTGCTGCACTGAAGATGGAGAGTGTCCTAGAAGACCAACTCGGATCGACGGCCGCTGGTGGCCGAGTGGTTCTAGGCGCTTCAGTCTGGAACCGCGCGACCGCTACGGTCGCAGGTTCGAATCCTGCCTCGGGCATGGATGTGTGTGATGTCTTTAGGTTAGTTAGGTTTAAGTAGTTCTAAGTTCTAGGGGACTGATGACCATAGATGTTAAGTCCCATAGTGCTCAGAGCCATTTGAACCATTTTTTTGTCTTTTGGTATGAAGATAGAATCCTACTTATTGACTACTAAAACGTGGTAAAACAGTCACGGCAAAATTTTGTGTTGAACATCTGGACAAAATGAAACGATAATTGGTCTACGAACGTCGAGTAAGCCCGAGAAAATGAATCTCGTCTCTGCAAGACAATGCCTGCCCTTACAAGACAGCCACTATGCAGCAAAAATTGCCAGACCTATGAGCTGAAATCTTCTAATATCCTTCCTGTTCACTGACTTGGGCCCCTCATCTCAAGAGAAGACGATTTCTGAACTCTGAGGACGCCGGAAAGGCTGTGGGTGAGTGGTTTGCAGCACAATCGATTTATTTTTTTATAATAAAAGATTATTTAAAGAAGCTGGATCGAAGATACAATAGATGCGTTACGCTCAAGGGAAACACGTCGAGTAAATAAATTTTTTCAAACCCATTGCAGAAGTTTTTCTTATAAAGGCAAAGCTAATCAGAACACTCTCGTATAATACACAGACCAAGAGTTCCATTCAACAAAACAGTCAACAAGCAAATCGTTCAATGTTGAATCCAGTCGGAAGGTTTCACGCTCAATTTTCCACAGTAATCATAACAATGCATAAAGTAGAACAAAATTGACCACGAGGAAATATTATAAAAACTTGTGGTTAATTTTAACTTATACATAAAAAGCTCCGTGATGAGGCCCAGGTGACCTCTCGATGCCGACCGACCACCGTGTCATCCTCAGACATAGATCGGATGCAGTATAGAGGGGCATGGGGTCAGCACAGAGCTGTCCTGGCCTTTTTCTGCTATCAAAGCCTTGGAGCCGCTATTCCTCAATCAAGCAGATGCTAAATTCGCATAATGTGACTCAGTGCACTCGATTCGAATCGTCCTACCACGGAAAAATCCATGCTAGTACCGCTAATTAAACCCGGGTCCTCCTCAAGGCAGTCAGCGTGGTTAACCATTTAACAACAAAAAACATATGCATATGACTAATTTTCTGCTTGAAAAAGTCTGTTTTATAAGACTTTATTTTTTACACTGAAGTACAAAATCTTGGAGTACCTTACACAATTACACTTACAATGAAAGTTTTCATTTATACCTCACAAATGTCCAATGTACTCTCCACCAGGTGGACAACAAACATCGAACTGATATTGTAACTTGTCCTATACTTCCGCAAACCTATCTAGAGTCACTGCTTTCACTGTTGTTGCAGTTCTTTCAAAGTTGTTGGAAGCGAAAGCACACCTTACATCTGAGGTCATCAGTCCCCTAGAACTTAGAACTACTTAAACCTAACGAACCTAAGGACATCACATACATCCATGCCCGAGGCAAGATTCGAACCTGCGACCGTAGCGGTCGCGGGGCTCCAGACTGAAGTGCCTAGAACCGCTCGGCCACAGCGGCCGGCATAGACGGGGTCTGCCACAAATTACCACAGAAGGCAGTCACATACAGTGTAATGAGACGATCTTAGAGGTCAATGAGGATTACAGTTCGCTCGCTGTATTTACCTTTACTAGATGCAGTAGACTCTGAGGCTCCTCATCTCTTGTGGAACTACTCCCCCCGACCATTTCTCCTCCCGGGAGATTTCAGAGCCCATCATGTCTAGTGGGGCTCGACCTCTACTTGCCCTCAGGGATTGGAGAGTCTCATGATATCTCACGTCCCACTCCGCATCCACCTGCTGGATGGAGCGCTATCTGAAGAGAAGTGACGAAAATAGATGATCAGCAGTGCTAACTGGACGCTCTTCATCAGCTGGATGTGTTCAAACACCATGACAGTGGGTTGGTGGACCACATCACACGAGATCCCAAAGTCCTCAGGTTATCTTAGGAGGCGAGTTGTACCTTGGCGGACAGATGAGTGCCTGTCAGCAATCCAGGACAGACGTGTGGCTCTTTGACATTTTAAATGCCGACCAACAGCAGACAACCTAATGGCTTTTCGAGTAGTGTGGGCCAAAACTCGATGCGTCATCAGGGAGAGTCAGAAAAGGTCGTGGAAAACGTTCCTTGACTCCATCAATCGTCTCACTACTTCTCCAAAAGTAGGGGAAGCCATCGTGAGGATTTCCGGTAAACACAGTAGTTTACTAATAGCAGCAGTGCTGAAACAGGGGTGTCTCCAGACAACATCTGGAGACATTACTCAGACGGTGGCTAAGCATTTTCAAAAACTACTGCCAATGTAAGTCAGGATCTGGCGTTTTTCCTCTAACCTGTGACTTTAGAGAAGGGGAAGTTGGACTTCCGATCCAACAGTCCTGTGGCCTACAACTCCCATTTCTCCATGTGGGTGCTCGTGACACTGCACCCAGTCACGACCAAATCCGATACTGCGTGCTTCGACATTTGCCAACGGCGTCAAAGGAAATCCTACTAGAACTTTTAATCTCGTATGGTGGATAGGCAACTTCCCCAACTCGTGGAGGGAGACAGTTCTGATACCTCTCCTCAAACCAGGAAAGGACTGCACATGTCCTGGTAGTTACCGGAGTATCGCCTTAACGATCTGTGTAGGAAATCCCATAGAGCTAATGGTTAACCGTCGTCTGGTCTGGCAGTTAGAGACCAGACAACTCCTTAGCCGCTGTGGCTGCTGTGGGTGTTATACCGCTGTCAGTGTGTATTCCGGAGTTTTCGGTCTACCGTCGACAACCTGACCCTGATAGAGGTGGGGTGGCTATTCATCAGGTTTTCCCACGTAAGCATCACTCCATCGGCATATTCTTCGATATCAGTATGATACTATTTGGAGACCCCGCATTCTCACACAACTCCATCGATGGGGCTTTCATGGCCACCTTCCCATCTTTTTACGGTCTTTCGTGTCTCAACGGTTTTTTAGGACTCGAGTTGGTGACACGCTGTCAGATCGATTTGAGCTGGAGAATGATGTCCCTCATGGCAGTGTTTTAAGTGTGACCCTCTTCGTCATAGCCATAAACAGGTTCAAAAATGGCTCTGAGCACTATGGGACTTACCTACTGAGGTGATCAGTCCCCTAGAACTTAGAACTACTTAAACCTAACTAACCTAAGGACATTACACACATCCATGCCCGAGGCAGGATTCGAACCTGCGACCGTAGCGGTCACGCGGTTCCAAACTGACGCGGTTAGAACCGCACGGCCACAACGGCCGGCATAGCCATAAACAGGATCCCGTCTACGGTAAGGAGGACTGCAAAGACGGATTTTCAGTTTTCTGCAGATAAGTGTGTGTGTGTGTGTGTGTGTGTGTGTGTGTGTGTGTGTGGGTGTGTGTGTGTTCATTTTGATTGTTTTCGGCGTATTTGTAATTTACCTGCTTTGCATATGACGGACAGCATCCGGCATTATAGAGAGCCAGTGAGGTTCTTGAGGTGCATTTTTGATTCAAAATTTACGGAGTTGTCACACCAGAGAGACCTGAAAGCGAGAACCTTGAAGGCAATGAATCTCTTAAAAGTGCCTTAGCCACAGGCCTTGGAGAGCAGACAGTTCGCGTCTCCTCCAGTTTTACAGAGCTTTCGTGAGTTCGCGGCTGGTCTATGGGTGCACGGTGTATGGGTCGGCGAGGCCCCCTTATTTGAAATCATTGACGCTGCCCACCATGAGGGGTTTTGGCTGGCCACGGGTGCTTATCGGACCAGTCCCATACCCAGCCTCTGTGCTGAGGCGGGGGAACTGCCACGTACCATCCGGCGGCAGCTCCTCATGGTGCATCACGCATGTAAATTCCTCGCAGCTCCAACTTCTCCCGCACACCATACTGTTGCTCGTCCACCTCTGTAACAACTTTTCTCCAACCGTCCACGAACCACAATGCCATTTGGGATCTGCATGCTGCTTGTACTAGAGTCACTCGATGTGGAGCCAGTGGGACCCAAAAACCAGGGTTTTAACTGTTTGCCGCCATGGTTACTGGAGAGGCCCAGAGTGATTTGAGATTTGGTGCGGTAGAGGAGAGACTGCACTCTCGATTTCGTTTTTAATGTAATATTTTCTGACATTTTATCTGAGCACCACGAATATGTCGCTATTTTTATGGATGAGTCGAAACAGGGGGATTCTATTGGTTGCTCTGTTGTTTTGCCAGATCGTGTCCTCAAGGTCCGACTGCCTCCAGCCTTTACTGTCTTCGTTGCTAAATTGTATGCCGTCTTGCGTACACTGGAGCAGATGAGACGTTCTTCAAGTGCTAAATTTCTTTTCTGTTCCGATTCTCTGAGTGCTCTTCACTCTCCGAAGCGTTTGTACACAGCAGATAAAGTAGCCCAGACAATCCAGGATAGCCTCCTCCACCAGCAATGACTGGGGAAGGAGGTGTCTTTCTGCTGGTACCAGGGCATCTGGGAAATGTGGGAAACTAAAGGGTGGATCTAGCAGCCAAGGAGGTGTGCCTTGACTCTCAGGTATTTCAATGTGCCATCCCCTTGCGTGCTATGATCTCACAGTTGAGCTCCAGTGTCTCGCGTCGGTGGGAGTATGAGTTGCTGGAAGTGACCGACAAGCTCCGTGTCGTAAAGCCCACAACTAGGCCGTGACGTACCTTCTTCCAGCCACGTCAGAGCGACGAGGCCCTCCTCACTCACTTTCGCATAGGCCACAGCCCTATGACACATGACTTCTTCTTCCGGCAAGAGGACCTTTCAATGTGTGGCATACAGAGTAGTGCGCGCCACATTTTATTGAACTGCATTTTATTTTCCGACCAGCGGGCCGGGACTGGGTTGCCGCCGGACCTGCAAGCTATTTTAGTTAATGATCAAACGAACGTGGTTAGAGTTTTAAAGTTTTATGATTGTCCAACGTTTTTACTAAGATTTTAGGGAGATGGTTTTAAAATTCTCACAGATTGACTGGCCCGCCCATATTTTAGGTACGTAACCAGCCAGTTACATTTTCCTGTGCCTTCCTTTTATTTCCTTTGTCGTTTTTCTTATGTTCTACTCTCATGTGTTGCATCTTTTATTCTTTCCCGTTGTCGTAGCGTGTGTGATCACATTTTAATAACTTTTTTCCACATTAGTTTCTTTTACTGTGTATAAGGGCGCTAATAACCTCGCCGGTGAGCGCCCGTGCGCACCAAGCACACACACTTGGAGGTCAGTATTATAACTGCAGTCCCCGATGCCCCTTCCGACTGATCTATCGTCGAGGCAGCTCATTGTTAAGAAATCCTCTTAGTTGTACTCCAGGACCCTGTGCAGTGGTGCACCGTCATGCTAAAAATTGAATTTGTAACAAGTTCTCGCATGTGTGAGCTAGCGAATGACCACACTATTTCATCAGACCTGTCCGAATGCCCCTATGTAATGCAGAATTGACCGCTAGATGTCACGAGAGGTGGGCCCGCCACTGTAAAAGGCGATTAAGAGCGTTTTGTTGTCAGTAGAAAAGCAGTGACAGCAGAATGAGCCGTTCAGGTGAGCTCGGTGAAATACAACGTGAACTAGTCACTGGGTGTCACGTGGATAACATATCCATTAGGGATATTTCAAACCTCCTAAAACTGCCCAAGTCAATCTTGTTGATGTGATTGTTAAGTCGAAACACGAAGGAGCAACAACAGCTAAACCAAGACAAGACAGATCCTTTGTACTGACGGACATGGACTGTCGAACATTGTGCAGTGTGATTTTAAAAAATCGCATTAAATCAACGGAACAAATCACTCCCGAGCTCCGAAGTGCTACCAGCAGTCCAGCTAGCAGAATGACTGTGAGTAGGGGACTAAAAGGAAAGTCGTACAATGACTGAGCAACTCCTCATAAGCCAGACATTTCTGAAGTCAGTGCAAAGCTACACTTCTCGTGATGTAAAGAATAGCGACACTGGACGGTGGATGGCTGGAAACGAGATGAATCACGCTCTACCCTGCGGCAGTCCAGAGGTAGGGTTTGGGTTTAGCGAATGCCTGGAGAACGTTGCCTGAAACCAAGCGTAATGCTATGAGTGGAGTATGGGGGAAGTGGTGTTACGCTATGAGGATGTTTTTTGTGGTTACTGTGTGGTCCCCCTGTTTCGATTAACAAAACGCCAAATATTGGAGGTTAACATCAATTGCTTTCGGCAAATGTTGGGATGGTTCCTTTGATAGGGCACGACCGATTTCCTGCCCCTTCCTACCCTAATCCGAGCTTGTGCTCCATCTCCAATGACCTCGTTGTCGAAGAACGTTAATCACTAATCTCCTCCTCTCTCCTCCTCTTCCATATACGGATGGATATGGACACAATTAAACCATGTGTAAAAGAAAAGTTCGGAGACAAAATGTTCAAATGTGTGTGAATTCCTAAGGGATTAAACTGCTTCGGTCATCGGTCCCTAGTCTTACACACTATTTTAACTTAAACTAACTTATTCTAAGAACAACACAAAGAACCATGCCCGAGGGAGGACTCGAACCTCCGGCGGGAATGGCCGCAAGGTCCGTGACAAGACGCCTCAAAGTTCGGAGACGATGACTGTATCGATATGAAAGTGCAACCCTGTCGTAAAGCAACATATGCGAGGCAATGACTTGAGAACGATAACATACTTGAAATGGACTGAATGTTGATTTCTCCTCAGGCCCCAGCGTTCAACAGACTTCTTTGCTGTCGGCTCTTAAGGAAGAATAAACTGCCTTTCCTCCATGGACTTCCGGCTCGTCAGAGAAAGTGTCCCTAGCAGAGAGTAGGCTGTCATAAAGGCGAAGGGTGCAAAGACACCATATTAATGTCTACTAACACGTGAACGGAAAATATTTTTATCGGATAGTGTATATAGCAGGGAAGTCCTTACTGATGCCCGCATCTCGTGGTCGTGCGGTAGCATTCTCGCTTCCCACGCCCGGATTCCCGGGTTCGATTCCCGGCGGGGTCAGGGATTTTCTCTGCCTCGTGATGGCTGGGTGTTGTGTGATGTCCTTAGGTTGGTTAGGTTTAAGTAGTTCTAAGTTCTAGGGGACTGATGACCATAGATGTTAAGTCCCATAGTGCGCAGAGCCATTTTTTTCCTTACTGATAATGACATGCATCAGCAAGTTACAAGTATGCCATGGTAAACTTTCACTTCCGAATGGTAAGTTAAGGTTCACCCATTGTTTTTACCTTTATTTATGTAACTGTGAAACTAGAATAACCTACTTATTGCTAACACTAACAGTTCCTTATATCGACATATTGAGCGAAGAATCTTCAGCAATATAGAAAGCTCTTACACGGAATTCGGATTAACCTCGTACTTAGTAACAACAATAGTAGGACAAAACCGAACATGTAGGAATGACAGAAAGAAAATTGTGAAAAGTGAATGAAATATATCAGGTAATGATGCAACATCTCTGCCTCTGCCTAAATGGGATCAATGAATTATACAGTAAAATATACAGTGAGTATCCCAGAGTAGGCGTTATCAGCAGGCCTGACTGGGACGAGAAGATGGCCCCAATGTGTCTCCAGCCACTCTTGCAGCAAGTGGCTTCAGCGCTGCCTCGGCTACTGGTATACGGGCTCCGCCACGCAGAGGAGTGGAGGAGGAGGGGGGGGGGGGAGGAGGGCTCGTTTGGAAGATCCGCCTGTGAGGTATCGGCCGCCGTATTTTCCGCCCCATTTTCCGGACCGCATGACGGGCGGCCGCGTCAGGCGACGCGCGCCGCGCCTGCGAGCAGAGCTGCGCAGCCCCAGTATCTCAGCTGCGCAGGACTTTGCCGCATCCACCAGCCCTGCGCTTCCAGCCACGGCACCGCGAAACGATTTTCCTCGAAAGAAATATTTTGCAGTTCTTTACAGCTCGGATCTCCCTCCAAGTGAATAGGTAGCTGGTTTTACGCCAAATCCAGGGTGTGGCGCTTCTGATCACTTTGCTCCAGTCTCAGCGTAAGGCGATCTGAAACTCGCTACTCTCGCATGCTGATGTGTTAACCACCGAAATATTTCTCGTAGAAACCAATAAACAGCTAGCGATACATTTGTTAACGTTATCAGAACATCAACCCTGATTTTGATGGTGCGACATATTGAACGACTATTTAGAAGGATTCAACAAGCAAACCAAGAAACCGGGTGGCGCTAAAAGAACACTCGTTTGTCACGAAAGGCGAAACATTTTATTGATCTACAATCTGTACATAGTGCAATGAAGTAACGCGTGTGCGTTAGTGGTTTAAAATGCTGTTGTATTTTGCTTGCACGAGTGGATTGTGAAACTGTTCTGGAACAACCCAATTGATCTCAAACCCAATTAACCCCCACCCAGTTGACCCAAAACCAATTCACCCCCATCTATACCTTCACTTCTGTGCCTATTCACACTGCTAAGGATGTACGCAGCACTATGCGTACAGCGTGTGAAATATCACCTGGGACTAATAAAATTAGGTTACCACTGGGTTCTCAACTTAGAATAAACAAAAGCAAGTCAGGATATTTATTACCATTGACACGCTTTTTTATTTTATTTATTTATTGTTCCGTGGGACCAAATTAAGGAAAAGTCTCCATGGTCATGGAACGAGTCAATACATGAAATTATAACACGATATTAGAAACAGATAAAATGAAATATAAAAAAACATATTCAGGTGACAAGTCGTAAGTTTAAATAAAGAAAATCAACAATGTAACACTGGAATTTGCTTAATTTTTTAGCTCTTCCAGGAGCTCCTCGACAGAATAGAAGGAGTGAGCCATGAGGAAACTCTTCAGTTTTGACTTAAAAGTGTTTGCGGTACTGCTAAGATTTTTGAGTTCTTGTGGTAGCTTATTGAAAATGGATGCAGCAGAATACTGCACTCCTTTCTGCACAAGAGTCAAGGAAGTGCATTCCACATGCAGATTGGATTTCTGCCTAGTATTAACTGAGTGAAAGCTGCTAACTCTTGGGAATAGGCTAATATTGCTAACAACAAACGACATTAAAGAAATTATATGCTGTGAGGGCAATGTCAGAATTCCCAGACTATTGAATAGGGGTCGACAAGAGGTTCTCGAACTTACACCACATATAGCTCGAACAGCCCGTTTTTGAGCCAAAAATACCCTTTTTGAATCAGAAGAATTACCACAAAAAATAATACCATACGACATAAGCGTATGGAAATATGCGAAGTAGACTACTTTTCGTATTGAAGTGTCACTTATTTCAGATACTGTTTTAATGGTAAATAAAGCAGCATTTAGTTTCTGAACAAGATCCTGAACATGGGCTTTCCACAACAGCTTACTACGAGGTGTGGCTAGAAAAAAACCGGTCTAGTACTGGTGAAACAATAAAACGAATGCAATAAGGCTGAAAGTCGCGTGGCCTGTCACGTGACTCTCGCTCCGCCTACTGCTCGAGTTTCATCTGCCTCCTGCACTCAGTCTGCCCGTCGCGTCTGTTTTAAGTAGTTGACGTTTTGTCTGTGCGTCGGAAAATGTTCAGTGTACAGAAAGAACAGCATGTTAACATCAAATTTTGTTTCGAACTAGGAAAATCTGCAAGTGAAACGTTTGTAATGTTACAACAAGTGTACGGCGATGATTGTTTATCGCGAACACAAGTGTTTGAGTGGTTTAAACGATTTCAAGATGGCCGCGAAGACACCAGTGATGACACTCGCACTGGCAGACCATTGTCAGCAAAAACTGATGCAAACATTGAAAAAAATCGGTAAACTTGTTCGACAAGATCGCCGTTTAACAATCAGAGCAGTGTCTGAGTTAACAGGAGTTGACAAGGAAAGTGTTAGGCAGATTCTTCATGAAAGTTTCAACATGAACAAAGTGTGTTCAAAAATGGTTCCAAAGTGTCTCACGATTGAACAGAAGGAACGCCGAAGAATGATTTGTTCTGACATCCTGGAAAACATTGAAAGTGATCCCACCTTCTTACAAAATGTTATTACTTGCGATGAATCGTGGTTTTTTACTTACGATCCCGAAACTAAACGCCAATCGATGCATTGGAAAACTCCTGGTTCTCCACGACAAAAAAAAGCACGAATGTCAAAATCGAAATTCAAGGCAATGATGATTGTTTTTTTTTGACATCAAAGGGATTGTGCACATTGATTTGGCCCCCTGTGACTTTTTTCTTTTCCCTAAAGTCAAGTCAGCTTTGAAAGGAACTAGATTTGAGACTGTTGAAGCAGTAAAAGAAAAAGCGACGGAAGTAATGTATGGACTTACCGAAAATGATCTGCAGCATTGCTATGAACAGTGGAAAATTCGTATGGAGCGGTGTAGAGACCGAGGAGGAGAGTACATTGAAGGAGATAACATGAAATTGTAAATAATTGTAAATAAATGTTTTTTCCAGCATTAGTCCGGTTTTTTTCTAGCCGCACCTCGTATCTATCCGACCTCCTAGGAACTTGAACTGTTCCGTCTCGCTTATAATATGCCCATTCTGTCTGATCAAAATATCGGTTCTTGTTGAATTGTGTGTTACAAACTGTAAAAACTGAGTCTTACTGTGATTTAGCATCAAATTATTTTCCACAAGCCACGAACTTATTTCATGAACTACGTTATTTGATACTGTTTCAATATTACACACAAGATCCTTCACTATCAAGCTGGTGTCATCAGCAAACAGAAATATTTTTGAATCACCTGTAATACTAGAAGGCATATCATTTATATAAATAAGAAACAGCAGTGGCCCCAGCACCGACCCTTGGTGAACGCCCCACTTAACAATGCCCCATTGGGACTGAACATCACTACCACTCTCAATATTGCGGAGAATTACCTTCTGCTTTCTGTTCTTAAGGTAAGAGGCGAACCAATTGTAAGCTACTCCCCTTACTCCATAATGGTCCAACTTCTGCAGTAACATTTTGTGGTCAACACAGTCAAAAGCCTTCGTTAAATCAAAGAAAACACCCAGCGTTCGCAACCTTTTATTTAATCCGTCCAAAACCTCACAGAGAAAAGAGAATATAGCATTTTCAGTTGTTAAACCATTTCTAAAACCAAACTGAACATTTGACAGCAAATTATGTGAATTTAAATGCTCCAGTAACCTTGCATATACAACCTTCTCGATAACTTTAGCAAACACCGATGGCGTAGAAATAGGTCTATAATTGTCAACATTATCCCTGTCTCCCTTTTTATAAAGTGGCTTCACTACCGAGTACTTTAATCGGTCAGGAAACCGACCACTCCTAAAGGAAAAGTTACATATATGGCTAAGTACTGGGCTAACATACGTAGAACAATACTTCAGTATTCTGCTAGATAACCCGTCATATCCATGAGAGTTCTTGGTCTTTAGTGATTTAATTATTAACTCAATCTCCATCTTGTCAGTATCATGGAGGAGCATTTCAGGTAACAGTCTCGGAACACTTTTTTCTAAGAGCGCTATATGATTCCCTGTTCGGACTAGGTTTCTATTTAGTTCACCTGCTATATTCAGAAAGTGATTATTAAATACTGTACATATATGCGACTTATCAGTAACACGGACATTCCCACTACGCACTGATTCTATATCCTCGACCTGTCTCTGCAGACTAGCCACTTCCTTTAAGACTGACCATACGGTTTTAATTTTATCCTGAGACTTAGCTATTCTATCTGCATACCACATACTTTTTGCCTCCCTAATAACATTTTTAAGCACCTAACAATACTGTTTGTAATGGGCTGCTGCATTTAGATTTTGACTGTTTCTAACGTTTTGATACAATTCCCACTTTGTTCTACAAGATATTCTTATCCCTCTAGTCAGCCACTCAGGCTGCCTGTTTGTGCTAGTACCCTGTTTTGAACGTTCTAACGGAAGGCAACTTTCAAAGAGCACGAGAAAAGTCTTGAGAAAAGCATTATATTTGTCGTCTACTGTATCAGCGCTATAAACATCTTGCCACTCTTGTTCCTTGATAAGGTTTACAAAGGTCTCTACAGCAACTGGATCAGCTTTCCTAAACAGCTGATGACTATATTTAACACGTATTGCAGCACAAAAATCTTTTAGAGTTCAAATTTGTGCATCATGATCTGAATGGCCATTCACCTTTTTGCTAACAGAATGTCCTTCTAGTAATGAGGAATGAACAAAATTGTTGTCTATGGTTGTTCTACTGTTCCCTTGCACTCTCGTTGGAAAGAATACGGTTTGCATAAGACTATATGAATTAAGGAGGTCTACCAGCATCCTCTTCCTTGCACAATCACTTATACAATTAATATTGAAGTCACCACATATAACTAACTTTTTGTATTTCCTATAAAGTGAACCAAGAACCTCCTCTAGCTTTAGCAAAAATGTTGTGAAATCGGAGTCTGGGGATCTATAAATAACAAGAGTTAGAAGTTTAGCTCCGTTAAATTTAACCACACCTGCACAACATTCAAACACCTTTTCAGCGCAGTTCTTTGAAACATCAATTGACTCAAATGGGATGCCGTTTTTCACATACATGGCTACTCCCCCACACCGCAAAGAGCTCCTCGAAAAGCTGCCAGCCAACCTGTATCCTAGTAAAGGAAGCCTCTGAATCATCTCCTTATTTAAGATGTGTTCAGATATACCAATAATTTCAGAGTCAACATCTATAAGCAGTTCACTAACTTTATCTCTAATACCTTGTATATTTTGATGAAATATACTAATTCCCTCATTACTCGGATACCTAAGCTTTGTCGAAAGTGGTTCCTTTGTTAGAGAGACTTCCCTTAAGCAGGAATACATATCAGCTGACTTCAATCTAAAAAAGGTGCAGCTCTAACACTCACTACTGTAGGAATTTTCCCATTAGTGATCCCACCAACCCCACCTATGCTGTCACCTATAAGCTTTGCCAACCGCCCCTTCCCTTACCTGTTGAGGTGCAGGCCATTTCTAGTGAAACCCGTCCTGCTGATAGACTCCACCGACATCACTGAAATGCGACCCATGATTTCTGTCATCAGCGCACCCCCAAGTCTCATGTTATTACGCCTGACGGCTGTATTAAGATGAGGCCGATCGTGACGCTGAAACAGTTCCACGAAATGCACATTCGTGTTGCCAGTCTGAGTGGCTATCTTTTCCAGGTCACCATCGATGTCATACTCCCCATCCCTATCAATACTGTTACCAGCCCCACCCACAATCACAACCTGATCCTCTTTAGTAAAATCCCTACATAACCCCCCTATGTTCACACTCACCTGAGCCAATCCTGCATTAGGCTTCACAATGCTGGTGACCTGGTGCTCACTCCCCAGCACTTCCTGCAACTGCTGGCCTACACCTCTGCCATGAGAACTACCTAACAGCAGAACCTTCTTCTTCCTCTTCGTCTTTGCAACTGTTCTAGCCACCGTAACTACTGAGGTCTGCTGCATACTTCCCACATCTACAGCTACTAGAGATTCCCCTCCACTAGACTCTGACAGTTGGTCATATCTATTGTAAACACCAATAGTAAAACTATCTGAAAATCTTCTTCTCCTAGCAGATCTCTTGCCAACAGCCAATACAATATTTATATTTTTCTTAAATATATGTTGTTGTTGTTGTGGTTTGATGCAGCTCTAAGTGCTGCTCTATCCTGTGCAAGCCTCGTCATCTCTGAATAACTGCAGCACCTTACGTCCTTCTGACTGGCTTAGGGTATTCTTCTCTGCGTCACCCTCTACTACTTTTACCCCCTCGCCCCCCCCCCCCCCCGGGCCACCATTTCACACACACGCATTTTCCTCCAGTACTAAATTGGTGGTTCCTTGATACCTCAGTATGTGTTCTAACAACCGATCCCTTATTCTAGTCAGGTTGTGCCACAAATTTCTTTTCTTCAAAAAATGGCTCTGAGCACTATGCGACTTAACTTCTGAGGTCATCAGTCGCCTAGAACTTAGAACCAATTAAACCTAACTAACCTAAGCACATCACACACATCCATGCCCGAGGCAGGATTCGAACCTGTGACCGTAGCGGTCGCTCGGCTCCAGACTGTAGCGCCTAGAACCGCACAGCCATTCCGGCCGGCTTTCTTTTCTTCCCAGTTTTGTACAGTGCCTCCTCATTGGTTAAATGAACTACCCATCTAATTTTCAGCAATCTTCTGTAGAGCCATATTTCAAGCGCTTCTATTCTCTTCTTGCCTAAACTGTTTATCATCCATGTTTCACCTTCGTACGTGGCTACACTCCATACATATGCTTTCAGAGGAAGACTTCCTAACATTCCAGTATACGAGTATATTCAATATTAACCATTTTCTCTTCTTCAGAAACGCCTTTCTTGCCATTAAGAGTCTACACTTTAGGTCCTTTCCACTTCTGCCATCATCAGTTACTCTACTGCCCAAATAACAAAACTCATCTACTACTTTAAGTGTCTCGTTTCCTAATCTAATTCCCTTGTATCACCCAGTCTGATTGGACTACGTTCCATGATCCTTGTTCCGCTTTTGTTGATGTTCATATTATACCATAATTTAAAGACTGTCCATTCGGTTAAACTGCTCTTTGCTGTTGCTTACAGAATTTCAATGTCGTTGGCAAATCTGAGTTTTTATTTCTTCTCCTCGAATTTTAATTCCTACTCCTAATTTTTTTTTGTATCACTGCTGTGCAGACTGAATAACATCGGGGTTAGGCTACAACCCTCTCTCATTAACTTCTCAACCACAGTTACCCTTTCATACCACTTGACTTTTATTACTGCCGTCTGGTTTCTGTACAAGTTGTAAATAGCTTTTCGTTGCCCGTATTTACCTCTGCTGCCGTCGGAATTTCAAAAAGAGGATTCCAGTCAGCATTTTCGAAAGCTTTCTCTACGTCCACAAATTACATAAACGTAAGTTTGCCTCTCTCTAATCTGTCTTCCAATATAAATCGTAGAGACAGTATTGCCTCGTGTGTTCCTGCGTTTCTCTGAAATCCTAACTGGACTTCCGGATGTCGGCTTCTACCAGTTTTCCTATTCTTTTATAACGAATTCGTGTTAGTATGTTGCAGCCATGACTTATTAAAATGATAGTTTGATAATATTAATATCTGTTGGCAACTTCTTTCTTTGAAATTGATATTATAACATTATTCTTGATGTCTATGTCTCATAGATGTTGCACATCAGATAGAAGAGTTTTGTCTTGGCTGGCTGTCCCAAGGCTCTCAGTAGCTCTGACGAAATTTCGTCTACTCCCAGGGTCTTGATTAAGCTTAGGTCTTTCAGTGCTCTATTAAATTCTTCTCGCAGTATCACGCCTCCCATCATCATCTACGTCCACTTCAATTTCAGTGGTTCAGTGATTTCAAAACCTTCAAGTTCATCTCCCGTCGATAGTCCCTCTATACACTCCTTCCTCCTGTTAGGTTTCCCTTCTTTGCTTACAACTGATTTTCCATCTGAGCTCTTAATATTCCTACAGATGCATCTCTTTTCTCCAAAGGCCTCCTTCATTTTCCTGTAGGCGGTATCTGTCTTATCGCTAGTGAAATATGCCTCTAAATCCTTACATCTGTCCTCTAGCCATTCCTGCTTAGCCATTTTGCATTTCCTCTCAGGCTCTTTTTTTTTCGCCTGCTTCATTTGCTGCATTTTTATATTTTCTTTTTTCGTCAGTTAAAGTCAGTATCTCCTGCGTTATCCGAGGAGTCCTGTCGGGTCTTATCTTTTTGCCGATTACATCCTCTGCTGCCTTCACTATTTCATCTTTCAAAGCTACATACTCATCTTCTACTGTATCCCTCTCCCCTCTTCTCTTCAGTCGTTGCCTAATGTTCCCTCTTAACAACCTCTGATTCCTTCAACTTATCCAGGCCCCGTCTCCTTAATTTTCCCTCTTTTTGCAATTTCTTTAGTTTGAATCTATAGTTCATATCCAATAAATTGTGGTCATACTTCACACATGCTCCTGGAAATGTTTTACAATTTAAAATCTGGCTCCATAATCTCTGCCTGAAACCTTCCGGTACCTCCAGAGTCTGTTCTGTGTCTACAACGTTCTTTCATGATTTGTAACCCAAGTGTTAGCGATGATTAAATTATGCACTGTGTACAGTGGTACAGGCATCTTCGTTCATGAGTTATGTTGCCATTATTTACACTAAAGTGTCTAGGCCATGAATTATTCCTGGATAGGGAAAACCAACACCAATACAGCAAGGTTACTGTCACCCACCATCTCATCAATGTTGTCAAATTTTTAAATCAAACTTGTCCGCCTTTTCGTGAGTCTCGAAGTCTTGCACATCCACCAGTCCCGAGTGGCAAGACCGAAGTGCTTGCGTGAGTGGTATCATCCCCTGGCCGACTCGCACAATGCAATGAATGCTGCAAACGCAGCCTGTAACTCTTTCCACGCCACTTCAGCTTTTAGTGTCATTTTGCGATAACTGTTGCTTTGAAATAGTAATTAATCTCTCCATTCATTTGGTCGAAGGCCGACTCTTCATGCCTATACAGTATGAATCAGCTGGCCCAAGCTATGAATTTTATGCAACCCGCAACACCTTTAAAAATCACGCATGGCATTTTAATATTCTCTTCCTCTCTACACACAAACTATTATTAGTCCTTCAGAAAAAAACTGTCACCAAAGACAACGCAGTGGCCGATGGCCTCCGCTTAACATTCAAGGAAGGGGAGGAGATCAGTGTTTAACATCCCGTCATTAGAGACAGAGCACAAGCTTGGATTAGAGAAGGAAGGGGAAGGAATTCGGCCGTGCCCTTTCAAAGAAACCATCCCGGCATTTGCTTGAAGCGATTCAGGGAAATCTCGGAAAAACAGTATGGCCCGACGCGGGATTGAACCGTCATTCTTCCGACTGAAAGTCCAGTGTGCTAACCACTGCGCTACCTCGCTCGTTTTAACGACCGAGAGCAGCAGCATTTGCGTAGAGTTGTCGTTGCTAACAAACAAGCACCTCTGCGTGAAGTAACCGCAGAAATCGATGTGGGACGTACGACGAACGTATCCGTTACGACAGTATGCCGAAATTTAGCGTTAAAGGGCTACGGTAGCAGACGACCGACGCACGTGTCTTTGCTAACAGCAAGAGATCGCCTGCAGCGCCTCTTCTGTGGTCATGACCGTATCGGTTGGACCCTCCCGATTTCAGTTGGTAAAAGTTAATGACAGGGTTCGAGTGTGGCGCACACCGCACTATGTTATGGAACCAAGTTGTTAACAAAAGACACTGGGCAAGCTGCTGGTGGCTCTGTAATCGGTGTGAGCTGTGTTTACATGGAATGGACTGGCTTCTTTGGTCTAACTGACACAGTCATTGACTGGCAATGGTTGTTTTCGTCTATCTGGAGACCATTTGGAGCTATTCAACGGTAGAATTTTTGTGGATGTCAACGCGCCACAATTGTTCGACAATGATTTGGAGAACATCGGAACAATTCAAGCTAATGATATTGCCATCCAGATCGTCATGAAACCCATCGAACGTTTGTGTTTTCGCAGTTAAGGACGACTATAGAGGAAGCCTGACTCAGTATTTCTGTAGGAGATAGCCAACGACTTGTTGAGTCCATGGCACGTCAAGTTGTTGCGTTACCCTGGGCAAAAGGAGGTCCGACAAGGTATTAGGAGTTATGCCATGATTTTTGTCACATCAGTAAATATCTGTGATAATGCTTTATAGCCGGCTGGTGTGGCCGGGCGGTTCTAGGCGCTTCAGTCTGGAACCGCGCGACCGCTGCGGTGGTAGGTTCGAATCCTGCCTCGGGCATGGATGTGTGAGATGACCTTAGGGTATTTAGGTTTAAGTAATTGTAAGTTCTAGGGGACTGATGACCTCAAATGTTAAGTCCCATGGTGCTCAGAGCCATTTTTAGCCAATGCTGATAGCTCTTTGAGCGATCCTAAACCACAAACACACACGCATTACAGAGGCATAACCAACACAAGTTCGCCTACAATCGTTAACGGATTATCATCGCGTCAACAATGCTGTGGAGAATTTTGGAACACTACTGGAAGCGAATGATACTGTCCAATGAAGATGACCTGCTGAAGTATTTGATGATTGCCGTCGTACTTATCTATATGCCCCTGTGTCACGACATGCACATTGTTGAAGAAACACTGCCGGCCACTGTGGCCGAGCGGTTCTAGGCGCTACAATCTGAAACCGCGCGACCGCTCCGGTCGCAGATTCGAGTCCTGCGTCGGGCATGGATGTGTGTGATGTCCTTAGGTTAGTTAGGTTTAAGTAGTTCTAAGTTCTAGGGGACTGATGACCTCAGATGTTTAGTCCCATAGTGCTTAGAGGCATTAGAACCACTTTGAAGAGACACTTTGTCGGCGTGTCTACCAGTGGTGGTGGAACTTTTAGCACAGCCAGCTCGAAATGGGAAACCACGGCTTGCACGGCTTACGCTTTCGCGTGCTACAAAATACAACTGCCGCAGGCCTTCAGCGCCACTTGACCCAAGCTGCGTCCCGCGCAGTTGGCAGCTATGTTGACTGTTGACTCACCCGCGATTCTGTTACAGAGAGCTGCTGACGACACCAGCTTTGCGCCGGCTTCCTGCTGTCACAGTGTAGTTGGCAAAACGTCACTCGATGCGCCAAGTAATTGCTGCTGTAGACTAAAACATACAGGGTGTCTATGGTGTTTCGGTAGATGTTTCCAATTCATTTTTAGCAAGGTGACACATGTGAACTATTTTTTTTTTTTTAGTACGGGTAACTAGGGTCAGTCCGAAAAAATAATGCTCATCACATCTTTCTTGCAGCGCTCACCGTCGGTGGAAAACATCGGTTTGTTTCCCGTAACAAACAAAATTATTTTTTAAGTGAAATTTTACGCGCCTGTTTGACGGAACGGTACGAAATTAGTTTAGTGCGATATTACGTGGTTCGATGTACAGTATCAGGGAAACTAAAACACTAAGAATAACGAGTACCCCAGCAGCGATAGCACTGGTCTTGTCCGTGGTGAGTGCTACCACAACGCAGAAGCACTGCTGAGTCGCTGCTTACGTAATGATTATACTTCATGTTCTATTGTTCCTGTTAATAGATATCGAAAAACGAATAACATACTAGAATACTTTGGGATAGCTCTATTGAATGGACACGTGAAACTCCACTTCAAACATCATTTTGTTTGTTACGATAAACAAACCGACGCTATCCGTCGGTGCTGGGAATCGTATGAGAGACGTGATGAGCAGGATTTATTTGGGCTGACCCTAGCTATACGTTGCAAAAATGAGATTGCAAATATCTGCCAAAACACCATAGAAAATGTGCCTGAAGACCCACAGGAGAGACACTCGATATTTTATTTAAAAAGTGGACTGGTCGCTGTTCAAACTGAAAGTGTGTTGAGAATATGATTCACCTAATACTTGTAATATTTCATTTCCTAATCTGGTGTCCTCAGCATCGCCTGATTTGAGTCGACTACATTCCATTATTCATGTTTCACTTCGGTTGGTGTTCATTCTATAGCCCCTTTCCAAGACACTATCCTTTCCGGTCGACTCCTCTTCCAAGTCCTTTGCCGTCTCAGGAAAGAATATGTCATCGGCAAACATCAGAGATTTAATTCCTTCTCCAAATTTATTTTGTTTCCTTTACTGCTTGCTCAGTGTAACATAGGGGATAGATGCTTTAATTGTTCCTCCAACTTTTTCTTTTGTTTCCTTTACTGCTTGCTCGATGTAAAAACAAAATGGTTCAAATGGCTCTGAGCACAATGGGACTTTACTGCTGACGTCATCAGTCCCCTAGAACTTAGAACTACTTAAACCTAACTAACCTAAGAACATCACACACATCCATGCCCGAGGCAGGATTCGAACCTGCGACCGTAGCGGTCGCGCGGTTCCAGACTGTACCGCGTAGAACCGCTCGGCCACTCCGGCCGGCCGCTCGATGTAACGTCGGGGATAGATTATAACCCTGTCTCAGTCCCATCCCAACTTCACATTCCGAAATAGAACGAGAGAGAGTTGAATTAGAGACAGATTTAAGTTGGAGAAGCATACGCCCAGTCGTTTCAACAAATGAATTAGTTCAGTGTAGCATGTCACCTGTAGTCTCGTAAGTATCATGTCGAGAGTATGCTGTATATACCACAAATCCGCTAAAATTGCTGCAGAAAGAGTGAACCGTTGGGACAGCGACATGAAGAGAATGCTGATCATTCATTCGCATTGTCAGAGACGCCACAGCATATTACTTTCTTGCCAAGTGAATGCTAAACAACATGTGACGCTTCGTGTAAAGCTCCTGAAAGACTGTCCCACTGAGCAGCGAAGCACTGCCGTTTCCTGAAACAAAAACTGCACGCCGCTTGAGAAAAGAAGAGGGTGGGGGCGGGGGTGTTCTCTTTCAAATGACTGTCGAAACAAAGACCCAATGAAACGTCGCTCTTCGTAATGAGTGACTATAAATCGCAAACATAGCTGTAAAAATTTACCAGTAATCCCCCAGCTGAACGCTATCTGCAGTTTCAAATTCTGCAGTGTATAATATTTAAGCAGTAAATACCGATTGTCAACTAAATATAAATAGCACCCACCACTCTAGAAAAATGACTTCACCTCTACGATTCTTTACAGTTTACGGGTTTAATTCTCGTTTCTGCCACCAATAGTGGCTCCTATGACTGGTTATACCACCTTGAACCAACTCTCGCTTTTGGGATCATTGTTCTAACCGAGTAAGTCTGATAAATGGATATTACAGGGCACAGAGACTAACATATTCTCAGAAACATTGTTTCTGCCGATAGGATAGAACAATCTATTGGTAGTATCCGCGTGTGGTGAGTGTGTACGTGTTTCTAAGGTTGCTATCGTTACTCATATTCGATACATACTGACACCTACTATTTCCTTGTCTACAGCATGCAGTTGTGTAGACCGCTACATTTGACAAGATCCGCGGCTACAGAATTTTGTCGACGGTGAACACAAGACTGATATAGCAGTGCTTTTGTTGTCTCAGGTCACCTGATACAAACCTGTTGAGCAGCTTAGTTCTCGTCTCCTTATGTCTGCGATACAAGGAGCGATCAAAAAGTTTTCGTTTGAGAGCGTTGCCGCAATGTATATGCAACGTAACGTGACTCCGGTGTGGGTATTTAAGCACCGACTTTTAGTCCAGGATGAGTGAGGCATTCATGCCCTTCCGACGTGTGTGCAGTAAATGGGGAAGCGTGAACTATGGTGACGTTATTACCAAATGCATCCAAACAGGAGCAACGTGCTTTTAAAGCGGGAGACACCCGAAAAGGCGTTGAAGGGTTGACGATTCCAGTCGGACGGGGACGTGCGGCAGGCAGCTATGGATTTCTTCACACAGCAGGTTACGGTGATTTACCGAAGTGGTATCTTCCACCAGGTGTATCTTTAGGATGATTTCCTCAGTGCTCACGGTGATTTTGCCTGTTGGCATGCCGATTCTGGACTGTGCGTCTTTCTAATGGAAACTTTCTGATCGCCCTTTATATGTCAATACATTAGTTTGTCCCACCGTTCATGACAATAAGCCAGAATCTACGTTTTGGACAATTCTCCAGAACAGTTTCATTCGCTCGGTGTTGTTGTTACACAAATCAACGTAGAGGGCACCTATGGGAACAGTTTAGGCCGGAGGAGGTCTGTTTTGTGTGCAGTATTGGAATCTGTATGATGACTTCAGAGACCACTCTTATAGTACATTTTTTGTAATACCGCCTAAATTTCTTTAAACTGGAAGCACGTGGCTCTTGTACCATCAACAGAAGGGAGATTAGGCTTCAACGTTCTGCCTCTGTGAGCTCCCTCGAGGCGGAGCACTAGCGCTAGACTCTTAAGGTACTAACTTTTATTGTTCTTACCAAACACTCACTTTACTTACATACGCCAAGTTTTGAGTGCAAGACCTGCAAACTGAATATTCTTTCTTTTCTGGATGTGGTTCAGAGACTTTAATTTACGTTTTATGAGATAAAAGTTATTCAACAGGCGCAATGGCCTCAGTATTATTGACAGATCTTAGTTTTTATGAAAGATAGGTATGAAGCAGTATAAGTTGCATCACACTTTCTTTGTGTCTCGTCCTATCTCGTGCTAAGTCTTTGTTACCGCTGTATCGACTACACCCAAGAAGTTTTTCCTCTAACCTATGTCGTTTTCAATTTTCTCCTCCAGTGCAGTTTTAAGATGTGCCATTAATACGTGTTCCCTCGCCCTCACTTGTACTGCCTAGCATCCCTCCATGTGACTGTGAGTCCACTTAACGCTTCAACTCCTTCTTTAGCTCCAGACTCTTGTTCGTTGTTCTCTGGAGTCCCCTGCTCCAAGTTCCACTTCGGTGTAATACTATGCTCTAGAGGTACATTTTCAAGAACTTCTTTCCCGTTATCTTGTCAGCGTTTGACAAAGTTATTTTGTTATTGTTGAAGAAAGCTCTGTTCCTCTTTGTGTCTTCTCTAATTTTGAAGTTAAGCGATACGCTGTTTTCCTTTCTAGTACTCTTCGTCATGTTATGTCTTGCCTTTGTTAATTCTTAACGGTTACTCTGTACTGTGTACGCTGTTCACTCCATTAAACAGATCTTTAAAATTTTCATTACTTACAACAAACAAAGTTAAGTCGTCTGACAACCTTAGTGTTTGTATTTGTTCCACCTATACTTCATTCATGTGCTAAATGTTTCTTTTCATCCTTCGTAGCTTTCTCGAAACTGAAGTTAAACAAGAGCTGCGATTAATATCAACCCTGCCTTAACGTTTCTTATCTCGGCGTTTTTCTTGCCTACAAAGTTTATTACAGTCACTTCATTATAGGGTTTAGTAGTGTAGTTCTGGAAATCACAAAGAAAGTGGCATAAAAGAAGGTATCATATCACGCAGAAAGATATAGTTTGAGGTGATGATGTAGATGTTTACTCCTCATGACCTCCTTCAAACATCTTGAAACATCGCCATAGAACTAGTTATTAACCGTTTCACCTGAAGGGACGCACACTTTTTGAACAATTCTATTGCTAATTCAAGAAACAAGGATCGACATGGAATTACTGATATTCTTAACTGTTTTGACCGAGGTTAAAAAAGATCCTTTCATTGCGAAAGGTGTTTCTTAATTTCAGACTCATAGCCATAAATCGAGCTTTCATAATCAATAACAGCCGTTGAAAGAAAGTTTGGATTAATTTTAATCAGTTGTTTAAGTTCTTTGCAGGCTTCTGCCCCATGATGCTTCTCATCGTGACACAAACGTCTTCACAGTCCACATGTTCATTTCTTCCTACAGAATACGTTCAATTGTCTGTCTTAGATGTTGCAGAATCGGACACACTACTTACTGAACATTTTGCGGCGTAGAGCCAGTTGACAGCCGACCTGGACGGCCGTCATCGTGAGTCGATGTTCACCCGTTTCCGAATCTCTCATCCCAGCCCTCAGTCTGTGACCTAAACCGTTAAATCCAAAAGATAGCATTTGGTGCGTTCCTGCTGTACTTATTCCAAATTTAAAATAATTTGTAATACAGATCCCCTGTTCCTTCAAGTCAGCTGCCGTAAAATCCGGAACTCACCGAATAACGACAGTGCTCATCAACAACTAATCAAAACCCTTAACTGGCAGCCACCTGTCACACGATGGAACATTAGTTTACTGGTCATCATTTCCATGTAAAATTCAAATTTTGGGAACTTTTAGGTGTCGCCTCGTAGACATGAAGGTAAAATTTTTCAGGAAGTCTTGTCAATTACATTACATTAATATTTGTTTCTTAGATCGTGAATACAACATTTCGTAACAGTGTGGAACCTGTCAATTTAGCAGAAAGTTCCTTAGTTTCTTTATATATATATATAAATTCATCTATTGTTCATCTATTGAGTTGCAGGTGTTGCCAATCAAGAATTCTTTTAATTTGTTTTTAAATGCAAGTTGGCTGTCTGTCAGACTTTTAACGCTCTTTGGTAACTGACAAATGACTTTTAAGGCACTATAATTCACCGCATTATGTGCCAAAGTCAGATTCAATCCAGAGTACTGAAGATCATCCTTTCTTCTAGTGTTGTAGCTATGCAATTTGCTATTATTTTTGTTTTGGGATGGATTCCATAAGTTAATATATGTATTGTGAAGGTACCACGAATATTCCTTGTTTCTTAAATGTCTGAAAGATGATCTTAGGTGGATTCCAGCCGTTATTCTGATTGCGCTCTTCTGTCCAATGAATACTTTTCTCTTAATGATTAATTACCCCAAAATATGATGCCATATGAAAGCAATGAGTGAAAATAGGCATAGTAGGCTAATTTGATGATACGTTTATCACCAAAATTTGGAGTAACCCGAATGTTATAAGTAGCTAAGCTCAGACATTTAGTAGATCATCAATGTGTTTCTCCCAATTCAGTTTCTCATCAGTACACACACCCACAAAGTTTGAATATTCTGCCTTAGCAATAGACTTCTGTTCAAAGTCTGTTTTTGTCAATGGTGTCATGCCATTCACTGTATGGAACTGTATATACTGTGTTTCCTCAACATATGGTGAGGACCACTTAATAATTTTCTGAAAGACATTATTTACAATTTCCTCAGCTAATACTTGTTTGTTGGGTGTGATTACTATAGTTTTATCATCAGCAAAAAGCATCAGCAAAAAGCACCAGCTTGTAATCGTCATGAATATAGAGTGGCAAGTGTTTAATATATATTAAGAACAATAAGGGGCCCCTGACTGAACCCTGAGGAACACGTCTTGTTATCTCCCCAGTTAGAGGACTCAACTGTTTTTTGCCGACTATCTGTACTGTTAATTTCAACCTTCTGCATTCTTCCAGATAAATATGAATTAAACCATTTGTGCAATGTCCCGCTCATACGACAATACTTTAGCTTATCTAGAAGAATTTCATGATTCACACAGTCAAAAGCCTTTGAAAGATCACAAAAAATCCCAATGGATGATACTCGGTTATTCAGAGCATTTAATATCTCACCAGTGAAAGCATACATAGCATTTTCTGTTGGAAAGCGTTTCTGAAAATCAAACCAATGATAACTGACTTAAGTACTCTGGTGCAAATGCCATCAATTCCATGCCAACTTTTGCTTTTGAGTGAATTTATTATTTTCCTTATTTCAGTAGGGGAGATCATTTGAATTTCATTTTTATCAATTTTCATAGGTATTATCTCTTCCCTTTACAGCCTTGCATTTTCTAATGAACACTTAAAACATTGCTATTAAAAAAATTATATTCTTGACTTTTTGTTAATAAACTTTTCATAGATTTTGGTGGAAATACAGTCTTCCTGTGTTCTTGGTTGCCCCGTTTCCGTTGTAACAATATTCCAAACTGTTTTAATTTTACTATCACAGGTGCTAATCTCAGACATAATGCACATACTTTTGGACTGTTTAATAACTTTTTGTAATACACAACAGTAGTTTTTATAATATTTGACAGTTTCTGGACCATTACTCCTTCTAGCTATAAGGTAGAGTTGCCTTTTCTGTTTACGAGATATTTTTATCACTTCAGTAAGCCACAGCACTTTAGGTGGTTTTTTCTCATTTATGTTTCACTGTTTTTTTTTATGGAAACTGTTTTCAAATACACTCATAAAGGTATCATGGGTTAAATTATAAATTAGCATCGGTATCCCTTTACAACTCATCCCAGCTAGCTGT